>NC_089848.1:28699920-29418045 GCF_035609145.1 Eleutherodactylus coqui | reverse complement strand
ACTAGTACCCCTAGGTCTTTTTCCATATCACTTTTCCCTAGCAGTGCCCCATTAAGTGAATATTAGTGACATCCGTTTCTCCTGCCCATGTGCATAACCTTACATTTATCAACATTGAACTTCATTTGCCATTTTTCTGCCCAAGCCCCCAGCTTATCTAGGTCCGTTTATAGCCGCACATTGTCCTCCGTTGCATTATATTGTATAATTTTGTGTCATCTGCAAATATTGATATTTTGCTGTGCAGCCCCTCTATCAGGTCGTTGATAAATATATTGAACAGAATGGGGCTTAATACTGAACCCTGTGGCCCCCCATTAGCGACGGTGGCGCCCCCCATTAGCGACGGTGGCCCAATCAGAGTATGAGCCATTTATTACCACCCTCTGCTTTCTATCATTGAGCCAATTTTTTACCCAATTACACACCCCAATTACACACGTTTTCGCCCAGTCCGAGCTGCCTCATTTTGTATATTAGCCTATTATGTGGCACAGTATCAAATGCTTTAGAGAAGTCCAGATATACGAGATCAATAGACTCTCCCAGGTCCAGCTTAGAGCTTACTTTATTGTAGAAACTGATCAGATTTGTCTGACATGAGCGACCCTTCATGAATCCATGCTGGTGAGGAGTTATTCCCTTGTTCTCCTTGAGGTACTCATCGATGGCGTCTCTCAGAATCCCCTTGAAATTTTTTCCCTTTACTGAAGTGAGACTTACTGGCCTGTAGTTACCAGGCTCACTTTTGCTCCCTTTTTTGTAAATTGGAACCACGTTGGCAATGCGCCAATCCAAATGATACAACACCGGTCTTGATAGTGTCTAGAAATATTAGGTATAGCGGTCTAGCTATCTCATCACTTAGTTCCCTTAGTACCCTTGGGTGTATTCCATCTGGGCCTGGCGATTTATGGATTTTAATCTTCTTTAACCTGTTCCGCACTTCCTCCTGCGTTAGGTATGACATTTTGCGAGGGGTTTATTTTATTCCCCTGTATCTCGTGTGGTATTTCCTTTTCGTTTGTGAATACGCTTGAAAAGAAACTATTTAATAGATTTGCCTTCCCTCCATCATCTTCAATGATTCCTCCTGCATTATTTGTTAAAGGACCAGTGCTCTCAGTGCAAATCCTTTTGCTGTTAATATAGTTGAAAAATAGTTTTGGGTTGTTTTTGCTCTCTTTGGCGATCAGTCTTCCGCCTCCTCCTTGGCAATTTTGATCGTATCTTTGCATATTTTATTTTTTTCCCTGTACGATTTTAGCACTTCTTCGCTGCCTTGTTGCTTTAGTAGTTTGAACGCTTTCTTTTTTTCGTTTATTGCCCCTCTTACCGTCTTGTCGAGCCACATTGGTTTCCTTTTAGTTGAGATTCTTTTATTTTTAAAGGGAATGCACTGCTCACATGAGGTAATTAGGATCCTTTTAAACCTTTCCCATTTATCCTCTGTACTGATATTTTTGAGGATGTTGTCCCAATTAATGTTACCGATAGTAGTTCTAAGCTTATCAAATTTTGCTTTACTAAAGTTTAGGTTTTTTGGCACTCCCTGATAAGGCTTCCTATTGAATGACAGCTGGAAGTTGATTATATTGTGGTCACTGTTCCCCAAGTGCCCCTCAACCTGTACCCCCTTTATTCAGTCCGGTTTGTTAGTTAGTACTAGGTCCAGAATGGCCCTCCCTCTTGTTGGTTCCTGCACCAGTTGGTTCAGATAATTATCTTTAATTACTCTCCAAAACTTATCACCCCTGTGAGATTTGCAGGTCTCATTTTCCCATATTATATCTGGATAATTAAAGTCCCCCATTATAATTACTTTGTTGCAGTTTGACACCTCTTCTATCTGCCTTAATAGTAAGTTATCAGTTTCGTCTGCTACTTTTGGTGGTCTATAGAAAACCCCTATCAAGATTTTGTTTTTTTTCTCCCTTTATTTCTACCCACATAGATTGCACCTGTCTCCTACACCTATATCCTCCCGTAGTCTCGGATTTAAGTTCGATTTGACTTACAGACATACCCCTCCCCCTTTCTGGTTCCTTCGGTCTCTTCTGAAGAGATTGTACCCCTGTAAATTCGCCGCCCAATCGCACTCATCAAGCCAGGTTTCCGTTATTTCAACTATATCATAACTTTCATCAGTCATTCTCGCTTCAAGCTCACCCACTTCACCAATCAGACTTCGTGCATTTGTGGTCATACAATTGATATCGTTATTTTTGTTCTTTAAATTCGGTTTGTTGCTATATGTGCTAATGGCTGACCTCACAGTTCTAACTGTACTAACCCCTCCCTGCTCGACCCCCATTCCCATTTCTTTGACCCAGGTCGCTAGCTATACTGACTACCCCACTATTTCTCTTTTTGCCCTCCCCCCCGGTTCCCTAGTTTAAACACTCCTCCAGCCTTCTAGCCATCTTCTTCCCCAGCACAGCTGCACCCTCCCCATTAAGATGCAGCCCGTCCCTACGGTAGAGCCTGTAGCCGACAACAAAGTCAGCCCAGTTCTCCAGGAACCCAAATCCCTCCTTCTTACACCAACTCCGGAGCCACTTGTTCACCTCCCTAAGATCCTGCTGCCTTTCTAGTGTGGCCTTAGGTGCAGGTAGTATTTCCGAGAAAACTACCTTGGAGGTCCTTGCCTTAAGCTTGGACCCTAGGTCCCTGAAATCGTTTTTGAGGGCCCTCCATTGACCTCTAATTTGTTCATTGGTGCCAACGTGCACCATGACCACTGGATACTCACCATCCCCTCCCAGTAATCTGTCAATCCGATCCGCGATGTGTCGAACTCGAGCGCCAGGAAGACAACACACCGTTCGACGATCCCAGTCTTTATGGCAGATTGCCCTATCTGTCCCCCGTACGGCTAACACGTGGAGAGGAGGAAAAGAAATATCTGGAAACATGCACTAACTTTCAGTTCCCAGATAATGTAACGAGTGCAAGACAGAAGAATGTCCAGGAGCCCGCTGCATAATCTGCCAACTACATTCTCTTCCTAGCAGTAAGTGATGCCACAGATGCTCGCCTCCTAAATGCAATCTAAAGTTATTAAAAACACTGCAGTAATTATTGTGCATATTGATCCCTGCCTCGGGAGAAGTCCTGATTACTGTGGGCTCCCCTCTCCTGAGGGACTGCCCAGGTAATGTTTGTTCTCAAATGTGTTTTTGGAGACGATGCTTCACCCGATTGTCACACATTGGACGTTTCCGAAGTATACTGCAGTCTCTTCCATGCAGTGCAGGCTTCCGTCTAATATTTATCATGCACAATCTTGATGTTGAAATGTATTCCCACTTTCTCTTTTACTATTCTGTGCTCTTATTCCCATTATGCATTCCTGTACCAACTCTGCCTGCTGGGAGAACAGTGTGATTATCACTATTTCTCTATATTCACCTAAATAAGCTACAGACCATAAGAATACATTCAGGAGGCTAAACGATCACCTCATTCATTATAAATGTGTGAGAGGGGCATCTAATAAGCAGAAACTGTGATAGGAGTTTGTGTCCCCTTCTAAAGAGTTTGTTTGGTAGGGTCCCTCATGCAGGAATTATGCTGACTGAAAAACTGACTTTTGGAAAGAACATAAAGCCAAGTAAATCTTAAATGGTCAGAATGAATTAACAGAACACCCAAATGAGGAGGAGTACTCTAGAAAGTTCCAGAAAAAGGGATAACTGAAACAAGGTAATACTAGCTGATATTTAGAATGGGGGCCAGTTAGATAATAAATGGAGAAATAGTTCCCCGAAGTGACACTAAGAGTTCTATGTTATAAAGGAACAAAACTTTTGTAAACTCTGCACAATAAGTTCGGACTGCCATAACTAGGAACTAGGAACCACACATGGGAAGCACAAAGCAGGACTGCACAGAACAGGTGCCTATTACCAACTAGGGACACACAAAGGGGGCTTCAATTCCAAGTGGGGAGTTTGTACTGCCAAGTGGGGGCCTCAGCATTGCCAATATTACATAGTGGGGCCACAGCGGGGGCACTAATACTTGGTAGGACAATAGCAGTGACACTTACTTGGTGCGACCACAGCAGCGGCACCATTACTTGGTGGGACCACAGCAGGGGCACTATTACTTGGTGGAATCACAGCAGCAGAACTATTACTTGGTGGGACCACAGCAGGAGCACTATTACTTGGTGGGACCACAGCAGGAGCACTATTACTTGGTGGGACCACAACAGCGGAACTATTACTTGGTGGGACCAGAGCAGCGGCACTATTTCTTGGTGGGACCAGAGCAGCGGCACTATTTCTTGATGGGACTACAGCTGCGGCACTATTACTTGGTGGGACCACAGCAGCGGCACTATTACTTGGTGGAATCACAGCAGCGGCACTATTACTTGGTGGAATCACAGCAGCGGCACTATTACTTGGTGGAATCACAGCAGCAAAACTATTACTTGGTGGGACCAGAGCAGGAGCACTATTACTTGGTGGGACCACAGCAGGGGCACTATTACTTGGTGGGACCACAACAGCGGATTACTTGGTGGGATCACAACAGCGGAACTATTACTTGGTGGGACCAGAGCAGCAGCAGTATTTCTTGGTGGGACTACAGCAGCGGCAGTATTTCTTGGTGGGACTACAGCAGCGGCAGTATTTCTTGGTGGGACTACAGCAGCGGCAGTATTTCTTGGTGGGACTACAGCAGCGGCAGTATTTCTTGGTGGGACTACAGCAGCGGCAGTATTTCTTGGTGGGACTACAGCAGCGGCAGTATTTCTTGGTGGGACTACAGCAGCGGCACTATTTCTTGGTGGGACTACAGCAGCGGCACTATTTCTTGATGGGACCACAGCAGCGGCACTATTACTTAGTGGGACGACAACAGCAGAACTATTACTTGGTGGGACCAGAGCAGGGAAACTATTACTTCGAGGGGCCACAACAGAAGCACTATTAGAAAAAAACTTTCTGACCAAGAGGGTGATCAATGAGTGGCACAGGTTACCACGGTAGGTGGTGAATTCTCCTTCAATTGAAGTGTTCAAACAAAGGCTTGACAAATATCTGTCTGGGATGATTTGATGAATCCTGCACTGAGCAGGGGGGGTTGAATCAGATGTCTCTGGAGGTCCCTTCCAACTCTACCATTGTATTCCATTCTATTACTTGGTGCAACCACAGCAGCAGAACTATTACTTAGTGGGACCATAGCAGGGGCACTATTACTTGGTGGGACCACAGCAGGGGCACTATTATTGGAACCACAGTGGCACAATATTGCTATAAGGTTGCACTGCGAAGTTCATTAGGGATTGCAGCAGTATAGGAAGAGAGTGCAGAAGCAGTTTATGGCTGGATTAAATCTCAGTGGTAGTCTGAATTCAGAGAGAAGAAAACTGAATACGGGCAACTCCAAACAGAGACATCACCACCTATCATCACTAGAGGTAAGTGCATAGAGTCACTATCTGAGCATATTGTGTGATAACTTATTTAGAGGTATCCTACACCTGAGCCACTATATTAACATCTGCCACATTATTTAAGGTCATCTCAGAGAATATATAATATTTTTTGGGGTGGAGCGTTCAAATTCTGAGTTTCACTATGGATGTTCTCTGTATGCCCCTGCTTCTGCTCTCAGCAGATCACTTCATAGATCCCTATGATGCTGCAAGTTTGTGTCAGTAAACCCACCTTCAGACTTGGACGGTCATCTGTAAAATGCACCCGTGTAGTAAGCTCACTTGAAGCTGGTCATACAGAGAAGAAAAATAGTTTTTTGTTCTGGTGCTGTATTTATGTTTTGAGGTTGGTTCTGCTTTTGAATTCATGCACTGGGGTTTGGTTTTGGTGCTGTATTCATGTCATGAGCTTGATTCTGGGGCTGTATTCATGTCATGAGCTTGATTCTGGGGCTGTATTCATGTCATGAGCTTGATTCTGGGGCTGTATTCATGTCAGGAGCTTGATTCTGGGGCTGTATTCATGTCAGGAGCTTGATTCTGGGGCTGTATTCATGTCATGAGCTTGATTCTGGGGCTGTATTCATGTCATGAGCTTGATTCTGGGGCTGTATTCATGTCATGAGCTTGATTCTGGGGCTGTATTCATGTCATGAGCTTGATTCTGGGGCTGTATTCATGTCATGAGCTTGATTCTGGGGCTGTATTTCTCTTAGTTTTGCTGTTTATTTCTGCATTGAAGTTAATTCTGTTGCTGTATTTATGTTGAATACACATACAGGTTAATGCGAGGTGGAGCTGGCTGCACACGGCAAAACCTCGGCCAAAATGGAAAATGTCACACAGTTTTGGCAGTAATTTGTATGACCATGGTTTATCTGCAACCAGCTGTACTGTGCGTTTCCTCCCTTAGGCTCGGTTCACACAGGGCGGATTTGCCGTGAAAAATTCCATCCAGGATTTTGCCGCGGCAAATCCGCCTGCGGCTGCTAATTCCGGGATTAGCCAGCCATGTGGACGAGATTTCTCAAAAATCTCGTTCACACGGGACGGCGAATCTGTTGCAGCAAAGCCGGCAGAAGCCAGCGCTGTGGCACTGATTCGTTGGCCTCAGCATGTCCATTCTTTTTTCTTTCCACTGCGGCCACGCTCTCCTCTATAGGCGCGCCGGACACAGCGGAAAAGCGTGCGGCCAAGTCTCTTCAAAACCCTCGGTTAAATGCCGCAGATTTTGAAGCAGCTCTTTCCCGGGCAGAAATCTTGCATTTTTTCTCTGCTGCCAAACCGCGATATTTCCGCCGGGAGAATGTCCCGTGTGACCCCAGCGTAAGGGTACTTTCACGCTTAACATGGATTTTGGTGCAGAGTTTCTGCTTTGGAAAATCTGAATTAAATCTGCTGAGTCCGATGTCAAAACGATTAGTGTGGATTTTGACTTTGATCCGCAGAAAACTTTAGCCCCTCAAATGGAAGGATGAAATCTGCTGTGGACCAATGTCAAAATCTGCCCTGAATTGTATAGATTGTGACGTAGATTTTCGTACAGATCCGCACCAAAATCCACAACGAACAAAACAAACATACACAAAACTCATTTTACAGGCATTAAATGCGCAAATCCACAGGATACCCAACATATGTTTGAAGCATTGAGACTTGTATGAAGTTTCATAGTAATAGTGCCCCTAACAGTGCCCTCCTTAGTGGCCCCAGTAGTAATAGTGCCCCCCTTAAATGGTCCTAGTGGTGATATTGACCCCCATAAGTGGTCCTAGTATTATTAGTCACCCTCATAGTGGCAAAAAGTAATAATAGTAACCACCATAATGGCCCCAGTTTTAGTTACACCAACCCCCCCCCCCCCCATATTGGCCACATAATTTGCAATTGTGGCCCCCAATAGTGGCCCAGTATTTATAGTGACCCCCATAGTGGCCGCAGGAGTGATAGTTACCATCATACTAAACCTTCATTATACTATACTAACGCCGCCCCTCTGAGGCCCTGCAGACCACCATCTGAGGCGGCAGACTCAAGCCGCCTCACGGTAGGGGTGTCCTTGTTTATACTATACAATGACCACCACTAAAAAAAAAGACACAATGGAGCAATTTCTGGAAGATGTTTTCCATCCCCTGCGAAAAAAAAAAATTATTAAAAGTTATATAATATGTCCTCCAAAATGTCCACATAAAAAAAATACAACTGGTCACCGCAAAAAAAAAACAAGCCCTCATTTTGCTACGTTGACAAAAAAAAAAAAGAAGAATACCT
Source organism: Eleutherodactylus coqui (assembly GCF_035609145.1). NCBI lineage: Eukaryota > Metazoa > Chordata > Amphibia > Anura > Eleutherodactylidae > Eleutherodactylus > Eleutherodactylus coqui. Next base: position 29,410,316 of record NC_089848.1, on the reverse strand, counting down.
TATGGTATTTGACAATGAAAAAAAATTTTGAAAAAAATTGCTTGGTCACTGAGGCACAAATTATGTCAGTCACTAAGGAGTTAAGAGTAGAGGAATAACAAGATGGTTGTACAAACAGGGCAGACGGCCAGGGCGGCTGAAGGATGCCAGTTGAGAGAGGTAATCTTGCGAAGTCAGACCGCGCCCACTTGTGCCTGCCGCGTCCTGTAGGACTAGCTGCTATTCTTCATTGACGCAGATCCCGATACCACATGCAGTGAGGTAATATGCAATAGGTCGAAAACGACCCTCTCCTGATGGCAAGAAACATTCCGCCCTATAGAGCCTCCAAGGTGAGCTGGACGGACGTCAGCACCAGTGGCAATGCGGCTGAAACTTCAAACAGCTGGGGGCCTTCTAGCTGGCGACCTAATTGAACGGCAGCGTTCGCCGATATCCAGACTGTAAGCACCCAGCTAGGCAGGCGGCCGTTAAATGACAGCATCGCTTTTGAAGGATAAGCAACCCAGGCGAAGTCTAGACTTAATAATGCCGTCTCTCTGGGTTGTAAAGAAGGGTTGGCCCTTACCAAGAAGTCACCACAACCGCATGTTTCTAACCAGACGGCACCAACTTTGGTGTTACTGCAAGATTAAATCGGTACGTGAATTTTGCTGGTCTCTTTGTGGAAAAAACGAACTCGGGAGGGGCGAGCGCTAAGAATTGAAGGCAGTATCAGGTATACGGTTTCACGGACTCCTGCATAAAATAATGGTGACCCATGTCCGCATGGCCACGGCTGAATGAACACACAGTTCCAGTTTTCCTAGAAAGCACTAGATGCCGCTTTGGTTCCAAGGTGAGGGATCAGACCCATAGTGGTTCAGCGTGTCATACAGCTGACCGAAGGGGAGCTAGTAGACGGATCTACCGCCCCCAGGCACCCTGACGGAGGATGGACCCCCCGGACTACCACTATACTTAGAACAAGACCGTTCGTAAGACGAGATATTCTTTGAGTGACTGGACGTCAATCTCGTATTGTGGTGAGAGCGCATAGCATATGCAGCTCTGGACGGCCCCAGCCTGCGTCTTGTCCTGTAAGCGGGGATCACGCCAAAGCTGTCTGCAAGGAAACTGCAGATGGGCCACCATAGGAGCAGTTAGGTAAGGCCCCCGTTCTGGAGAGGAGATGAGGAGCGATGCATCCATAGAACTCCTGTGTCTAGTACTCCTTTAGTATGGTAGGTACCACAGGTCTCAGCAAGCCCGGAGTACTGCTGACAACTAGTCAGAACAATGTTATCCGTAAGATAAGATCTTCTCTGCCTGGATGTAATCCCGTACTGTAGCGAGAGCGCACATAGTATGTGTCTCTGGCCGCCCCAGCCTGCGTGCCATCTTGGACCCTGACACTGCGGTAAGGCTGCCTGGAAGGAACTGCAAGAGGGGCAACAGGGGAGCTACCAACAGGCACAGCTCAACCCGGTGCGGAGCGGACATGAGGAACGATGAGTCCAGAGAATCCCTGTGCCTAGTACGCTTTCCATGTCCAAGGTACCACAGGTCTCAGCAAGCCCAGAATCATGCTGAGGTTGATTGGGCAGGGAGGAGGAGAGACTATGGCGCCTAGGATTAGGGCCCGTAGCGTTTGGGAGTGAAGGGGAAGGATGAGCTGTGCAGACGTCCATAGCTTAGACCCAAGGCTGGGGCTTAAATTGGCACTACCTTCCACAAAGCAGTGCCCGTCACCGGCCCATTGTGACACCTAGGCCACATCACCAGACCAACGCAGCCTCCCGGTCCGCACAGCGGCAATATACAGAAACCGAGAGAATAAGGATTTATTAACAGACAGTACAAAGTGCAACGTGTTTCAGAGCATATAGCTCCTCTGTCAAGCACAACTCTAATAATGTGGCCGTGTCTGAATAACACATGAACTAAGTGTCATATAAAGTGTAGAGAATATCCAGCTTGGGAAGAAGGAAACTGAACCTGGAGGGGGGGGGAGAAATTCCTACTAAAACTATTTTTAAACTGTGGGACATCATATGTGATATACCTAATAGAGCGCCCCTGCAGTCCCACATAAGTAGGGCGCACCACGAATACAGGAACTAACCAACATAGGTCTAACATCAAGGATACCAATTACACATCCTGACAGCGATGACAGTCTGTCGCATATAACGCCTATAGAGAATATAACGCCCGGTCATTGGCTCTCTCGTTTAGGCATGGGGGCCGGGGGCCATTGAAGCCTTAGAAAAAAAAAAGTGGATTATACCCACCTGATAATCAGGTTTCCAGTAGTCTCCACGACAGCACCAATGAGATTGCCTCCTCCTGGTAGGACAGGAACATACTGAGAGGTTAAAAGCTCCCCCCCTTCCCCACTTTCCTCAGTGGATTCTAACGAATTGCCGGGGCAGGAGCTAAACTTTAATTTCTACCCCTAACCGGGGTTTTTTTATTTTTAAATTTATTATTTTGTTTTTATAGGGCGGGAAAGGTACGGGTGCTGTCGTGGAGACTACTGGAAACCTGATTATCAGGTGGGTATAATCCACTTTTTCCCCCAGTCGTCTCCACGACAGCACCAATGAGACGTACCAACTAAAGTTTATTAGGGTGGGATCGCTGCCGAGAGGACTTTGCGGCCGAAGGCCATGTCCTCGTCCTGCTTCACTTTTACCCTATAGTGTTTAGTAAACGTGTGGGGTTTTTTCCAGACTGCGGCCTTGCAAATTTGCTCGACCGAGGCTGAACTGTGTTCGGCCCATGAGGACGCTACTGCCCTTGTGGAATGGGCTTTAAGCACTAACGGGATCTCCTTCCCGAGGGCTTTATAGGATTCTATGATGGCCAGGCGGATCCACCTGGCTATGGAACTTTTCGCTGCTTTGCTACCCTTATTTGGGCCACTGAACTGGACGAACAGGTTGTCGTCCCGCCTCCAGTGGCTCGTTGTATCTATGTAGGTTAGGACTGCTCTCCTAACGTCCAGGCAGCTTAGGGTTCTTTCCTCCTCGTTTTTTGGGTTGCTGAAGAATGAGGGGATTATTATATCCTGGGACCTATGAAAATCTGACACTACTTTCGGCATAAAGGCCGGGTCTGTTTTAAATATTAGTTTGGTGTCTGCAATTTTCATAAACGGGTGGCGGATGGACAAGGCCTGTAGTTCGCTAACCCGTCTTGCGGAGGTAATGGCTACTAGGAAGATGGTCTTGATTGTAAGCATTCTTATAGGTAGCGCCTTGATCGGTTCGAATGGTACCGCTGTCATGGCCCCTAGAACCCAATTAAGGTTCCAGTCTGGGAACAGGTTTATGGGCCTAGGGCGTAATCTAGCTGCTGCTGTTAGGAACCTGTGGACCCATCTATCGTCTGCGAATTTTGTGTCGCAGATAGCGCTAAGGGCTGAAACTTGGACTTTTAGGGTGCTCGGGGAGAGGCCCATCTCTAAGCCCTCCTGCAGGAATTCTAAGATTAGCGGAGTGTCGGGGATAGAATCCCCGCGATCCCTTCCCTGTCTCCATGAGGAAAACTTTCTCCAGACCTTCTGGTAGATCAGGTGGGTCGTCTTTTTCCTACTGGACATTAGGGTTTCTACTACTTTCTCTGAGAATCCTTTCTTTCTTAGTGAGGATTCCTCAAGAGCCATGCCGTTAAATGGAGTTTGTCTAGGCCGGGGTGGTTCAGTGGCCCCTGCGATAGAAGATCCGTCCAGGTAGGCAAGGTGACTGGGTCCTGGACGCTCAGTGTTGTCAGAAGACCGAACCAGCTTCTTTTCGGCCAGAAGGGGGTCACTAGGATTAGCGTGCATCCCTGGGTTCTGAAGTGCTGTAAAACCCTGGGGATTAGTGGTATGGGAGGAAAGGCGTAGGCCAGTCCTTGTCCCCAGTCCTGGCCTAGGGCGTCTACCGCTATCGGACGATCTCCTGGCCGGAGGGAGAAAAAGTTGCCTACTTTTGTGTTCTCCCTGGTTGCGAAGAGGTCCAACTGTGGGGTCCCCCACCGGTTGGTTAAGATTCTGAATGCCTCTGGGGAGAGGGACCACTCTCCTGGGTCTATCTGCTTCCTGCTGAGGAAGTCTGCTTTTCCATTTAGTGTCCCCTTTAAGTGGGTTGCCGTGATCGAGAGGATCCGGCCCTCCGCCCAGTGAAAGATTTTCTGTGCGATGCTTTGCAGTGGGGGAGATCTTGTGCCCCCTTGGTGTCGTATGTGAGCGACCGCGGTGACATTGTCTGACAGTATTTTTATGTGATGGTTCTGTAGCGAGTTGCCCAACTGCTGTAGAACCTGCCAAACTGCCTGTAGTTCTCTGAAATTTGAGGATTGTTCTTTTATCCTCTGAGGCCAGGGACCCTGAAAGAATTGGTTCCCCACATGCGCTCCCCATCCACAGGCGCTTGCGTCTGTTGTGACGTGGATGGCTGGGTTTTGTAGCCAGTGAACCCCTCTCCGCAGGTTCTCTGGGGATGTCCACCAACGCAGGGATGTTTTTGCCCTGTTTGGGATGTACATCCTTGCCCCTAACGAGGACTGCCTTTTGTCCCACGAGGATAGGACTACGGCCTGTAGGGCTCTGGTGTGGGCCTGGGCCCATGCTACTCCTGGGATGCATGATGTCAAGCTCCCCAGGAGAGACATTGCCTCCCGAATTGTGCAGAATCGTCTTCGTAGGAAGGTTTTGACTATTCTGCAGATTTTTTGTATTCTCTCCTCGGGTAGGTAGGAGCATTGCGATTCTGAGTCGAGAGTTATTCCCAGAAACGTCTTCTGCTTGCCGGGATCTAGGCTGGATTTTTCCCAGTTTATAATCCATCCCAATGATTGGAGAAGTTGTAGCACTGTCTCCAGATGTTTGGTTAGGAGTTTTTTGGACTCTGCTATTAATAGAATATCGTCCAGGTACGGTACTACTAGGATCGATTTTTCTCTCAAGTGGGCGGCTACCTCCGCCATAATCTTGGTAAAGATTCTGGGAGCTGAGGATATCCCGAAGGGCAGGCATCTGAACTGGTGGTGCTCTATTCTTCCGCCCATGTCCACTGCGAACCGCAGGTATTTCTGTGAATCTTTGTGGATCGGGATGTGAAAATAAGCGTCCTTTAGATCGATGGACGCCATGTAGGCTCCTCTGGGGATCAACTTTATTGTCGAGGAGATGGTTTCCATTTTGAATCTCCTGTATCGGACGCAGGTGTTCAGGTCTTTCAGGTTTATTATCGTCCGGTGTTTCCCGCCGGGTTTTTTTTACTAAAAAGAGCCTGGAGTAATAGCCCTGGGTTTCCTCGTTTCGCGGTACGGGAGATATTGCGTTTAACCGTTGCAAGTCGCGCACGCTTTGCCCTAGTAAATGTAGCTGTTTTTTTGGGGCTCGCGTGGTAATAAATTTCCTTCTGGGGATGGACACCAGCTCTATCTGGTATCCATACTGTAGGATCTTTGGGATCCATGGGCCCCCGCAGATTGCGGCCCATTGATCCACAAAGCTCCCCAGCCTTGCCCCTACGGGGATGGCGTCAGGGTCTTTGCTTCGGCTCCCCCTGGTGGGGGTTGAAGAGGATATTCCTTCCTCTGCCCCCCTTGGGGTAACTCCAGCGGCCTGTCTTGCCCTTGCCTCGGTAGGCCTCGGGCTGCTGCATTGGGGCCCGGGGAAAGGTCTTCACTCTCTGTGGTTTTTCCTCAGGGAACCCTTTTTTCCTGTCGGCCGCCTTCTCTAGAATTTTATCTAGGTCCGGTCCGAATAGAAATTGGCCGTAGAATGGGAGGGCACACAATTTGTTTTTCGAGGCCAGGTCGCCTGACCATGACCTCAGCCATAACACCCTTCTGGCTGAGTTAGAGCGGGCTGTGGCTTTTGCTGAGAGTTTGACGGTCTCGGCCGCGGCGTCCGCTAGGAAGTTAGTGGCCATGCGCAAGATGGGAAGGGAGTTAAGGATCTGATCCCTCGGCGTTTTGTTGGTCAGATGTAGTTCCAGCTGCTCTAACCATACCCCCAGGGTCCGCGCCACGCAAGTGGCTGCGATCCCTGGCCTAAGGATGTTTGCCGCTGCCTCCCATGATTTCTTTAGGAGTCCCTCTGCCTTGCGATCCATGGGGTCTTTTAGCTGTGCGGCATCCTCAAAGGGAAGAGTCGTCCTCTTGGCTACCTTGGCCACCGGGACGTCTACCTTAGGTATTTCGTCCCAGCTTGCGCAAGCTTCCTCCTCCAGGGGGTATCTCCTTTTTACGCCTCGAGCGGAGTAGGAACCTGCGTCTGGTTTACTCCACTCTCTCTGAATTATTTTAGAGATGTTTTTGTGGACCGGGAAGGTATGTTTGCGCCTCTCCCCAAGTCCACTGAATATCTCATCCTGTCGGGTCCGCGGCTCTCTGGGCTGTTCTATTTTTAACGTAGCCCTAACTGATTTAATTAGTTCCGTCAACTCGTCTTGATGGAACAAATATTTCCTGTAGTCCTCCTCATCTGAGGACTCCTCGGCCGCCTGTTCCTCTTGCTCTGATCCGATGGAATTCTCGGAATCAGAAGGCTCCTCGGGAACATACGCCTTTCTTTGGCGTTTCGCTGGCGGTGCCGGCAGTGACGTTAGAGCTGATCGAACCTCTTCCTTCACCAGCTTTCTAACGTCATCCAGGAATCCCCCCAATTCCTCTCTGACTAGCCTAGCCACGCATGCCTTGCATAGAGGCCTCTGATACGTGGCTGGCAGTCTCGTCCCGCATTCCACGCACTTTCGCAGTTTTGTTCTGGGGGGGATGTCTTTTTTTATCCCCCTGACAAACAAAGCATTTTTGCGGGTAAACATGCAATTTTTCCATATACAGCATACTGGATATTTGCATTGTATTTTTGCCGCACTGGCTACTTACGGCCGCTGAGGCTGAGGTTTCAGCTGTCTCTGGGGCTGGAGCACTCATCTTTATACCAGTGCTGCAGACACCCTGCGACCTGTGATGCTGGTGTTCTGGCTTCTCTCAGGTTCCTATTTGAATTTTCGCGCTCCTGCGCTAAGCCCCGCCCCCTCCGCTCCTAATGCAGACGCGATGACGTCATCGCGCTGGACGTGAGATGCGGCGCCCCGCCCCCTGCCGTCAAAGGGCTTCCTGGAGCGCCGCGCTGTAATTTCTGCCGGAGGACGAGGGGGACTGAGGCTCCCGCTTTGAACCCCCCATGGGCCGCCGCGGGAGGAACCTGGCCCGGGGGTTACCACCCTGATGTGGCGTCCCGGGAGTCGTCTGGCTGCGAAGGGATGACAGGGTGAGCCACTGCCTTCCGATCCGCCTGTATACTTTCGCTGGCTTCCCCACCAGCTCCTCTCATAGATCCTGCCTCCTGGCAGGACAGGAAGACACTGAGGAAAGTGGGGAAGGGGGGGAGCTTTTAACCTCTCAGTATGTTCCTGTCCTACCAGGAGGAGGCAATCTCATTGGTGCTGTCGTGGAGACGACTGGGGGAAATCTAAGTTCAGCCTTACAGACCAATTCACGGCTGCAGTACGCATAAAGCTTTCTTCTGGAGTTGATACATGTAAGGGCAGCGCATATACACACACATATACACTTCTGGACGCTCGTCTTACTAATACACACACATATACACACACATATACACACACATATATACACTTCTGGACGCTCGTCTTACTAATACACACATATATACACTTCTGGACGCTCGCCTTACTAATACACACACATACACTTCTGGACGCTCGCCTTACTATTACACACACATATATATACACACACATACACTTCTGGACGCTCGTCTTACTAATACACACACGTATGCACTTCTGGACGCTCGCCTTACTAATACACACACATATACACTTCTGGACGCTCGTCTTACTAATACACACACATATATACACTTCTGGACGCTCGTCTTACTAATACACACACATATGCACTTCTGGAAGCTCGCCTTACTAATACACACACATATGCACTTCTGGACGCTCGCCTTACTAATACACACACATATGCACTTCTGGACGCTCGTCTTACTAATACACACACATATACACTTCTGGACGCTCGTCTTACTAATACACACACATATATACACACACACATATACACTTCTGGACGCTCGCCTTACTAATACACACACATATACACACACATATATACACACATATACACTTCTGGACGCTCGCCTTACTAATACACACACATATATACACTTCTGGACGCTCGTCTTACTAATACACACACATATGCACTTCTGGAAGCTCGCTTAATAATACACATACATATGCACTTCTGGACGCTCGCCTTACTAATACACATACATATGCACTTCTGGACGCTCGCCTTACTAATACACACACATATGCACTTCTGGACGCTCGCCTTACTAATACACACACATATATACACACATATACACTTCTGGACGCTCACCTTACTAATACACACACATATACACTTCTGGACGCTCGTCTTACTAATATACACACATATATACACTTCTGGACGCTCGTCTTACTAATACACACACACACATATATATACACACACATATACACTTCTGGACGCTCGCCTTACTAATACACACACATATACACTTCTGGACGCTCGCCTTACTAATACACACACATATACACTTCTGGATGCTCGCCTTACTAATACACACACATATACACTTCTGGACGCTCGCCTTACTAATACACACACACACATATACACTTCTGGACGCTCGTCTTACTAATACACACACACACATATACACACACATATATATACACACAGATATACACTTCTGGACGCTCGCCTTACTAATACACACACACATATATACACTTCTGGACGCTCGCCTTACTAATACACACACATATACACACACACATATACACTTCTGGACGCTCTTCTTACTAATACACACACATATGCACTTCTGGACGCTCACCTTACTAATACACACACATATACACTTCTGGACGCTCGTCTTACTAATACATACACATATACACTTCTGGAAGCTCGTCTTACTCATACACACACATATACACTTCTGGACGCTCGTCTTACTAATACACACACATATATACACACACATATATACACACACATATACACTTCTGGACGCTCGTCTTACTAATACACACACATATACACTTCTGGACGCTCGCCTTACAAATACACACACATACACTTCTGGAGGCTCGTCTTACTAATACACACACATATACACTTCTGGACGCTCGCCTTACAAATACACACACATATACACTTCTGGACGCTCGTCTTACTAATACACACACACATACACTTCTGGACGCTCGTCTTACTAATACACACACATATATACACTTCTGGACGCTCGCCTTACTAATACACACACACATATATATATACACACACATATACACTTCTGGACGCTCGTCTTACTAATACACACACATATACACTTCTGGACGCTCATCTTACTAATACACACACACATATACACACACATATATATACACACAGATATACACTTCTGGACGCTCGTCTTATTAATACACACACATATACACTTCTGGACGCTCGCCTTACAAATACACACACATATACACTTCTGGACGCTCGTCTTACTAATACACACACACATACACTTCTGGACGCTCGTCTTACTAATACACACACATATATACACTTCTGGACGTTCGCCTTACTAATACACACACATATACACTTCTGGACGCTCGCCTTACAAATACACACACATATACACTTCTGGACGCTCGTCTTACTAATACACACACACATACACTTCTGGACGCTCGTCTTACTAATACACACACATATATACACTTCTGGACGTTCGCCTTACTAATACACACACATATACACTTCTGGACGCTCGTCTTACTAATACACACACACATACACTTCTGGACGCTCGTCTTACTAATACACACACATATATACACTTCTGGACGTTCGCCTTACTAATACACACACATATACACTTCTGGATGCTCGCCTTACTAATACACACGCATATACACTTCTGGACGCTCGCCTTACTAATACACACACATATATATATATACACACACATATACACTTCTGGACGCTCGTCTTACTAATACACACACATATACACTTCTGGACGCTCGTCTTACTAATACACACACACATATACACACACATATATATACACACACATATACACTTCTGGACGCTCGTCTTACTAATACACACACATATACACTTCTGGACGCTCGTCTTACTAATACACACATATATACACTTCTGGACGTTCGCCTTACTAATACACACACACATACACTTCTGGACGCTCGCCTTACTAATACACACACATATACACTTCTGGACGCTCGCCTTACTAATACACACACATATATACACATATATATATATATATATATATACACACACACACACACACACTTCTGGACGCTCGCCTTACTAATACACACATGGAGAAATCTGGAGATTTCTAAAGCTTCTCATTTTAGTGACCGACAGAACTGAGTCGAATGTTTATGGTAGATTTATCCATTTATGTATTTATCTATTGTCATTAGTCATTATTATAAAGCTGCTCTCTAATGATCTTTATTAGACTAACGGCCGGCAATAAACCAGACGACCCGCGTGCTCTGATCTGTAGAACAGAAGTTTTCAGCAATTTGCTTTTTCCATTTGGGACCTCTATTCTATTCATGGCATTTTAAGCCTGTGGAACGCACCCTCCCCGCGGTGGAACGCACCGTCCCTTCCGGTGATGTTTGCCCCGAGTTCCTTTCACGATACCTGCCAGTCCCCGGCGCCATCTTGCCTATTATACATATGATCCACAGCAGCCCAACTTCACGTAGTTTTGGAGCCACGTTTTGGCGAATACCTTTAGCGCTGACGGCGCGTTTATCCTCCTCTCTGCCAGCCATTTGTATATACAGTAATATGTGCACCTATTCCTTCCGGTATATAAAGCATCTTATGACTTCCCTGAATAGTCTCTATATAGACTTCCCTGGACATTAACCCTTACTCTGCCATCTGTACCGCCCCTTATTGCTGGTAATAGTCTCTATATAGACTTCCCTGGACATTAACCCTTACTCTGCCATCTGTACCGCACCTTACTGCTGGTAATAGTCTCTATATAGACTTCCCTGGACATTAACCCTTACTCTGCCATCTGTACCGCCCCTTATTGCTGGTAATAGTCTCTATATAGACTTCCCTGGACATTAACCCTTACTCTGCCATCTGTACTGCCCCTTACTGCTGGTAATAGTCTCTAAATAGACTTCCCTGGACATTAACCCTTACTCTGCCATCTGTACCGCCCCTTATTGCTGGTAATAGTCTCTATATAGACTTCCCTGGACATTAACCCTTACTCTGCCATCTGTACCGCCCCTTATTGCTGGTAATAGTCTCTATATAGACTTCCCTGGACATTAACCCTTACTCTGCCATCTGTACTGCCCCTTATTGCTGGTAATTGATATATTTATTCATTTTTAATCATAATGATACATTAATTTACAACCTTTATTACTTTTGGGAAATTCATTTGATTTTGCGTTCATATTTATATACCTTTAGGCTGGGTTTACACAGGGTGGATTTCGTGCAGAATTTCGCTGCGGCAAATCTGCATGCGGCCGCTATTCCATTGTGGCAAAGCCGGGCCTGCGGCGTGGATTCCCCAGCCTCAGCATGTCCATTTTCTGCCTTTGCGGCCGCGCTGCTCTCTATGGGAGCATGGGCCGAAACAGAAAAGCATGCGGCCAAGCAGAGGAAATCTCAGGGTTTTCAGCTGCAGTAAAAGTGTGAGATTTCCGCCGGAATACTGCCCTGTGAGAACTTAGCCTTAAACGCTCCTTTTATTTGATTTACCATATATTTCATATCTAATAACAATAATATCAACTATTATAAACATGTGGAATTAATTTTAATTTGATCCTTTTATAATCCATTAATTTTTTTTTTCAAAAACCATTGTGTATTTTCTATAATTGACCCATGAAGTTTTGGTTTTGTATGGTTTATTCCCTGTGCTTTCTGTGCACTTCATATCACATTTAGTTCATGTGTTATTCAAACACGGCCACATTATTAGCGTTGTGCTTGAGAGAAGAGCTATATGCTCTGAAACGTGTTGCACTTTGTAGTGACTTAACAAATCCTTCTTCCCTTCGGCACTGAGGATTTCTATCCCTTCATTCTTCTACCTCCCGACTAGCGGTCACCCTCTGTTCCTGAGCCATCTAGCTCTTCCTCGGTGGTTATTTGACTCCCTTCTTCTGGGATACCCTGAGCCCAGGAGTTCTGTCTTCACTTTTGGTCCTTTCTATATACACTGGGGCACATCTCCGTTCCCCCAGGATCTCCCCTTGGATGCCCCTCGGGACAAGGTAACACCCACCACGAGCGTCCTTGGCTTCCACCTCAGCTTCAATCAATCTAACTCCATCTACAGAGGCGCTGTCTTAACTCCTCAGTCCTCACCAATATACAGAGGCGCCGGAATAGTAGCCCCCGGGGATATATATGGAGGCAGCCCATGACAGGGTTAACGGGGAGGCCAGGGTTAATTGAAGGGTGAAGAGGGGGGGGGGGGGTGTAGTATAGGGGGGAGTAGAGGGGGAAGTTAGAGAGAAAGTGCGGGAACAGCAGGGGGAGGAGCATCCCTAGGCGGCAACGGAGGAAGAAGAAGCAGAAGGAGAAGACGGAGGCCACGAGGAAGAAGAGGGAAGAGGTAGAGAAGACCCAAGACCCCAGGCAGAAGTCCCAAGACCCCAGACAGAAGTCCCAAGACCCCAGACAGAAGTCCCAAGACCCCAGACAGAAGTCCCAAGACCGAAGTCCGCAGACCGAAGTCCCAAGACCTGTCCGTGAAGAGCCCGAAGGTGATCGTCAGGAAGCGCCCAGAAGAGGACTTACCGGACATGGAGGCCGCCATGGAGAAGATCCGGGCAGCGGTGGAGGAGCGGGGCATCGACTGGCTCATGAGGGTCCTGGACGTCGGGGCCCCGGGCCCATCGGAGGTGGAAGCGGCACCCGCACGGTCAGCAGCATCGGGGGGAGAGGCGTCCGGAGCCCTTGCAGCAACAGCGGTGAGAGAAAGGGGGCGAAGGACAGCCGCTGCGGGGAGCCGCACACTGGAGGCAGCAGCGGGAGCGCTGTCGGGGACTGCTAGTGGCCGGAGGGAGGAGGCAGACACCTGCAGCATCGGCGAGAGGGCCGAGTACGAGGAGGGCCCGCGCTCCGGCGCGTCTGAGCCCTGATCAGGCTCCACAGCGTCGGCGCCGCATAGAGAGTCCCTCACGGGCCCCTCCGGGCCGGCTCCCTGCACCATCCATGCCATCGGGGGAGCGCAGGCCCGGGAGGAATCTCGCCGGGCGGCACGGCGCAGCGTCCGGCACTAGGTCCCGTGCTGCCCGGGGGGCGGGGCCTAGCACCGGGCTGTCGGCGGTGAACAGAGCTACAGCGTGGGGCCGCTCTGCAGGAGAGCCGGTGGTAGCAGAGCAGCCCCACAGTGACTTCTCTGGACTGACTGAAGTGCGGCCCGTGAGAGCCAGGCCGAGCAGCAGGCAGGCGGCTGCGAATCCGGAGGTGCGTATGCAGCCAGAGGAGGACCCCGGTCGTCAGTTCGGACCACATTCTGACGAGGAATCGGATCCGCTGGAGGGAGGTCGGCGGCTGGTGGGACTACAGCCCCTACGCAGCCAGGTGAGCAAACACACGGGGACACTACATTACATGCAGTTAGCCGCGTTGCGCACGCGGGAGATAGTTTTGGGGGGTGGACAGGGGATGGGGGGCGATGGCAGGCACACATGGCGCAGCGAGTGATTTTGGGTTATTTCTGGGTGGATTATGGGAGTTGTGGCGCAAGCAAGACGCAAGAGCAGGGCCGTCGCCAGTAGCTGCTTGGACGCTACCGTCCAATGCGTCGATCGCCGACGATAGCGCTAGGGGTGGTAGCACGGCGGGGGCGTCTGTAGGGCAGCAGGTAGCGCCCGTTACGGTAGGGGTCCAGACGGAGAAAGATGGGGAAGGGATTCGCTTGGATGACAGAGCGAAGGGGGAAGTTTATGTGTGTTTCGAGGGCCCCCTAGGTGCACACTTAAAGAAGGAGGTTAGAGAAAAGATTTGGCGCGACGAATACGTCGAGATCTTTTCCCTTCTCCCTTTGGAAAAATTCAATTTAGATAAAGGGAAAAGGACAGAATATAAGAAGGAAGAGGAGGAGAAACGTCGGTGGAGACTGATTCCACAGACGTTCTCCAACTGGATGCAAGCCTTCGCTATTCTGGCCAGCGTTATAGGTGAAAAGGCGCCGGAGAACTGCTCCGGCCTTTTTTGCTATCTCGATGCGATAGGTGAGGCGTACAGAGTATACGGGGGCCAAACGTGGCTTAGGTACGACGAACAATTTCGTCAGCGGAAAGCGATCCGACCGTCTATTCGGTGGGATCAGAAAGATATTGGCCTATGGTTGCGGGTAATGGCCCCAGTTAGGTTTGGTCAGCCCTTTCAGGGGGGGGGCCGGAACTAGCAGCTCGGCCAGTGGTTCCCAAGGGGGGGGGCAGGGAGGACAGTCAGGGAGTCATAGGCTCGGATTGTGTTGGCAGTTTAACGACGGCCAATGCAAATTCGGGAACTCTTGCAGGTTCAAGCACGTCTGCTCCGTGTGTAACGGCACGTCACATGGAGCAGCAAAGTGCTTTAAAAAAGGAAAAGGAAAGGGTTTCGGGGCACCTGGAAAAAGGGATGACACCAGTGAAACTGGCAAAGATGGTGCCGTTTCTAAATAGGTACCCCGACCGAGATAAGGCGAGTTTATTGTTTGAGGGTTTTAGGGACGGTTTTAGAATTCCCCCCCCAGTTCATAGGGTTCTGGTCACAACCAAGAATTTGCCGTCAGCGATTTGGCAATCGGCTGTGGTGACCGAAAAATTGTTTAAGGAGGTTCAGTTAGGCCGCATGGCGGGACCGTTCCGTTCCCCGCCCGTGGCGGACCTGGTGGTCTCACCGCTGGGGGTTGTTCCTAAGAAGGAACCTAACAAGTTTCGACTCATACACCATCTGTCATACCCAAAGGGGGCGTCAGTAAATGACGGTATAGACCCGGAAATTTGTTCTGTAGTGTATACTTCATTTGACGCCGCAATAAAATGGGTCCGCAGGTATGGGCAGGGAGCGAAGCTGGCAAAGGTGGATATCGAGTCTGCGTTTAGGTTGCTCCCAGTTGCTCCAGAGAGCATTCGTTTGTTAGGGTGTTTTTGGGAGGGAAGTTATTTTGCGGATAGGTGCCTACCCATGGGCTGTTCCATTTCTTGCGCTTATTTTGAAGCGCTCAGTTCCTTTTTAGAATGGGTAGTTAGGGATTGCACGGGGATTAGGTCAGTGATCCATTATTTGGATGACTTCCTATGCATAGGGCCAGCAGGTTCGCCTATTTGTGCAACTTTGCTGGGGTCACTTCAATGGGTTTCTGGTCAATTCGGGGTGCCTTTGGCGCCTGGGAAGACAGAGGGGCCCGCTACATGTTTAAAGTTTCTGGGCATTACCATTGACACGGTTGCAATGGAATGCAGATTGCCCGAGGAGAAGTTGACAGAGTTAAAGGCGGAGGTAAAAAGAGCAAGGGTTGTCACCAAGGTCACTTTGAGGGAGCTCCAATCGTTATTGGGCAAGCTTAATTTCGCTTGCCGAATAATGCCGATGGGGCGAATTTTCAGCAGAAGGTTAGCGTCAGCAACGGCGGGGGTTCGGTTACCCCACCATTTTATCCGGCTAGGTAAGGAACTCAAGAAAGATTTAGCAGTATGGGCGGCGTTTCTAGAGAACTACAACGGTCGGTCAGTAATGATGGAGGAAATGGTAAACAATTTTGATTGGGAATTGTTTACTGACGCCGCAGGGAGTTCGGGTTTTGGGATTTACTTCCAGGGCCAGTGGTGCGCGGCCGGATGGCCGAGCGACTGGTTCTCGTCAGGGTTGGTAAGGAACTTGGTGCTACTCGAGCTCTTCCCCATTATAGTGGCGGTGGAGATATGGGGCGAGCAATTTAGGAACAAGAGAGTACGCTTTCACTGCGACAACCTGGGGGTCGTGCAGGCGATAAATAAATTGTCTGCATCGTCCCCTCCAGTGGTGGCCTTACTGCGCCACCTGGTGCTGAAAGCGTTATCACTGAACGCTTGGATAGGTGCGGTACATGTGCCGGGGGTGAGCAACTCACTAGCGGATGCTCTTTCTCGTTGCCAGTGGGAGCGATTCCGACGTTTGGCCCCGGCAGCAGAGAAGGAAGGGGTGTCTTGCCCGAGACACATCTGGAGCGTGGTCAGCGAGCAGTGAGGCACTTGATAGGTACCTCACTGGCTCGGAGTACGTGGACGTCTTATAGGGCAGCCTGGTCGGAATGGCTGCAGCAGTGGGGAATCGTGCGTTCCGACGAGGACAGGGTAGGGGCGTTGTTGGGATGGTTGGGGAAAAGTTCTGAGACAGGGTTGTCAGTCGCCAGAGTTAACAAATTTATGGGAGGAGTGGCGTTTGGCGCTAAGTTGCGGGGTTTGACTGATGTTACAAAGAATTTTGTAGTGAGACAGGCACTAAAGGGGTTTAGAAGGGGGCGGGGGGGTCAGATATGCGTCGGCCAATCTCGTTCGACTTGTTGAAAAGATTGGGGGGCGCATTGGGGGAGATATGCGGGGACGGGTTTGAATACTCGCATTTTAAGTTGGCTTTTTCATTAGCTTTCTTTGGGGCTCTTCGGCTGGGGGAACTGGTTTCCCCCAGCAAAAAGAAAGGGGGGGGGTTTACAAAGCGAGGATACCAAGGTTATAAAAGGGCGGTTGGAATTAGTCATCCGTCGTTCTAAGATGGATCAGGAGGGTAGAGGTCGGAGAGTGTCGCTAGGACAAGTGCGGGGAGAGTCCATGTGCCCAGTTAAATGTTGGGAGGACTACAGTTTGTTAGCAGGAGTCAGGGTAGGGCCTCTTCTGCAGCACCGAGATGGTCGTTTTTTGTCAAGGTTCCAGTTCGAGGCGGTGTTAAGAAGAGCGATAGATACGCTGGGATTAGACAGCTCTAATTTCGGGACACATTCTTTTAGAATAGGCGCGGCAACGGAGGCAGCAGAGAGGGGACTGGATAGTCAGGCGGTGATGGGCATCGGTCGGTGGAAGTCGGGACGGTTTAAACGTTATATCAGGCCGCATTTGCTTTAAGCGGGGGGGGGGGGGGACGGTTTTGCGGCGGGGTTAATTACGACTAGTTGTTTTTCTTTTTGTTACAGATCATCGAGCCGCGTTGGTGTGGATAATGGGCCACTCTTTTGTGTATTGGGGGGGGGAGAGGGCTAAGATCAGGCCTAACGGTAGACAGTTAAGGCTGAGTAAAGAGACGGCGGTAATTCGATGGATCGGAGTGCGGGGCATGGCCTGGTTCCGGGTGTTACAGGACGTTCAGCGCCTAGTCTCCCTAGACAGGCCGCCTAACATCCTCGTACTGCACGTCGGGGGCAACGATTTGGGGCGGAGACCCTTTAGGGACCTAGGTAGGGACATCCGGTACGATATGCTTCGTATGTTGCAGATGTACCGGGGCTTGATCTTGGTCTGGTCAGAGATGGTCCCTCGCAAGGTGTGGCGCGACGCGCGCTCAGTGCGGGGGATAGACAAGGCCAGGATCAAGGTTAACCGGGAGGTTTCACGCTTCGTTGCGCGTAATGGAGGAGTGGCCGTTCGGCACATAGATCTTAAGAAGGGAGTAGGAAACTATTGGAGGAGCGATGGCGTGCATCTCAACGAGATTGGGACGGATCTGTGGTTAGAGGGGGTTCAGGAGGGAATAGAACGTGCGTTAGTTCTGTGGGGTGCTGCGCAGGCATGAGGTGGTCATGCCATGCTGGCGGGTGGCGTTCGGAGGGGGGGGGGGGGGGAGTTCTTGGAGCCAGCTGATGTGCGGGGCGGGGGGGGGGGGGGAACGGGGGCTGATGGCTACCTCCCCCCCCCCTCCCCCTTTTTGGTATAGTGTGTGTGGTCAGCCTGTCGCCTCCCGGCTCTGTCAGGCCGTAGTCCCTGCAGAGAAACGTGGCTAGCCGAGGAACGGCTTGCGCCTCTCTGAGTCGGGAGGAGGAGGGCGACTAGGGGCAACCGGTTGTGTGTTGCCTCCCGAGTCGGCTGTCTTGCGACGGGAGGGTTTTAGCGGGAAGGATTTCAGTCTCCCGAGTCGGATAGAGGGAGAGAGCGGCGGGAGGCAGGACGGAAATCCTTTTCCCTGTTGGGGAGGCGACAGAGGGGGTTGGAGGCTCCAGGGACTTCCCCCTTTTCAGTGGGTTGTTTTATTTGATGTTTTTTACCAATTGTTAATAAGAATTTTAATAAACGGCCGCTGTGGCCAAAATTTATCCAAGCTAGAAGTTGCAGCGTTTTAATTGAAGAAAGGGGGAGGTTTGGGTTAGGTCACAGAGGTCACATCCGATATACCCGCGTCAAGTAACCGTGCTGCAAAAAATCAAACTGCACAGTGGTAACTGACATGAAGCCGCACGGCGGACATATCCACCAGCCGCACAGTGGCAGAATGCATGGGGCGCAAAAAGCAGACGTGGCGCTGCCGCTCGGCGGCTACACATACATGCCGTCTGCAGTCGCGCAGCAGCAATGTCTATAGGCTGCAATATCGATGAAAAAAAAAAGCAGTTGCACGGCAGCAGATAAAGGCAGCAGCCGCATGGCCGCCTATAAAGGCAGCTGTCACATTGCGGCAAAAGCTCAGCCGTCGCATGGCGTCCAAGAGAGCAGCCGCCACATGGTGGCACATAAGAATAGCCGCATGGCGGCAAATGCCCAAGTCATCATGTGAAAATTGACACAAGCCGCATGACAGCAAAATACACACGCCACATGGCGCAAATATTGACAGGCACAATGAGACAGGAGGGGGATCGTGTACAGGGCAAGGCAGCAAGGGGAGAGATACTCACCTACATACTTACCTACCCGGCTGCGTGTCCTGAAGCTGGCAGATGCTCCCTCACTTCCAGCAGTGAACCCCATCTACTCCGCAACCTACAAAGAGGGGGAGTGCTCTGTTCTACTCCGCAGCCGTCCTCTCATCGCTGCCGGCAGGGTCTCTGCAGCTCTCCCCCTTCACTTCCTGTTTACCGGTTGCTATGGAGACCAAGCGCATGAGACAGCAGACCCGGCCGGCCAGCGCTGACAAGACATGGCGGGTGAGTATACAGTGGCTTTATGTGTGTGGGTGGTACGGCATCGAGCATACTCACCTAGCCGCTGCTCTCCCTCTCCTTGCCGCTGCTCTCTACTCTGTACTGTGCCGGCATGTTAGTGTAAGTTTTTGAAGGCTTACACTATAATGTTGGCATCCCGTGTATAAGACGCGGGGGGATTTTTTGACAAAGGTGCCAACTCGTTTGTCTGCTGAGTGTCCGCCTCCAATCAGCAGTTGTTATATACCCAAGATCTCGCTGTGTCCCCCAATGATACAGATGAGAAAAAGCTGTTTTAAGCAAAGGGAGCAAGTTAGAGATGTTCTAAACATTAGTGGCCGGATGCAATGTATGTGGAGCTCACTCAGGCATCATTAGAGATTTCAGTAGGAAGTTTGAAAATATTAGAAGAAACAAACATTTTCCCAATTCCTACTGATGTCCTTGTAAACCCAGCTATATGATGTAGCTGTAATGGCTTACCTGGTAAATACATGGGTATCATTGCTCTTTCCAAGTCTTTCTACACCATCTCCAAAGTTCCAGAAGTAACTAGCGTTGGTTCCAGAGTTTATTCTGCAGGTAAAACTTACAGTAGAGTTCAGGAGAACGGCGGAGCTGGCAACCAGACGGTTCGGAAGCACCTTCCTCTGCACAAATATAGTGTAGGGGTCAGATGTAAGGGAGGTAAGCTGGTTGGAGGCATTCACTATAATATTATATCTGGGGAAAGGAAAAAAGAAATGTGTTCCTTCATATCTTCTGATACTCAGCCTTGTAGTACGAAGTAACAAATTCATATTAGTGCAAAATTCTCACTAGTGCCAGACATAAATCCCCTCCTAAGGCCGCCTGCAGACGGCAGGGTCGGATCCGGCAGCGAGAATTCTTGCCGCGGGACCCAACCCGAGCGCCTGCAGAGAGCAGTGCGCACTCACCCGTGCTCCGCAGCTCTGGGTCTTTCATGTGCCGGCTTCCGGCGCATGCGCAGACCGGAGCCTGCGGCGGGTGAGTTATGTTTCTGTGCGGGGCTCTGGGAGCCCCGCACAGAAATAGAACATACAGCGGTTTGTTTGCCGCACGAGATTTCGCGCGACCAAACCGCGGCCGTCTGCATAGGATTGCGTTTGTTAACGCAATCCTATGCAGGCTTCCAGTGTCGGAAATCCCGCCGGAAATCCCGCCGCGGAATTTCCGCCCGTCTGCAGGCGGCCTTAAACAAGCTATCTGAGCCCATGTATCCTTTTTACTGTGCCGTTTAGAACATAGAAGCAGAACAATAATCGCTGGTTTTACATAAGGCAATGCCAAATGTTTCTATAAGGTCCAGCCTTTACATATTAGAATATAGATTGGCCTCTATAGATTGTATTTTCTTCTTGGCACAACTGATCTGTATGGACGCACTAAAAAAGCCTATCGGTACGAAGACAAATATGGGGAAAATAAGTCATTTAAGAGCAGCTAGAAAAATAGGGGCATGTGAATAGATATATAGATTTATATTATCTACATATTGAGGTCCGCAAAACGCAGCATCCCCTTTTTTTTTTGCGATATCGACCGTTGTTTTCCATGGGGCTAGCGGCAGCAGCGCCGGCCCCATTGAGATCAATGGGAGAAGATCCCAATCCCATGTTGCAACTGTGACAGCTGCGGCAGGAGATTCGTTCAGCCCCGCAGGAATACGAGGTGATCGCATCCAGGTGTTACCATAAGTTCTCAATGGGGCCAGCAGCGCCGGCCCCATTGATGACAGTGGAGAACATCACGTCCAATCATCAAAGTCGCGGCAGCACTCCGCTGGATTCAACCACAAAAGCGGGAGATAGCAAAGAAAAATGCGCAAAAAGCTCACGTAGGAGGACCCGACTCCCTTGAGCCCTCAAAGACCATCAATACAAAAGAATAAAGTAGTGGAGAACATCACGATCTCCTGCCGCGGCTGTGACAGCGGCCGAGATGAAGGGAACCATTGTAGGGATGCCAGGCGTTTTCCATGTGAAAATGCCTCGCATCCAGGGGTTTTCAGAAGGTGAGTCACCGCCCAACGTCACCCTCACCGATGTGCAGGAGCCCTTAGTCCGATTTCACTCAAGTCCAGTGAGCTCAGTATCAAGAGTTTCTGCTACTTGTGGAACCATACACATTGCGTCTGTCTGTGTAGCAGACTTTAAGGGTGCCCGTACACCACGCTGTGGACTCCGGTCCAAGTACCGACTGGCAATGAGTGGAGATCCATGTGTTTGTAGGGACCCTAACTTGCCAAAACCATAAGCCACAATACCTCTTTAATTCAATAACCACGCAGAAGTCTTTACTAACTACGGAGTTTGTAGGACATTCGTGCTGAAGCTTTGACAACCATAAAGCAGAGGTTCCTGTGCCCCATAAGGTGGTATATTGTAGTTTAGGGGGTTATCCAAGGAAAAACTATTGTAAAGCTGCTCACAGTGATAAAACCTAGAAGAAGCCACAATCATCTGAGCGAAACCCCTACTGCTCTCTACTTGCAGCTGCAGCGGTCATGACATCCCAACAAGGCAACATGTGACTGCTTTAAATGATCCCCAGCCAGAGTGAGCCGGCGATTGGGTTCAGCAGTCACATGTCCCCAGTGTTAGTGATGTCCTCATTGGCTCACTGCAGCAAACAGGTGTAGTGACCCAGTGGGTCCTACAGAACACTCACAGCACACTTGTCCTGTCTCAGTTGTCTGTGGGAGAGACCCTGTGTCTCCCCTTCTGCTCTAAGCCTAGAGCTTAACACGGATGTCAACTGATCTCCCATTGGCTGACAGTCAGGTTTAATTTCACTGGTGTAGAGCCCCAAGGGTGAGGAAGCAGCTTCACAAGTCCCTATGCAGGAGGAGGAGTCCAGAAAGTGCGGGAAGGAAAGAGAGGTTATAAAAAGGAGTGACAGAGAACAGTTAGTCAGACTGCCAGGTGTGAGTAAGGAGAGGTTGCAGTTCAGTTGTTGGAAAGGAGGAGTCAGTTTCAACACATTTTTCACCCAAGGTAGAGCGAGGTGCACAACCCACTCCCTTGGGACCGCAGCGGAGTAAAAGAAGAACCTTTCCAAAGACCATCTTCAGTGAGTTATAGCTACCCAGTGAAATCAAAGCCAGGATTAGCCTACAGCCACTTGACCCTCTGCTTCATAAGTCCTTCAGTCAAATCAACTTAATCACTCATCTAAATCCACTAGTGGGGAAATTGTCTAATTAAGCAATATCCAGGAAATGAAGTGAGAGAGCATTGAAGTTAAGAGTATCTACAATTCAATGGTTGCATTCAAATTGCCTGCTTGCTGTTGCATCGAAGTGTACTCATTTCAAATACGTGTTACAGAGAACTGTGTACTCAATCTGTTTCTCAAGTTACTAAGTCTGCACGCTCTCAGATTACTAAACTACCAGTGGACTTGTCTCCGTTATTTCTGCAGTATATCATCCTTTTAGTTAGAGTGTTGGCATCACGTGACAAGGACTAGGCCTCCGTTCATACGGACAGTAAGTTCATTGGGGCGTTACACAGGGAACTGGGCACCCATGGAAGGGGAGATTGTGGCAGAATTACATGGAAGTAGTCATACGCACCACGTCTAGTGAGCAGCTTTGCAAAATATTTTTTCCCCTGATAACTCATTTAATTTTGGCTCCTGCATTTGGGGCCCCCATGAAGGCACCAGACCACCTAATCAGCTTTCAATTTAGCATTAAGGTAAGCCAAAAATAGTCCATTCTTGGATAACTGCATACTCCAGACCATCTGCAAGGATTACTGGAAGTTTACTATATACAGATACCCAATTGTAACTGACATGGCTGTGCTGGTTATACAGGATATATAAACAAGGTGTTGCTTGCCTGTTGGGTACAGTGAATCTTTTAATTAAACTTCTTCTGACTGTTCTTTCAGGTGATCTGTCTTCAAACTGCCAGCTAAACACCATTGGTCCAGACTCATCGGTCACTGCTGTAAATGTAATGTATGCTTCCGTTGAGAAGACTGTCCCATTCGTATATATGTATATGGCTGAAAACAAATAAGAGTTTGCAAAAATCTTCTTTAAAAAACTCCATCATTATCTTTGTAAAAATATCACTATAAGATGCGACACGGATCGGTGGTTTCCGGCCGCAGATTTACACATGGAGTTGGTGTGAATCCGCCCACAGATTAGCTGTTGGTCATCGGGGATAATTCACATGTGGATTTCCCAACTTGAATTCCAAATCAAGAACTGACAGATCACCTCTATTTTTTCCGTAAGTGGATTTTTACACTACGACAGATCCCCATTAGCATGCATGGGTTACTTATTTGTCTAAATTTTGTAACAGATTTCATACTGCATTTGTGCAAAATTGGGCAAAACTTCACATGAAATCCATCCTATAAAGAGGCCATAGGACCAAGCACTTTTGCCACTGTTTTTGTAGTCTGTTAAAGAAAAGGAAATAATTAATCCTCGCTACCATTAATTGTTTTAGGTATTAGTGTATCTTGATGCCACCAGCAAGTGCTGGTGGAGTCAAGATTGACAGGGGGTGACGCCCCCTGTAGCTGATTGGGTGGCCAGCTCTAAAGCTTCTAGGTCCTGGAAGGGCACCAGACAGGTGGTTACAAGGCAGACAGCGGACCCCGCTGCATCCCCTGCTGCAAGGCCGTTATGGAGGCAGAAGGCAGAACGCCCCCTCACCGTCATGCTGGAGCGCGGCCTTAAAGGTTATTTTCCAGCGGTCCACAAACAGAACCCCCCCCCCCGCCACCTTAGCATCGCGGCCGCAGGACGGAGACCACAGGAACGGAGAAAACAGTGAGACGCTC
This sequence comes from Eleutherodactylus coqui, assembly GCF_035609145.1. Taxonomy (NCBI): domain Eukaryota; kingdom Metazoa; phylum Chordata; class Amphibia; order Anura; family Eleutherodactylidae; genus Eleutherodactylus; species Eleutherodactylus coqui. The sequence goes on along the minus strand of NC_089848.1, from coordinate 29,386,274 downwards.
GGCCAGACGCACTGAAGACCAGCATGACAGCAGGCTGCGTGGGGAAAGTGGAGTAACAGATGACTGAGGCAGCAGGCTCCTGGGAGCAGGCAGCCGCCGACACTGACGCCTCATCCTCCCGCCATCAGGGAGCCATCCTCCACAGAAGCAGCGCGGCGTCGAGTGGTGAGCAAGTCCGAGGGGAAGGCTATGCATTGCTTTTTGCCGTCCGTGGTGGCTTACGGGGAGAGTTTCTTAGGTTATTACAGCTCTTAATGTAAGGCTACATGGAAATATTACCTTCACCCTAAGCCACCACAGCCGGCAACAAGTAATGCACAGTCTGCTGCTAGAACCTACTACACTTGACCCTATCAGGAGCTGGGGGTGTGAGAGGGGTGTTCCTCCTGTCAAACCCCTAGCTTCCGATGGCGTCAAGGTACACTAATACCATTGTTTCAAATTTGGAATTTATTGTGATCAGATAAGCATTCACCGCATACACAGCTTGTAAAACGCTTTCAATAATGAAGTCAAAGCAAATAACAAGAATTCTTTGATGCGATTATATTTTACTGTGGCAAATAATCACTTGACAATAATGTATATATAACAACGTCCAATGCAATACTATAGGCTGCTGAGATAAATATGTGTCCAAGATAGGAACGAGGTGGTCTGGATTATGGAAATAGGAATGTGGGCTTTACTACACAGTTTCTGTAACTCCAGTAGAAGTCAATGGAAGTTACTCAAACAGTATATAGCATGGCTGTTTACACAAATCACACTGACTTCTATGGGAGATACAGAAACAGTGAAGCCAGGCTGGGGGTGATGGGGGCCAGAATATGAGATAAGTGCGGGTGACAGAGGTGGAACTCACACCTATCTGACCGTTATGGCATATCTTGTGGATATGCCATAAAAGTCTGAGATGGAAATTCCCCTTTAATTAAACTTACGAATCTAATAAAAAAATAAGCCTACATGCTTTTTCTTGCACCACACTTTGCTGTAACTTTGGTGTATGATGTTGGTATCATTAGATGACACACACGCTCACCGCTGCCGGAAAATCATCGCATGGGAGCTTAATACATTCAGGGACTGTCAGGCGGGTGGAAAGTTACAATGTTACATCTATAGGTGGCGCTGCTGTGCTTCAGGCATGCGCTGGAATGAGGGAAGCGTTGTTAAGCAAAACAGCATCCACTGCTAAGCTGCAGCATACACTGCCCAACCGAGAGCGATAGAGAGACAGACAGACAGAGAGCGATAGAGAGAAAGAGCAAGAGACAGAGCAATAGAGGCAGTGAAAGAGCGATAGAGACAGACAGAGAGAGCGATCGAGAGAAGGACAGCAATAGACAGAGCTCTAGAAAGACAAGAGACAGACAGAGCGAAAGACTACGATAGAGAGAGAGCAATAGAGAGACAGTGAAAGAGCGATATAGAAAGTGATAGATGCAGTGAAAAAGCGATAGAAGGACAAGGAGAGAGAGAGAGCGATAGAGAGAGACACACAGAGAGCAATAGAGGGACAGAGTGAGAGCGTCAGAGACAGTGAGAGAAAGAGCAATAGACAGAGAGAAAGCAATAGACAGACAGAACGAGAGCGATAGACAAAGAGAGAGCGATAGAGACATAGATCAATAGAGAAAGTGAGAGAAAGAGCGATAGAGACATAGATCAATAGAGAAAGTGAGAGAAAGAGCGATAGAGACATAGATCAATAGAGAAAGTGAGAGAAAGAGCGATAGAGACATAGATCAATAGAGAAAGTGAGAGAAAGAGCGATAGAGACATAGATCAATAGAGAAAGTGAGAGAAAGAGCGATAGAGACATAGATCAATAGAGAAAGTGAGAGAAAGAGCGATAGACAGACAATGATAGACAGAAAGAGAGAGAGCAATAGAAAGACAGAATGAAAGCGTGATAAAAAGGAAGGAGAGAGCAATAGACTAAACAAGAGCGATAGACAGAGAGCAATAAGAAAGACGAAGAGAAAGCGATAGAGATAGAGAGACAAACGGAGAGATAGAGAGACAAACGGAGAGAAAGAGAGACAAACGGAGAGAAAGAGAGACAAACGGAGAGAAAGAGAGACAAACGGAGAGAAAGAGAGACAAACGGAGAGAAAGAGAGACAAACGGAGAGAAAGAGAGACAAACGGAGAGAAAGAGAGACAAACGGAGAGAAAGAGAGACAAACGGAGAGAAAGAGAGACAAACGGAGAGAAAGAGAGACAAACGGAGAGAAAGAAAGACAAACGGAGAGAGACCTGTAGGCTTTTTTATATTAGATATCTGCTCCGAACACAAAGTGACCCTCAAAATAATCACCTAAACAAGCAGATTTAGAAGTTCACAACAACCACTTCTGAAACATTTTATGTTGGCTTAGCGAACATCGGGTCAATCTAGTTAAAATAAAACTAATATAGGACATTTGCAAAAAGAAAAAAAAGAATGACCCGTAATTAGCGGAGTACGCTATATGCCAATACATTAAACATCTCATTAAGAAAAAGGCGACATACTGGATCTTATAAAACTTCTAATTATTATGTTTAATTAAGCTTTCGAAAAGAAGAAGCAGCTTGATACATACATTTCTTTCTTGGCAGAACACTAACGACTTTCCAGGCTTTTTGCATCCCCACCTTATTCCAAGCCGTGACTGTTACATTATAAACTGCAACACTGGAAAATGTGACATTAATCTCTGATCCTGAAGAAATGAGAGAGGATAAAGTCTTACAAAGCTAAATCAAGATGAAACAACTAGATAATGAAGAAATAGTGGAAACTTACCAATGTTGTTGTGGGCCGGTCGATCCCCTATACTCCACAGGTATGACACGTTTGTTCCCCCAGTGAGTGCAGCGCTGAATGATATGATGTCATCTTTATATACACTATTGGAACCCATGACTATTGACAAGCCCGCCGGAGCTGCCTGTACATAGTAAGGACCAATCGCAGCCGTGGCAGCAAATAGATCATTAAACGCCAGAACTCTAATGATGTAATCACCAGCTAAAAGAGAAAGTAATACATTAACCGCCTTTTACAGTATTACGGTGATTAGCAAACAAATCTACAGCGCCCATTTACTTCCATGAGAAACCAAGGCTTGGAGCGATAAAAGTAATTGAACAATGGGTACTACTGTTTCCCTGTAAATAAGACAGTGTCTTATATTAATTTTTGCTCCAAAATATTTCACTTTTCTACATGTATAGCTGCCTGGACACTATTTAAATGGACTTTTTTTTATTAACTGTATCTAATGCCTAATATTGGAGTAGGGCTTATAGTTCAAGCATCCTCAAAAATCCTGAAAAATCATTTTGCAGTCTCAAAAAATTCAGAAAAATCCATGATGGGACTTATTTTAGGGATAGGTCTTATTTTCAGGGAAATTGGGTATTACCAGGATTTTCAGTAACATGGACTTTCCTAATTACCATGTGTTGTTTGAAATTAAGGGTCAAAAGAATACAAATTTTTGGTGTGGACTTTGGTGTGAACAAAACTAGTCCATAAAATCATCCTACAGTTAAGGTCTCCTGCAGACGGGTGGAAATTCTGCGGCAGAATTTCCGCGCGTGTCCGCTGCCATAGGATTGTATTACATAATTTGTCCACGTGAAAACACGCGCGGAAAACAAATCGCAGCATGCCTTATGTCTCTGTGGGTCTTGCAGAGGCCCGCAAAGAAACGTCACTAGTGACGTGCCGGCTCCGCTCTGCGCATGCGTCGGCTGAGCGGCAGCCGGCACATAGAAGAACGGAGGAGACGCGGGGGCGGGTGAGTCGTACTGGTCACTGCAGGGGCACGGGTCGGATCCCACTGCAAGAATTCTCACAGCGGGATCCGACCCGGCCGTCTGCAGGCGGCCCAAGATGAGGGGTTTCCTCTAATAGTAATATTACACCCACCTATTGTAATCTTCATCCACTATATGGGCCACTTTCTCTGACACATACACTTAAGATGCCCATGCACGTTAGATAAAACTTGATGAATATGGTCAATTTCCACCAAAACGATCGTTCATCAGGTGAAAGTCAACAGTAATTGATTATTTCAGCCGACTGTTAAGACAGCCATCATCCAGAAAGAAGTCGGTCAGGTTTGAAATTTTCGTTCAATAGTCAGACAAGATTCTCGGTTCAAAGAAAGATCTTTTTTGCAGAATCAACCTTTCATTTAAGGCTCTCCCATCCGTTGCCCAGCGTCATTGAACACGTATGGCTAATCTAAGCAACCATGAAAACCAATATAGACTAAAATGTATATTGCTGCATCTGAATGAATTTTCAGTAGACAACCCTTCGCTCAATGCTTGTTCAATTAGCAACATACTTCTATCTGATGTGTACGGCCGGCTCCGGTATAACATACTTCTATCTGATGTGTACGGCCGGCTCCGATATAACATACTTCTATCTGATGTGTACGGCCGGCTCCGGTATAACATACTTCTATCTGATGTGTACGGCCGGCTCCGGCATAACATACTTCTATCTGATGTGTACGGCCAGCTCCGATATAACATACTTCTATCTGATGTGTATGGCCGGCTCCGGTATAACATACTTCTATCTGATGTATATGGCCCGGCTCTGGTATAACATACTTCTATCTGATGTGTACGGCCGGCTCCGGTATAACATACTTCTATCTGATGTGTACGGCCGGCTCCGGTATAACATACTTCTATCTGATGTGTACGGCCGGCTCCGGTATAACATACTTCTATCTGATGTGTACGGCCGGCTCCGGTATAACATACTTCTATCTGATGTGTACGGTCGGCTCCGGTATAACATACTTCTATCTGATGTGTACGGCCGGCTCCGGTATAACATACTTCTATCTGATGTGTACGGCCGGCTCCGGTATAACATACTTCTATCTGATGTGTACGGCCGGCTCCGGTATAACATACTTCTATCTGATGTGTATGGCCGGCTCCGGTATAACATACTTCTATCTGATGTGTACGGTCGGCTCCGGTATAACATACTTCTATCTGATGTGTACGGTCGGCTCCGGTATAACATACTTCTATCTGATGTGTACGGCCGGCTCCGGTATAACATACTTCTATCTGATGTGTACGGCCGGCTCCGGCAGAACATACTTCTATCTGATGTGTACGGCCGGCTCCGGCAGAACATACTTCTATCTGATGTGTACGGCCGGCTCCGGCAGAACATACTTCTATCTGATGTGTACGGCCGGCTCCGGCAGAACATACTTCTATCTGATGTGTACGGCCGGCTCCGGCAGAACATACTTCTATCTGATGTGTACGGCCGGCTCCGGCAGAACATACTTCTATCTGATGTGTACGGCCGGCTCCGGCAGAACATACTTCTATCTGACGTGTACGGCCGGCTCCGGCAGAACATACTTCTATCTGACGTGTACGGCCGGCTCCGGCATAACATACTTCAATCTGACGTGTATGGCCGGCTCCGGCATAACATACTTCTATCTGACGTGTATGGCCGGCTCCGGTATAACATACTTCTATCTGACGTGTATGGCCGGCTCCGGTATAACATACTTCTATCTGATGTGTATGGCCGGCTCCGGTATAACATACTTCTATCTGATGTGTATGGCCGCCTCCGGTATAACATACTTCTATCTGATGTGTATGGCCGCCTCCGGTATAACATACTTCTATCTGATGTGTATGGCCGCCTCCGGTATAACATACTTCTATCTGATGTGTATGGCCGGCTCCGGCATAACATACTTCTATCTGATGTGTATGGCCGGCTCCGGCATAACATACTTCTATCTGATGTGTATGGCCGGCTCCGGTATAACACATTTGTGCGGCACGCTGTACAACACTGACATTACCTTTGCTATATCTATGAAAAGCGGATGCACCAAATCCAGTAGTCTGCGGACTTCCATTAATAGGAAGACTGGTGGTTCCATCACCAAAATCAAACCTGAATTTGGCCTCAGAATGAGTGAGCGCCTTAAACTGTAGACGCCGAGTTGAGTAGGAGCCGTCGGCATTTTCTACAATATTAGCATGATCGATTCCAGTTGCAGTAAAGACGGTAACATTGTCTATGGCATCTAAGACTTTTACATGTTCGGCAGCTGACCGGATCTGTGGCCTGCTACTTTCTGATGCGCTCACATAACACATCCCAGAAATGTTTGCAATCAGGCTTAGAGAGCTGAAAAACAAAATGGAAGCAAAAATCAGTAAATTGGACTTAAAGAAAAAGTTCTGAATGGATTACAGTGAAGATTCAGTAGATTAGTATTCAGTATTTCACTCATTTATATCTGATGTAAATTCTGAGCTAAACAGTCGGGTAGACGGAGCTATCAGTGACTGACAGCTGCTCCTGTATGTACAATCCAGTGGGCGGAGCTATCAGTGATTGACAGCTGCTCCTGTATGTACAATTCATTGGGCAGAGCTATCAGTGATTGACAGCTGCTCCTGTATGCACAGTTCAGTGGGCGGAGCTATCAGTGACTGACAGCTACTCCTGTATGTACAATCCATTGGGCGGAGCTATCAGTGATTGACAGCTGCTCCTGTATGTACAGTCCATTGGGCAGAGCTATCAGTGATTGACAGATGCTTTTGCATGTACAATCCACTGGGCGGAGCTATCAGTGATTGACAGCTGCTTGTGCATGTACAATCCATTGGGCGGAGCCATCAGTGATTGACAGCTGCTCCTGTATGTACAGTCCAGTGGGCGAAGCTATTAGGGATTGACAGCTACTCCTGTATGTACAGTCATACACAATCTGCTCAGCTTCTCTAATATAATGCCTGCAAAATCACCTTCATTTTTAAGCTGCCAATGTTTAATTAGTAGTATGTTAAATGTAGAATAATATGGTTTTTACAAAGGGCTGCAGAAAGTTTTCTTTTTCCCCCGTATTTTAACTTTTGTGTTGTAATTCTGCCATTACTATATGTTCCGCTTTATAAAAAGCATCTGATGATAAGATGCACCCAGGTTTTAGAGGAGGAGAATAGGAAAAAATATTTTGAACTCCCCCAGACGAGGCGGGGGGGGGGGGGGGGGGAGGTTTAGATTTTTTTGACTCTACCATTAAACTGAGATGAAAAGCTTAATAAAGGTCTAGGTTATTCATATAGATTGGAAGTTTTGTGTATTTGCATGCTTTTATAAGCACAATCATTTCTCTATATAAGCTGTATAAAGCAGACAGGCTGGATTTCTCTCCATTACCTGCAGATAATGCATCCTGTGAGCACATAGCATGCATTACCTGCAGCATCAGTGAAATACAGAGGAGGCAGAGGTGGTCATCCAGTAGCTACAGCTGATTGCTGGGGGAGCAGCAGAACATCCATCCAGCAGACTAATCAGCAGTTCATAGGGGCGAGCGGACCAGCCATTGTTCTCACACAGCAGGAGAGAAGAGCCGTCCTTGGTAAGAGCAGCTGATTACTGAGCAGCCCAGAGGGAACTCCTGCTCCCCGTCCCACTAATCAGCTGTTAGTACAACTCCCCTACTATGTATGCAGTCGGCAGCTGTGTAAGAAGTATGTGTGATCCGTCTCACACAGCTGCCGGCGGTCCGAATTTCGGCATCTTCGCTCTATAGGACACACTGACTTTTTCTTCTCACTTTAGGGGAAAAAAGTGAGTCTTATAGAGCGAAAAATATGGTACTTGCAATTGCCCAACCTGTGGTTTGTGTAAAGCTAGCCATACACAATAGATAAAGGTTATCCGAACACAATAATATTAGTCAGATTGGTTCACTATCTAATGTGTATGGAGGCCCAACAACTCCTCTTCAGTGGCATATAAGAAAAGAAAAAGGCTTAGACCTCCTTCACACGGCGGACATGGCATCGCAGCGAGAAAATTGCAGCAATATTGCAACGCTGATCAGTGTGATATTGCTGTGATTTCTCGCGGTGATATCATGATTATGTAGCGCTTCAAAGTTGCATACAAGGATTTTCATGGTGGGGGCTTGAAATATAAGCCCTACCCCGAATATATGCCGTAGCTGCAAGAAGAAAAAAAAACAAAAAACTAAACATCACCTAGAAGCGATGTCCTGGGTTCTGCCACTGCTTCTTCCCGATCCCCGGCAGTCTTCTTCATCTTTTCTGGACAGGGATTGAAAAATCCCTGCCTCCTGGAAGGGTGGTTGTGATTGGCTGACGCTTTAGCCAATCACAGCCAGCGCCCGATGAATTGCTATGATTGGCTGATGCTTAGCCAATCACAGCCAGTGCTCAAAGAAACAATCACAGCCAGCGCTTCCATGAGTATGGGATTTTTGAATCCCCGGCCAGAAGAGATACAGTGCCGGGGACAGAGAGGAAGCTGCAGCAGCGTTGGGCAGCGCTTCTAAGGGATGTATGTGGTTTTTTTTCTCCTTCAGCTAGGGCTTAGTTTAGGCTTTAACAGTAGGATTTCCTACCGTCAAAGTTGCATCGCACCACACGAAAATCGCGTTTTCCTGCAATGTGATGTAACAAAGAGGAAGGCTCCATAGGGAAACATGGGCAACAAAACGTCGCGAGTCGCCCGTGTGAAGGAGGCCTTATGCTCATTGGAAAAAAATGAAAACCGCTCACAGTGAGGAAGACATCTTTATGCGACATATTGCATGTAAATGCCTGTGTGATATGGAGACATCACTTAGTGGTTTAGGGGGGATCCCTCCATGAGTCCCCCCCCTGCAGCGTGCCACAGCAGTTGGGAGACGTATCTCTAGACCCAGAGGTGCTCAAGTGTTAAATAGGAAAACAATGACAGGTGAAGACAGCGCCAGCCCCATTGAAAACATAGGAAGTACATCGCAGACTTCTGCCACAGCTATGACAGGTATGGCAGGAGATTCCTTCATTCAGGCGGGGAACGCGGGGATGAAGGAATCCTCTGCCACAGCTGTGGTAGAAGTCAGAGATGCTATTCCATTGCTTTCAATGGGGTCGGCACTGCTGCGGCCTGATTGAAAGCAATGGGTTGCAGGCAACCCCTGCAGCAATCATTTTCGGGAAGGGTTTGAAATATAAGACCTTGCCTGAAAAATCACCCCTAGCTGTAAAAAAAAAAAAAAAAATATTTTTTTCACTCACCTAGACGAGCAGTCCGGCTCTTCTCTCCGGCCCCAGAAGTAGTCTTTTGTCTTCTGGAGGCAGGTGATTCAAAAATCCGCGGCCCCAGAAAGTGCTGTCTGTGATTGGCTGAGCGCTGTGACCAATCACAGGCAGCGCTCAGCTGTCATTCAATGTCATTCATTGAAAGCAATGGGATAACACCGTGGACTGCTGTCACAGCTGTGGTAGAAGTCCGTAATGTACTCCCTATGTTTTCAATGGGGCTGGCACTGCTGCCGCTGGCCCCACTGAAATCAATGGGCAATATCGCAGATTTTCCTTAGCGCTGCGAGGCTCGAGTGAAAAATCGCAAATCAGTATGAAACCATTGAAAATCATTGCTATCATAATCATGTGTTTTCACTCGCTCTCGCATCTCAAGAAAACATATCGCTAGTGGGTAGGCGCCCTAAAGATACATCTATCACTGTATCGGTCTGTATATATAGAGAGCATGTACTTACAATACCGCGTGGTTAATCGGTAGTGTTTCAGCATCAAATGATGATGTCAAAAGGTGGTGTCGCCGGTGACATGACTCCCAGTGAAGCGGAGCAAAGAACGTGTGTTCCAATGGGAGTAACACAATGACGTCATTACGTCTGTCAGCACTAGATGGGTTTCCACATTGTAATCTCCATTTAATGAATGGGTTAGGAGGAACGCAAAAACATGCATTACAGAGAGAAACGTGATGACGTCAATGCGTCGTTAGCGGCTTTCATTAGTATCCCCGCATTAAATTAAATGCACAGGGACATGTGTGACATATGTAATGCTCACTTCTAGAGATGAGCGAGCACGCTCGGATAAAGCAGTTACTCGAGCGAGCATCGTTCTTCTCGAGTAACTGCTTACTGGTCCGAGCAGGCTTGGGATGGGGGGTAAGCAGAGTGCGGCGGGGGGCAGGGGAGAATTTACCGTGGATCAGCATGTGCATTTAAAGGGGCAAATCTGCATGCAGATTTTGCGATGAATTCCATGTCCAGAAGCGACACGCTGCTTCTTATTTCCACAAGCAGATTTCAAATCTGTGATGATGAAAATCCTGTTATCATGTAGGCCATGATGTGGATTTCCATTACAGGAGCTTAGCTCCACCCCCCCCGTCCCGCCCATTTCCATTGCAAACCGCTAGGAGCGGAGGAGAGAGGCAGAGAGTTGGTGAGTGGGAGGGAAGGGGGGGGGGGGGGGGGGTACTGCTCCGATGGAAGCGTATATTGGCCGGCCATAAGAACGCTGTGTAAGTAAGCCCTTAGGGATAAATAATGAAAAGCATTTAAAGAGACCAGAATGGCTGAAAACAGAACTTGCACACATTTCAAAGAGGAAGAAAAATATGTTTATCAAATGTAAAGAGGGGGGAATAAGTAAAGAAGAATATAATGCGGTTTGTAGAAACTGTAGGGCAAGTGTCAGAAAAGCTAAAGCTGATAAAGAATTGAGGCTTATAACAGAGGCCAAAAGCAATAAAAAAGGATTTGGGGGGTTAAAAGCAAAAGAAAAGTCTAAGATGTTATTGGATCCTTACAAGATGAAAATGGTGAATTGGTAAAAATGATGTTGAGAAGGCCGAACTTTTAAATTCCTATTTTGTATCTGTTTTCTCTCAGAAAGTAGACGTAACATCAGCTGATCTTCTCTGTGCTATTGGGGGAATAAAAGAATGCAGGCTATTTATAAGCAGAGAGATGTGAGGGAACACTTAGCTAACTAACATGAATTCAAGTCTCAAGATCCAGATGAATTACATCCTAGGATACTAAAGGAAGCATTAGAGGTAATTGCTGAACCACTAGCCATAATATTTGAAAATTCCCGGAGAACAGGAGAAGTCCCAAAAGATTGGAGGGTAAATGTTGTCCCTATCTTCAGAAAATAAGTAGTAGAAAAAGTGGCAGCATAGAAAGGTATCAATAAAAGAATAACCTTTATTCCTCCATGGTCATCATAAAAAATGTAGGCCTACCATTTTTCTACTACTTCTGGATTGTATTGAGCCTTTAGGGCTCATGTCCACGGGCAAAATTAGATTTAAAATCCGCAGCGGATCTCCCGCGCGCGGATCCGCACCCCATAGGGATGCATTGACCACCCGCGGGTAGATAAATACCCGCGGATCGTCAATAAAAGTGATTTTAAAAAAAATGGAGCATGAAAAAATCTGGACCATGCTCCATTTTCATGCGGGTCTCCCGCGGGGACGGCTCCCGCGGGCTTCTATTGAAGCCTATGGAAGCCGTCCGGATCCGCGGGAGACCTAAAATAGGAATTTAAAGCATTTACTCACCCGCAGCGGACCGCGAAGCTCTTCTCTCCCTCACGGCCGCATCTCCCTTGCTTCGGCTCGGCGGATGTGCCCGGCGCATGCGCGCGGCACGTCGACGACGTGCCGCCGGCGTCAGGAATTCATCCGCCGGCCGAAAATGAAGATCCGGCCGTGAGGAAGAGCAGAGCTTCGCCGCCCGCTACGGATAGGTAAATGCTTTTAAATTGCTATTTTCAGCGCTCATGTCCGCGGGGCAGGAGGGACCCGCTGCAGATTCTCCATGGAGAATCTGCAGTGGATCTGATTTTCCCCTTGGACATGAGGCCTTAGGCTCAGGCCCTTCTTTGGTGGCTTGCATTTTTTCCACCTCACTCTTAGGAGGCTCTCTTTGTGTGCTGCTGTGTACTATATCTTCAAAAAAGGGAAGAAGGTGAATCGAGGAAACTACTGAACAAATTATTAAACAGCATGTATGCAAGTACTTGGATAAAAATGGAGTAATTAACCAGAGCCAGCATGGTCATGCCAGACTAATCTAATTTCCTTCTATGACAGAATCACTAGTTGGGTTGATCAGGGAAATGCAGTGGATATAGTATATCTTAACTTTTTTTAAACTCGTTTTATTGAACAGCATGTATTTTACATTACATGAATAAGCAGTTTCTCAAACAGTGTGCATTTACATACACTAACAAGTGATTAAACTTTACATACAACAGAGAATTCTTTGGTAACAGTGTTCAGTACTCAAGTGTGTTACATTTCTTCTACAATTACTCAGCCTTTCTCAGTATATACATCTGCAATATTCATATCTTTATTGCTCATTTTACCTGCCAAGTCTGGGTGTATTCTGTCTTAATAAATTTTGGAACATTTCTTGCGTGAAGTTTGTGTTTGTTGTCCCGCACCAAATCCCCCACACCTTGTCGAACTTTTCAGGGTGTTTCCTGTTTTTGTAGACTATTTTCTCGTATGGTAGGATGGTATTGATAATACTCTGCCATTTTGTAGCTGTCGGAGGGCGCCTGTCCATCCATCTCAGCGCTATGACTTTGCGGGCATAAAATAATGCTTTAGTGAGGAATATTTTATCATAATGTTGCCATTGCTCCTCATCTATGATCCCTAGCAGACACATTGCTGGATCCAGCGGTACTGGTATTCCCATCAGTTGGGTCAGGAACTCTGTGACCTCTTCCCAATACGTGTATACCCTTGGACATCCCCATATTAGGTGGTTGAAGTTTGCGCTTGTAGCGCTGCATCGGTGGCACTGACTGGACACTAATCTGTTCATTTTATGGAGTCTAGTTGGTGTTAGATAACATTGATGTAAGATATATAGCTGGGTCAGTTTATTGTTCGCGGCTGGCGAGACCCTGGTGTAGGTGGCCATTGCGGTCTCCCAGTCCTCATCAGTCAGTGTTGGGATAAGTTCCCTCCATTTCTCCATTACCACCATTTGTGTACCAGGGATCTTAGAGTATAACAAGTGTGTATATAGCTTTGAGATTAAGCCCCTAGGGCCCTGTGTGCGCAGTATGCCTATTAATGGATATGTGGAGAAGGGTCTTCTGGGTTCTGGGAATTGCGCAGTCAATGCATGTCTGAGTTGCAGATATCTAAAAAATCCTGTTCTAGGTACCTGGTATATCTGCTGCAATTGCTCAAAGGAGACTAGTGTTCCATCAATGTATAGGTGTTCCAATGTGGTGATTCCCAGATTTAGCCAAAATTGTCTGTCTGGGAGGTTCAACAAATGCGGCAGCGCTCTATTGTTCCATAAGGGGGTTTCCAGGGGGGTGTCCTCCTGCCCCGTCAGTTTCCTACATGTCCTCCACACACTTACCGCGAGCCTGTGAATGGGTAGCATTGGTTTCGTCAACAGCCCTGGTTTTTCCAAAATGATCCAAAGGGATGCCTCCGAGAGGAAGTACATCAAGTGGTGCTCGGAGTTCGGGAGAGGGGCGCCCGACAACCAGTGACGTATATATCGGACTTGCCCTGCCAGGTAGTATATTTTGAAGTCCGGCAGCGCCATCCCCGCTAGCTCTTTAGGTCTCTGCAGAGTTTCCATACGGAGCTTGGCTCTAGCCTTTCCCCACACGAACGATGTTATTAATGAGTTGGTGGTTTTAAAGAATTTTTGTGGTACAGTTATTTCTGCATGTTCTAGCCGGTATAGGTATTTGGGGAGAATTATCATTTTAATAAGATTTATTCTCCCTGCCACAGATAGTGGCAGGGAGCTACAAGCTTTTAATTTTAGTTGCAGGGTTGTTATTAGGGGTGCAATGTTTAGATTAAAACTTTGAGTGTGGTCCCTGGTAATGTAGACTCCCAGGTATTTGAATTGGGGGACAATTTGCAGGTTATGGTATACCTCTCCCACCCCCCAGTCCTCCTCTCTCAGCGGCATAAGGGTAGACTTCTGCCAGTTGATACGTAGGCCTGAGAAATTCCCGAATTCGTCTATCTGGGAGACGGCCAGGGGCAGGGTGTCTTGGGGTTCCGACATGTAGAGTATTATATCGTCCGCATACAATCCTATCTTGTCTTCTCTGGGGCCGATCTGAATCCCCCTGTATAGTGCGTGTTGCCGAATTTTTAGTGCTAGGGGTTCTATAGCGATCGCGAATAGAAGGGGGGAGAGTGGGCAACCCTGTCGGGTTCCCCTGTGAAGTGGGAAGGAGGTGGAGACCAAGCCGTTTGCCACTACTCTCGCCGTCGGTGCAGTATATAAGATGGAGACCCACCTGATGAACGGCTCCCCGAACCCAAATTTCCGCAGAACTTCCATCAAATATGGCCACTCCACTGAGTCAAATGCCTTGGCGGCATCCAATGAGGCCAGGGCCCATCCTTTTCTCCACCTCCGTCCCACCTGCGTAATTACCTGCGTTCTTCTGATATTATCGGACGTAGACATTCCCGGAATAAATCCGGATTGGTCCGGGTGTACAATATCCTTAATTGCTTGGTTCAGCCTGAGAGCCAATACCTTGGCGAGGATTTTATAGTCTGTATTTAAGAGGGAGATAGGTCTGTACGACCCACACTCCTCCGGGTTCTTTTCAGGTTTTAGTATGAGGACTATGTTAGCCTCTAACATCGACTCTGGAAGACGTCCTTTCTCAAATATATCCTCATATAGTGAGAGTAGTTGTGGTGTTACTTCCTCTCTGTACTGAAGATAAACTTCCACTGGTATGCCATCTGTACCCGGGGTCTTATTTTTTGCCATGCCCTCCATTGCCTCCTGTATATCTTCCATTGTAATAGGGCCATCTAGTAGGGATCTATGTGCTTCTTGTATTATTGGAAATGCTATGCTGGTTAGGTAGTTCTCTAGCTCTGCTGGGGTATAGTTAATCTGGGACTGGTATAGGTCTTGGTAGAATTGTTGAAACCTTCCTAGTATATCTTGGGGGTCTGTGAGTACTGTGTCCTCGGTTGATTTGACCCTTAGTATAGCCGGAGAAGTAGTCTCTTGTCGAGCCATATATGCTAGCAGTTTACTAGACTGATTACCTAGCTCGAAAAAGGACTGGCGGGTGAAAAACAGCCTCCTCTGAGCCTTCTCTTTTAGATGCATCAGATACTCTCTACCTACCTGTAGCCATTTATCTCTTTTATCATTTGAGGGACGGGCTATGAATTCTTTTTCTAGTTGTTGGCATTGTTGCGCTAACTGTTCCTCCTCTTTAGCTGCGGTTCTTTTAATGAAAGTGATTGAGGACTTAAAGCATCCTCTAAGGTATGGCTTAAAGGCTTCCCATACCAGCGTCCTATCCCGGCTCTCCTCGTGCGCCTCGTAGTATATCTGAATTTGGTCTATTATTCGGTCATTTGGGCCAAGCAGTGAGAGCCAGAACGGGTGTATCCGCTGATTCCTAATTGCAGGGGGGCCTGGTTTTTTGAGGACCATGCAGAGCGGTGAGTGGTCTGAGACCCCTCTTGGGAGAAATTCTATGGACTCTATTTTTGTAAACAACAAGGGGGATCCAAATATATAATCTATGCGGCTCAGTGCATGATTATGGGCTGCATGGCAAGAAAACTCCTGTTGGTGGGGGTGAAATATTCGCCACAAATCCAGCCATCCCGCCACCGAGATCACAGAGGCCAGTCGGGTCGGGCCCCCGTCTCCCGCCCCCCGAGCACTCCCCCCGAATCTGTCCAGGTGTGGGTCCATGACCATATTCATGTCCCCCATACATATAGTCGTTACATCCGGTGTGAATGAGGCAAATTGTATGCCTTCTGCCAGCAGGGCTGTTGACGTTGTTGGTGGGTTATAGTAACATAGGAGTACATATGATTCATTGTTTATTTTGGCTCTTACAAAGATGTACCTACCCTCTGAGTCTCTTTTTAACTGTTCTACCTCCCATCTGATGGATCTCTCTATCAATAGAGACACCCCCCTGGAATACGATGTATGATGTGAGTGTGCTGACCACTGAACCCATGGCTTTAGCAGGCATTTAGAGGTTTCGGGCGTGAGGTGGGTCTCCTGTAGGCACAACACATGCGGTCGCCAGGAGCGTATTAAGGAGTTTATTATGACTCGCTTCCTGGGGGATCCCATGCCTCTGACGTTCCAGGACACAAAAGTTATCTCAGCCATTGGCGAAGATGGTTTAATTGGGTCCGGATGAGATTGTTTATGTCGTTCTGACCGCTGGGAGACCCCCCGCCACATCTCTCCCATCCGCCATGTAATCACACTTCAGTACATTTATAGGAAAAACATTGAACATCTGATGCATATACTCTGTAAACATTATGGCAGCGTACTACCGACTTACAACTCTTACAACAACTTATAACTGAACAGGTTTTGAATACTGATTATATCCTCGGTGCTTTAGTATTCGTGGCTAACTTTAACTCGGGGTAACCAACTTAGCATAGCTCTATCGTCGCTATACTTGTGGTTCTGTTTGGTTATTGGTACAGTGGTGTGAACCGACCATGCCTTATTATGTTTTAGTTAGGTGGACTCCCTTCCGGAGAGGCGGGAGGGAACAAGAGAATCTGGGGGGGAGGGGGGAGGGGAGAGGTGGGGGAGGGGGGGGGGAAGAGAAAAGAAGGAGGGAGAGGAAAAAAGAAAAGAAAGAAGAAAAAAAAAGGGGGGGGGGGAAGGGGGGGGAGGGGGGAGGCGAACATGGGGCAGCCATTGCCAGGGGCACTCTGGGGGGAGGGGGTGCTTCCCCCCCGAGACCAACAGCCCGCAGCACAATTAGGCGGCCCTGTTGGGCCCTTTGTATGTGGTATGAAAGTCCCGTCATCTAGAGGAGGGCAAAAATAATGGTTAGGGTTTGATATACATTACAGTCTCTCTGGCCGTCGTCTGGTGATCAACCATTCTTCTGCCTCGGATGGTGAAGAGAAGAATCGGGTGCGGTCTCCGTCAATCACTCGCAGCCGCGCTGGATACATCATAGAATACGGAAGCTGCAGATCTCTAAGTTGCCTTTTAATATTGAAGAACGAGGCCCTTTGCTTCTGGAGGTCCGCCGAGAAGTCCGGAAAGATGGAGATTGTGGCATTATCATGGCGTAGGGGTCCTCCCTTTCTGGCAGCTTGCAGGATGTTGTCCCTGTCACGGGAGTTGAGTAGCTTTGCCAGTAGCGGTCTGGGCGGGGCACCGGGTATGGGTGGCTTCATTGGCACGCGGTGCGTCCGTTCGATGACAAAGACCTGCGATAGTTCTGCGTTAGGGAGAAGTTCGCGGAGCCATTTCTCTAAGAATTCTTCCGGTCTCTGTCCTTCAGTTCTTTCTGGCAGGCCGACTATGCGCAAATTATTGCGTCGTGAACGATTTTCGAGGTCGTCCGCTTTCTGTCTCCAATAGTCGGCCTTCTGCGTAAGATCTCTTATTGCGGCTGACATTGGGGGCACAGTGTCGTCCAGCGTAGATATTCTATCTTCCGTAGCTGTGACTTTCTCTTAAGTTTTGAAGGTCTTGCCTGAGGAGACTGACATCCATCTTAACTTCATCAATTTTACTGGTGAGAGTAGTCGTGGATGTCTGGATTGCTGTCAGCAGCTGGTCGGACAGTTGTTGTAGGGTTTGGACTGTCCCTTCTGTTGGGTTTGGGTTAGTGTTCTTTGTCGGAGGAGGTGAGCTCCCCGGGGCCTGCTGCGCGGAGTCGGAGCTTGCATCTCTGCGATTTTCGTTTCTGGCAAATGCCTTTAATTTATCAGCTGTAGCGTTCTGCCTGGTAGGCCCCATGCTGCTTTGTCAGAGGTATGTAGCGGCGTATTCGGTTGCTGCCTGTATTTTATAGTGCTGGATTCACCCGTATACTCGGTGCAGAGCTTACGCACGTGACGTCTGCTTTATTCTCTGTTATCAGCAATAGTGGTCTCTTGCAGGCCTTACGCCCTTGGTTTGGGGGTGCTCTGGGGCTGTTTCTTTGGTCTTTTCTCTGGGTATTGTGGGGGAGGGGGGGTCCCACTCTAGGGGCTTGTTTATATAAGGTATAATAACTGCTGCTCCTTTTCTCCCCCTTCCCCCCTGGCACACTTAACTGGTTATTGCTGCTGGCGTTGCTTGTCTCCTTCAGGTAGGGGACCTCTGTGTGGTCTTTTCTCCTGGCCCCTCGCCGCCAGGCTCGCCTGCCCAGTCCACCAGGTACTGGCTTTGTCGGCCGCGGTAGTGTAGAGCTGTTTGTGCTGTTGTATTTGCCGGCACTCCGGCTGTTTCGCCCGGCGCCCGCTCCCCTCTTTATATCAATAGAGGCTCGTCGGGTCCGGGTTATTGCTGGTAGAGCCTGCCCCGCAAGATGGTGGCGGTAGCTGCGGCACCTCGTGGTCTCCTTCTGGATCCCTGCTGCCGGGGGACACTTTATAAATGCCTCAGTGTCCCGCGGCGCCGCCGGTCGCCCCCGCCCCTCGCCCTCCGCTATGCGGCCTCCCTATGCGGCCTTCCGCTGTTAGGCCCGTCTGCCCCGTCCTCAGGATGGCGGCCGTGTCAGCCGCGGCGCTGCGAGTCCGCCGCCGGCGTCGCTATGGCTGCCGGCGCCACAGACACCTCACCCAGCGCTCGACTTTTCTCCTCTCTGTATCGGCAGGGGGGGGCGACAGGCTCGAGGAGTCGCTCACCGATCAAGGATCCTCCCCGCAAGATGGCGGCCGCAGCTTCCCGCGCTCACCCTCAGGATCTTCTGACTGCGGTGTCGGGTAGGTGTCACAGCGCTTCGCAGTCCCGCCGGTGGTTCAGGCACTCCGCTCCTCACCCTCCGCTGTGTGCAGCTCCTGGTCCAGAGCCCGCCGGTCGGCTGGTGACACACGCTCCGCAACGGCGGCGCTCCCCGCTCCACAGGCTCGCCGCTAGCTCCGGTTTCGCTGCCCCCCCGCTCGCCAGGGGTAAGTGCCTCGGGGTCCGGTCTCTTCCCCCTCTCCTCCGGTGATGTTCTGTCGGGGTTGGGAGTCCTCAGGATTATTCTAGGATTAATGTTGGTCAGTTTAGGCAGGAGCCCCTCTTACATGCGGCCGGTCAGGTCGGCTGCTTGGCCACGCCCCTGTATATCTTAACTTTAGTAAAGCATTTGACAAAGTATCTCATACCATGCTTATTGAAAGAATGACCAAATATGGGATTGACAAGGCAACTGTTAGGTGGATTCACAACTGGCTGAGTGATCGTACTCAAAGAGTGGTCATAAATGGCTGTACATCCAAGTGGAAGAATGTATCAAGTGGGGTAAATGATCTGCAGCAGCGAATTGATGGGAAACTGATCAAATTTGCCAACGACACAAAGCTAGGAGGGATAGCTACCACTAGGGAAGAGAGACTAACAGAATGGTATTTAACAAGAAGAAATGCAAAGTCCTACATCTGAGCAAGAAAAATGAAAAAAGCACATACAGAATGGGAGAAACTGGGCTAAGCAGCAGCACATGTGAAAAAGACTTGGGTACACTAATAGATCATAGACTGAACATGAGTCAACAATGTGATGCAGCAGAAAAAAGGCAAACAATTCTGGGATGTATTAACCCTTTCCAATCCAATTTGTATCCTGGTTTTCTTAGCGGGCTTACTCTTTTTCTACCGTTATACAACAGTGCTATATGCCGGCTAAAGCCATTACTGCACGGGGTGACATGTTGGATAGGCTCTGACAGCGGAGAGGCTGGAAATATACATTAAGAGAACGCTGACGGACATCTTCCAACATCGGAGCTGTACAGCCTAAAATCATAATGTCTTCAGACGTCAGACAGTGGATTGGAAAGGGCTAAGAGAAGCATAGAGTCTAGATCACGTGAGTTAATTATCCCCCTCTACTTTTCCTTAGTCAGACCTCATCTGGAATACTGTGTCCAGATCTGGGCACCCCGCTTTAAAAAAGACATTGACAAACTGGAGCAAGTTCAGAGAGGAGTTACCAAGATGGTGAGTGGTCTGCAAATCATGTCATATGAGGAACGGTTAAAAGATCTGGGAATGTTTAGCAGAAGAGTGCCAAGACCAGCAACTCTCGGGGTCTCCGTACCCGAACTGCAGATCCCATCTCCGGGGGTGCGGCGCAGGGGAGCCCCGGTTTTGGTGACCTCCCCTGGCCGCCGTAATCCAGGACGCCGATTCCGGGTGCGCACTCTTGTGCTCAGCGAGCCGCATACCATTGCCATGACACCCGGGCGCGCTGGCTCTGCACTCGCTGATTGATGTCTCGGTCGGCTCTGCACTCACTCCTTCTTGTCTGGGTCCTGCTGCTGTCTGGCTCCCCGCCCCAATCAGCTGCTGGGGTGGGAGTTCTGACAGCACTTAAACCGCTCTGTTTCCTCCTGTAGTTGCCAGTGTATGTTTTGTCTCAAGCTACACCCGCATACCTTCGGATTGCTGCCCTGTGGTGACTTACTTGCTTGGAACCTGACTTCGCCTGACCCGCTGTACTGCGTACTCTCCCATTGTTGACCCCGACCGTCTGACCTGATTTCTGTGTTTGTTAGTTTCCCTGTTCTGTCTGTTGTCTGACCTCCCAGCATTTCTCTGTCAGTCATTCTCCCTGCCCCGCATCCCTAGTCAGCCCAGGGACTGTCGCCCTGGGGTCTAGCCCAGGGGGGAAAGTAGGTAGGGACAGGGGTTGTGGGTATTATTCAGAGACCTCCAGTACCCGGACCCCAGTCCCCTGACAAAGAGAAGGCTGAGAGGAGACTTAATAGCTGTCTACAAATATCTGAAGGGCTGTCAGCGCAGAGGGATCAGCCCTGTTCTGCACTAGGAAATACTAGAAGCAATGGGATGAAACTGAAAGAGGGGAGACACAGATTAGATATTAGACAGTGAGGGGGATCAATGAGTGAAACAGATTACCACGGGAGGTGGCGAGTTCTCCTTTAATGGAAGTGTTCAAACAGAGGCTGGACAAATATCTGTCTGGGATGATTTAGTGATCCTGCACCGAGCAGGGGGTTGGACTAGATGACCCTGGGAGGTTCCTTCCAACTCTACTATTCTATGATTCTATGAGAATAGTAGCTCAAGTAGTAATAGCGCCCCCTATATTAGCTACAGTTGTAATAGTGACCACTAATGCGACCCCAGTAGTAATAGTGTCCCCCACAGTGACCTCAGTAGCAATGGTGACCCCGATAGTAGCTCCAGTAGTAATAGCATCCCCAGGGGAGGAGGATCCTGGGGGCTCACTGACATCATAGTGGGCACCGAGATCAGCGTCGCTGCATGATTACCGGCGGGGAGCTGTGGAGCCCCATAGGTAATCACTACCATGGTGAGCAGCCATCAACACACGTACAATAGGTTTGCCACCACGGAACCTTGGTCAGAGCCCCTGACTGTTGCTCGCGTAGCCCTAAGGACTTTGCAAAGCATAGTTTGGGAACTGCTGCCCTATATTTGCCCCAGTAGTAATAGTGACCCCTATATTGGCCCCAGTAGTAATAGCATCCTTTATATTAGACACAGTAGTAATAGCGTCCCCCACAGTGGCCTCAGTAGCAATGGTGATTAGTAGTAATAGCATCCCATATACTGGTCCCAGTAGTAATAGCGTCCCTTATATTGGCCACAGTAGTAATAGCGTCCCTTATATTGGCCACAGTAGTAATAGCGAACTCCACAGTGGCCTCAGTAGCAATGGTGACCCCAATAGTAGCTCCAGTAGTAATCGTGACCCACAGTGGCCCCAGTAGTAATCGTGACCCACAGTGGCCTCAGTAGTAACAGTGACTCTCACTGAAAGTTTACTGGGTATACTGGATGAGGAGCAGGGGCAATTCCGTATTTTTCAAAGTAAGGTGCTGCATCTGGCCCGTAAGGCTGTAGCATTGCGTTGGATGGATATGAGACCCCCAATGCTCCCCTTATGGTGTAATCTAGTCAATTCTATTCTCCTGTACAAAAAAAAAAAAATTCTACAAAATCTTGGGAGTTTGGTGCGACTCAACAACCACAACCCAGACGCAAAATGCATGTCAGCAATTGGTGGACCAAGTGAGGTCTTCGACCCTCCCAGGTGCCATATAGTTCTTCATAGGTATAGCAATTATATCCTGAACTCAACAAAATACCTCACCATATATGTTATACGGTGTACACAGCCTTAAGTAATTGTAACAGATTTGTATATGTGAACCATGTTATACTCAGGTTGTCACGGAGTGATATAATTTCATAGGTTCTTTTATGTATC
The DNA here is from genome assembly GCF_035609145.1 of Eleutherodactylus coqui. Taxonomy (NCBI): domain Eukaryota; kingdom Metazoa; phylum Chordata; class Amphibia; order Anura; family Eleutherodactylidae; genus Eleutherodactylus; species Eleutherodactylus coqui. The sequence continues at coordinate 29,364,190 of NC_089848.1, read as the reverse complement.
AATAAAACAGGTTTAACCCTTTGCAGTCCAATTTTGGATTCAGGATTTCCTAGGGGGCTTTCTCTTTCTGCTATTATACAATGGCACCGTCTGCTGGCTAGAGCCAGTACTGCGGTATGGGACATGCTAGAAAGGCCCCCCGACAACAGAGCGGCCAGTAATATACAGTAAGAATACCCTGACGGACGTCTTCCGACATCGAAGCTATACAGCCTTCGATCAGAATGTCTTCAGACGTCAGACAGTGGATTGGAAAGGGTTAAAAAGACCCCAAACCATTCTGTTTCCAAGGACCAAATATCGAACACTTGTCTGAACAAGGCCTAATTCTTCTTAACTCTGAAGTCACCTATTTTATATGCACAATAATATCAGAATCCCATTACAAGAAGCACTGTACAATAAATATGAGCAATTAGTTGTTCACTTGTACCGCTGACCGACACTTTCTAAGCCTGCTAGTAGGTTGTTTTCAGACGCGAGGGCACAATATAGCTTAAAGAGCTCTTGTAGGTCCTAAGAGCACCATAACCTAAAGTTACATGGGCTGATAAGACAGGAGCCGCTGAGGCTGGGGGCTTTATACTCTGCTGCCTCTCTATGACTCCTCCTCATTCTGTGCATACGCAAACTCCGCCCTTTCACTACAGACCGTGAGGCAGAACTACTATTCAAAATACTAGTTTTCTGGCAAACATTGTACCAGAACACCCTCTTACACGCGTCGCACCACATTTGCTGTGTATTTTTAGACACTTTTTCCGACTTGTCTGTAAAGGAGGCAGAGCTTCATAAAAAGGTGGGACCTAAATTGCACCAAAATTTGTGGAAAATTACGCCAACATATAGAACTATAAACTTGGACTACACAGGCTAAAATTCAACAGATTTACCATCCAGCATGACTCGCTGTGATGAATCTGGTGCGTTTCCAGACTGTTTTAGGGCCCTTTTACATGGAAGGATTATCGTTCAGTTATTCGCTGGATTATGCAAACTGAATAATAATCGTTGAATGTAAACATGGCCGATGACTGAATGACGATCAATAATTTGTTTGCTTCTCATTCGTTGTTCAGCTTATGCAGCCATAAAAATCTGGGGGCTATTGGCCCTTTTAAACAGGCAGTCTTCATCTATGAACTGCCTGTTTACTCAGAATGGAGGAGGGCGGTCGGAAGAGATCTCTGTGGCGCTTCGCCTCCATTCAGTGAGTAATAATCAATGATGATCGCAAAGTAAACGCAGGCGGAGCGCGGATCTTTTCCAACTCTCAGCCGCTTACGCACTGACAGTTGCCGCGTGTGAACCGACCCTTAGTTTGCACCGTCTAACCTTCAGCCAGCCTCAGTAAACAGTATGAGCTCGCTCGCATGAAATGACGACGTTCGCTCAGTGGATATATTTATTAGTACAATCCACCTTCTTCCAGGCCTTGTAAAAAAATGCCACCGCAGTTCATAAAGATTGTGTTTTACTAGATCCGGCTTAATTGCATTGAAAACCAAGTTCAAAAAGTAACGTTATCATAATTCCAAGGCTTAAGTTGCAAAGGGGAGAAGGCAATATCAAAATCCTTGCTCCTTGAACTGCGGCCTGAAGAGCTGTATTGTTTGACAGCATCTTGGGAATGTCTTTGTGTTGGTATTACATTGGCATGGGCATCATCCGTCGGCTACTTTAGAACATCTCACAATGATATTATTCAAAAACTGTCTGAGCCCTGAAGGGTATTTCATTATTTTACTTTCTCAATAGTAACTAAATTTAAATGCGGTTTAATGGTTTATGGATTACACGCCTTTCCGTTTGTTGTGCGCAGCTGACAGTAGAGAGGAGGGTATTGACAGACTTACACAAATAGGTACAACAGAATGTAAAACTTTACATACATTTCAATAAATAAGTGCATGTTGTTATTGGTGTTACAGTGTGAGCAGACAAATGTGTCAAATGGATGCACTGTGAGCTCTGGAGCCATTCCTAAATTGCTAATTCTTTAGACCAGCAGTTTCCAAACTGTGCTACCCTGAGCCCTTATAGCTCCACGAGGAACAGTTAGGGGCTCTGACCGAGGGTCTGTGGTGGCAAACCTATGGCACGCGTGCCGATGGCTGATCACCACTGTAGTGAATACCGGCGGGGTTCCACAACTCCCCGCTGGTAATCATGCAGCGACGCTGATCCCAGGGCACACTATGATGTCAGTGAGTATTAGTGTATCTTGACACCACCAGGAAGTCCTGGTGGGGTCAGGAGTGACAGGGGTGATGCCCCCTGTTACATAATTGGCTGCAAAAGAAGGCTTGGCTGCAGGTCCTGGAAGCCAAGCATGACTGTAGAGTTCCGGCTTGCTGGCTCTCAGGCCGTTCACAGTGCTCGCCACTCCTGCTACATCGTTCCTGGCACGCTCCCCGGCCGTTTCAAGTGGTCGCCGCTGCTGTTGTCGCGTTCCTGGCCCTCAGATGTCAGCAGCTGCTCATTTGTCTCTGCCGCTGTGATCCCAGCTGCTGCGTTGGCTGCCTGGCTCTCTGCTCCCCAGCGCTGTCCTCCCCACTCCTGCTGCAGCGTTCCCAAGCCTCTGCTGCATGGCGCAGTCCTCCCCGCTCCTGCTGGACGCTCCCAGGCCCTCTTCTTTTGCTGTGGCCGCCCGTCTGCTGGACTCTGGTGGTGTGCTGTCCCCGTGGCTCAGCTCGCGGCTGCAATGGTAGCTTACCCGGGCCTCTGCTCCCCGCTCCTTGTCTTTTCATCAGCAGACGTTGTACGCAGGTGTTCCACATGACCGGAGCGATGCTACTCCTAAGGTGTATTCGGTGACTGTTGAAGTTGCTACGTCATGCTTCTGTCCTTCACGCCGGTGGTAACAGATGCACGCCAGTGTGTATTCATTGTTGGCCGCCGTGAATATTTAGTAAGCATTCACGGTGGGCAACAATCAATAGACACTGTGCTGCTACAACGGCGTTTCTCCTGTCAAACCCCTAGCTTCCTGGTGGCGTCAAGATACACTAATACCATGTCAGTGTGCACCTGGGATCCTCCTCCCGAGTCCTCTCTTTCTTGCTTCCGCAGGAGAGGACAAGGGAGGAAATATTCCGGGCTCGCACACTGCCATCAGTATGTACCAGGAATAAGCGCCAAACAGAGGAAGAGCAGCGCTTAATACAAGGAGAAGGCAAGTATATGGGTTGGGGGGGGCTATTATTACTGGGGCTACTGAGGAGGTTTTTACTGAGAGGCTCCCGATTACTATTGGGACCACTTTTGGGGGGGGGGGTCACCATTACTGCCGGGGCCACTTTTGGGGGGGGGGGGGTCACCATTACTGCCGGGGCCACTTTTGGGGGGGGGGGGGGGGTCACCATTACTGCCGGGGCCACTTTTGGGGGGGGGGGTCACCATTACTGCCGGGGCCACTTTTGGGGGGGGTGGGGTCACCATTACTGCCGGGGCCACTTTTGGGGGGGGGGAGTCACCATTACTGCCGGGGCCACTTTTGGGGGGGGGGGGTCACCATTACTGCCGGGGCCACTTTTGGGGGGGGGTCACCATCACCCCCTGGGGCCACTGTGTGGGGGGGGGTCACCATCACCCCCTGGGGCCACTGTGTGTGGGGGGGGGGTCACCATCACCCCCTGGGGCCACTGTGTGTGGGGGGGGGGTCACCATCACCCCCTGGGGCCACTGTGTGTGGGGGGGGGGTCACCATCACCCCCTGGGGCCACTGTGTGTGGGGGGGGGGTCACCATCACCCCCTGGGGCCACTGTGTGGGGGGGGGGGTCACCATCACCCCCTGGGGCCACTGTGTGGGGGGGGGGGTCACCATCACCCCCTGGGGCCACTGTGTGGGGGGGGGGGGTCACCATCACCCCCTGGGGCCACTGTGTGGGGGGGGGGGTCACCATCACCCCCTGGGGCCACTGTGTGGGGGGGGGGGGGTCACCATCACCCCCTGGGGCCACTGTGTGGGGGGGGGGGTCACCATCACCCCCTGGGGCCACTGTGGGGGGGGGGTCACCATCACCCCCTGGGGCCACTGTGGGGGAGGGGGGGGGCGGGTCACCATCACCCCCTGGGGCCACTGTGGGGGAGGGGGGGGGGGTCACCATCACCCCCTGGGGCCACTGTGGGGGAGGGGGGGGGGGGGTCACCATCACCCCCTGGGGCCACTGTGGGGGAGGGGGGGGGTCACCATCACCCCCTGGGGCCACTGTGGGGGAGGGGGGGGGGGTCACCATCACCCCCTGGGGCCACTGTGGGGGGTCACCATCACCCCCTGGGGCCACTGTGGGGGGTCACCATCACCCCCTGGGGCCACTGTGGGGGGTCACCATCACCCCCTGGGGCCACTGTGGGGGGTCACCATCACCCCCTGCAGGCCACTGTGGGGGGTCACCATCACCCCCTGCAGGCCACTGTGGGGGGTCACCATCACCCCCTGGGGCCACTGTGGGGGGTCACCATCACCCCCTGGGGCCACTGTGGGGGGTCACCATCACCCCCTGGGGCCACTGTGGGGGGTCACCATCACCCCCTGGGGCCACTGTGGGGGGTCACCATCACCCCCTGGGGCCACTGTGGGGGGTCACCATCACCCCCTGGGGCCACTGTGGGGGGTCACCATCACCCCCTGGGGCCACTGTGGGGGGTCACCATCACCCCCTGGGGCCACTGTGGGGGGTCACCATCACCCCCTGGGGCCACTGTGGGGGGTCACCATCACCCCCTGGGGCCACTGTGGGGGGTCACCATCACCCCCTGGGGCCACTGTGGGGGGTCACCATCACCCCCTGGGGCCACTGTGGGGGGTCACCATCACCCCCTGGGGCCACTGTGGGGGGTCACCATCACCCCCTGGGGCCACTGTGGGGGGTCACCATCACCCCCTGGGGCCACTGTGGGGGGTCACCATCACCCCCTGGGGCCACTGTGGGGGGTCACCATCACCCCCTGGGGCCACTGTGGGGGGTCACCATCACCCCCTGGGGCCACTGTGGGGGGTCACCATCACCCCCTGGGGCCACTGTGGGGGGTCACCATCACCCCCTGGGGCCACTGTGGGGGGTCACCATCACCCCCTGGGGCCACTGTGGGGGGTCACCATCACCCCCTGGGGCCACTGTGGGGGGTCACCATCACCCCCTGGGGCCACTGTGGGGGGTCACCATCACCCCCTGGGGCCACTGTGGGGGGTCACTATCACCCCCTGGGGCCACTGTGGGGGGTCACCATTGCTACTGAGGCGACTGTGGGTGGCGATATTGCTACTGGGGCCAATATAAGGGACGCTATTACTACTGGAACCAGTATAGGGGACACCATTACTGCTGGAGCCAGTATTGGGGACACCATTACTACTGGAGCCACTGTGGGGGTCACTTTTACTACTGGGGCCAATATAAGGGACACTATTACTACTGGGGCCACCAATATATCTGATAACTATTACTACACGGGGAAATTACAGTAGCAGCAAAGTGGATGATCTTTTGAAAATCTCATCCACACTCTGTGGAAAAAAATCTAGACATCTACCCGATGAATATTGACATCTGGTGCGGGATTTAATTCTGCAGCATGTTAATGTTAAATATAATGTATATCAATAGCCTATCCAGCACTCCAGCGTACCTCACTGCTTGGTACTGGGCTTTAATCACAGCCGATAGTAAATATATGGCACTGGGTTAAAGCTCCTGCAATTTAGCTGTAGCAGGTAAGGTTCTAGACTGTCAGACACTAAAGAGAGAAGACAGAACAGGTTTTCAACATGTTCTGCCTTCTCATTTGACCAGCGCTCACAGTGACTGTCACACTAGAGTAAAGTCTTCTTCTGTAACTGGTGCTGCCACGAAAAACATCGCCCTAGTGTGACATCGGCATCGATGGATGCCCCAGGTACAGTGGAAAAGTGTAACAAACAAAAATAAAAACAGTGTGAATGTTTCCCAGGTTTCATATGATGTCATGGTGGGCATAGTAAAAACAAGTAAAAAGTAAAAAACAGAGTTACAAAAATTAGTAAAAGAAAAAAAAAAAGAAAATGACCCACCGCTGGCGCCAACCTAAACAGTCGCCATACCTGCCCTATAATCCAAGATCATACAAATTATATATCAAAACGCCCAAAACAGAATGGTGAACCCATTACTGTGCTTTATTTTACCATAATTATATTAATTTTAAAAATAACTGCTTTTCTTTTTTTAAATACTTTTTGTATACATTACCCTTAATAAAAGAACAAAACGGAAAACAATGTAAGTAAACCGGTATTAAAAAATAGTCCCATTGTAGGGTCCCAGAATGTCATCCTGGTCCCCTCCATAGATGTCATACATGTTTATCTCATGTAGATGCACTGTGCAAGCTGATATCCAGTGTGTGTGTTGCACAGCTGCGGCACATGAGATGTTAACTTCATAAAATCATAGTCCGCCTGTCAATGTATCAGTCTGTCATGTCATGTGGTATAAGTGAAGGTATAAATAGGAGTGCTTGAGGGCGGGAAAAAGGAGTCCATCTTCACTGAGAGTGCCATCTTGCCTGACACAAGAGAGAGTGCTAACCCAGAGCCACATGGAAGCACCTTCAGCTTCCATGTAGGTGAAGATGGAGGAGGAGGAGAGATATCCCGTAGCAACTGCATTGTGAATGAGAGTGGAATGCGCTCAAGCCTAAGAGAGCAAATGTAAGTAAACTTCCCTGACAAGGCCAGTGCAGGGGTACTAAAACAAGACTTAAACGTTTGATTTTTCTACACAACCGTCCAGATTCAGGATCACCGTGCAGAGGTACACCCGATATTTGTCACGCATCCAGAAGTCTATGAGAGCGGGGTGGAGGTACTGATGTTCTGTGGCATCTTTCAGTCTAATAGAGCTGTGTTAAAGTCTAATTACTGCACAGTATAATTTTACCTGCACTGTACAGTTGAAAGCCTAAACTACCTTGCACCATTGTTTATATTCAAGTAAAGTTAATACCGGGCCCTAACTGTTTCTGGGGACCCGGGGTGCTATACATCCGTATCAGTGTTTATTCTCCGCCGTGTGATACATCTGTGTGTGGGAACGGTGGCGTCACCCGTGACAACTACTACTACCCCCCTTATCCCGTTTATTGGCATTCCCTATCCTAGGGGTGTTGATGGTGGACTGCAATCCTGCTCTGGCCTTGGCTGTGTGTCATCCCTCTGGGAAGAGTAGCCAGTAAGTGCCGCCATGACAAGCCCTCCCAGCTCTTTACGTTTGTCAAGTGTCCAGGGTACCCCTCTGGGGTGTTGCACCGTTTGCCGAAAAAAGAAATGCAGTAAAAATACATTTTGAGAGACTTGAAAAAAGAAAATAATATAGGACCATAAAATCACCACATGGGTATAATGGCTAAAAAGTGCCTAGTCCTTTAGGACTGAAATACTCTGGTCTTTAATAGGTTAAATATTCACCTGCATGGAGCCATAACATGGCCATGTGCACAAAGTCTTATGCTGGGTTCACAGTTTTTCCAACATTCTTTCTAAAGCCTATAGCATGCTATGACAATGAGCGATTTCATGTCCACGAGTGGAAATCAATTGCGATTTTCCGCTCGCGGAGAAGAAATTGCAGCATGTTGCGATTTTGTGGGAGCTCTGCTCGGACGGCTTCCACTATAGTCATGGAAGCCGTCCGTCCTGCAGCCATTCCGCAGTCATCATTGCAGTACGGTAGCGGGATCCACGTCATCGCCTATCGATGGTGCGGTATCATCTGTACTACGCATGTGAACCGAACGGCACATCCGCAGCACAGGAAACACAATGCCGGTCAGCTCTGCTGCTGAATGTATCTATTATACTGTGTCATGTGGTACAAGTAAGATTATAAAAGTGACTTCTGAGAGCGGGAAGAGATCCATCTTCAGGAGGAGAGTGCCAACACAGAGCCGCATGGAAGCACCTTTAGCTTCCATGTTGGTGAAGATAGAGGAAGAGGAACGACTAGTGTCTGGAGAGTGGATGTGAGAGGAGTGAGTCCCTTCCAGAGAGAGAGTGCATTACCGCAGTTCACTAGAACATGTACCCGTTCACACTACAGGCATTATTTTTCCTGTGTGGCCATCCGCCATTAGGATCACTGCACAGAGGTACGTAATTGTGACACCCACACGGATGTTGTGCGGGGTGCATCTAGGATCAGCCTTTCTTCAATAATTGTCTGCCTAAGTGTTTGTGGAGTGACCCCCTACCTTTTACCTCCTCCGGAGTATACCCAATGTCCAGGACCAGTGACACATAGATAACGCGGACTATAGGGCTGTATTGTTGCTGTGTATTCTCCCTAACTCCGAGCCTCAGCCTGTAGTGTTTATGCAAGTGAATTATACCTGTATCTATCTGTCATATCCGGTTTATTCAAGTAAAGTTTTACCGGGCCTCATCCGTTCCTGGGGATCCGAGGTACGACACACAAGTCTGTGTTTATTACTCTGCCGCATAGATTGACGGTGTGTGGGAAGGGGCCTAGGCCTGCGGCCATATGCACAGTAAGTGTATTGCGGTGTTACAGGATCACTTTTCTTAGAGACAGCATCCATATCTATGCATTTACACAGAGTCATTTTCCTGAGCTTGCAGTTTTCATATATGACATTTTTGTATACCAAAAACAATTCCCATTTGTCAGCCTCTTGATGAGAGACTTCCTGGGGCCTTTTTTAACCTAGTAGCTTGATTTCTACAGACTTCTCTTACAGGACCAAAAAGATGGATGCATTGTTGTAAACGAACAAGAAAACTTACTTATTCTGCAGACAGAATTTGGAACAAACTGGTAGATCTCCCTTGTGAGCCGGCTGAGTCTCATATCCATTCTCTTGAAAATTGAGTGAGCTGCGATTGAAGCACCCGATATACCAGGGATCTAAGAGAAAACGGGGAATTAGTTTGATTACCATCATGTAAAAGTATCAGAAAGAAAGAAAAACTTTTTTTTTAATAAACATGCTGGTTTTCATTTCTATGATCATCTACATTTGGCAGCTCTCCTTGGAAACAGAAGGATAAAACCTATAGAGTTGTAGCAAAGGGTAACCAGACCAGTAATGCCTAAGGAGTCCTCCACACGGGCGATGCAATATTGCATTGGTGGTTTGTGCAATAGCGCTGCTTGAAATATAAGCCCTACCCAAAAATGTGCCCTAGTTACATAAAAAAGAATCACCTAACAGCCACTGTCAGGTTGAATGACTGATTGGCTGAGCCGTGGCACTCGAGAACCAATAAGAGCCAGCGCTTGATAAACCAATCACAGCCATTCAACCTGACAGCGACTGTTAGGTGATGTTTTTGTTTTTCTCCTGCAGATAGGGCTTATTTTAGGGTTTTTACAGTAGAATGTCGTACTGTAAAAGTTGCATCACCCAGGACAAAAAACACGTATTCGTGGTATGCGATGTAACAGAAAGAAGAGCTCCATAGGGAAACATGGGCTACACAAATCGCGGTAATATTTAGCAACCTGCAAATTTATTTCCTCGCTATGTCGCAGGCTACAACATCGCTAATGTGAAGGAACCCAATAAATAGCATGGGCTTCACATGCGATTTGTAGTTGCATCGCGAGAAGATCACCTGATTTTGTCACCCGTGTGAAACAGGCCTGAAACTCTGCGCCGCGGTTTGTGCGTTAAATCTACAATGGCTTTTGTTGCGTTAAAACATCTTTATTAGAGATGAGCGAACCTACTCGTTTGGAGTAATTACTCGATCGAGCACCACGATTTTCGAGTACTTCCGTACTCGGGTGAAAAGATTCGGAGGGCGCCGGGGCGGGGGGGTAGCAGCGGGGAACAGGGGGGAGCCCTCTCTCTCTCTCTCCCCCCCCCCCCCCCACTTCCCACTGCAACCCCCCACTCACCCACGGCGCCCCCCAAATCTTTTTTTTTACCCGAGTACAGAAGTACTTGAAAATCGCGGCGCTCGGGCGAAAAAGGGACATGGCCGAGTAGGTTCGCTCATCTCTAATCTTTATCTGTCGATTATCACAAAATAACCTCAACAGTAAGTCCTGTACTGACACCTGATATATTATACTTAGTTATTAGAGCGCCCCCTTGTTACAGTCCTGGGTATAATAGATGATGGGAGAGATCTCTGTATTATCCCCTGATATATCTATACATAGTTATTAGAGCGCCCCCTTGTTACAGTCCGGGGTATAATAGATGATGGGAGAGATCTCTGTACTGACCCCTGATATATCTATACATAGTTATTAGAGCGCCCCCTTGTTACAGTCCTGGGTATAATAGATGATGGGAGAGATCTCTCTACTGATCCCTGATATATCTATACATAGTTATTAGAGCGCCCCCTTGTTACAGTCCTGGGTATAATAGATGATGGGAGAGATCTCTCTACTGATCCCTTATATAACTATACATAGTTATTAGAGCCCCCCTTGTTACAGTCCTGGGTATAATAGATGATGGGAGAGATCTCTGTACTTACCCCTGATATATCTATACGTAGTTATTAGAGCGTATGGGAGTATGTTTTGGTGGGCCCTTATATTGCATCTCCACTTAAAGGGGTTGTCCCGCGCCGAAATGTTTTTTTTTTTTTTTCAATAGGCCCCCCGTTCGGCGCGAGACAAACACAAGGGATGGGTTTAAAAAAAAAAACAGTTTAGTACTTACCCGAATCCCCGCTCTGGGCTCTGTGCAGTCCATTGCCGATTCCAGCCTCCTGATTGGCTGGAATCGGCACACGTGACGGGGCGGAGCTACGAGGACCAGCTCTCCGGCACGAGCTGCCCCATTCACCAGGGAGAAGACCGGACTGCGCAAGCGCGTCTAATCGGGCGATTAGACGCTGAAATTAGATGGCACCATGGAGACGAGGACGCTAGCAACGGAGCAGGTAAGTGTATAACTTCTGCATGGCTCATATTTAATGCACGATGTATATTACAAAGTGCATTAATATGGCCATACAGAAGTGTATAACCCCACTTGGTTTCGCGAGACCACCCCTTTAATTTCAATGGGGTTGTGGGAGCATGGTGCCATGTGCTAGGTGTACATTATTCGTTATGTACTTACATATAATATACACACATATGTATATGTAATTATTATATGTAAGTGTAATGTCTATGTAGATTAGTTTAGGAATATGTATATTTTCTCTTTATATGTTATGCATATTTACATTTATCTATAATGTCTATTCATGGAAAGTACTTCATGTATATTTATATGTATCTGTGCATGTTTAACCCCTTAAGGACACGGCCTATTTTGGGCTTAAGGACGCAACGATGTTTGGGGGATTTTCATCTCCATTTTTCAAAAGCCATAACTTTTTTACTTTTGCGGCCGTATAAGAACTTGTTTTTTGCGTGGCGAACTGTAGTTTAGATGGTGCCATTTTTGGGTACACAGACTAGATTGTAAAACTTTTATATTTTTTTAATGATAACTGGGAGAGAAAACGCATCAATTCTGCCAGAGACTTTTTTTTTTTACAGCGTTAATTATGCAGCATAATACAATACATTTTTTTCCGTCGGTCGGTGCGATTACAACGATACTAAAATTCTTGTATTTTTTTTAGGTTTTTCCACTTTTTTGGATTAAAAACCTTTTTTTGGAAATCTTTTTTTTTCTATATCGCTGCATTCAAAGTCCTGTAACTTTTATTTTTCCATGGACGGAGCTTTGTGAGGGCTTATTTTTTGCGAGACGAGCGGTAGTTTTTATTGGTACCATTTTGGGGTACATATGGCTTTTTAAAATCACTTTTATTGCATTTTTTGGGAGGCAAAATGCTAAAAATTTGCATTTTGCCTGTGTTTTTTAGCGTTTTTTTTTTTTTACACTTTTTGCCGTACAAAATAAAAAGCATGTTTAAGTTTTTGTACACATCGTTACGGATGCGTCAATACCACATATGTGCCATTTTAATTTTTTTTATGCTAATATGAGAAAAATCACAAAAAGGGTTTTTTTTTACATTTTTCTTTTTTGTTCATTTTTATTAGCTTTTTTCTTTACACCATCTATGTCCCTCTGGGGGACTTAAAGCACAGCACTGATGATCTCTGTGATAATGCATGGCAGGACTTCTGTCCTGCCATGCCTTGTAGCTTATATAGCGATCCCAGGCACTGGCAACACAGGACGCCAGCATCTGGCGTCCTGTCGCCATGACAACAGGCCGGGCTCTCTGCGATTATATTGCGAGAGCCCGACAGCTTCACAGAGGGAGCGCGCAAAACACGGAGCTGTCGGATTCCTGCAGCAAAACAGCTAGAAGTGGAAGAAGCCCTTTAACAATACAACATAGATGAGAATATCTGTTCTGTTTGTATATAGTGTCAGCAGCTGTATGTATGTGACCGTGTATATATATTCTACAATGTCCACATATGTCATCTATATTCATGTTGGTAATATCATATGCCATGTAATATGTTTGTATCTAGTGCTTGTGTATTTATTATTAATATTGCAATGTCTGTACATATTATAAATGTCCATATAAGATGTGTTATATATATATATTTATACACAGTCTACATATAACGCACGCAGTGTTTACACATATAATATCTGTTACCTTACTTTTGGTGTGTTATGCCTGTTTCTGTAATATTTTTATATAAGGTTTATATAATTCAACAATAAAATACATGAAATAATAGGTCAGTATTGGGATTTTCCTAGATGTTTTTAGGTTGTTGAACTTTGACTAATTCTTGTTGTTTGATAGACGAGCTCCTCAAGGATGGAGAGCTGATAGAACGGACTGGGAGTCTATGAACATGACCTTATGGGGAATACACCTGGGCAACTATTGGCTCTGGTATTATTGTTCTTGTTGAGGTGCGATCTATTACATTATGTCTTTATTCATTTATCACCCGCCTTCGGGGAATGTATATACAGCTGCACTCATTTTGCTGGAGTAGCTATTATTCGCCAGTCTTCACATGTTGAGTTTTTCGTTGTTTTGATTAATGATATTCAAGTGGTAAATATCATGTAAATTAAGGGGCTTTGTTTAAATTCATACATTTTAGTTTTTTTGTTAAGTTTACAAGAAAAAGTTGATTAGGGTTGGGTTTGGTAATAATATGCAAGTGGAAAATAAATGAACGCTCTCGTACATCCGTAATATATATGTGTATGTGATATGTTTCTATATCCCGTTAATGTTTCTGTGTACTGCATTAGCACATCAATATCTGTATATAGTGATTAGAGATGAGCGAGCGTACTCGAGTGAGTAGTGCCTTATGCATCTCAAAAATTTGGGTGCCGGCGGGGGGCGGGGAGCGGTGGGGGAGAGCGGGGAGGAACAGGGGGTGAAGATCTCTCCCTCACTCACCCCCCCCCCCCCCCCCCGCCGGCACCCGAATCTTTAGAGATGAGAGGGCATGTACTCGCCTAAGGCACTAATCGCTCGAGTTGCCTTAGCGAGTACGCTCGCTCATCACTAATAGCGATGTCCACAAATGTATTCACGTTATATATTTAATGCACATATTGTTCGTGCTGATAATGTGTATATGTATGCCTGTATAGCTATTCTATGTATATGTGTACATGTGATGTACTCCGATGTAATTGATGTAATGTTAATGTCATTGTATTTATGTACATTGTATATTGAATAACTAGAGATGAGCGAACCTACTCAGTAAGGCCTCCTTCCCACGAACGGATTTACGCCGCGTAAATCCGCTGCAAAAATCCGCTGCGTTGCCCCATGCTATTAGGTTCTATTGAACCTAATAGCACAATGCTCACGATGCGGAATTCCACCGCGGAATTACGCACCGTGAAATCTCCCGTTCTCACCCGCAGCATGTTCTATTTGCCGCGGGTGTACGCGCTGACGGCTTCCATTGCAGTCAATGGAAGCCGTCCGTTCACGCTATCTCCCGCTGCAACCAGCGGAAGATAGCGTGAAAAAACGCTTCCCCGCCTACCGCCGCGCGTCATATGACGCGGCCGGCCACGTCACGTGACGCGGTGGGCGCGTCACATGACGCGGTGGGCGCGTCACATGACGCGGTGGGCGCGTCACATGACGCGGTGGGCGCGTCACATGACGCGGTGGGCGCGTCACATGACGCGGTGGGCGCGTCACATGACGCGGTGGGCGCGTCACATGACGCGGTGGGCGCGTCACATGACGCGGTGGGCGCGCCACATGACGCGGTGGGCGCGCCACATGACGCGGTGGGCGCGCCACATGACGCGGTGGGCGCGCCACATGACGCGGTGGGCGCGCCACATGACGCGGTGGGCGCGCCACATGACGCGGTGGGCGTGTCACATGACGCGGTGGGCGTGTCACATGACGCGACGGCGGTGGGCGGGGAAGCGTCTTCACGCTATCTTCCGCTGGTAAGTATGGGGTCTCTGGGGGGCGCCGTGACGGGCTTCACTGCGGAATATTACGCGGCGGAGCCCGTCACGCTCGTGGGAAGGAGGCCTAAGGCAGTTACTCGAGCGAGCATCACTCTTCTCGAGTAACTGCTTAGTGATCCGAGCAGGCTCGGGTGGGCTGCGGGGGTGAGAGGGGGAAGAGAAAGATCTCTCTCACTCTTCCTCCTGCTCCGCTTCCCCCCACCCCTGCAGCTCACCCGAGCCTGGCAGCCCACTAGGGATCTCACATACAACGTTCCACAGCCAGGCACGGTGCCCCAGCTGAAAGTGTTTTGGGTGCCGCCACCGGCATTCTTCTCGGTGTAGAAGGTGACAGTGTGCTGGGAAGCAGGGAGCCGGCAGCGGCGTCAACAACCTTTATTGTCGCCGCACCAGAAGGCCGGCACCCACCCCTGGCGGCAGGATGTAAGTTTGAAATCGCAGCCACCGTACCCATAATGCCTGTTCATACACCAGCAGGGAGCAGACAGCGGCGGGGGGCAGAAACACTCACAGCGGTGCAGAGTACAGCAGGACAGGGGATCCCACAGCGCGTCGTACCCACAACCCCCCTTCACAGCGCGGCCGACAGCAGGGAGCAGAGTACTGCCGCACAGGGATCACACAGCACCACAGCATCATCCGGTAAATGAAAGAAGCCTCCACCAAGTTACTAGGATACAGCGCCGAGTTAATGTCACTGACAGCCGGGTAACAGGGGCCAGCACTGCGCCGGGGAACACACAGGGAGCGCGCATCACAGACCTCTGCACCTTCCAGGACCTAGAGATCTTCCGCCAATCGGGAGCTAGGGGTGTGACAGGGGCGTTCCCTAGTTTGTTGGTGCAAACTGTGTCCTGTCCTGCTGGATCGTTTATCATCTCTGAGCTAGTTAAGCCCTTAGGTTCCAGTGCGGGGTCGTCCTTATTTGGGCGATCACCCTGCTTGCAAGCAGGGTTCTGGTGGATGTTGTCTCGTTAGAGTAGGGACCTGCGAGACAATGAGGACCCTTGAAGTGGCTTGCAGGCTTAAGTGACTTGGCCAATCCACGAACTAATACCTCGTACTTTATAGCAATTCCATCTATGTGTGCAGGTATGTGATGTGAGTGTTTTGGTCGTTTCTCAGTCTTATGTTGTCTGTCCGTGAGTCCAGGTCCCAGTATGCAGTTCACTGTCCCTTTGGTGTTCCAGCCTACTCTAACGAGACAACATCCACCAGAACCCTGCTTGCAAGCAGGGCGATCGCCCAAATAAGGTCGACCCCCCACTGGAACCTAAGGGCTTAAAGGGGTTGTCTCGCGAAATCAAGTGGGGTTATACACTTCTGTATGGCCATATTAATGCACTTTGTAATATACATCGTGCATTAAATATGAGCCATACAGAAGTTATTCACTTACCTGCTCCGTTGCTGGCGTCCCCGTCGCCATGGTGCCATCTAACTTCGGTGTCTTCTTGCTTTTTTAGACGCGCTTGCGCAGATGGATCTTCTCCCTTCGGCTGGTCTCAGAAGCATCGGCGTTTTGGCTCCGCCCCCTTGTACGAGTAATCGCGTAGCTCCGCCCCCGGCACGTGCCGATTCCAGCCTCCTGATTGGCTGGAATCGGCATGTGATGGGGCGGAGCTACGCGATGACGCGTACAAGGGGGCGGAGCCAAAACGTCGATGCTTCTGAGACCAGCCGAAGGGAGAAGATCCATCTGCGCAAGCGCGTCTAAAAAAGCAAGAAGACACCGAAGTTAGACGGCAACATGGCGACGGGGACGCCAGCAACGGAGCAGGTAAGTGAATAACTTCTGTATGGCTCATATTTAATGCACGATGTATATTACAAAGTGCATTAATATGGCCATACAGAAGTGTATAACCCCAATTGATTTCGCGAGACAACCCCTTTAACTAGCTCAGAGATGATAAACGATCCAGCAGGACAGGACACAGTTCGCACCAACACACTAGGGTCAGCATGCAAGAGAACACTTACACAACTCTTGTCCGGCCACCTGCACAGACACTGGATAAGACCCTGTTCACACATATAATACATACACAGACATGCAGGAAATCCAAACCCTAGAGTGAAGGTATACCAGCTTTCTTTTGCAGAGGGACGGATATATATCCATATCCATCCATCCATTATATGCAGTATACCCATGGGGATTGGCTAGTAGGAGTAACTTCACACACAGCCAGCTCAATTTACGTTCACCTGTGAAGCTGTGCTGATGGAAACCTGTAGAACCACAGGTCCCAGAAGCACAACCTAACAACGTCTGGATAAAGACTAAGGCCTCATGTCCACGGGGAAAATCGGGCCCGCTACGGATTCTACATGGAGAATCTGCAGCGGGTCCCTCCTGCCCCGCGGACATGAGCGCTTAAAATAGGAATTTAAAAGAATTTACCTATCCGTAGCGGGCGGCGAAGCTTTGCTCTTCCTCACGGCCGGATCTTCTCTTTCGGCCGGCGGATGAATTCCTTACGCCGGCGGCACGTCGCCGGCACGTCGTCGACGTGCCGCGCGCATGCGCCGGGCACATCCGCCGAGCCGAAGCAAGGGAGATGCGGCCGTGAGGAAGAGAAGAGCTTCGCCGCCCGCTGCGGGTGAGTAAATTCTTTAAATTCCTATTTTAGGTCTCCCGCGGATCCGGACGGCTTCCATAGGCTTCAATAGAAGCCCGCGGGAGCTGTCCCCGCGGGAGACCCGCACGAAAATGGAGCATGGTCCAGATTTTTTCATGCTCCATTTTTTTTAAAATGCCTTTTATTGACGATCCGCGGGTATTTATCTACCCGCGGGTGGTCAAAGCATCCCTATGGGGTGCGGATCCGCGCGCAGGAGATCCGCTGCGGATTTTAAATCTCATTTTGCCCGTGGACATGAGCCCTAAAGGTTTTGTTGACATGTCATTGGAAGTTTCCACAATTCCCATTAATTTAGGTGATGATTTTCTGATGACATGGTCCCTGTAAATAAATTATCATCATAAATCACAAAAAGGCCACAAGATCAGCTAGTAGTGTCAGAAGTAAATGGCTGGTACTCATTTCTTCCGCTTCTGTTTCTTACGTATATGGTGCCTTTTATAAGTACTATTATAATCAGTGATCTAAGATACGCAGATGACCCGACCCCCCTGGAAGCAGAGACAGCAAAGCATCTGAAGATGCTGATCCTGAAGCTAAGAGAAGAAAGTGAGAAGATGGGACTTTACCCGAACATCAAGAAGACGAATATCATGACCGCTGCCGACAAGGAAGCCCACATAAGGGTCAACAACGAGTGCATCAAAGCAGTCCATAGTTTTGTATTCCTTGGGCCCCTCATTGATCATAGCGGCAGCTCGATGGGTGAGATATAGTGTTGTTTGGCACTGGGTGTACGGCCATGGGGAGCATGGACCCAGTAGTGAAGTCACCATCAAATTAAGGTTAATCACAGCCATTGCCTTCCTGATTGCAACCACTGGTCACACGGGGTCACAATTGCAACTTGGCCCCCTAGTGAATGGGGGATGCAGGCCCCACCACATGCCGTTTCACCGCTGCAGCCCCGACCCTCAGGGAGGGGAATGACTGTTACCAGAGGAGCTGGCAGCCAATTACAGGCTGCAGATTCCCCCAGGCACATGCTCCTCCCTTGCACTGATAGAGTTCTCCCATTGTTTTCAATGGGGCCGGCGCCAGTGTGAAGGCAGCTTGAGGGTGGTTTCACATCTGCATTGGGATTCCACTTTTCTGCTCCATTCAGGGAGTAGCAAAGGGGAATCCCCGCGGTCAAACAGCTCTGATTCTGGACCAGCTCAGCAGCACCACCTATTGGATGAAAACATTCTTACAATCAATTTCTGAATTTTCATGAAAAAAATATAAATAATTGAGAAGAGGACACCCGTCTTGACCTCCTTCAGACCTTTCATATTCCCCACTTAAGCAAGAATCCTGGGCCGAGGTTCATTCCATTCTTTAAAGTGTCAAACATGGCCATAAAACCAATACTCCCAAATTCTCCTGCGACGTTGCGACTTGAAGTTGCCCTTCAGTATGACCTCATCTGCTCTATGCTATGTCCCTGACCACAAAAATGTCTTGCCCTCTCCAATTGAGCGGCAATGAGATCTAATCCTGGCTCTCAGTTTTTGTCCTGTACTGCACATGACGGCATGTCTCCACCTGCTTTTTTTTATTTTTTTTTTTATTTCCTGCGCCGTTCCAATGTAATTGCACGAGCGATGTTGATTACGCATCCATAGAGCACATTGGGCTCTCTTGTGCGCAAGACGCTGCAAAATCGAACATGCAGCTTTCTTTTTTGCACTCACGAATTATGTAATTCCTACTTGCAAACGTGAGTGGAACCATGTATGGCAATGTATTTAATTGCCTGCGAATTAGCATGTATCACAGGCACATACAGCACAAGCGTGATACATGGTAATCATGTGAGCCCGACCTAATGGGCTACAAAGAAACATTCACGTAGTCCAGGAAATGAGTCATGTTGGAAAGCTTATGCCAAGGGGCGATCAGGTTTGTAGATTTGTTTTGCAGCTGTAGGCAGCGCGGTTTATGTATAAGTACGGGGATGGGGGGGCCCGAGCTGAACTTTTGCACCCGCACCCCTGAGCCTTTAGTTACACCCCTGTTTGTAGGTGATAGGATCATGCTTTGCTAGACCTCTTGTGTCTTATGGTATATACAGGGGTCTTCATGTTTGGATAAAGAACGACAGTTAAAAGCAAAGTTAATTATTCAAGACAGTCTAATTAAAATGAGGTGAACTCAGAGATAAGTTCTAATACAACCACTTACCTCCCCTACACCTGGACACTGTTTACCAGGCTGTTCTGCTTGATGATCAGTGTATTGCAGTGCATCTCCTAGGAGAGCGATGGACCTCGTGAAGGGCCCTCACATGGGATCTGGATAAGAAAACAAGTCCCAACAGGCGGCTATTCTGGTCATCTGTCCTAAAGATTGATGATTGTTGACCGGACAATTAGTGAAGTGCATCTAATGAAGAATCAACTACTGCCATGGTGCCTGGCCCCGTGTAGATCACTGCTGCCCAACACAACATACTCGCATGAATGGACTCTACGCCAACTGAACATCTACTATTGTGGAAGGCCGTATGCTCTCCGCACATAGAATCCCGCGGGCCCATGCAGTGGCTCTGCGCACCCTGAGGTTTATCACACAGGTATTACGTTTTACAGCTGACCGCATGGCAGCAAAAAATGCATGAACGAAAGAAACCCGCGACCAAGTCACGGCTAAGCCTTACGGTTTCTCGCCCATTCACATGGCCGGATGCAGTGTGTATACACCGCAGCCTGGAATTCCATCAGTCATGAAGAAAGCCTTCAGCTGAGAGTTTAGCAGCGTGAGCCGCTAGCGCTACTAAACCCCTCCCCTTGCTGGCAGCTTCTGGCAATAGAAGCTCCCATAGAAGCCAATGGGAGCTGCCGGCAAAGGGAAGGGGAGGGAGGGAGGTTGTGAAGGAGTATAGCAGCACGAGACTCTGCTAAATTCCCTCCTCCTCCCTCCCCTTGCTAGCAGCTCCCATAGGCTTCTATGGGAGCTGTCGGCTGACCACGGCCAAAGGATAGGGCAAGACCAGTCGCCTCATTTTATGTGGCCCACCGGTCATGCTTAATAAAGAGGCTATCCAGGCAGCACCTGCCGAGATACACCGGGGTCTGAGCAGAAGCTGCAGTGTAACAGCCAGTGTTTGTAATTGTACCACCTCTAGCTTAGATATAAGATGTGATACAAGCTGGCATGGAGGCTCTACTACCGTGTTGTACCTCTTCTAACTTGGATACAAGATTTGATACGGGCATGTAGGCTCTAGTACCCTGTTGTACAGCCTCAGCTTGGATACAAGATGTGATACGGGCAGGTATGGAGGCTCTAGTACCCTGTTGTATCCAAGCTAGAGGCAGTACAACAGGGTACTTGGCCAAGAGTGTACTCGGCTCTGCAGCAGCAGATGGTTATACGCAGAGTCTATCCCCCCTCACTGTACTCGGCTCTGCAGCAGCAGATGGTTATACGCAGAGTCTATCCCCCCCTCACTGTACTCGGCTCTGCAGCAGCAGATGGTTATACGCAGAGTCTATCCCCCCCTCACTGTACTCGGCTCTGCAGCAGCAGATGGTTATACGCAGAGTCTATCCCCCCCCTCACTGTACTCGGCTCTGCAGCAGCAGATGGTTATACGCAGAGGCTATCCCCCCCCCTCACTGTACTCGGCTCTGCAGCAGCAGATGGTTATACGCAGAGTCTATCCCCCCCTCACTGTACTCGGCTCTGCAGCAGCAGATGGTTATACGCAGTGTCTATCCCCCCCCTCACTGTACTCGGCTCTGCAGCAGCAGATGGTTATACGCAGAGTCTATCCCCCCTCATTGTACTCTGCTTTGCAGCAGCAGATGGTTATACGCAGAGTCTATCCCCCCTCATTGTACTCTGCTTTGCAGCAGCAGATGGTTATACGCAGAGTCTATCCCCCCTCATTGTACTCTGCTTTGCAGCAGCAGATGGTTATACGCAGAGTCTATCCCCCCTCATTGTACTCTGCTTTGCAGCAGCAGATGGTTATACGCAGAGTCTATCCCCCCCTCACTGTACTCGGCTCTGCAGCAGCAGATGGTTATACGCAGAGTCTATCCCCCGCTCACTGTACTCGGCTCTGCAGCAGCAGATGGTTATACGCAGAGTCTATCCCCCGCTCACTGTACTCGGCTCTGCAGCAGCAGATGGTTATACGCAGAGTCTATCCCCCGCTCACTGTACTCGGCTCTGCAGCAGCAGATGGTTATACGCAGAGTCTATCTCCCCCTCACTGTACTCGGCTCTGCAGCAGCAGATGGTTATACGCAGAGTCTACCCCCCCCCCCCCCCTCACTGTACTCGGCTCTGCAGCAGCAGATGGTTATACGCAGAGTCTATCCCCCCCTCACTGTACTCGGCTCTGCAGCAGCAGATGGTTATACGCAGAGTCCCCCCCCCCTCACTGTACTCGGCTCTGCAGCAGCAGATGGTTATACGCAGAGTCTATCCCCCCCCCCCCTCACTGTACTCGGCTCTGCAGCAGCAGATGGTTATACGCAGAGTCTATCCCCCCCCCCCCTCACTGTACTCGGCTCTGCAGCAGCAGATGGTTATACGCAGAGTCTATCCCCCCCCCCCCCTCACTGTACTCGGCTCTGCAGCAGCAGATGGTTATACGCAGAGTCAAAGGCATCAGAGCCCTGGCTTACAAGTCCCCAACAATTCGCTGGCCTTGGTTGTGCCACATCGAATATCTGTTTTAGACATATTTTGGGCTTCTCAGGACACTTTTCAAAAGTGATTGCGGAGTTTGAAAATATGGCAAGAGGAAGAATTCCCCTTCTTCAGGCGGCGCTGCGCTCCGTGGCGGCGGGTGGTTTCACCTCAACTGGCCTGAATCCGCCTTACTGATACATTCAGCACATATTCTGAGTTTACTTTTTCGCCATTAGACACCATCAGTCAGGGCTCATGTCCACCACCGTGTCTTCACTGCATATTACACGTGCGTTGTATGGACGTGCGATACGCAGTCGGTGGACTGATACATGTGCGTGTAGACGCTATGGATATCCATGAGACGTAGATGGCAGCCGGCTCCTCTACGTACCGCGCAGCGTCAGCCCTATAGATTTGTATCCGCTGCGCGGGATACGCTGTTCGCACACAATACCTTCTATGAGCGGCGGTTAAACATCAGGAAATACAAGAACACGCGGCGGAAGCATCGATGTCCGCGCTCCGAGCTTCTGACACAGGAAGGAGGACATAATGAACAAACAGCGCGTGAAAGCGCCGGCCATCCGATCCGGGATCCTGCGTACAGCGGTACGTATAAAGCACCTCCGGGGATCACAACCCTTCTAGTAGAAGCAAAGGAGGGCGAGGTGTTGTGGCCAAGTGACATACCCTCAGGCCTCTGTCACACGGACGCGTTCGTACAACTACTAGCTGCGAGAAAACCGAACACGGTCGCCACGTAAAGCGGCGGATTCCAATACCATCATTTACATCGGCGATTTGTCCTGCCGTGATTTCTCCTTGCAGCGTCAGACGATCATCCGTGACCGACGCTAAGACGAAACATAGTGTGTTCAGTTTATTGCGCAGGTCGTTACGGACGCGATGATATCAAATACGTGTAGGTTTTTTCTTTATCCATTTTCAATACAACTAGGGGAAAAATGCGCAAAAAAGGTTTAGTTTACACTTTTTATATCCCTGCGGAGGACTTGAACCGCAGCCGCTCTGATCGTTATAATGTACTGCAGGACATCTGCACTGCAATACCTCATCACTTGTAATAGCCATCATAGGCAATGGCAAGATGGGACGTCAGTATCTGGTGTCCTGTTGCTATGGCAGCCAATCGGACCTCCGCGGTTACATTGCGGGGGTCCGATGACGTCACAGAGGGGTTTAACAGCAGGGATCGCTGTCCTCATGTACCCCCGCTATCGGTAACAGCCGGCTCACTTTTGACCCTGCACCATCTACATGACTTAAGTTTATGTCCTGTTGTGTCAAGTACCCCCCAGCCGGGACGTAAACGTACATTCTGTGGCGTTTAAGGGTTAATTTAAAAAAAAAATCCTATAAAATCCTGACGGGTCATTTCACTGTTTCTGTAGAGTAATTACAAGGCATCCTCAACGCGCTTCCCACGCCGGGGGCGGGGAGACGGGACTGGAAAGGGTTAATGCTATGTGGTGGTAATCTGCGCTCACGGTGTGGCGGTATTTGCCCCTCGTATAGCGGTACTGTTGGCCTAGGGGTGGTCTTATGGAGGGACACTAAGGCCTCATGTCCACTGGCTAAATGGAATTGCGGATTCCGCAGCGGACTTTGCCCATAGGAATCCATTGGCCATTAAACTGATTTTTGCCCCCGCGGATGGCATTCTAAAAGAACAGTTTTTTTCGCGCGCGAGAGAGAAAGCAACGTGTGCGGATATCTGCATGCAAAAAAATACCATTTAAGGCAAATCCGCGTGGAATCTGTCGCGAATATCCATGGCAGATTCTGCACGGATTGTATTTTTCGAGTGGACATGAGGCCTAAGGCTGGCTTCACAGGGGATCGGGATGTTGCTGCGCCAAAATCACATCTTTGTGGGAAAAAACAAGAAAATCGCGAGTGGCAGTGATGTGTTTGAGAGACCACGCAGCGCCGACGCTCAAAAGGCGCTGGAAGAAAGTTGTGATTTTCTGCAGAGGCCTCATTCACAAGGGCTACAGAGCATCTCATGTCAGAGATCCCGCTGGACCCGCGAGCCTCACAGACGTGGTTTGTAGCCCGTGTGAAGGAGCCCTGAGGAGGTGATGAAACGGTCGCGATGACCGCCGCGCCATTTTAGTCCATTAGCAGGATTAAATCCGAGCGGCAGAGAAGTCACAGATTCTTCTGCCAACTCCTGCAGCTCGCTGCGCCGTGTGAACGTTCGCCGAGGCGGCTTCACGCAGGCGAGAAACGTCGCACGAGATTTGT
The DNA here is from genome assembly GCF_035609145.1 of Eleutherodactylus coqui. Lineage (NCBI taxonomy): Eukaryota > Metazoa > Chordata > Amphibia > Anura > Eleutherodactylidae > Eleutherodactylus > Eleutherodactylus coqui. The sequence goes on along the minus strand of NC_089848.1, from coordinate 29,340,217 downwards.
GCATTTTGAGACGCACAAATAACCCCCGTCTTCTGAACGGGGTCGGGCAAACGAACGATGTTAACCCTCAAGGCACCGCGATGCAGGAAACCGCGGCACATGCTATTGTCCTGCGCGCTCTCACATCGCAGCACCCATAACTTACAATGCGGCCGGCGGCGGCACAACGCTAGGAGCACGCGGTGCGATGCGAGGTTTCCCACTGAAAGCAATAGGGGAAACTCCACGATCCTCCGCCGCCGCTGTGATAACCGCAATGGCGGATCGCTTCTTCCCCGCAGTGATGGGAGGCTGTCTTCACATGAAACCATCTCGCACTCCTGGGGACGTCACATGGTGCGGAAGGAGATATGGGCGCGGAATTCACGGTCTGATATCGCGCTCGCCCGTGTGAGGTCCGCCTTAGGGTCGGTTCACATCTAGCAGATTATCATGCGAATCCGCAGCAGATTTGACCCTTTGAATTGACGGGATGATTTCCGCTGCGACCACCAGGGGGCGATCATATCGGGGCGGTTGGGTATTTTCACACAGCAGATTTGGGAAGGACTCGGGAGTCCAAGTTGTGTGAACAGCGAGGGTCTTTGTTTCCCTTTGTTGCCCCTGCTTGTCCCCCAGCAGCCTCTAGTGGGCGCCGCACGGCAGATGGTGTGACACCAGTGTGAATAGAGTTACAGGGAGGCGTGTGACCGATGTACGCAGAGTTTTGCGCCACTTACTTCCCTTCACAAAACCTCCCCCGCCAGCGTCTGGCCGCCATTCAAGGAGGTCAGCAGTGGTGGAGCCAGATCTGTGTGATCACCTGAATGGAGAATAAACGCCCGGGTGAAGGAGCGATAAAACACAGTCGTTGCCGCGTTTGGACGCAGAGACAACCGCCGCAGCGCCATTTATTCCTGGGGAAAACGGAACTAATTCGGAGGCTGTTTTTTTTGTAAACCCACCAAAATCAACGGAAATCAGAAACATTTAGGCTGGGTTCACACGGGGCGGCTTTGCCGCACGGCATCTGGCCGCGGCCGCTAATCTCGGGATTAGCCAGTCATGTGGACCAGATTTCACAGAAACCTCGTCCACAAGGACGGCCAATCCGCTGCAGTAAGTCCGGCTGAAACCGCGGCTGCGGCCGCCGCAGCCGCGGTCTCAGAAGATGCAGCATGTCTGTTTACCTTTCCTTTTTTGTTTATTTTCGTCGCGGCCGCGCTCTCCTCTATGGGAGCGCTGGTCGCAACGGAAAAGCGAGCGGCCGGGCCGCTTCAAAGCTGCCGCGGCTTAAACCGCGGCTGTTCTCCCGCCGGGAATCTCGCGGTCTTTGCTGCGGCCAAACCGCGAGATTTCCGACGGGAATCCGCCGTGTGTGAACCCAGCCTTATTTGTGCGTTACTTTAGCTTTTCTGCTTCAAAAACAGAGCGGAGGCGGATTTATGACGAACGCGCCAGAACGCTGCCGGCAAACCGCATCCAGACCAGCGCTTACGGTTCACGATGCGCCGTATTCCACTCCAAGTTACAGGGCGATTCTGTCCGCCGCCGCACTGGGATGCTCCAGTCACAGTACATACGCCGCGCACCATGTGATGAGCGGGGCCTGCAGCCGCTGATCTCTGCAGCTTCTTCACACCTGCGTCATGTGCCGCCAATAACCCGCATCACACCACCGGCTTCACAGGGAACTAAACACCGCAAGACGTCCTGTGGAGGTGTGAATGAGCCCCACGGGGCGGTTTATGGACCCTAGTAGTCACACAGCTGTCATGGCGGCCACTGGGGGACCCAGACGTCAGCCCCTCCGGGGCACTGCCAGCGGCCGGCACCCCGCGGCCCCTCCGGGGCACTGCCAGCGGCCGGCACCCCGCGGCCCCTCCGGGGCACTGCCAGCGGCCGGCACCCCGCAGCCCCTCCGGGACACTGTCAGCGGCCGGCACCCCGCAGCCCCTCTGGCGGTCGCCCCACTCACCGGCCTCGAGGCTCCACGGGATGACGCAGCAGACAAGCAGCAGAGACAGGACGCGGCCGCCGCACAGCTGTGGGGGCGCTGCTGTCATCTTGGCCAACACTCAGCAGACACTGACAGAGACATGCAGGGACAGGCAACAGCAGCAGGGGAGCCCCCCGCCCCGCCCCGCCCCCTCTTCACACCTGAGCCCCGCCCCCTCCTCACACCTCAGCCCCCCTTGTAGGAGCCCACTTACTGCGGCCGGTAGAGGCTTCTCCTCACTTGTTACATCCTGCATTTAGGAAATGTTTTCCTATATATTTTTGTCTAGTTTTCATGTTTTATCTCCTTGTGACCCCTGCAGCGTAATATACCCGGACCCCTGCAGCGTAATATACCCGGACCCCTGCAGCGTAATATACCCGGACCCCTGCAGTGTATTATGTATGCCCGGACCCCTGCAGTGTATTATGTATGCCCGGACCCTGCAGTGTATTATGTATACCCGGACCCCTGCAGCGTAATATACCCGGACCCCTGCAGCGTAATATACCCGGACCCCTGCAGTGTATTATGTATGCCCGGACCCCTGCAGTGTATTATGTATGCCCGGACCCTGCAGTGTATTATGTATGCCCGGACCCTGCAGTGTATTATACCCGGACCCCTGCAGTGTATTATGTATGCCCGGACCCTGCAGTGTATTATGTATACCCGGACCCCTGCAGCGTATTATACCCGGACCCCTGCAGTGTATTATATATGCCCGGACCCTGCAGTGTATTATGTATACCCGGACCCCTGCAGCGTATTATACCCGGACCCCTGCAGTGTATTATATATGCCCGGACCCCTGCAGTGTATCATGTATGCCCGGGCCCCTGCAGTGTATCATGTATGCCCGGGCCCCTGCAGTGTATTATGCATGTCTGGACCCTGCAGTGTATTATACCCGGACCCCTGCAGCGTATTATGTATGCCTGGACCCCTGCAGCGTATAATGAATACTCGGACCCCTGCAGCGTATTATGTATACCCAGACCCTGCAGTGTATTATGTATGCCCGGACCCTGCAGCGTATTATGAATACTCGGACCCCTGCAGCGTATTATACCCGGACCCCTGCAGTGTATTATGTATGCCCGGACCCCTGCAGTGTATTATGTATACTCGGACCCCTGCAGCGTATTATACCCGGACCCCTGCAGTGTATTATGTATGCCCGGACCCCTGCAGTGTATTATGTATACTCGGACCCCTGCAGCGTATTATACCCGGACCCCTGCAGCGTATTATGTATGCCCGGACCCCTGCAGTGTATTATGTATGCCCGGACCCCTGCAGTGTATTATGTATGCCCAGACCCCTGCAGCGTATTATGTATACTCGGACCCCTGCAGCGTATTATGTATACTCGGACCCCTGCAGCGTATTATAACCGGACCCCTGCAGTGTATTATGTATGCCCGGACCCCTGCAGTGTATTATGTATGCCCGGACCCCTGCAGCGTATTATGTATGCCCAGACCCCTGCAGCGTATTATGTATGCCCGGACCCCTGCAGCGTATTATGTATGCCCGGACCCCTGCAGCGTATTATGTATGCCCGGACCCTGCAGCGTATTATGTATGCCCGGACCCCTGCAGTGTATTATGTATGCCCGGACCCTGCAGCGTATTATGTATGCCCGGACCCTGCAGCGTATTATGTATGCCCGGACCCTGCAGCGTATTATGTATGCCCGGACCCCTGCAGTGTATTATGTATGCCCGGACCCTGCAGCGTATTATGTATGCCCGGACCCCTGCAGCGTATTATGTATGCCCGGACCCTGCTGCGTATTATGTATGCCCGGACCCCTGCAGTGTATTATGTATGCCCGGACCCTGCAGCGTATTATGTATGCCCGGACCCCTGCAGTGTATTATGTATGCCCGGACCCTGCTGCGTATTATGTATGCCCGGACCCCTGCAGTGTATTATGTATGCCCGGACCCTGCAGCGTATTATGTATGCCCGGACCCCTGCAGTGTATTATGTATGCCCGGACCCCTGCAGCGTATTATACCCAGACCCCTGCAGTGTATTATGTATGCCCGGACCCCTGCAGCGTATTATACCCGGACCCCTGCAGTGTATTATGTATGCCCGGACCCTGCAGCGTATTATGTATGCCCGGACCCTGCAGCGTATTATGTATGCCCGGACCCCTGCAGTGTATTATGTATGCCCGGACCCTGCAGCGTATTATGTATGCCCGGACCCCTGCAGTGTATTATGTATGCCCGGACCCTGCAGCGTATTATGTATGCCCGGACCCCTGCAGCGTATTATGTATGCCCGGACCCCTGCAGTGTATTATACCTGGACCCCTGCAGTGTATTATGTATGCCCGGACCCCTGCAGTGTATTATGTATGCCCTGACCCTGCAGCGTATTATGTATGCCCGGACCCCTGCAGCGTATTATGTATGCCCAGACCCCTGCAGCGTATTATGTATGCCCAGACCCCTGCAGCGTATTATGTATGCCCGGACCCTGCAGCGTATTATGTATGCCCGGACCCCTGCAGTGTATTATGTATGCCCGGACCCTGCTGCGTATTATGTATGCCCGGACCCCTGCAGTGTATTATGTATGCCCGGACCCTGCAGCGTATTATGTATGCCCGGACCCCTGCAGTGTATTATGTATGCCCGGACCCCTGCAGCGTATTATACCCAGACCCCTGCAGTGTATTATGCATGCCCGGACCCCTGCAGCGTATTATACCCGGACCCCTGCAGTGTATTATGTATGCCCGGACCCTGCAGCGTATTATGTATGCCCGGACCCTGCAGCGTATTATGTATGCCCGGACCCCTGCAGTGTATTATGTATGCCCGGACCCTGCAGCGTATTATGTATGCCCGGACCCCTGCAGTGTATTATGTATGCCCGGACCCTGCAGCGTATTATGTATGCCCGGACCCCTGCAGCGTATTATGTATGCCCGGACCCCTGCAGTGTATTATACCCGGACCCCTCCAGTGTATTATGTATACCCGGACCCCTGCAGCGTATTATACCCGGACCCCTGCAGTGTATTATGTATACCCGGACCCCTGCAGCGTATTATACCCGGACCCCTGCAGTATATTATGTATACCCGGGACCTCTGTGAAGTCAGCACCCCATCTTTCAAAAAAAAAATCAAAAAATGTATCTCGGGGGTGCTAACTTCCAAAAATGATATTACTAAAATCAGCGAGAACTTAGTAGATATGGTTCTAGAGCTTCGAGCATTAAGAGTTTTCTTCAGAACTCTGGAGCCTCAATCTTAGTGTAAAAAGAGCTGCATTAAGGTTTTTACAATTGTGCTTACCTCCGTGTGAAACCAGCGTTATTTAGGTGAAAATGGTGCAGTTCTGAAGCTGTAGGACAATCTTATCAAGGAAAGGTTCCAAGAGGTAGAATTTAGTGGCGCCAATGTACAGGTGCCAACTGCATGACAAGACCCAGTCAGAAGGCCCAGATTCTGGAAAGTTGGTGGATCTCTCCAACTGCCCCTCACACACACTAACCAAACGGGGCCAAAAGGATCCTGATTGGGTCATTTTAATACAAGAAATAGCTAGTTCTTTGTGGTTGGAGGCATATAATGCAGTCTGGTCAGCCGTGGCCCCTGCAGGACCCGCAGCAGCGGTGGAGACATTCATATATAATGCAGTCTGGTCAGCCGTGGCCCCTGCAGGACCTGCAACAGCGGTGGAGACATTCATATATAATGTAGCCAGGTCAGCCGTGGCCCCTGCAGGACCCGCAGCAGCGACGGAGACATTCATATATAATGCAGTCTGGTCAGCCGTGGCCCCTGCAGGACCCGCAGCAGCGACGGAGACATTCATATATAATGCAGTCTGGTCAGCCGTGGCCCCTGCAGGACCCGCAGCAGGGGAAGAGACATTCATATATAATGGAGCCTAGTCCGCCGTAGCCCTCCAGGACCTGCAGCAGGGACATTCATATATAATGCAGCCGAGTCAGCTGTGGCCCCTGTAGGACCCGTAGCAGCGGCGGAGACATTCATATATAACGCAGCCTGGTCAACTGTGGCCCCTCCAGCACCTGCAACAGCGGCAGAGACATTCATATATAATGCAGGCTGGTCAGCTGTGGCCCCTCCAGGTCCCACAACAGCGGTGGAGACATTCATATACAATGCAGCCTGGTCAGTCGTGGCCCTCCAGGACCCCCAGCAGCGACGGAGACATTCATATATAATGCAGCCTGGTCAGCCGAGGCCCCTGCCGGACCTGCAGCAGCGGCAGAGACATTCATATACGATGCAGCCTGGTCAACTGTGGCCCCTGCAGCACCTGCAACAGTGGCGGAGACATTCATATATAATGCAGCCCAGTCAGCCGTGGCCCCTGCAGCACCTGCAACAGCGGCGGAGATATTCATATATAATGCAGCCTAGTCAGCCCTGGCCCCTGCAGAACCTGCAGCAGCGGCGGAGACATTCATATATAATGCAGCCTGGTCAGCTGTGGCCCCTGCAGAACCCGCGACAGCGGCGCATACATTCATATATAATGCAGCCTGGTCAGCCGTGGCCCCTGCAGAACCCGCAACAGCGGCGCATACATTCATATATAATGCAGCCTGGTCAACTGTGGCCCCTCCAGCACCTGCAACAGCGGCAGAGACATTCATATATAATGCAGGCTGGTCAGCCGTGGCCCCTCCAGGTCCCACAACAGCGGTGGAGACATTCATATACAATGCAGCCTGGTCAGTCGTGGCCCTCCAGGACCCCCAGCAGCGACGGAGACATTCATATATAATGCAGCCTAGTCAGCCGTGGCCCCTGCAGGACTCTCAGCAGCGGTGGTGACATTCACATATAATGCAGCCTAGTCAGCCGTGGCCCTCCAGGACCCGCAGCAAAGGCGGAGACATTCATATATAATGCAGCCTGGTCAGAGGTGGCCCTGCAGCACCCGCAACAGCGGCGGAGACATTTATATATAATGCAGCCTACTCAGCCCTGGCCCCTGCAGCAGCGGCGGAGACATTCATATATAATGCAGCCTGGTCAGCCGAGGCCCCTGCCGGACCTGCAGCAGCGGCAGAGACATTCATATACGATGCAGCCTGGTCAACTGTGGCCCCTGCAGCACCTGCAACAGCGGCGGAGATATTCATATATAATGCAGCCTAGTCAGCCCTGGCCCCTGCAGAACCTGCAGCAGCGGCGGAGACATTCATATATAATGCAGCCTGGTCAGCCGTGGCCCCTGCAGAACCCGCGACAGCGGCGCATACATTCATATATAATGCAGCCTGGTCAGCCGTGGCCCCTGCAGAACCCGCAACAGCGGCGCATACATTCATATATAATGCAGCCTCGTCAGCTGTGGCCCCTGCAGCACCCACAGCAGCGGCAGAGAAATTCACATATAATGCAGCCACGTCAGCCGTGGCCCCTCCAGGACCCGCAGCAGTGGTGGAGACATTCATATATAATGCAGCCTGGTCAGCCGTGGCCCCTGCAGAACCCGCAACAGCGGCGCATACATTCATATATAATGCAGCCTGGTCAGCCGTGGCCCTCCAGGACCCGCAGCAGCGGTGGAGACATTCACATATAATGCAGCCTAGTCAGCCGTGGCCCCTGCAGCGGTGGAGACATTCATATATAATGCAGCCTGGTCAGCCGTGGCCCCTGCAGCACCTGCAACAGTGGCGGAGACATTCATATATAATGCAGCCCAGTCAGCCGTGGCCCCTGCAGCACCTGCAACAGCGGCGGAGATATTCATATATAATGCAGCCTAGTCAGCCCTGGCCCCTGCAGAACCTGCAGCAGCGGCGCATACATTCATATATAATGCAGCCTGGTCAGCCGTGGCCCCTGCAGAACCCGCAACAGCGGCGCATACATTCATATATAATGCAGCCTCGTCAGCTGTGGCCCCTGCAGCACCCACAGCAGCGGCAGAGAAATTCACCTATAATGCAGCCACGTCAGCCGTGGCCCCTCCAGGACCCGTAGCAGCGGCGGAGACATTCATATATAACGCAGCCTGGTCAACTGTGGCCCCTCCAGCACCTGCAACAGCGGCAGAGACATTCATATATAATGCAGGCTGGTCAGCCGTGGCCCCTCCAGGTCCCACAACAGCGGTGGAGACATTCATATACAATGCAGCCTGGTCAGTCGTGGCCCTCCAGGACCCCCAGCAGCGACGGAGACATTCATATATAATGCAGCCTAGTCAGCCGTGGCCCCTGCAGGACTCTCAGCAGCGGTGGTGACATTCACATATAATGCAGCCTAGTCAGCCGTGGCCCTCCAGGACCCGTAGCAAAGGCGGAGACATTCATATATAATGCAGCCTGGTCAGAGGTGGCCCTGCAGCACCCGCAACAGCGGCGGAGACATTTATATATAATGCAGCCTACTCAGCCCTGGCCCCTGCAGCAGCGGCGGAGACATTCATATATAATGCAGCCTGGTCAGCCGAGGCCCCTGCCGGACCTGCAGCAGCGGCAGAGACATTCATATACGATGCAGCCTGGTCAACTGTGGCCCCTGCAGCACCTGCAACAGCGGCGGAGATATTCATATATAATGCAGCCTAGTCAGCCCTGGCCCCTGCAGAACCTGCAGCAGCGGCGGAGACATTCATATATAATGCAGCCTGGTCAGCCGTGGCCCCTGCAGAACCCGCGACAGCGGCGCATACATTCATATACAATGCAGCCTGGTCAGCCGTGGCCCCTGCAGAACCCGCAACAGCGGCGCATACATTCATATATAATGCAGCCTCGTCAGCTGTGGCCCCTGCAGCACCCACAGCAGCGGCAAAGAAATTCACATATAATGCAGCCACGTCAGCCGTGGCCCCTCCAGGACCCGCAGCAGTGGTGGAGACATTCATATATAATGCAGCCTGGTCAGCCGTGGCCCCTGCAGAAGCCGCGACAGCGGCGCATACATTCATATATAATGCAGCCTGGTCAGCCGTGGCCCCTGCAGAACCCGCAACAGCGGCGCATACATTCATATATAATGCAGCCTGGTCAGCCGTGGCCCCTGCAGAACCCGCAACAGCGGCGCATACATTCATATATAATGCAGCCTGGTCAGCCGTGGCCCTCCAGGACCCGCAGCAGCGGTGGAGACATTCACATATAATGCAGCCTAGTCAGCCGTGGCCCCTGCAGCGGCGGAGACATTCATATATAATGCAGCCTGGTCAGCCGTGGCCCCTGCAGAAGCCGCAACAGTGGCGCATACATTCATATATAATGCAGCCTGGTCAGCCGTGGCCCCTGCAGAACCCGCAACAGCGGCGCATACATTCATATATAATGCAGCCTGGTCAGCCGTGGCCCCTGCAGAACCCGCAACAGCGGCGCAGACATTCATATATAATGCAGCCTGGTCAGCCGTGGCCCCTGCAGGACCCGCAGCAGCGGCGGAGACATTCAGATATAATGCAGCCTGGTCAGCCGTGGCCCTCCAGGACCCGCAGCAGCGGCAGAGACATTCACATATAATGCAGCCTGGTCAGCCGTGGCCCTCCAGGACCCGCAGCAGCGGTGGAGACATTCACATATAATGCAGCCTAGTCAGCCGTGGCCCCTGCAGCGGCGGAGACATTCATATATAATGCAGCCTGGTCAGCCGTGGCCCCTCCAGCACCCGCAACAGCGGCAGAAACATTCATATATAATGCAGCCTAGTCAGCCGTGGCCCCTGCAGGACCCGCAACAGCGGTGGAGACATTCATATATAATGCAGCCTGGTCAGCCGTGGCCCCTGCAGCACCTGCAACAGCGGCGGGGACATTCATATATAATGCAGCCTAGTCAGCCCTGGCCCCTGCAGAACCTGCAGCAGCGGCGGAGACATTCATATACGATGCAGCCTAGTCAGCCCTGGCCCCTGCAGAACCCGCAGCAGCGGCGGAGACATTCATATATAATGCAGCCTGGTCAGCCGTGGCCCCTGCAGAACCCGCAACAGCGGCGCATACATTCATATATAATGCAGCCTCGACAGCTGTGGCCCCTGCAGCACCCGTAGCAGCGGCAGAGACATTCACATATAATGCAGCCTCGTCAGCCGTGGCCCCTCCAGGACCCGCAGCAGTGGTGGAGACATTCATATATAATGCACCTTGGTCAGCCGTGGCCCCTGCAGGACCCGCAGCAGCAGCGGAGACATTCATATATAATACAGCCTGGTCAGCCGTGTCCCTCCAGGACCCGCAGCAGCGGTGGAGACATTCATATATAATACAGCCTAGTCAGCCGTGGCCCCTGCAGGACCTGAAGCAGCGATGCTGCTCTTCACACCTGCAGTCTCTACACCACGTTCATCTCTGACAACAGAAGTCTGATCAATCACTTGCAGATCCGTTCCTGCAGCAGAGGACTCATCTATTCAGTTTAACCCCTTAACGACACGGCCTATTTTGGCCATAACTTTATTATTTTTCCTTTCACAAGGCCGTATGAAGAATTGTTTTTTGTACGACAAACTGTAGTTTTTTTGGTACATATAATGAATTGTAAAAGTTTTATGCATTTTTAGGGTTTTTTTTGATGGTTCTTGCCCTGCAGGATAAATAGTGTGTTCAGTTTATTGTACGGGTCATTACAGATATGATGATACCAAATATGTGGGTTTTTATAAATCTTTTTTCTTATATGAACAGCGGAAAGTGCACAAAAAAGGTTGTTTGTTTTTTTTAAAGTATTTTAGATTTTTTAGATTTTTTAATGTCCTTGAAGGGAAATTTGAACCAAAAAAGCTCTAATCATTATGATAATGCATTGCAGTACTTCTATACTGCAATGTATTATTGATCACCATAGCGATTACAAGCCATCTGCCTATGTAGGCCGCCGTGGTCTGACTAGTCGCTCTGCTTAGTAGAGTCTGTGGGGCTCCTGTTCTTCTTGCCCCCCTCACAGAGAGTTGGATTTGGCTACAAGGAGCCCCCTGGTTACATCCACAACAGCAGATAGGAAGCGCATGGACCAGGAGGATGCCAGAGAACAAGACAGTATAGAGTGTTTCAGAGGAAAATGCGGGCAGAAATCCAAAATCAGGGTCTAAAATAGGCCAAAACACAGGTGGACAAGCAGAACAAATCACCACAAACTGACCGTGAGCAACATTACCGGGTGCCAGAGGACCAGCACAGCCAGATAGCCCATAGGGAAGCAGAATCCCTACAGCTAGAGGAAAGAAGGAATCTACATTACATCGAAGGGGGTCTTTAATGTAAGAGCAGTGAGACTGTGGAACCCTCTGCCTGAGGACGTGGTGATGGTGATACGATATAAGAGTATAAGAGGTTCTGGACGTGTTTCTTCAGTGTTACGATAATACATGTTATATCACTGATTACTCAGGATGGTCGGTGATCCGGGGATTATTCCGATTACCAGATTGGAGTCTGGAAGGATTTTTTCCCCTTAAATGTGAAAAATTGGCTTCTGCCTCATTGTTTTTTTTTGCCTTCCTCTGGATCAACATTGCGGGTAATAGGCTGAACTGGATGGACACGTTTTTTTCGGCCTTTTATACTATGTTACTATATAATTAACCTCTACTAATCTGAGCCCCTGCGTGGCACTACAGCAGATGTAGCAGAGCTGAACAGGTCATCTACAATCATACACACTGACCAAGGACTGCTGGTTGAAGCTTGTGACACCCTGAGACTATGGGAACCCACAACTAGGAATGCTTTGTAGTAGTCGGATGACGTAGGTGTAGCTGCAGAGTGTGAACAAGCAGGGACAGAATACAATGCACCAGCGGCTGAGGAAGGACCCCTCCGGGTGTGAAGTGAGACAGGACATGCGCATTCATCACTGCTGGAGAGGATGAATATGTAGTGTTTGCGCTTCATCCACAAGCAGCAGGAAACCTGTTTATAAACTACAGGTCATTATCAGCAGCTACAAACTAACATGAATCCGTCTTCTGTTCAGCCCCCCCCCTCCTCCACGGCACGATTATCCCATAAATTGCTCGTTAGATTGAGTGGTTTGCCATGTGAATGCACGCAGCGCAAGGGGCGATCAGCGGGAAATCGCCAATGGCATCTTTCAGGCAGACCTCACGCTGTCAGTAACTCACACACACATGTTTCTCACAAACGCATGTATCTCACACACATGTATCTCACACATGCTGTCAGTACCTCACACACGCATGTATTTCACGCACACATGTATCTCACGCATGCTGTCAGTAGTTCACACACGCATGTATCTGACGCATGCTGTCAGTATCTCACACGCCGTCAGTATGTCACACATCTATGTATGTCACGTACGCCATCAGTATCTCGCGCGCACTGTCAGTATCTCACGCGCGCTGTCAGTAGCTCACACACACGTATCTCACGCTGTCAGTATCTCACACACGCATGTTTTTCACGCACACCGTCAGTATCTCACACATGTATCTATCTCACGCAAGCCGTCAGTATCTCACACTGTCAGTAACTCACACACATGTATCACACATGCATCTCACGCATGCTGTCAGTACCTTACACACGCATGTATCGCACGCACGCACACCATCAGTATCTCACACATGTATGTATCTCACGCTCGCCGTCAGTATCTCACGAATGCATTTATCTCACACACATGTATCTCATGCATATTGTCAGTACCTTACACACATGTATCTCCCACACACATGTATCTCATGCATGCTGTCAGTATCTCCAACACGCATGTATCTCATGCATGCTGTCAGTATCTCCCACACGCATGTATCTCATGCATGCTGTCAGTATCTCCCACACGCATGTATCTCATGCATGCTGTCAGTATCTCCCACACGCATGTATCTCATGCATGCTGTCAGTATCTCCCACACGCATGTATCTCATGCATGCTGTCAGTATCTCCCACACGCATGTACAGTATCTCATGCATGCTGTCAGTATCTCCCACACGCATGTATCTCATGCACGCCGTTAGTATCTCACACACGCATGTATCTCACGCACGCAATCAGTATCTCACGCACACTGTCATTATCTCACGAATGCTGTCGGTATCTCGCGCATGCATGCATCTCGCACATGCTGTCTGTATCTCCCACACGCCGTCAGTATCTCACGCACGCCGTCAGTATCTCACATGCACGCATGTATCTCACACACGCCATCATTATCTCATGCACGCTGTCAGTATTTCACACACCGATAGTATGTCATGCACACTGTGAATAACTCACACACAAGTGTATCGCATGCATGCATGTATCTCAAGCACACCGTCAGTATCTGTCGCACGCCGTCCGTATCCCACACATGCATGTATCTCATGCAAGCCATCAGTATGTCACGCACAACGTCAGTATCTCACACACACTGTCAGTATCTCACGCTATCAGTAACTCACGCACGCATGTATCTCACACATGCGGTCAGTACCTCAGACTTGCATGTATCTCACGCACGCATGTATCTCACGCACAAATGTATATCACACACACATATATCTCACGCACAAATGTATCTCACACACACATATATCTCACGCATGCTGTCAGTACCTCACGCACACCGTCAATTTCTCGCATGCTGTCAGTATCCCACAGACATGTGTATCTCACGCACACCGTATCTCATGCACGCTGTCAGGATCTCACTCTGTCAGTTACTCACACACGCATGTATCTCCCAAACACACATATTTCACGCATGCTGTCAGTATCTCACACACACACACGTATTTCACACACACCGACAGTATGTCACACATGCCATCAGTATCTCACGGATGATGTCAGTATCTCACACAGGCATGTATCTCACACAGACATGTATCTGGTGCATGCTGTTAGTATGTCACTCATGCTCTAAGTATCACACACATGCCTGTATCTCACGCACACTGTCAGTATATCACGCAGACCGTTAGTATCTCACACACGCATGAATGTCACACACACATGTATCTCACAAACACATGTATCTCATGCATGCTGTCAGTATCTCACAAACACATGTAACTCACGCAAGCTGTCAATACCTCACACACCCATGTACCTCACGCTTGCATGTATTTCACGCACTCTGTCAGTATCTCACACATGTATGTTTCTCATGCAAGCCGTCAGTATTTCACACACTGTCAGTAACTCACACACGCATGTATCTCACACACATGGATTTCATGCACGCATGTATCTCATGCAATGAGAGGAGGTGGGGCTAAGTTATTGGGAATTAGCTCCGCCCCCACCCCACCTCTCCTCATTGAAAATAGTGCAGGGGGGTGGAGAGGAGGCAGAGAGGGGGCGGCAGCTCAGAGCATTGCCCCAGCTCTTCCAGCCTCCTCCCCCTGCAGAGAGAGACGCCGTATAGATGAGGATAGTTCTAAATAATAGTAGGATGCCTTAGATCCCATCGGTAACGCCAAACTGGAAACCCAAAGAATTAAAACTCCAACAAATAAGAGGTTATCCGAATAATGCATCACATGACCGAAGGGCCATAATAAAGCCAATGTAGTCACATGATGCATATCTTAATGCCAGCACCCCGGTGGAGCCTCAACATTCGGAGACAACTGCTTGGGGTAAGATAAATGATAAGTCACTGAGAGGAGATAAACTCCTTCTGTGGTATCACCCTTAAAGGGGACAACCTCAAATTGAAAAAAGGGGAGGTATCAAAATGACCGGCAACTCTGCCCTCATCTATGTGCTTAGCAATTTAACTAGATCAGGATCATAAACAGCTGAAATTAACTTATTAACCCCTTCACAGCTGAGTCCCTTTAACTCATGCACATATAAGCCGTACCGGGAGCCTTCTTTAATGAGCCGGGCTTACTTCCAATATGAGAGCCTCACTGGAGTCTTGCCCTATTGCAGGAAACTCTCTATTCCCTGGATGCAAGGAATTTGTACTGATTTCTGACTAAAACAGCCATAAATGGATGAGAGCGGCACAATATGAGCCCTCATGGCAGCACCCACACCGCTCCATTACCTCGATCCCATAAATGTAACCACACATCCAGGTAGTGATATAAAAGATCACCAGCAGCACTCACCAATTTCTCCCACAGGGAAGGACCAACTAATATGCACGCCTACGGCAGGGGATCCGGATCAAAATCCTAAAGCAGCAGTGAATCCAAAAGAAGAGTTGTAGCGGCGTGTATAGATGCAAAAATTATTTCACATTTTGACAAAGATCTAAATTGTGAGATCGAAATGTTGCAGCTTTTTAATGATACGGGGGAATAAAATAAGAAATAATTTTTGCATCTATACATGCGGCTACGACTCTTCTTTTGGATTCACATCCAGGTAGTGAGGCACCCCAAGGATGCCTAACAACCACCTAACTAGTTACACCGAGGTAGTAAGGCGCCCCAAGGATGTCTAACAACCACCTAACTAGTTACATCGAGCTAGTGAGGCGCCCCAAGGATGTACAACAACCACCTAACTAGTTACATCGAGGTAGTGAGGCGCCCCAAGGATGTACAACAACCACCTAACTAGTTACACTGAGGTAGTGAGGCACCCCAAGGGTGTCTAACAACCACCTAACTAGTTACACCGAGGTAGTGAGGTGCCCCAAGGATGTCTAACAACCACTTGACTAGTTACACCGAGGTAGTGAGGCGCCCCAAGGATGTCTAACAACCACTTGACTAGTTACACCGAGGTAGTGAGGCGCCCCAAGGATGTCTAACAACCACCTAACTAGTTACACCGAGGTAGTGAGGCGCCCCAAGGATGTCTAACAACCACCTAACTAGTTACACCAAGGTAGTAAGGCACACCAAGGATGTCTAACAACCACCTAACTAGTTACATCGAGGTAGTGAGGCGCCCCAAGGATGTCTAACAACCACCTGACTAGTTACACCGAGGTAGTGAGGCGCCCCAAGGATGTCTAACAACCACCTAACTAGTAACATCGAGGTACTGAGGCGCCCCAAGGATGTACAACAACCACCTAACTAATTACACCGAGGTAGTGAGGCACCCCAAGGATGTACAACAACCACCTAACTAGTTACACCGAGGTAGTGAGGTGCCCCAAGGATGTCTAACAACCACCTAACTAGTTACACCGGAGGTAGTGAGGCGCCCCAAGGATGTACAACAACCACCTAACTAGTTACACCGAGGTAGTGAGGCGCCCCAAGGATGTACAACAACCACCTAACTAGTTACACCAAGGTAGTCAGGTGCCCCAAGGATGTACAACAACCACCTAACTAGTTACACCGAGGTAGTGAGGCGCCCAAAGGATGTCTAACAACCAAATAACTAGTTACACTGAGGTAGTGAGGTGCCCCAAGGATGTCTAACAACCACCTAACTAGTTACACCGAGGTAGTGAGGCGCCCCAAGGATGTACAACAACCACCTAACTAGTTACACTGAGGTAGTGAGGCGCCCCAAGGATGTACAACAACCACCTAACTAGTTACACCGAGGTAGTGAGGCGCCCCAAGGATGTACAACAACCACCTAACTAGTTACACCGAGGTAGTGAGGCGCCCCAAGGATGTCTAACAACCACCTAACTAGTTACACCGAGGTAGTGAGGTGCCCCAAGGATGTCTAACAACCACCTAACTGGTTACACCAAGGTAGTGAGGCGCCCCAAGGATGTACAACAACCACCTAACTAGTTACACCGAGGTAGTGAGGCGCCCCAAGGATGTACAACACCCACCTAACTAGTTACACCGAGGTAGTGAGGCGCCCCAAGGATGTACAACAACCACCTAACTAGTTACACCGAGGTAGTAAGGCGCCCCAAGGATGTCTAACAACCATCTAACTAGTTACATCGAGGTAGTGAGGCGCCCCAAGGATGTCTAACAACCACCTGACTAGTTACACCGAGGTAGTGAGGTGCCCCAAGGATGTCTAACAACCACCTAACTAGTTACACCGAGGTAGTGAGGTGCCCCAAGGATGTCTAACCACCTAACTAGTTACATCGAGGTAGTGAGGCGCCCCAAGGATGTACAACAACCACCTAACTAGTTACACTGAGGTAGTGAGGCACTCCAAGGATGTACAACAACCACTTAACTAGTTACACCGAGGTAGTGAGGCGCCCCAAGGATGTACAACAACCACCTAACTAGTTACACCAAGGTAGTGAGGCGCCCCAAGGATGTACAACAACCACCTAACTAGTTACACCGAGGTAGTGAGGCACCCTAAGGATGTACAACAACCACCTAACTAGTTACACCGAGGGAACACCAACATTCCGGTTACCATTATTAGCCATCTCTGTTCCTCCGGTCATCATTAGATTCTGATTCTTTATATGAAAGTAACAGTTATAAAATAACAAGTAACTATAAACCAAATCTGATTAACAGCAGCCGCCTCAACCACAGACTGCATGCAGCCGTTACCTCAGAGCTGACAGTCTGCATACAGTGGCCAGTTACCTCAGAGCCGACAGTCTGCATACAGTGACTAGTTACCTCAGAGCTGACAATCTGCATACAGTGGCTAGTTACCTCAGAGCCGGCAGTCTGCATACAGTGGCCAGTTACCTCAGAGCTGACAGTCTGTATACAGTGGCCAGTTACCTCAGAGCCGGCAGTCTGCATACAGTGGTTATCAGAGCTGGCAGACTGCATGCAGTAGTTACATCAGAGCTGACAGTCTGCATACAGTGGCCAGTTACTTCAGAGCCGACAGTCTGCAAGAGGTAGTTACCTTACAGCTGACAGTCTGCATACAGTGGTTACCTCAGAGCTGACAGTCTGCATACAGTGGCCAGTTACCTCAGAGCTGACAGTCTCCATACAGTGCTCAGCTACCTCAGTGCAGCACTCAGCTACCTCACAGCTGACAGTCTCCATACAGTGGCCAGTTATTTCAGAGCTGACAGTCTCCTGCAGTGCTCAGCTACCTCACTACAGCGCTCAGTTACCTCAGAGCTGACAGTCTGCATACAGTGGTTATCAGAGCTGACGGTCTACATGCAGTAGTTACCTCAGAGCCGACAGTCTGCATACAGTGGCTAGTTACCTCAGAGCTGACAGTCTCCATACAGTGGCTAGTTACCTCAGAGCTGACAGTCTGCATACAGCGACTAGTTACCTCAGAGCTGACAGTCTGTATACAGTGGCTAGCTACCTTAGAGCTGACAGTCTGCATACAGTGGTTACCTTAGAGCTGACAGTCTCCATACAGTGGCTAGTTACCTCAGAGCTGACAGTCTGCATAGAATGGTTACCTCAGAGCTGACAGTCTCCATAGAGTGGCCAGTTACCTCAGAGCTGACAGTCTCCATACAGTGGCTACCTCAGAGCTGACAGTCTCCATACAGTGGCTAGTTACCTCAGAGCCGTCAGTCTGCATGCAGTAGTTACCTTACAGCTGACAGTCTGCATACAGTGGCCAGTTACCTCAGAGCTGACAGTCTCCATACAGTGCTCAGCTACCTCAGTGCAGCGCTCAGTTACCTTACAGCTGACAGTCTCCATACAGTGGCCAGTTATCTCAGAGCTGATAGTCTCCTGCAGTGCTCAGCTACCTCAGTGCAGCGCTCAGTTACCTCAGAGCTGACAGTCTCCTGCAGCGTCCAGCTACCTCAGTACAACGCTCAGTTACCTCAGAGCTGACAGTCTCCTGCAGTGCTCAGTTACCTCAGCGCAGCGCTCAGTTATCTCAGTGCTGACAGTCTCCTGCAGCGCCCAGCTACCTCAGAGCTGACAGTCTCCATACAGTGCTCAGCTACCTCAGTGCAGCGCTCAGCTACCTCACAGCTGACAGTCTGCATACAGTGGCCAGTTACCTCAGAGCTGACAGTCTCCATACAGTGCTCAGCTACCTCACAGCTGACAGTCTGCATACAGTGGCCAGTTACCTCAGAGCTGACAGTCTGTATACAGTGGCCAGTTACCTCAGAGCTGACAGTCTGCATACAGTGGTTACCTCAGAGCTGACAGTCTCCCTATAGTGGCTAGTTACCTCAGAGCTGACAGTCTTCATACAGTGGCCAGTTACCTCAGAGCTGACAGTCTCCTGCAGCGCCCAGCTACCTCAGTGCAGCGCTCAGCTACCTCAGTGCAACGCTCAGCTACCTCAGTGCAACGCTCAGTTACCTCAGTGCAACGCTCAGTTACCTCAGTGCAGCTCTCACTTACCTCAGTGCAGCGCTCACTTACCTCAGTGCAGCGCTCACTTACCTCAGTGCAGCGCTCAGTTACCTCAGTGCAGTGCTCAGTTAGCTCAGAGCAGCGCTCAGCTACCTCAGTGCAGCGCTCAGTTACCTCAGAGCTGACAGTCTCCTGCAGCGCTCAGCTACCCCAGTGCAGCGCTCAGCTACCCCAGTGCAGCGCTCAGTTACCTCAGTGCAGCGCCCAGCTACCTCAGTGCAGCGTTCAGTTACCTCAGTGCAGCGCTCAGTTACCTCAGTGCAGTGCTCAGCTACCTCAGTGCAGCGCTCAGTTACCTCAGAGCTGACAGTCTCCTGCAGCGCCCAGCTACCTCAGCGCAGCGCTCAGTTACCTCAGTGCAGCGCTCAGTTACCTCAGTGCAGAGCTCAGTTACCTCAGTTCAGCGCTCAGTTACCTCAGTGCAGCGCTCAGCTACCTCAGTGCAGCGCTCAGCTACCTCAGTGCAGCGCTCAGCTACCTCAGTGCAGCGCTCAGTTACCTCAGTGCAGCGCTCAGCTACCCCAGTGCAGCGCTCAGCTACCCCAGTGCAGCGCTCAGCTACCTCAGTGCAGCGCTCAGTTACCTCAGTGCAGCGCTCAGTTACCTCAGTGCAGCGCTCAGTTAGCTCAGCTCAGAGATGATACCATTAATAAAACACAATTGTGAAGCAGACATACATTCCCCATCATCACCCTGACCAGCCCTTTCTTTACAGCCTAGTAAGGGTTAACACTAACACATTTTAAACTGACAAATCTACCTTAGGGGGCGCTCACACGACGGCCCCCATGGCCAGCCCCTTGTGAGCCAAAGCCACAAGGGACTGGCCAAAAACGCAAGCCATAAGCCATTTTAGGAGGCTGAATAAAGAGGAGGTAACAGCTCTCTTTATGGAGTTATGGAGTAAATGTTCCTCTTATGATGTAAGAAAGTGATTAAACTACAAAAATTTGGTAATTTTGCTTCTCTGCCCCCCGCTAATCCAAAGCAACCAGGCGGTATTAGTGCTTGAGCTAATGCTCAGTAAATAGCTCGCTCGGACGATCATATTAATCCCGGAAGTTAAATGCTGGAAATGCCTTTTAAAGGCCAGACCTATCTTTTGTCCCATATATAAAGATCCGCGTGAGAAATAGGGGGCGGGTCCTATTTTTATTCGCACATAGGATTTGTGCGAGAATAACACGCCCGTGTGAATGAAGGGAAATCAATGGCTTCGCTTTATCGTGTTATACGGGCACATTGTTTCCACACACATGCGAGCGCGAACACACGCGTCTGTTTCCGACCTTCTAGATTGGCCAGGCCTTTTATCTGGGCTTACATCTGATGGCGCCACCAATACTTACTCCAAACCGTTCCCATACACTTTGCTTTGAGTGATTTCCAATCACTCCAAATTAGGGCACAAGTTACTGTATCAAGGCTGGCAAACGCCGACTAGACAGACTGAAAAAATATCCAGAAATAGAAATGGCCGACTCGTATAATAATATAACCGTGAGCGTTCGATCTCTATATCTTCCAGGTTCGTGATCATTCACAGCGTATGGCACCACCAGCTCAAAAATCCGGAGTCCTAAAACATAAAAACAAATACAGAAGTGGACGACATTAGTTGTCTGTGCGGATTACTCAATGTCGGCGAAACGCCGATGGAGGTATGCAGCCGAATAACTAACCACAAAAGTACTATCAGGACAAAAAAAACAGATCTGCCTATCGCCAGACATTCTGTAGAGAGCGGACACTCTGTTAGCCAGTTGTGTTATGGAGTAATTGATCATGTGCCACTTAATAAGAGAGGGGGGGGGGGGGGGAGAGAGACAGGTACAAATTAAAGAATAGAGATGAGCGAGCATACTCGCTGAGGACAATTACTCGATCGAGCATTGTCCTTAGCGAGTATCTCCCCGCTCAGCAGAGAAGGTTTGGCTGCCGGCGCGGGTGACAGGTGAGTTGTGGCCATGAGCAGGGGGGAGCGGGGGAGGGGGAGAGAGATCTCCCCTCTGTTCCTCCCTGCTCTCCTCCACCGCTCCCCGCCCGCCGCCGGCAGCTGAATCTTTGCTCCCGAGCGGGCAGGTACTCGCTAAGGGCAATGCTCAATCGAGCAATTGCCCTTAGCGAGTATGCTCGCCCATCTCTATTAAAGAACTCCAATGGATCTCTGCTCTGGATGCCCTTCAGCCTTAGGGTTTACAATGGATTAGAATCCTTTGAGGTTTATATGAATTAGCTGCTGACTGCTCTGTGGTTTTACATGAATTAGACAGACTGGTTGATTTTAACCACTTCTGTATTTGTTTTTATGTTTTAGGACTCCGGATTTTTGAGCTGGTGGCGCCATGCGCTGTGAATGATCACAAACCTGGAAGATATAGAGATCGAACTCCCACGGTTATATTATTACACATGTCAGCCATTTCTATTTCTGTATATTTTTTCGTAGGCATGGATTATATCTGATTGGTTGTGACAATAAACAAGAGGATGCAGCATAGACTTTATTGTATGTAGTGTCCTTGCTTGTACGGGGGGCATTCTCTTATCGTTCTGGGCGGTAATATACAATGTAGTGATTTACAATTATACCATTACCTTGATGATGTCTGGTGGTAATACATCCTTCTAGTTCCCAGGTAGTGGGCTCATTCTAGTGTCTGTGAAATACTCCAGGTTGGGACAACTTGGAAACTTTGAGTGAGAATGAACTAAAGGTTTTCAGTAACATAGATACATCTGAGAACATTTGCGGTATGTGCGCGCATGCGCAGACGAACGCAATACACTCTGAAATGGCGTCGTCTAGCGGTGATATTGATTTCCACCTGCATCATGTGATGTATCATGTGTTTGTCACATGATATGATCTGTACATGCGCAGTAGAATATTGACAATGCCATGATGGCACTTCCCGTGGGTACGTGCGCACATGCTCTGACAAATATAATCCACTCCAAAATGGCGCGGTCCAGCAGTACTAATGGTCTTCACTTGCGTTATGTGATGAGTCACATGAGTGTCACATGTCATCATTTGCACATGCGCGGTATAACATTGACAACGCCAAGATGGCGCTTCCTGTCGGGTTACTACACTGGCGCCTGGCACCCCAGCTGCAGATCTGGTTTCGATTTGCACCCCTGTGATACCAGATGGGTTGTTTTAATGATAATTGTCACACTGTGGTGATTGGGGGGATATTTGTATTTATGTGTTTGTCACGTAATCATTTGATGACTTGAGAAAGGCTGGGTGCAGCGGTGTACCTTGTATGTGGATTACAATAAAGTAGCTTCCTCTGTATATGACGATGTCGTTTCTTTTGCACATATTAGCTGCTCCGGACTTCTGATGCATAAACTACAAGTACTATGTGGCCCAACACCATGTATATGCCCTCCAATCAAAATGCATAGAAATGGGACAGATTTTTGACTGTCTTTTGGATGCAGAATTTGCTCCTTGTCTTTTTTTTTGAACCGGCCCTGCATTTTTTATAACGACAAAGGTAAAATCATACATCATGATAAGCCCCGCCCCCTGACCACACCCCTCTGTCCTGCTTTGGCCCTGAGAAAATCTGGTCACTTAACCTATTGTATTTGAATCATGTCAAGACTCTCAGATTCTCCACCTGAAGACTCAGCACCTTTCTCCCAGGTTACTGTCCAACAACTGCGAGTACCTTAGAAGAAGCGGTGATGGAAATTACTGATGGAGCAGTATGAGAGTATGGAGGGGGGTTCAGACCAGGTGGGCTAGCCTTCCATCCCCACACGCACCAATGAGCCCGGGGCTGGTTGTCCTTCCTTGGACCATTTTTATTATACCGCAAACTGAGAGCACCCCACAAGATGTACTTCGTTTTGTTTTATGTTAGTATTATTATTTCCACGGCTTTACAAAATGTGGCATTTATACAAACAGCCTCGTCTGCAACTGATCAGCTTTAGGCTTTATTCACACGAGCGCCGTTTTCACGACCGGCCAATATATGCTATCATCTGATGCATTGGATTCCAATACATCAGATCAGATGGGCGTATTCCAGCAGCGTAAAAGCACCCAGCTGGCCAATATAGCTCCAGGCACTTTTACGCTGGGCAGGAAAGATAGTCCTGGAACTATCTTTCTGTCTGGAATACGTCGGCTACTGCATAGACTCCTATGGGAGCCAATGACAGCGACCGGAGAAGAGAGGTGGAAGGGAGTTTACGAGAGTAACTGCTAAACTCCCTCCCCATTCTCTCCTCCTCTCCGTCCCTTGCCGGCTGTTTACACTGGGAGGGGTGGGATGGAGGGCGGAGCTAGTTGCTAAGCTCCCACCCCCTCCCATTGCTGGCTGCTAACAAAGGGGCAGCACACTAGCTCCCGCCCCGTCCTGCCTCCTCCCTTTGTCGCGGGGCGACCTCTCTGCATACAGCGCGGGCGTAAGCTGTTTACTACAGCTGACACCCGCGGGCAATAACCGCGATTGGCCGTTCGCAGCTATTAACCTTTTAAATGCCGCTGTCAGTTCTGACAGCGGCATTTAAAGCCACCGAACGCTGTTCGGGGGTCCTGTACGCCCCCCCCCCACGGTGAGATCGGGGGAGCCGTGCACGTGTCATGGCTCCCGGGGGCCTTCTTAAAGGCCCCAGGGCTGCCTTGAAAAACTGCCTATCAAGCCATCCCCGTGGGGTGGCTTGATAGGCTGCCTGTCAGAATGCAATATGACGTAATGCTATAGCATTACGTCATACTGCACGAGTGATCAAAGTATCGCATATTGTGGTTCCCCAGAGGAACTTAAAAGTAAAGTAGAAAAAAGATCAATAAAGTTTTTTCAATTGTAAATTTAAAAAAAGTAATAAAAGTTTAAATCACCCCCCTTTTGCCATATCTTTAATTAAAAAGTCTAAGTAATAAAATAAAAATACATATTTGGTATTGCCGCATCCGTAAAAGTCCGATTTATCAAAGTAGCACATTATTTACCCCGCATGGTGAATGTCGTCCGAAAAAAAAAAAAAAGAATGCCAGAAATGCACTTTTTCAGTCACCCGGTCTCCCAGGAAAAACGCAATAAAAAGCGATCAAAAAGTCGTGTGTATTCTAAATTAGGACTAACGGAAACTACAGGACATCCTACAAAAAGTGAGCCCTCGTTGAACTACGTCAACGGAAATATAAAAAAGTTATTGCGCGCACGTATCTTCTCTGGCGACAAAAATGCACACTCAAAATCTACCAATGTGATTGAACCCATTGAAACCTCTGGGGATTAATGGTTGTGGGTTCTGTGGTCGTAAAACCGCCGGTGTGAAGGAGCCCTTGCTGCATATTTGCGCTGGCCCCTCGGGCCACTCAGCCACTCTCACACATGCGCTTTTCACCGCGATTACCACGGCGTTTCAGTCGCTGTGCCAATCGCGGTACAACGTTTCCACTGATTTCCATGGGCCTTCGCCGACATGCGCTCGAACGCGGCATATTTTAATGCCGCAATTTTCTACTGCCGCTTGCTCTATTTTGGCACGTTTTTTTTCAGTGATCTGTCCCATGTTAAATAGAGGGGTTGACTCCTCCCATGGGTGGTGTTTGTAGAAGCTAATCCAATCAGGAGATTCCCAAAACAGAGTTAGCCACATGGCTAGCCCTTCTGGTTAGACTACTATGCCAAACTTTTATTAAGACTGTCTAAGATAGACTTTAACAACATATGAATGTCCGTAATTGCGTCCGATCCCCAGTATGGGTATGGATTTTCAGTTTTAGTTCCCGATCTCGGATTTACTTTGTTGTGATGGTTATCGCGCAGTTTAATGACATAATACGAAGCGGAGCGCGATGACGTCATCAGGCATACCGCTCGACGGCGTGTGCGTGATGATGCAGAGACGCACTTCAGTCCGATGACGTAGTGCGTCAACAGTGTGTGGTGACGCCATGACACACAGCGACCTACTTACTGACATTAGGAGGACGAATAACTGGAAGCGGCCATCTTTGTAAAGGGCCTTCCCAGAGTGAGAGTTATTAGCCGTCGGACAGTCAAAGACACTTAATGGATGAAATGCAGTTGTAGATAATGATATCACACATAATGCGCCGATACAAATTGGGCAATTGTTGATGGTAAGTATATCGAGGCATAAATAATTGTTTACCCCATTGGGTGTAGTGTAGATATGGAGTATGTGCGACTGAGAGCTTATTATAAACTGCAATGACCCAGTAGGCACTGGTACAGAGCTGTAGATGAATTCTACAAGGGAGTCTAATAAAAGTACCAGAATAAATTCATTCATTTATAAGAGAATGACGGCAGAATTGTAATCTTTCATAGAATAACCAAATTTAGATTTCATAGAGATCCAGAAGGAACATAATTGGATCTGCATACCAATGTGAGACTACGATGAATCAGTCATGATGAAATGCAGCGACCATTGTAGATATATTTCCAGAAGTTCTGCTATCCTAAATTAGGTTTTATAAAGATACGGGAAAAACCAAACTGATTGTGCAAAAATATCAGGAACTGCAGTCGGTCAACTGAATGGGGAACTACAATGGTCCTCCACAATTATCCTATCTCATAGAGTGGCTAAGATTAAAGGAGATGTCCCGCGCCGAAACGGGTTTATTTTTTTTTTAAACCCCCCCCCCGCCCCCCCCGTTCGGCGCGAGACAACCCCGATGCAGGGGTTAAAAAACCCACCCGCACAGCGCTTACCTGAATCCCGGCGGTCCGGCGTCTTCATACTCACCTGCTGAAGATGGCCGCCGGGATCCTCTGTCTTCATGGACCGCAGGGCTTCTGTGCGGTCCATTGCCGATTCCAGCCTCCTGATTGGCTGGAATCGGCACGTGACGGGGCGGAGCTACACGGAGCTACACGGAGCCCCATAGAGAAGAGGAGAAGACCCGGACTGCGCAAGCGCGGCTAATTTGGCCATCGGAGGGCGAAAATTAGTCGGCACCATGGAGACGAGGACGCCAGCAACGGAGCAGGTAAGTATAAAACTTTTTATAACTTCTGTATGGCTCATAATTAATGCACAATGTACATTACAAAGTGCATTATTATGGCCATGCAGAAGTGTATAGACCCACTTGCTGCCTCGGGACAACCCCTTTAAGTTTCCTTTAGATCCAAGGGGAACTAGATTGGATCCGCTTCTTGCTATTAACTCAATAAGGAACAGGCACCATAAATTTAGTTTAAAAAAAGCGGACAATACTAGAATTATGGCGCAGGATTAAAGGTCCCGCTCCTGAAATGTAGCGATGCTGTAAAAAAATATCGCTCATGTGTGTATGCCTTTTCAAACGAATGGGTCTCATATTTGTGCAAAATCTCGGAACGCATAAATCTCGGGCGCGTGAAAACGGCCTAAGTCAACAAATAGAATAAGGAATGCGGATCCTGAAAAGGGGGAATGAAAAAACTAAAGCAAAACCCTGCAGCCGTCGGTCATGGAAGCCGTCCGGTTACGGAAGCCGTGCGGTCATGGAAGCCGTCGGTCATGGAAGCCGTCCGGTTACGGAAGCCGTGCGGTCATGGAAGCCGTC
The DNA here is from genome assembly GCF_035609145.1 of Eleutherodactylus coqui. Lineage (NCBI taxonomy): Eukaryota > Metazoa > Chordata > Amphibia > Anura > Eleutherodactylidae > Eleutherodactylus > Eleutherodactylus coqui. Next base: position 29,313,517 of record NC_089848.1, on the reverse strand, counting down.
GGTCATGGAAGCCGTCGGTCATGGAAGCCGTCCGGTTACGGAAGCCGTGCGGTCATGGAAGCCGCCCGGTCATGGAAGCCGTCTGTCATGGAAGCCGCCCGTCATGGAAGCCGCCCGGTCATGGAAGCCGCCGGGTCATGGAAGCCGCGCGGTCATGGAAGCCCCGCGGTCATGGAAGCCGCCCGGTCATGGAAGCCGCCCGGTCATGGAAGCCGTCCGGTCATGGAAGCCGTCCGTCATGGAAGCCGTCCGGTCACGTCCTTTGGGGAATGTATAAAGTGCTGCACTTTATTAAACACATTTCTGAGGGTGCGATCTGTATTGGGGCTCATTCACACGCGGACCTTACAGCCATGTTTGGGGGGAGAAGCTGAGTAATAATCAGCTGATACAAACGACGCTCCTGTTTTGCCCTAAACATAACAGGAAACTCTGAGAACTCTCTGTGTTTTGGGCTCATAAATACAAAATTTGGTAACATCGTATCATGTGACGTATCTTCCATTTTCCGCCTGTGGCTTCTCATCTGAGCCCCTCAGCGATCACACGCACGGTCCTTGTCTGGTTATTACATAGTGGCAGAATGAACCAATCAGGTGCTTGCTTACTTGGCAGTTGGAAGCAACCAATCAGACGCTTGCTCTTAGCCTGTTGCCTGGCAACAACAGTTGGAATGTGATGGAAGTGCAGGCCAGAATCCTGGGGGTTATAAAGGCCCCTTCAGAGGTTCGGGGCAGATAGGAGACGTCACCGGGGCTTCTCTTCTGGGATGGAAGGACATCTTGTCTTCTCTCTTTATGGTGGCAGTTTCCTGAAGAAGCTGATGCATGAAAGTCTAAGGAGACGGCGGCCCGGCAACGGTCTCAGCCCGCAGGCTCAGCGCCCCCTCCTGGTGACGTCCGTTATCTATCACCTCTCATGTAGGAGAAGCTAGGAGCAGGGATGTAGTGTGGCGGTTGGTTCAGTGATAGCCGGGCTGCGAAGTGATGGCGGCTGTATACGTATCAGCACTGACATTACACTTGGGGCTCATTCACACAGGCAGACGCACATCTCAGCCACGTGACAATCGCCACGTATTTCACTCGTTCCTGTGGGGTTTTGTGCGCGCAAATATACTGCGTATTTGTGCATCCAACAACCTCTGCAGAAGGCCCGTGTACTGGGTGTGTGAATACGTAGCGCATGCGCAGGTTTCCTGTGTATGCAGGGCGCCACCACACGGGTGTAAGCGTATTCACGCTCTCAAGAGGAGGACGTGATTGCGCTCTAAATGGATCCCGGTCACGCCCTTTAGCGAGCGGATCCACGCTCCTTACTGAATTTCACCTCGCTGCCGCTCCTGTTCAGATTGGCGCGGGGCACACCCACCCCATGTTTGACCTATTTCGTGCACAAGGGCGCATATTTGCGCACCTCTATTGTCTCCTATTTAGCCTCGGGGGTGCAGATGCCACATAAATAGAGCGTGTCGCGTATCTTCTCTGGCGGCAAAAACGCGCACTGAAAATCTACCAATGTGATTGAACCCATTGAAACCTCTGGGGATTAATAGTTGCGGGTTCTGTGGTCGTAAAACCGCCGGTGTGAAGGAGCCCTCGCTGCATATTTGCGCCGGCCCGTTCACTACATATTACAAGTGGGAAAGTTGTGCGCGTAAAACGCAGTGCCAATGCACTCATGTGAACGAGCCCCTCGGCCACTTTATGGTCGTCGTGCCAATCGCGGTACAACGTTTCCACTGATTTCCATGGGCCTTCGCCGACATGCACTTGAACGCGGCATATTTTAACGCTGCAATTTTCTACTGCCGCTTGCTGTATTTTGGCGCGTTTTAGCGCTTTTTAACGGACCTCATCACCCACCACAACGATGGGGTGCGTTATAAAGCATGGTCGAAACGCTGATAAAAATCGTGGGAAAACCCTGCAATTAAAATCTCTGCGTTCTGCCGATGCCGTGTGCGAGGACGGCCTCATACGGCAATGTTGGGGCGTTGCTTCATTAGCGTTTGCTTTATGTTGTACGCTGCAGTATAATGATATCTGCTCTCCCTGATTATATAAGTATATCAGTACATGGTTATTACCCCCGGTGCCAATATCAGTGTGTTCAGTGATACCGCTAGTAGAGGGGGTTACATTACAGGGAATGGTCTTTAATATTAATAGCATGGTTTTTCTATCTATTTTCATGGTTTTATATTCCTAGAAGAACTTTTGTACAAAATATCTCAGAATTATATGTATATAATGGAACAATATATACAATATACAGCTACATCATGTATTTATCTACATAACATGGTGGTATATATTATGTGGTGGTATCATTGTATATGGTGGTATTATTCATGCATACAATAACTGGCGGCATTATCTGTATGTAGTACCCAGTGGGATTATGTATGTAAGGGCTTATTTACACGAGCGTATAGCTGTCAACTTTTCATGGCCGGCCGATATACGCTTCCATCTAAGCAGTCCCCCCCCCCCCACGGGCTCTCTGCCACTCTCCTCCAGTCCGGCGTTTGCAATGGGCGGGGTGCAGGGGAACGTAAGCTTAGCTCCGCCCTTGTCCCGCCCACTCCCTTTGCAAACTGCTCGGAGGGGAGAAGAGGGACAGAGAGCCGGTGAGGGGGAGGGAAGGGGGGAACTGCCCCGTCCCGCCCCTCCCATAGCAAACAGTGGTGAGTGCCGGAGAGGGGACTGCCCGGCCCATCTCCTCCCCCTGAAGAAAGAGACAGCATATATCGGCCTGGCGTGAAAACCCGGCCGATGTACAGACGTCTGAATAAGCCAAAAAAGTGTGAAATTCCCCCCAAAAAAGTTAATGACCCCCAGGGGTGTTATATGATGTCATGGGTGGTATAGATGTTTAAAAAAAATGTTAACAAAAATAAGTAAAAACGAAATTACAGGATAAAATAAAAATATATGTAAGAAAGAAAACAACCCATGGCCGACGCAAACCTTAACCGTGTCCATGTGCGCCCTGTAATCAGAGACTACGCAAATTATATATCAAAACCTCCTAAACAAAATGAGGAACCCGTTCCTGTACTTTATTTAAGCGGGAATATATATAAAAAACTATAGATTGGAGATGAGCGAGCGTACTCGGAAAAGCACTACTCGCTCGAGTAATTTGCTTTATCCGAGTATCGCTGTGCTCGGGTCTAAAGATTCGGGTGCCGCTGCGGCTGACAGGTGAGTGGCAGCGGGGAGCAGGGGAGAGCGGGCAGGAGAGAGGGAGAGAAAGATCTCCCCTCCGTTCCTCCCCGCTCTCCCCTGCAGCTCCCCGCTCCGTGCCGGCACCCGAATCTTCAGACCCGAGCACAGCGATACTCGGATAAAGCAAATTACTCGAGCGAGTAGTGCTTTTCCGAGTACGCTCGCTCATCTCTACTATAGATACATTTGTTTTTAGATTTTTACCCCTAATAGAACTAAAAATGAAGGTTGTGTGTGTGTGGGGGGGGGGGGGGGGGGTTCAGTGGAAAAAAATATGAAAAATAGCCCTATATGTCACAAAAAAAATTGCAGGAAAAATAATTTTGGTAGCTAAACAAAAAAAAATAGGGGTGTAGAACCACTACATGGGTAAAATCACTAAAAGTGTCCGGTCCTTTAGGGGTTAATCTTGGTCTCAAACTCAAAAGATTGTTTGACTGATTTAAGACATTCTGCTCCGGTCAGATTACTGCGGGAAATCTGTGAAAAATGGGAAGTTTAGCAAGAAAAATGAGTCTACCTTTGACTTAGGGTGCCCACCCACTGGCGTTTTTTTTCACTGCGAAATTCGCAGGTTTTTTTTTTCTGCAGGGGGTCTATGGGACTTGTAATGTAAAAATCGCGATCGCGCAAAATCGCGATTTACCGCGATATCGCGATTTTAGCTTTGCATGTCCCATAGCCCAAAGACCCCTGCAGAAAAAAAAAAATGCTGCGAATTTCGCAGTAAAAAAACGCTAGTGGGTGGGCACCCTTAGTATATTGTGGAGACGCTGTTCTGGTTGCAAGATGCCGACACTATCAAAAAGGTTGTGCAAGCATTGGCTGCCATGGGGGGAAGGGTCTTGTCCACATATGGGTCCTAAATGAAGGTACCATAGTCTTACAGGCGCCATCGTTGATTATAATCCTATGGCTAATCTGTGTATCTATATATATACCTACACAAACAAAGCCGCACGCACCTGCCTAAGGCTTCTTTCACACGAGCGCATATCAATGTACGCTGTGATCTGATGCATTGGATTCCATCAGATCACATGGGCGTATTACTGAGACATAAAAGCACCCGGCAAGGCCAATATAGCGACGGGTGTTTTTATGTCGGGCCCAAAAGATAGTCCTGGAACTATCTTTAATGCCGCAATGTGTCTGCCGCTACACGGGTTCCCATAGGAGCCCATGGCAGCGGCCGTAGGTGGGAGGGAGTTTAGCAGCATTGGTTACAACAAAGGTGGAGGTAAATCAGTGATAAATTGCATTACAAATCAACTGATCTTGTAGAAAACAAAGAACAGTGCCGGGTCTGTGGAAATATACTGGGAATATCAGAAAAGAAATCAGATACAATGCACAATCACATAATAATATACAAAAGCAATCCAATCGTTATGGGGTATCCGTGGTTTATGGTGGGGGCCAGGGGCTCCGTGCAGACAGGTAAACCAGGGCTCTGTGCAGGCAGGTAAACCAGGTGCTCCGTGCAGGCAGGTAAACCAGGTGCTCCGTGCAGGCAGGTAAACCAGGTGCTCCGTGCAGGCAGGTAAACCGGGGGCTCCGTGCAGGCAGGTAAACCGGGGGCTCCGTGCAGGCAGGTAAACCGGGGGCTCCGTGCAGGCAGGAAAACCAGGTGCTCTGTGCAGGCAGGTAAACCAGGGGGTCCGTGCAGGCAGGTAAACCAGGGGCTCCGTGCAGGTAGGTAAACCAGGGCTCCGTGTAGGCAGGTAAACCAGGGGTGCAGGAAATTTGGGAAGTGGAAGACTGGCACATATAATATGCTGTGCATATCCGCTCTTTTGAACGAACCCTAAGGCTGGGTTCACACAGGGCAGATTTGCCGCGGATTGCCGTTGCATATCCGCACTGCGGCAAAACCGCTGCGTTTGCAGTGCAATGCAGCACAAATGAGATTTGCCAAAAAGCTGCTCTCACAGTGCAGATTTTTTCTGCACAGCCGCAGTGCGGAAATACAACTGCGGCATGGTTTTAAAAGATGCAGCATGTTCATTCTTTGGTCTTTTCCGCAGCGCTTTTTTGTCCATAGACCTTAATGGACGCAGCCAAAACCGCACCAAATACGCTGCAAAAAGTTAAAAAGCGCTGCGGAAAAAACCGCTTGCAGAATTCTGGGGGCGCCGTATATTAATCCTTGTCACCCCATGCATGTAATAATAAATATTCCTATAGGGTAGCTTATTCACACAACATAAAATAGTCCATAAGAGGAGACTTATGGCTGAGAATATAGGTAATATGTCAGAAACGTACTAGGCGACATTATCAGAATTAGACACTGAATAAAGGAAAAGATATTGTGTCAAGAACTGATACAAATATCTTATTCTTAGACTAAAAAATCCCCCTCAACCACCAGGAAGCATTCATACAATACATTAACCCCTTAACGCCACAGGACGTAAGCTTATGTCCTGGCTGCAGGTTACTTAATGGAACATAGACTTCTGGACAATGTCGTGGGCCGAGGGGGGGGGGGGGGGGCATTCTGAAACAGCTTCTGGTGTTCCATGTGTATTTTACTTCTACCTACTATGGAGAGACTAGAAATCTGCTCAGCTCATGGGTAATATCGGTCTTCAGTGCCTCATCATCCAGGATACAGCTGTTTTTCAATTTCCATAATCAGATGAAATTTAAAGATTTTTCTGAACTTTAGAAAAAAGTACAATTGGCAAATAATAGAAGAAAATAATCGGTATTACACTGCGCTTGGAGAGTCTTCAGACCCTTCACATTGTGCGAATTAAAGAAAAAAATCAAGTTCCCCCATCATTCTGCACTCAGTACCCCATAATGAGGACATGATAACAGAATGCTGGAAATAGTTGTACATTTTTAAAAATAAAAAACTAATATTTTGCATTGACATAAGTTTTTATACCCGGTACTCAGTAATCATTGGAAGTATCTTTGGCAGCGACTACTGCCTCCAGCCTTCTTGGGTATGATGCCACAAGGTTTGTACCTGGATTCTCTGCAGATCCTCTAGTGCTCGGTCAGGTTGGATGGGGGCCGTCTGCGGACAGCTATTTTCAGGTCTCTTTAGAGGTATTCAATTGTCTTCAAGTCAGGGCTCTGGTTGGGCCACTTGAGGACATACACAGCGCTGTCCCTAAGCCCCTCCTATGTTATCTTCACTGTGTTCTTAGGGTCATTGTCTTGTTGGATGGTGAACCTTCTGCCCGCTATGAGATCCCTTGTGCTCTGGTTCAGGTTTTCATTAAGAATATCTTTGTTTCTTGCTCCATTCAGCTTTCCATAAACCCTGACCGGCCTCCCTGTCCTAGCCGCTGAAAACACCCCCCCAGCATGATGCTGCCACCCCCAAGCTTCACTGTAGGGATGGTATTGGGCAGGTGACAAGCTGCGCTTGGTTTACTCCAGACATAAGTCTTAGAACTGAGACCAAAAAGTTCAGTCTTGGTTTGATTAGACCAGAGAATCTTGTTTCTCACAGTCTGAGATCTTTAGGTGAGTTTTGGTAACTTCCAGGAGGACTTTCATGTATCTTGTACTGAGGAGAGGCTTCTTTCTGGCTGCTCTGCCATAAAGCCCAGATTGGCGGCGTGTTGCAGTGATGATTGGCCTTCTGGAAGTTTCTGCCATCTGCACACAGGATCTTTGGAGCTCAGCCGGAGTTACCATTGGTGTTACCATACAGCGCGGCACGGGGTCCCGCGGTCGGCGCGCGTCGCTCCGGCGGCCTGGAGCCCTGTGTCGAGGTTATCCCAGCAGCTTGGGGCGGCCGGTGGGCGGTGGCATGGGCGTGTCCGCCCATAGGGTGCCGCCTGCACTCCTCCGTTCTTCTTATACAGCAGTGGGTGGAGTTGCCTCCTCCCACTCTCCGCCCCTGGGCAGAGCCGTGTGGTTAAAAGACTGGCAGTGAGTTGAGCTCATTGCCAGTTATTGGTTCTGCATGCACCTAGCCAGTCTGTCTGCGGTTATTCTCAGCCAGTCCCTAGTTGCCGGTCAGCTCCTTCTGGTTCCCTATTGTTCTGTTTGTTCTTGTTAGTTCGTTTAGCCTCTAGTCTAGTCTGGCCCAGTCAGCACTAGTTGCTATCCAGCATCCTTTCAGTTTGCCTGTGAGCTCCAGCTCCAGCCTTGTAAGTTTTGTTGGTCTGATCCATCTGCCTCCCCTGTCGGCACTCTGTTCCCCCCCCCCATTAGGTAGCTTTCTTCTTGTCAGCCGCCAGGTCCCTAGCCAGGGCAGGGACCGCCGTCCAGTTGTCCGCCTGGGGTTAGCCAGGGCCGAGCCAAGTAGGCAGGGACGGTGGGGTGCGGGAAGATCAGGGCACCCCACTTGGCGCTCGGGGGGCAGAGTGCTGTAACAATTGGGTTCTTGGTCACGACTATTACCAAGCCTCTTCCCCTCCAATTACTTAGTTAGGTGGGTCGGCCAACTCTAGGAATAGTCCTGGTTGCTCCAGACTTCTTCCATTTAAGAATTATGGAGGCTGTTGTGCTTTTGGGAACTTTCAGTGCAGCAGAAACATTTTGTAGCCTTCTCCAGATCTGTGCCTCCACACAATCCTGTCTCTGAGCTCTTCAGGTAGTTCTTTCCTGCTCATGGCTTGGTTCTGGCTCTGATATGCATTGTGAGCTGTGAGACCTTATATAGACAGAGAAGTGTCTTATAAATTATGTCAAATTAACCAGAGGTGACTCCAATCAGGATGTAGAAACATCTGAAAGATGATCAAGAGAAATGGAGACCCCCAGAACATTGCTCTCTGTTTTTAACCCCCTACATTGTGTGAGTTATGTAGATCGTGGCATGTAAAGAGTTCATAGAGGGAGCATCATTGGATGTATTTGCGGACGATCAATGGTGTCCCTGCTTGCCATTGCCTGTGATCGCTATTGTGAGCAATGCACTATCATAGCAATCATAGCTCTTATGCTTCAAGTCCCCTACATGGACATTAAAAAAATTGTTAAAAAAACAAAAAAACTTTTTGGTGTGCTTTCCCCTGTTAATGTAAAAAAAATTAACATTTTAAAAAACCCACAGACTTGTTATCATTGTATGTTATGACCCATGCAATTCATTGAACACACTTATTTTGTTCATTTTGCTGCCTTAAAAATGCAATAATAGTGAAAAAAAGCTGTATGGACCTCAAAATGGTACCAATAAAATCCAATAAAAAAACAAACCCTCACAGAGCTCCATCCATGGGAAAAAAAGCTATGGGACTTTGAATGCAACGATGTAGATAGAAAAAATAAATTTCCAAAAAAGGGTTTTTTTGTGCAAAAGTGGAAAAACCTGAAAAAATAATAAGTATTTTGCTATCTTTGTAATCGTACTGACCCAAAGAATAAAATTATAATGTTTTTAGGGCTTTTTTACATGAGCGTATATCGGCCGGCGTTTTCACAGAGAGTCATTGAGTGGCAGGGAAGTGGGGGACTGCTCAGATGGAAGCGTATATCGTCCGGCCATGAAAACGCCAACCGATATACGTTCATGTAAATAAGCCCTTATGCTGCATAATTAACACTGTAAAAAAACAAAACAAGGCCGAATTGATGTATTCTCTCTTCCTGCTCTTAAATAAGAATCAATAAACGTTTTACAAAACATTACATATCCAAAAATGTTACCTATAAAAACTACAGTTCACCACGCAAAAAACAAGCCCTCATACGGCCGTGTCGATGGAAAAATAAGGAAGCTATTGTTTTTGAAAAGTGGAAATGAAAATCCTCAAGAACTTGTCACATCCTAATGACCAAGATAGGACGATTCTTTAAGGGGTTAATGGAGGATTATATTCATAATTCATCTATGCATTTTTGACTTTTTACTGGCTGACTTTGTCCTTTATTGATCTGTTTTGCATTAATTGTGTAATAAATATCGATATTTGTTGCCTCTTCTTTCTTTTGGGTTTTGGATGCTTATTGCAGGGGTACTAGGTAACGGAGGAACATTTGTAGGTTGTATCAATGTGTCAGAAACAATCCTGTAAGCAAGAAGACGCTCTAATGCGCCATCTTGTGGATACTTTTCAGTATTGCAGCTCATTCCCATGAAAAATAAAATACAAATTAATACTGAGGCTCTGTAGTGGTGGACTATATATATACTGAAAAAAAGATAACCTGCTTCCTTATTTCCCTGAAATTAAGACCTACCCTGGAAATAAGCCCTAGCCGCATTTCAAAAAAACAAAGAATACATTACCTAGCAGGCTTGGTCCAGGTCCTTTCCACTGCTCTTCGGAGCTCTGGCACGCTCTAGATAGATAGATAGGTTCGAAGGAGCATCTTCAACTTTTGGATACTAGAAGACATTTTGGACCTTCCATCAAGCTAGAACTCAACATCAAGCTCCTTGAAGAACTTTTGAGGCCTGCATTCATCATTTGTGAACACTAAGTCAAAGTAAGTACGACTTCCGGTTCCGGCGCCATGAAGTGAGGAGCAGTGAGTAACAGCTCCGATCACACCACTCCAGAGAACAAACTTTAACACAGCCGCTGGGCGTTCTGCACTCCCTGCTGACATACTAACAGCCCTTGTCGGGTCCCAGCAGTGCGGAGTGAGGAACAGCTGAGCGGCGCTACCCTCCATAGAACACAGGCAGCATTCTCCAGCTGCCAGCCGCTGAGCGCAGGAGAGACTGATAGCCTGACAGGTCGGGGCTCCGGAGCTCTCACTCACCTCTGCTTCTGCCTGCCGGCTCCAGCACAAGAAAGGACTGCTGCTGCTCTGTTATCAGCTGCCTGTCAGAGGAGCTGAAGTGCTGTGGGAGAGCACCCCCACTGCTATCTCTCTCAGGCTGACCGCAGCCATTACAGAGTGCTGCACGTGGAGCAGGGAAACATAACAAGCAGAGGGAAACAGTGGAGAGAGTCCCTGCAGGAGAGACCTCCTCATAAAGCCACAACACAGGCTACAATAAAGCCACAGTGTCCCCAGATACAAGCAGAAATACAGTGCCACTCACATAAAGGGCACAGTGATAAGAGTTATATACAAGCTGTACTACAACTGAATATACCAGCTAAAGCAGCAGCACAAACCCCTACAGCTCTGCTACATCGCACACCAGGACTGTAGTCTCCTGCCATCTATTATTTGTCCTTTGCACATCTTATTTTATATACCGACTGTTGGAGCCTTGCGGTTTCGGATCAGGCAAATATTGCTGACAATAAATATACGTAAGCGCAGGCGGCGGAGCCCCTAGGCAATACGGTCACATACCAAATACTCAGATATCACTGCAACAAGGATCTTAGAAGCGCTATATAGAGTATTGCGAATCTTCTGTCCCTTTCCGTTTTAACATAGCAAAGTACAACATACATATATATAATCAAGTCTCTGTTGTATGGGGTGTTCCAAAGCAAAACAATCAGATGGCAGTACAAAAGTAATCTCAAAGACAACACTAACTTCTGGCGCTACAAATAAGGGGGATCCTCTACTCGCCGTGCCCCCTCCCTCTCCTACAACATCAGGGAGCGAGACCCCCATGGGGGAAGAAGCATCAATGTTGGATTATAAAAGGCTCGCAATCGAAGTGGCAAAATTGATTTCTCCTGGCATCCAAGAGACATTAGCAAACACAGTCGCAGGCTCTCTGCGTCAACTTCAGGAGACGATAGCGCAGCATGGAAACCGCCTAGACAGCATTGAGCACGAAATTGAAAATATAGCATCTGAGAGCAGCTCAACATCCAAACAAATAGAGAGCCTTACAAGAGACAACAGAAAACTCTGGGACTGACTGGAAGATCTGGAGAATAGATCCAGGCGCAATAATCTTCGTATCATAGGAGTCCAGGAATCGTATTTACAAAGGGATTTACGCCAGCTCTGCGAGATCACAATCCCTAACGCACTCGGAATCTCCCGTATATGCAAAACTGAACGAGCGCACAGATTGGGGCCAGATACCCGAGCACCAATGGAGAACGCATCTGCATCAGCAAAAATGTGCCCCAGACCAATTATTGTAAAGTACCTGGACTACACGGATAAATCACTAATTCTGCGGAATTTCAAAAGCCGGCAAAATGTCCTGGAGTTGGGAGGACAGAAAATTCTAATCTTTGCGGACTTTTCTTTAGAAGTTCAGCGAAAGACAAAGGCCTTCTCACCAATTTGCTCTGCACTGTATCGGAAGCAAATAAAGTTCGCACTCCTATACCCAGCAATACTGAAAGTATACCAGAAAGACGGCACAAATATCGCCTTCCAGGATCCAGAGATAGCAGAAAAAGAGCTTCACTTAATATCAACCCAAGACTCTCCAAGGCGACAACAACCTGATCACCTCCGTAAGACGACCGATGGCGAAAATCGACAAGGAGACACATCACCTTCATCTGCGTCACCGAAGGGACATTGTCGTGGAGCTGCAGCGGCATCAATGCCAGATACCTGAAAACTTTGAGGCGGGCTGTGAGTAGGCATTGAATGTCATTGTTGCCTTGAGCAAGGACCCTCACAGGACACTAGATGGAGTAATACTACTATGCAGATTCCCCTCCGGGGAGTACTCTGCGGGACATTAGGAATTCCGATAAAGTTGGTTACGAAATGTTATGGTTCATGGAATGATAGTAAGAATGAAAAACGTTTCTGGAGTGGAATTTGTCAGTTTAAACCCAAAAGTGGATGTTCCACTTTATTCCCCTTCGTAACGCATCATATAGGAGCAGGAAACATTAAAATGTCCTCATTGATGCAACAGCGATATAACTGACGAATTCACTCCTGATATTACTCACGAAGTGGAATTTAAGGAAGTCCATTCATGCATTCTCTTTTGGGAGGTGTGCAATGCATTCACTCTTAAAGGAGACCGCATTTAACTTTAATTTGACTCTCTACACCGCGTCAAACGCGAGGTGTGGGAATTTGAGCCACAGAATTTTGGTTCATCGTTTTATTATTGTTTGCATTTAAGTGTTGAATTGGTAGAAATACCATTGGATTACAGAGTACATATACATAATTTACATATAATTAGAACTTGCTATGCATATCATCTCATGGAATGTAAAGGGACTAAGATCCCCACAAAAACGTATGTCAATATTGCGTCATTTAAAACGTCTGAAAGCAGATATTGCTTTACTTCAGGAGACACACCTCACTGAAAATGACTATATCCGAATGCGAAAATTATGGGTGGGAGAGGTCTATGGTTCGCCTGCTGTTCACTCGAAGGCGGGGGTTTACTGCTTGTTAAAAAGGGATCAGGATTAACGATACTGGATCATTGGCATGACTCAAATGGTGGGATCCTACATGTTCGTATTAAAAATAACTTGGAGGAATTTAGCATCTACAATGTTTACGGCCCAAATAGCAACAATAAACAATTTTTTATAGAACTTTCAGACAGGCTTCTGACAGATACCATGGAGCATAAATTGATTGGAGGAGATTTTAATTCAGTGCTTAATACGATAGAAGATCGTCGTAGTCATGCTATAGGAAAAACTCCCTCTAAATACCATGACAAAGCCTTGCAAGATTTTAACTCCATACAAAAACTCAGAGATATATGGCGGGAACTTAACCCAGAGGGCCGTGAGTTTACACACTATTCCCACGCGCATGACTCCTGGTCCAGAATTGATTACATACTCCTATCTCCTACATTGCTCCCTAGAGTCACTAAAATCACTATTGAAGACTTAGTGATTTCCGACCACGCTCCAGTAGCAATAACACTACACGATAAAATCCCTAGAGGTACTGACTACCTGTGGAGATTTCCGACATATTTAGCTGAAGATGAAACCTTTTGCTCATTGGTGCAAGGGTGGTGGCTAGAATATATGTCGGACAATGAGTCACATTCCGATAATCCCCAATTATTATGGAGCGCGGCTAAAGCGGTTATTAGAGGCAAACTTATCGCATATGTATCGGCACTAAAAAAATCTATAAAGGACAAAATAGACCATTTTAGCTCTCTCCTTCGGAAGGCATACACTGCATTTCACTCTAACCCAAATTTACAGACTAAACAACAGTGGGTGGAAACTAAGGAATCCTATGAAACGTGGTTGCACAAGCGTGAACAGTTAGCATACTCACGAAGTGAAGCACGCTTATTCAAATTTGGGAACAAAGCAGGTAAACTTATGGTAAATCTAGCAAGGGGACCTTTTGCAGCATCAAATATCTCTGGCCTAAAAGATGAGCATAGCAAAGTACAATCGCACCCAAAAAAGATCAATGACATCTTCTATAAATTCTATTCACAATTATATACACAAAATCCAATACAATCAGATATCCCAACTATTGTCCCTTCCCACATCTCATTACCCTCCCTATCAGCAGAGCAGTGTTCGTTCTTAAACGCCCCTATATCACAGACAGAAATAAAAGAAGCTATAGCAAATGTAAAAAATAACAAGGCCCCCGGACCAGACGGATACACAAGCGAATTTTTTAAAATTCTAAAAGACCAAGCAACCCCAATACTGGAAAAACTTTTTAATGGATACATGCAAGAATATCCCATCCCGAATGAAATGAACACAGCCCACATCAAATTATTACCCAAACCGGGCAAAGACCCCACTGAAGCGAAGGCATATCGGCCGATTTCCCTTATCAATACAGACTTAAAATTAATAGCGAAAATTATGGCAGACCGCTTAGCCACAGTACTACCCCATCTGATCTCTCCAGTACAATCTGGGTTCGTGAAGGGTAGGTCTGCCACTATGAATATACGGAAAATATTGACAATTCTCGATGCTGTTAAAAGTAACCCATCAGCTCATCCCTTTGCAGCACTCCTAACTATAGACGCAGAAAAGGCGTTTGACAACGTCTCATGGAATTGGTTGAGAGCGGTGATGGATACGATGGGCTTCAAGGGCTCCTTCTACTCTTATATATGGAATCTATACACCTCTCCTCTAGCACAAATTTATACTCCTGGCTTTCTCTCCCCAAGGTTTCCACTACAGAAGGGGACAAGACAGGGATGCCCTTTATCGCCGTTACTTTTTAATATTGCAATAGAACCACTGGTGTATATGCTGGAGGAAAGCAAAGATATAGAAGGGGTCAAGATCAATAATCAAACTATTAAATCCATGCTCTTTGCAGATGATATCATGTTGGTACTGGCACAACCGCATAGAGATTTGCCACGGGTTTTTGCTCTCCTTGAGTCATTTGGGAAACAATCTGGGTTTAGGGTCAATACCACAAAATGTGAATTGCTAGATATTTCTCCTCGGGGTAATTTGCATAATATAGACATTAAAAAAATACTGGTCACCTTGGTAAAGACCTCCATTAAGTATTTGGGAATAAATATAGGTAGGGTCCCTGAGAGTATATATAAATTGAACTACCCCCCAATAATACATAAAATCATAAACGAACTACATAAATGGAACAACCTCCTACTTTCATTTTTGAGCCGATGTCATCTGATTAAAATGATTAGTTTTCCAAAGCTTCTCTATCCATTGCAATCTATCCCACTTTTACTTAAACAACAAGATTTGGGAAGGCTAAACACAGCATTCACGGCCTTTATCTGGTCCCGCAAACGTCCACGTATATTCTTGAAAAAGCTTATGCTACCTAAGACTAGAGGTGATATTATAATTTATTAAAAACCACTAACCTTGAGGGAGGTGGTTGAACTAAACAGACATACAATTACAGACAAGGACACAAATATCAATCGTCAAAAGGACGAGATAAGGGTAGATTATTATTGGGGAAAGATATATTGATATATAAAGCACCAATTTTTCTATATGAGAAACAAAGGCAAACAAAATGTCCGCTTGGTGGCAACCAAATTTCTATGCCAAAAATGGGCAAATAGTTATATCGTGTGGACACTATGCTGATAATACGTGTCCAAAAATCAGAAAAAATACCCCAATCATAAAGTATGTAATATGATGCGATTGTGGGCTGTGCTTATTGCTTTCACCAATAGTTTAAACCCTTATTACTTTACCATTTGGGTCTATACATGACACTACTAAGTGTGTTCTATGACAATCCAATACTTTTTGTTATTGATTAGCCACTGCGCGTAAGATAGTCTAGAGCCGTGGTCACAGGACGAATAACCTGCTAATAATGCAGAGCTGAATAAATTTCAATCAGGACTGCAGATATATGATTGATTAGGGTTAAGCGTCTGATCATCCACATTATTCAAAGGATTAGACGCCTGATCGTCGACGCGTTTCCACAGTGTCCCATGCCGCGGGGCACTGCTTCATCAGGACGAATACAGTAAGTTTTGATTAGTTGCCAGAAAATTATTGACAACAGTTGTCAATGACACCAAGAGTAGGAACAGTAAATTGTAAATCGTTCCAATATTAGTGTTCAATAGTAGCTGTAATATCATACAGTCTGCACCAGGGGGCAGCAGAGCACAGGTGATTATGATATCAAAAATAGCTCTGTTTGTGCCTACGTAACCCCTGACGCGGTGAGGTGCCGGGAGGGCTGATAACTGCAAAGTACAGGACTAGATTAGGTGATTATACTGATACCTGAGGTCTGTCTGAGTGTGGTGCTGCCCGTTTGGGCTTTGCTGCCTTGAGTATTGGCTAGCTAGTGCAACGTTTAGTATCAGTCAATTTACTGTTCCTACTCTTGGTGTCATTGACAACTGTTGTCAATAATTTTCTGGCAACTAATCAAAACTTACCGTATTCGTCCTGATGAAGCAGTGCCCCGCGGCATGGGACACTGTGGAAACGCGTCGACGATCAGGCGTCTAATCCTTTGAATAATGTGGATGATCAGACGCTTAACCCTAATCAATCATATATCTGCAGTCCTGATTGAAATTTATTCAGCTCTGCATTATTAGCAGGTTATTCGTCCTGTGACCACGGCTGTAGACTATCTCACGCGCAGTGGCTAATCAATAACAAAGAGTATTGGATTGTCATAGAACACACTCAGTAGCGTCATGAATAGACCCAAATGGTAAAGTAATAAGGGTTTAAACTATTGGTGAAAGCAATAAGCACAGCCCACAATCGCATCATATTACACATTTTATGACTGGGGTATTTTTTCTGATTTTTGGACACGTATTATCAGCATAGTGTCCACACGATATAACTATTTGCCCATTTTTGGCATAGAAATTTGGTTGCCACCAAGCGGACATTTTGTTTGCCTTTGTTTCTCATATAGAAAAATTGGTGCTTTATATATCAATATATCTTTCCCCAATAATAATCTACCCTTTATCTCGTCCTCTTGACGATCGATATTTGTGTCCTTGTCTGTTTTTGTATGTCTGTTTAGTTCAACCACCTCCCTCAAGGTTAGTGGTTTTTAATAAATTATAATATCAATAAAGTTTATTTTAGTCCTAAGGCCTTCCAGTGATAAGGTCCTATTTGCTCAAGAGCCTTATTGCCACAGTGATTTGCTAAGACTAGAGGTGGATTGAACTTTCCAGATATACGTGCATATAATATAGCCAGCCTTATGCGACATTCAGTTGACTGGCTACTGAAGACAAGTCATTTCTCAAACTACCAGCTAGAGAATGACCTGATGCATCCTTGGAGCTTAAACGCTCTCCTACACACAGGATTTTTTAGTCTTCCGTCGGGGGCCAAACATTCTACTATGGCAAAGGACACCATTGCTGCCTGGAAAATAACCCACAAAAACTATCAGCTAGCGTTCAAATTGTCAAAACATATGGATTTGTGGGGGCATCCGGAGTTCAAAGAAGGGCTAGACAATAAAATGTTCGAGCTATGGCGTAGTAGGGGAATTATGAAAGTTCACCACCTTCTTCATCATAGAGAACCTAGGAACAAAACGTTTGAAGAGCTTCGTGAAGTATATGGCCGACCCGCATCACACTTTTTACCATATGCACAAATAAAGGGTTTTCTAAGAGCTAGACTTGGGGATGTCTCCAAAGAGGCAAAAACAAATCCAATTGACATGCTCCTGCAAGGATCATCGCAAAGGCATTCTATATCTGATCTATACTATCGATTCAGGGAGGGCTGGGCCGAAACAGATAGTACACCTCTGTTTAAAAAGTGGGAACGGGAACTACAAGACCCAGAACTATCTCAAAAACTGGTAGATGGTTGGATCTCTATAAGAAAGTCTATAACCAATGAGAGATGGAGGGAAACTTATTTTAAAATCATACATGGAGCGATTTATGGTTTCAACATACCCCTGAACCCCGGGAGCCCAGCTAGACTGCAGGCGTGCCCTAGATGCTCACTACCAAAAACAGATATTCTGCATGGAATCTGGCATTGCCCCCAAATCAAAACACTCTGGACAGAAATTAAATCTTTGATACATGAACTTGCAGGAATTACTCTACCATTGAGCCCAGAAACTTATGTATTTCACTCTCTCCCTAGCCATATAAAAAACGCTGATTTGATACACACTATTCTTATAATAGGCAAGAGGAGCATGTTAGCAAAATGGTTGCAGGCCAGTCCCCCGGGAGTAACAGATATACTGCAACAACTAAAACACCTTCTAAAAATGGAGAGACTGGAGACGGAAAAACTGGCAGAATCCCAAGCATCAAAATGTTTTAGGAAATGGCGGGTTTTCATAGAAAGATTCATGGACCCGGATGAGATCTTAGAATGCATGCGCCCATTTAGTAACACATCCTGGTATCACACTCAAGCAGGAGCGGAGAGATTAGGAAGATTAAAAATAACATAAAGCAATGTTATTAAATCATATAGGAGAGGAGAAGCTGATATTTTCAGGCAATAAACTGAATTTTTATATATAGATACGCCATAGCATCTAGTAAATTAATAAAAAAAAAAAACAAAGTAACACAAAGCTGGACTCTTAAGGTCCACTGTTAAATGTTCGTTGATTTATTTTATTTTGTTCTATGTAGACAATTAAAGCTAATGTGCTATATATATAATTGTTAACCATTGCGATGCAATTACTCAACATGTACATGTGTCAAAGATGTTAATGTGATTTAACTATGCAATTTATTTTTCTCTTGTATCGTCATGTGAGTTGCTATGTTTTGTTTTTGATTATGAAAAAATTGTAATAAAAAAAGAGTTTTGAAAAAAAAAAAAAAGTAAGTACACAATGTATCCCACTTTAATGCTTTGCTTTCAATACATTTCCATAATGCCCTTATCTCCCAATGTATTCAATGACATGATTTTATGTTTTTGTCTTGTAGGCTAGAAAATTTGGCATTTTGACGCTGTTTTCTGACCCTGTGAGTTGATGGACGATACGCTTGAAAGAAGACCAAAATCCTGCTGGATGGTGAGTATGCTTCAAGGTCCCACATTCTGTCACATTTCAAAAGCTTTAAACATAGACTATATGCAATCATCATGTATCAGAAAGCTTAAAAGCCTTAAAGCGGTTGTCCCGCGCCGAAACGGGTTTTTTTTTTTTCACCCCCCCCCCCCCCCCCCGTTCGGCGCGAGACAACCCCGATGCAGGGGTTAAAAAAGAACACCGGAGAGCGCTTACCTGAATCCCCGCGCTCCGGTGACTTCTTACTTACCTGCGGAAGATGGCCGCCGGGATCTTCTCCCTCGGTGGACCGCAGGGCTTCTGTGCGGTCCATTGCCGATTCCAGCCTCCTGATTGGCTGGAATCGGCACGTGACGGGGCGGAGCTACACAGAGGCGGCATCCTGCACGAGCGGCCCCATTCAGAAAAGAAGAGGACCCGGACTGCGCAAGCGCGGCTAATTTGGCCATTAGCCGCCGAAAATTAGTCGGCTCCATGGGAACGAGGACGCTAGCAACGGAGCAGGTAAGTGAAAAACTTCTTATAACTTCTGTATGGCTCATAATTAATGCACAATGTACATTACAAAGTGCATTAATATGGCCATACAGAAGTGTATAGACCCACTTGCTGCCGCGGGACAACCCCTTTAATACTGAGATTGCATTTAATACTACAAACTTCTACAAAGTTGCTTTCTAGCTAGTGCAAGGAAAAGGTCAGCGGATGAAGACGATCTCTCTGCTTGCAACTTGCGTGACCCGGGCATCTCTTGACCTGCAGATAGTATGGGCATTTGTTAATGCGTATCGCACGAGCCATGACATGGTTTATGCACTTTTGTGGAACCATGCAATGTTCTGCAGTATGTTTCAAAGGAGCATCTTCAACGTTTGGATACTAGAAGATATTTTGGACCTTCCATCAAGCTAGAACTCAACAACAAGCTCCTTGAAGAACTTTTGAGGCCTGCATTCATCATTTGTGAACACTAAGTCAAAGTAAGTACACAATGTATCCTTCTTTAATGCTTTGCTTTCAATACATTTCCATAATGCCCTTATCTCCCAATGTATTCAATGACATGATTTTATGTTTTTGTCTTGTAGGCCAGAAAAGTCGGCATTTTGACGCTCTTTTCCGACCCCTGGAGTTGATGGACGATACGCTTGAAAGAAGACCAAAATCCTGCTGGATGGTGAGTATGTTTCAAGGTCCCACATTCTGTCACATTTCAAAAGCTTTAAACATAGACTATATGCAATCATCATGTATCAGAAAGCTTAAAAGCCTTAATACTGAGATTGCATTTAATACTACTACCCTGTTTCCCCGAAAATAAGACGCGTTTTATATTAATTTTTGCTCCCAAAAATGCGCTACATCTTATTTTCAGGGGGTGTCTTATTTCGCTGCGGCAAATCCATCTGTAGCCGCTAATCCCTCAATTGGCCAGCTTTGTGGACAAAATTTCTCAGAAATCTCGTCCACATGGGACAGCAAATCTGTCACGGCAAAGCTGGGAGAAGCCGGTTTTGTGGTGCGGATTCACCGGCCACAGAAATGGAAAAGCGTGCAGCCAGGTCGCTTCAAAACAAGCGGCTGAGTGCCGTGGGTTTTGAAGCAGCGCTTTCCCGGCGGAAATCTCGCTGTTTATCGCTGTGGCCAAACTACGAGATTTCCGCTGGAAATACGCTCTGTGAGAACCCAGCCTTAAGAATCACACACAGGTTGCCTGACTCACACACAGAGCCATAAAAAAATAAGGGCTGTAAAGTAACGTACATGTCTGCAGACAGAAGTTCCTGTACCACCTGTAAGCAGGGATGGTATTGCAGCTTCCGGACACCAGGGGGAGCTCATCACAGCAGACATGTACAGCAGGAACAGAACGTACAGTATGGACTTTTCCAGCCAGCAAGGGGAGCTCACAACAGCACACTCGTACAGCACAGCAGGGACAGGATAACAGCAGACTGTCTGCAGATCTACCTATACATGTGGAGGTAGGAGACAACAGGGATGGCAGCAGGGGACAGGCCTCTTGACTTGCCTGCACACTTTACTATGCCTTACTATCGGGGGGTGCCTTATATTTGGGACTTCAGCAAATTTCAGGGGGTGTCTTATTTTCAGGGGGTGCCTTATTTTCGGGGAAACACGGTAACTTCTACAAAGTTGCTTTCTAGCTAGTGCAAGGAAAAGGTCAGAGGAGGAAGACGATCTCTCTGCTTGCAACTTGCGTGACCCGGGTATCTCTTGACCTGCAGCCTGAAACCATTGTCCATTCCAGGCCTGTATGTTTGCATTGAGACTAAGCTAAGAAGGACATTTTTAACTTCTGGGTTTTCTTGTGCAATGTTCACACATTTTGCAATGTTATATGCAGTAAAAAGCACTTGATAAAGAAGTGTTCTTACTGCAATGTTGTGAAATGTTGTGCATGCACAAAGCTATGGGCGTTTGTTAATGCGTATCTCATGAGCCATGACATGGTTTATGCACTTTTGTGGAACCATGGAATGTTTTGCAGTATGTTTCGAAGGAGCATCTTCAACTTTTGGATATTAGAAGACATTTTGGACCTTCCATCAAGCTAGAACTCAACATCAAGCTCCTTGAAGGACTTTTGAGGCCTGCCTTCATCATTTGTGAACACTAAGTCAAAGTAAGTACACAATGTATCCCACTTTAATGCTTTGCTTTCAATACATTTCTATTATGCCCTTATCTCCCAGTGTATTCAATGACATGATTTTATGTTTTTGTCTTGTAGGCCAGAAAATTCGGCATTTTGACGCTGTTTTCCGACCCCGTGAGTTGATGGACGATACGCTTGAAAGAAGACCAAAATCCTGCTGGATGGTGAGTATGTTTCAAGGTCCCACATTCTGTCACATTTCAAAAGCTTTAAACATAGACTATATGCAATCATCATGTATCAGAAAGCTTAAAAGCCTTAATACTGAGATTGCATTTAATACTACTAACCTCTACAAAGTTGCTTTCTAGCTAGTGCAAGGAAAACGTCTGCGGTGAAGACGATCTTTCGGCTTACAACTTGCGTGACCCGGGCATCTCTTGACCTGCAGCCTGAAACCATTGTCCGATCCAGGCTGGTATGACTGCATTGAGACTAAGGTAAGAATGACTTTTTTAACTTCTTGGTTTTCTTGTGCAATGTTCACACATTTCGCAATGGTATATGCAGTAAAAAGCACTTGACAAAGAAGTGTTCTTACTGCAATGTTGTGAAATGTTGTGCATGCACAAAGCTATGGGCGTTTGTTAATGCGTATCTCATGAGCCATGACATGGTTTATGCACTTTTGTGGAACCATGGAATGTTCTGCAGCATGTTTCGAAGGAGCATCTTCAACTTTTGGATACTAAAAGACATTTTGGACCTTCCATCAAGCTAGAACGCAATAGCAAGCTCCTTGAAGAACTTTTGAGGCCTGCATTCATCATTTGTGAACACTAAGTCAAAGTAAGTACACACTGTATCCTTCTTTATGCTTTGCTTTCAGTACATTTTTAGAATGCCCTTATCCCCCAATTTATTCAATGACATGATTTTATGTTTTTGTCTTGTAGGTCAGAAAATTTGGCATTTTGACGCTGTTTTCCGACCCCTGGAGTTGATGGACGATATGCTTGAAAGAAGACCAAAATCCTGCTGGGTGGTGAGTATGTTTCAAGGTCCCACATTCTGTCACATTTCAAAAGCTTTAAACATAGACTATATGCAATCATCATGTATCAGAAAGCTTAAAAGCCTTAATACTGAGATTGCATTTAATACTACTAACTTCTACAAAGTTGCTTTCTAGCTAGTGCAAGGAAAAGGTCAGCGGATGAAGACGATCTCTCTGCTTGCAACTTGCGTGACCTGGGCATCTCTTGACCTGCAGATAGTATGGGAGTTTGTTAATGCGTATCACATGAGCCATCACATGGTTGATGCAGTTTTGTGGAACCATGCAATGTTCTGCAGTATGTTTCGAAGGAGCATCTTCAACTTTTGGATACTAGAAGACATTTTGGACTTTCCATCAAGCTAGAACTCAACATCAAGCTCCTTGAAGGACTTTTGAGGCCTATATTCATGATTTGTGAACACTAAGTCAAAGTAAGTACACAATGTATCCCACTTTAATGCTTTGCTTTCAATACATTTCCATAATGCCCTTATCTCCCAGTGTATTCAATGACATGATTTTATGTTTTTGTCTTGTAGGCCAGAAAAGTCGGCATTTTGACGCTGTTTTCCGACCCCGTGAGTTGATGGACGATACGCTTGAAAGAAGACCAAAATCCTGCTGGATGGTGAGTATGTTTCAAGGTCCCACATTCTGTCACATTTCAAAAGCTTTAAACATAGACTATATGCAATCATCATGTATCAGAAAGCTTAAAAGCCTTAATATTGAGATTGCATTTAATACTACTAACTTCTACAAAGTTGCTTTCTAGCTAGTGCAAGGAAAAGGTCAGCGGATGAAGACGATCTCTCTGCTTTCAGCAGAGGCCAAAAACAATAAAAAAGAATTTTGAGGGTATGTCAAAAGTAAAACAAAAGTCAAAGATAGTATTGCATGTTTGCAGGCAGAAAATTGTGAATTGGTTAAACATGATGTTGAGAAGGCTATCTATAAGCAGAGAGATGGTGAGGGAACACTTAGCTAACTTAAATTAATTAAAGTCTCAAGGTACAGATGAATTACATCCTAGAATACTGAAGGAAGCAGCAGAGATCATTGCTGAACCACTCACCGTAATCTTTGAAAATTCATGGAGAATAGGAGAAGTCCCAGAAGATTGGAGAAGGGCAAATGTTGTCCCTATCTTCAAAAAATGGAAAAAGGTGGACACCCAGGAAACTATAGGCCTGTGAGCCTGACTTTATACCGGAAAAGATCTTTGAACAAATTATTAAACAGCATGTATGCAAGTACTTGGATGAGAATGGAGTCATTAACCAGAGCCAGCATAGGTTTATAACAAACAAGTCATGCCAGATTAATCTAATTTCTTTCTATGACAGAATCACCAACTGGGTTGATTGGGAAAATGCAGTGGATATAGTATATCTTGACCTTAGTAAAGCATTTGACAAAGTATCGCATACCATACTTATTGAAAAAAATAACCAAATATGGGATTGACAAGGCAACTGCTAGGTGGATATCCAACTGGCTGAGTGATCGTACTAAAAGAGTGGTCCTAAATGGCTGCACATCCAACTGGAAGAATGTGCCAAGTGGGGTACCACAAGGCTCTGTCCTAGGCCCAGTATTGTTCAACATTTTTATAAATGATCTGGAGGAGGAAATTGATGGGAAACTGATCAAATTTGCTAACCACACAGAGGTAAGAGGGATAGCTAATACTGGAGAAGAGAGAGAGTATTCCAAAAGATCTAGAAAAGCTGAAACACTGGGCGGCAACATACAGAATGGTATTTAACAAGGAGAAATGCAAATCCCTACATCTGTTCAAGAAAAATGAAAAAAGCACATACTGAATGGGAGGAATTGGGCTAAGCAGCACATTTGAAAAAGACTTGGGTATACTAATAGATCACAGTATAAATATGAGTCAACAGTGTGATGCAGCAGCAAATAAGGCAAAAACAATTCTAGGATGTATTAAGAGAAGCATAGAGTCTAGATCACGTGAGGTAATTATCCCCCTCTTCTCTTCCTTAGTCAGACCTCATCTGGAATATTGTGTCCAGTTCTGAGCACCCCAATTTAAAATAGATATAGAAAAACTGGATCAAGTTCAGAAAAGAGTTACCAGGATGGTGAGCGGTCTGCAAATCATGTCCTATGAGGAACGGTTAAAGGATCTGGGAATGTTTAGCTTGCAAAAAGGAAGCCTGAGCGGAGACTTAATAGCGGTCTACAGATATCTGAAGGGTTGTCACAGTGCAGAGGGATCAGCCCTATTCTCATCTGCACAAGGAAAAACTAAAAGCAATGGGATGAAACTCAAAGAGAGTAGACAGATTAGATATTAGAAGAAACTTTCTGACAGTGAGGGGGATCAATGAGTGGAACAGGTTGGCACGGGAGGTGGTGAGTTCTCCTTCAATGGAAATCTTCAAACAGAGGCTGGACAGATATCTCTCTGGGATTATTTAGTGAACAGCGTTGAGCAGGGGGTTGGACCCAATGACCCTGGAGGTCCCTTCCACCTCTACCATTCTATGATATTGCACATTTTATATCAGTAAAGATTTTCAATCTAAGATCGAATATGTGATTTAAGTATTCCCTTATTTTGTTTTGAGCAGTGTGTGTGTATAAGTCTGTGCATTCAATGACAGGATCAGTTTAGAGGCTGGTTGCAGTAGTAATGTTCTAAATTAGCAGCTGTGAGGTACTGAGGGGCGTGATAGTGGATGGTCGCTACGTCGCCCCTAGGTTCCGTTATTATGCCTAGTGGGGCTGGAGGAAGGCCATGTCCCACTGTTTGAGATATGAAAATCCAGGAGTGCAATGTAATCTCCAGCAAGTAGTTGCTGGAGATCTTTTCTTTAAAAGTCTTTGGGCCTGGATTTTTGGAATGGATGACAGGTTGGTAGTGGGGCCATCCATTCCACTTCCTCTACTCCAGGTTATGTGCAAGGTCAATCAGCACAGGTGCTGAGGGTGGGCCAGGAAGAGGTGTAAATAAATAGCACTGTGCACTGACACAGGAAGAGACTGGATGGCTGCTGGACCCAGGCAGCCTGACATACCTGCTGGAGGTAAAGGCCCTGCTGTTTGGCGCACCTGCTGAACGTGTCCTGTACAGGCATGGACTGCCTATTATCCTAATGCTGGACTATTGTTTTCTTGACTGAAGCTAAGGCTGGATTTGTTTTGATTTTCTGGACTGAAATTAACACAGGTCACGCCTGTACCTGGACTGTAAATACTTGTCTCCATCTCTGACTGCCGCAAACCTGTACTCTACTGAGCTGTCTTCCCACACAGCTCAATATTTATTCACATGTCCACCGTAAAATCTTATTTAATTACGCAGCAGCCCAAAAAAAAGACACCAGTGGCCAAGAATTCATTCTGTGTTGGAGGTTCTATTTGGAGTCTTCATCATAGATTCCGCTAACTTACTGTAAAAAAAAAAAAAAGTAGTTGCATGTAACACTTTTTATCCAGTAAGATACTGGACACCATAGTGGAAACACAACACTGTCAATGGGGTCCATTGTGTGCCATTAGTGTTTGGCATATAATGGATCTGGTACTGTCGTTACTTCCATTATGCGGCTCCTATAACAAAGCACAACAATGGAAGTTCTTAAGGACGACGTGAATGAGCCTTTGGTCACCTCACTTTTGGCTTTAACCAAAGCCTATAACAATTTGCCTATGTTATTTCACTTATGTTATATTGTTTGTGACCTCTTCATTCCCCAATGTCTTGTTGCCCAGTTTATGTATATCGTTCTGTGTATATACCTGACAGGTCTCTACATGGCAGAAGCAATATGAACGGGCCGCTCATAGAGAGATACCCGCAATGAACCAACTGGCTGACTGGTTAATGAAGAATGTACCAAGCGATGACCATGAGGAGCGTCTGATCCATGGAGACTTCAGGATTGATAATGTCATTTTTCATCAGACAGAGGTCTTTTATCTTCTATTGTTTGTTACTGCGATCCATGACCTCGCACTTTCAGATATATTTGAGCAGCTTGTAGGACTTATAAATGTATATTAGCTACATATAGTGTTTAGAGATAATTGCAAGTACTTTCCAGGTAGTAGGTTAAGAGATGGATTGTTGTGGTCCGGGCTGCTGCACCTTCTATCTAGTTTAGTATCTATACAGAATGGAGCATGTACTACTATTTCCAAAGGTCTATCATGTAATCTGCTAACTTTACCGTGTGATGTAAGACATAAAACTCTGTATATACCTGGATGCAATACAGCATAGTTAGCATTTCAGCTTTCCGGGGTTCCCTTATGGATCCTATACAATACAAAACAGAATATCGAATGCTGCTGTGCAATATATATATATTGTCCCTACAAGCTGACATTAGACGTTTCTCTCCAGGCCCGTGTAATTGCTGTTCTTGATTGGGAACTCTCTACTATTAGACATCAGATGTCCGCCTCGGCTTACTTTACCTCACCTTATTTTTGGCCACCAGGCATGCCGTACCTCGGACAAGTTAGTAACAAAACCTTTACAGATATTGAAGGTAGGTGTTCCTAATAAATATAGACATGACATGGATTTAGATTGACCTTTTGTCTGGAATTAACTTCTTGCATTTCAATCCTAACACAGCGCTCCTCCCTCAACTGTTTTTGTAACCTGTGATTGTTCTCAGCAAGAGAAACCAAGTAATCTTGTAGATATATCTTTTAATGGCTAACAAAAATACATGATGTTATAGCGAGCTTTCAAATCTACTTAGGGTTCTCCCTCAGGTCTATGGAGTAGATCTGAAGAAACATGCATTTATACACACATATGAACAGGCACAGGCCTGGTGTGATTAATTTGCAGTTAAATCTATGCCATAGCAGGATGAAAAAGCACAGACATTGTATGAGTAAAAGGCATGTGAAAGTTTTATGGTCTCTAAATTTGTGTTAGGGGGTCACCAGCGTGTTATCTCTGCTACAGATTTTTCATATTCTTCACTGGTGTAGTTAGCCCCATCTGATACGCATTCTGTTCTGGAGAGTGGCAAAGGTAGTAATAAATGTATTACTTATTAATAGATTTATTACTACGTTCACACCTGTTCTGGACCTGAAGAACCTGAATCAATATGTAAAAGTCTGATATTTTCACATCGAGTCTCTGATATGTCATTGCATCCATGGAACAGAAGGAGTTTCTTCCCTCTGTCGACATCAAGCGTTACAGGCTTATGCTGAATTGTGCCTGAGAAAGGAGAATACAGGCTCTGAAACGCATTGCACTTTTATATATTCATCAAGTTTAAACCATTTATTTATCAGTACTGGTTCTCCAACCATCCTTAGCCACTTGGTCAATGCTTGACCTTACTTTGGTGGTTTTTCATGTCTGGAGCACTCTGAGCTCTTTTCTCTTTTGACTTCCAGTTCTCACCCCTCCCTGGGGCTGCCTTTACTCACAGGGATTTCTCCTTGCTTTAGCTCTCCTCCGGATGTCCTTCGGGACAGGGTGACTCCCTTTCTGCAAAGCATTCTTTCTATACACAGTTGTGGCTGGCAATCCCCACCCAAAGATTTGACTGCAATCAACTGGATACATACCTAGAGGTGCTGTCCTACCAAGCTTGCTTCGTGATCTGTCAACATCAAGGATGACTACCTCCATATCCCCATATGTTGAGCGAACCAGTGTTTTCTCCAATTCGCTGTCTGGTCCGATAACTATCAATTCACAGATTTCCCATTTGCACTGGCTACAGCCTCCTGAGTATTTACAAAGGTTTTTGCCTCAGTGGTGGCTCTCCTCCACGTCAAGGGGATAGTAGCCATCCCATATCTCGATGACATCATGATAAATGCACCAAACTGGGCCGCCAACCTGTAAAATCTGCACATCACTCTAGACATTCTGTCCAGATTTGGATGGATCATTAACTATCCCAAGTCTTCTGTCTCTAACCTTCACAACATCTAGATTTTCTAGACCTCTTTAACATGACTAAGGCCAGGGTACTCTTACCAGGGAAACTGCTTTGCCTCCAGAGGCAGGCATGCTCTCTACACACTTAGAATGCAACTGCATTAGAGTGCTGTGGCTGATGGTCTTCTCATTCGAGGCGATTCTGATAGGCCAATTTCAAACTCAGCCATTCCAATGGTCCATACTCTCCGAGTGGGACAAATCTCTAGACTCCATAGATTGTAAGATCCAAATGCCTCTGTAAATGCAGCACTTACGTAATTGATGTCTGGATTGCCCAAGAATCCATTTAGGGCGCTTCTTCCTGACCCTTCAATGGCAGTTGTTCACCAAGGATGCCAGCCTCTTCGGCTGGGGGGTACTTTGCAAAATCTCACAGTGCAGGGCACCTGGGCTGAACAGGAGTCCACACTACCCATAAGTGTGTTAGATAAGTGTGTTAGAGTGTGTTAAACCATTCACCGAGCAGGGCTTCTGGCAGACATGCCAGAGACGAAAAATTCAGATTAGGGAAAATCTTTTAATAAGAATGATTAGTTTTGTGAGGGTCCTAGCCCAATATGGACTATATGTTTTCAGAATTGGGTGGCCCAGCTGAATAAAATGCACCCACCCACGTTTCAGTACGGGCCCAGAAACACCCTCAAACTGCTTATCCCCATACCTGGTTATAATTTACGTGTCACGCTTGAAATCAATGAATAGTTAAATCATGACCGGAAATATGCCAGGCACCTATTCCCAATCTGAGGATCTTCCGCGGAGATATGACTAAACTGGGGAATTATGGTTTTCCACAAGTCCATACACATTTACTCCACCCTTCTCTAAATGGCCTGAGAGGGGGCAGGGGAGGTGTGTTCTGGGAAACTGTTAAAACTAAGGGTCTTACAGAGACCCAGGGTCAGACCACGGAGAAATGCTGCTGCATATGGACTGTCATGATTTCTTTTCCAGGAACTCCGCCAATCAGACCCTTTGGGCCGTGTATCCCAAAATCCGGTATCTTTCTTTTAATTTCTTCCTGTTTATTTTAAAAATACTGCTTGGTGTGTATACCTGTATCTCCTTATATTCCAATGTAACATATTTTTCTGTATACTTTTGTACACACACACATATATATATACATATATATTTATATATATTTATATATATATATATATATATATATATATATATATATATTGTGAGACAGTGACTGACAAAGTGCTGGAGGGTGGATACGTGCCACCGAGCGGCCTGGGCTCGGTGGAGGAAGCCAGCATTTCTGTGTCAGCATTTCTGTGTCGCTATGTTACTGACACGTTGTAGTTTGTAAGTGGCTCCAAGCCGCATAGTCCGGGCCGGCTTTTCCTGGAGTGGTCAAAGCGAAGGGTGGGATGGCCACTCCCACGTACCAGGTGAGGCTGGTACCAGGCCTTATAAAGCCTGGGCCTGCAGGTCAGAGAGAGAGCGCGTCTGGCTGAGAGCCAGAGAGAGGGCTCTGTGGAGCAAGGAGCCCAGCTAGCCCAGCTAGCCCAGCGTGTGGGCTGAGAGAGCCAAAAGGCGAGGTTGACAGGGTGACGCCCCTAACCTCAACACCCAGGAGGGTGTGGTGAGACCTCCACAGGTCTGGGGACCGGACTGGCTGTGTACAGCAAGCAAGAAGTATTCTGACAGTGAGTAGTCAGGAACAAGCATATGTATAGGGAGTGCTCAGACGAGCAGGTGTTTATTTACATTTTGGTTTTGTTTCTGCTGCAATAAACCCAGGCAAAGCCTGGACTAAAGAACGTTGTTGCCCGGTGTCACTGTCTCTGGCCGCGGATGCCCACGCTGCTACTGCCCCTAAACGCTAATCCCTCACTAATATATATATATATATATATATATATATATATATATACATAGATACTAGATTGACGCGATGCTCGCTACGCGAACATTAAAATATTACCAAGATGGTTGTAAACATTTTTGCCTTTCCTCAGCAAGCAGTAAATCACAATCGCTGTTCACTCATGTGAGCGGACATGTGGATGCTGCATGGGTGTGAATTGGTGTGGAATGCCGTAGATTGTCCACATGGGAGACTATCGCGGATTACGCAATTCAAATATGGTTTTGTGCAGCTGGTCTGTCTCTCTATCTCTCCCATCTCTATCTCTCTCTGAGTCGCTGGCTGTCTGGCTGACTGTCTCATTAGTTGGCTGTCTGGCTGGCTATTTGGCTCGCTGTCCGTCTATCTGTCTCGCTGGCTATCTATCTGTTTCACTGTCTGGCTGTCTCGCTGTCTTTCTTTGTGTCTCTCTGCTGACTGTCTCTGTCTCTCCTCACTGCTTGCCGCTTGTTACGCTGTGTCTCTTCTCCTGCACTCTTTGCCTTTTCTCCCCCCTCCCCATTGTAGCTTCACTGACTGTCCTCTGTGTCTCTCTCTCCCTCCCCCGTGCACTGATTACCATCTCACTGTTTGCCAGTGATGGCCTATCAGCGTCGCTTAGCAAAACAACGCTACACATTCCATCGCGCTGACACAGCAGCGCTGCCATAGACCTTACATTGTAACTTACACTTGCCGGACTGCTCATTAAAGCTATTAAACTCAAGTTTAATGATTTTACGGCGCTGGTGAGCATGTGCCTCATCTAATGGTACCCAAATCAGCCACCAAAGTTAAAGCAAACGGGTCAAACTGTGGTGCAGGAAAAAGTGGCCTTGTCTGTATTAAAACGAATCATAACGCCGAAGATTGTGTTTAGAATTCATAGTCCGAGTTCCAATTTACCGGTGATATTGTAACAGGCTGGTGGCGGCAGCGTGTAGATTGTGCGCAGTATTTTAGAGAGCGTTAGACTGGACCAGGTGGTGATTTGAGCTCTCGCTTTGCATGCTTGCAGAAGCTCGGGAAAGCTGGATACAAATCAGCTTATATTCTAACGACTCCAGGCTTGAAATCTCGCTAGAGTGATCGATCGAGGCTCTGCCGTGACGGTTGGTAGTGGCAAGTGTGCTCGGCATAATCGATCCATGAGTAATCGGGGATAGAGGTGGAATCGATAGGTATCATCCCCCCTCCTCTGCCTCCTGTCCGTGACAAATAATGAACACAGAAATTTGGACCTAAATAAAACCGCCATGATGATAAAGGTGGAGATTACAGGTGAGAACAATTCTGTATATATAAGACCCTATCGCTTCCACATGCACACGGTAAGAAAAAGGTCTTTGCAGGGTGAGTGGCGGTACGCTCTCTAGGTGTGGATGGTCCGTTATTACACACAAGTTGAAACTTTGCCAAAAACACGGATAAAAAACATCTTCCATGTTGTATGTTTTCAAGATGCAACATATTGTAATGTTGTATTTTGTATGACATTTTTTGTTTTTTAGGGAATTCATGCGAGGTTCCTATATGGAAACTCTTCTGGGGAGAATGGCAGCACAGTTTCGTGCATGGTTCAACCTTTGGCTGAAAACGGGTTAAGACTCGGTAAAAGGTAATGCGTTCAGGACCTCTTGCACGCCCTTATTCTGCCCGTGCAGTTTATTAAAATGGACCCGTCATCAGTTTCATTGTGTCTTATTAAACCATTTTATGTGTGAAACAGTTCAGTAACTCCATAAAGAACTTGCCGATTCTTATTCATATTTACAATAAAAACCCTTTTTTTGAATTTTTTTATTTTGCAGTTGCCACGTTTAAAGACCCATAGCTTTTCATATTTTTCTATGGACAGAGTTATGTAATGTCTTATTTTTTCTGTGATGCTGTACATTTTATTAGTACCATTTCTGGGTACTTTTTTTGTTTACTTGTTGCATTTTTCGAGAAGTGAAATGACCAAAAAAAAGCATTTTGGGTCTGTTTTTTGCTTTTTCTTTTTAAATAGCCTTTGCCACAAGGTATAAAAATACAATCAATTTATTGTATGTGTCTCTGCAGATGCGGCAATACTAAACACATTTTTTTCCCTTTTTTAAAGGGGATTTGAACGATCTTATGATTCTGTATTATCTGAAAGGCATGGCAGATGCAGGGCATAGCAGATCCAGAAGCCATTGTTAGGCCTCCAGTTGCCAACCCATTGCAAATGCCCCCTCTCCCCTCCCCCGTGTGGTTTCATGGTGGAGAGCCGTTGATGTCACAAAAGGAACTTCCTCCCTCTGTGAACTCCATACATGCTGCGATCAACATTGATTGCAACATGTAAGGGGTTAATGATTTCCATTGTTGCAGCAGGAAGCCAGCTGTCAATCACAGTCAGCCACTGCAGCGGATGGTACTGGCTTAACTTCTGAGCCCACAGCATCCATATGCCATTAATACAGGGTAGGAAGGGGTTAAATGTCCACAATCAGTTGACCAATGAGCAAACACTCGTTTGTTGGCTGATCACATTGTTTATATGAGCCAAGAAATACTCCTCATTGGCAGCATGTCTCCTTGCGTAATCAAGGTATCAAGGTACAGACAGCTTGTGACCTGCATGAGGACAGATAACTGTATTAACCTTCATTCATCCTCATAATAGCAATGATCAGCCACAGGTAAGCAGCAGAATATCTGCCATTACATATTTCTTATGTTCTGTTTAATTTGCTTCAACCTCTTAAGGACCAGGTGCATCGTCTGAGGAGCGGGCCCCAGTCTAGGAGACAGCTAGGTGTCTCTACTGTCTCCCACTCGGAGAGTAACCAGGGACACGTCCAAGATGCCGAGAGCAGGCTGTTAAATTAGGTTAACCTCGAAGGAATTGGATAAACTAAATGAGAAAGAACTAGATAATTAAGTCCAACAGTTGGAAAATCAAATAGATATAACTCAACCCAGTACAGAGAGATTTTTTAACCAGGTTCGTCCCTACCCAACCCCTCCTCCCCCCATCTCTGTTAACCCTTCTTCATTTTTTTAATGTATATTTGTTTATTAAAAATGCTTAATAAAACATTTTAAACCAAAATTAGGTTAACCTGAGGTTGGAACATCGAATATCGATATATCGCTAATGCTTTGGCGATACTTTTCATCGATTTTGTCACGTCCGATATATCGGTAACATCGATAGTTTAAGGCGATATAATATCGATTTTTGTAAAGAAGAGACGTGTCTTGTGGTCCGGTGACCAGATCTTCTTTCTTTACATTCCGCCCTTTCCCTTGTGTTGGTACCGGAGGTAGTTTTGCTCGAGGCACTAATGAACTTATAAACAAGTTCTAGAAACTTTTGGAAAGTGTGAGGTGACCCTTTGTCACCAATAAGGTTTGCTGCAGTGGGGTCTTGGGCCCCTCCTCCACATGCGTTTGTTCATCACGTTAGATGTAGGCTCTGAATGCTTGCCTCTAACGTCATGGCTCTGGGCAATGCTTTCTAAATGAAAGCATTTCCACATACAGATGGAAGGCTGCGCTGAACGCACGAAGGTCGCGTTCAGAAAGGAGACACAACTTATCGTGCGTTCAGCGTCTAATGCGAATGCAGTGCCTATAGAAAAGATAGGAGACCCATCTAACGCAATTACAAATGCGTTCGCGTTACCAGGCCCTGCATTGCTTACAAGTTGCCATGGAGACCGTTGGTCCCTCAGCGGCAACTTGAAAAAATGCAGGGCACGCAGCCCCACAAACACACAGAGATCACGCTCACATCCCGCCAGGTCCAGCGGCCATCTTCTGGCCTCCTCGTAGCCGGCAGGACCTTGTTTCATTGTGTTTGCCTCCAATCGTCTTCCTGCACTCCCGGTCATGTCTGCTGGATGGAGCATTGTGAAGGGAGAGCATGCCAGCAAATTAATACTTCTTGGCTCATTAGATAACGACTATTGGGGCCAATGATAAAAAAAACTTCTTTTCATATACCTAATTGTAATTCTATGTTTCATCTGTAATTTTTTATTCTCATTTCTAACTTTAATCTATTTTCCTGTTATTAATAGTTAGAAGTTAATAATAAATTTAACAGTTTAAAGTTTTAAAAGAAATCTATTTTTTTGTTGATTGTTGCTTTATTAACCCCAGACCTGTTTTATTTTTATACAGCATTTTAAAAAGTCGATATATTGAAATATCGATACTTTTCCACCGATATTTTACAATAATCGATAGTTTGTTCAGCGATAGGCGATACTATCGATATTTTTGTGTCGATGTCCCAACCTTAGCTTAACCTACGGAGGGTTTATTTTAGTCCAGTTTTCACGGGTGACACCACCGTTCCTTGCTCCACGGTGATCTCTCGATGCAGGAATAAAGAGTCCACACGCAGGGTTAAGGTTTAAAGGCAGAATTGGGAATGGTCGGTAAAGCCGCTTACGTAAACACAACTTGCAGTAAAGCTCAATACAATCCACACTTGACATCCACTGGCAGATTAGGTAGTGCAGGAGAACAGGTGATGTGACAGGGAGGAAACACGGGAAGACAGAGTGATTTACACTGGCCAAGCTATCTGTGAATCTCTGGGCCCGGACACGTTCTCACGAACACTCCACCGACTCTCTACCGGTACACACCCACAGAGTAGTAGATTTGCATCCAATGCTGCACAGCGGGAACTCGCACTTCTTGTGGCCTTTCACTCGCCTACTCCTCCACAGCACACGTCTACTATCCTCTCGGCCTCTTCCATATCCACTACACACAGACTAAAGGTGTCTGTGTGCAGAGCAGCTTCTCTCCACACAACAGATAGGAAAGACCACCAAAGACATACAGGCTGTACCTTACATCCACATGTATAAAACAAGGTCACATGACAAAAAAAGAGATACTTTTCCAGACATAACCCAGACTGTAACCCATTCAGTGCTGCAGCTCTGCAATACACATTATATTCACTCACATGAACACCTTGACAATACACATAAATACAAGACTACATAAACCATCCAGATACTTCCACACATTAACTTCTGTACACTAAACAGGTTGTTTCGGTTCTAAATGACCAGACACTTTCTAAGGATTTCCCCAATGTGATGGTTTTACTGCCCTATTTTTTTTCTTCAGCTACCAAAATGATTTTTCCTTCATTTCTGTGACACATATGGCTATTTTTAATATCTTTTTTCATGTTTGATATATAATAATATGTATAGTTTTGGATTATAGGGCGCTTACGGCGACGGTTTTGGTTGGCATCGACGATGGGTCATTTTCTTTTTTATATATTTTTTTTAGTTTATTCTGTCCATTTTTAAACCTATTTTTGTAACAATTTTTTTTAACACTTATGTTCCCCATGACATCATATAAGACCTCTGGGGGTCATTCACATAGTTTTTTTTCTTCATTTCATACTTTTCCACTGTAGCTGGGGCATCTATAGGAGCAGCATCCATAGGAACCCCAGTTACAGGGTAAAAACATCCCATGTAATGATAGTAGTCACTGGCAGAGCTGATCTTGGTCTATTAGGACTCCGCAGCTCTGCTGTAACAGAGGGCTCCCAGCGGTCACATGATTGCTGGGTCGCATGGTGGAAGTAATACTTCCACTTTTGCTCTTTAGTACATAGCGTTCATTGAGCGCTATGTAGATTTAAAGGCAGAAGACCAAAGTGGTTAAAAACCACTTCTCCCTTCTGCTCTGGCTGTGTCTGACAGCTGAGAACCCAACTTGCTTCATTGCAGGATCAGAGGCTTTAACCCACACCGAACTTCTGCTATTGCTGGGGATTAAAGTCCAGGAACAAGCACCATATATTTACCATGCTTGGTCTTTAAGAGGTTAATATAATTTGCTCTGTTTAATATTTTCCAGAGAAGTAGCGGCTGTTGAGCCGTCCAACTCCCCGGGGGAGCTGTTCCTGCTCAGTGTCAAAGGGCGACAAGTTTTCCAGCAAGTGAAGAAGTTTATCCAGCAGCACATAATACCTGCACAAAAGGTTCGGATCCCTTCCATAAGGGCGGCTCTATACGACCGTATATCGGCTGTGTTTTCACACCCGGGCTGATATACAGTGTCCTTCTCTGCAGGGGGGGAGTCTGGAAGAGCTGTGAGCTGTGCACTGAGCTCCTGCCCCCTCCCTCCACCCCTCACCACTATTTGCAATGGGAGGGGGTGGGACAGGGCGGAGCTAAGTTGAGGAACTTGGCTCCACCCCCATCCCCTCCTGTTGCAAATAGTGGCCAGGGGCGAGAGCTCAGTGCTTTGCTCCTGGCTCTTCCAGCCTCTTTCCTCTGCAGAGAGGGACACCGTATATCGGCCGGGCGTGAAAACCCAGCCAATATACAGTCACCTGAATAAGCCCTTAGTTAGATAGTGTACCGTGTGATAGACACAATACTTGCATCACAATGCATTTTGGTCTTCTTCTTTAACAATTGAGTTGGTTAGCCAAGATCTAGAGAGCTTCTGATTGTTCTTGTGTTCATTAAACAAAAAAAGTTTAGTACCATGTTTACCAGTATTGCAAAATGTGATTGTTCTCAGCAAGAGAAAATAAAAAATCTTGTAGATATGATACCTTTTAATGGCTAACAAAAAGGCATAATGTTATAATGAGCTTTCCAACCTACGCAGGGTTCTTCCTCAGGCATAATGGAATAGATTCGAAGACTCATACATATATACACACATACATATGAAAAGACACAGACATGGTGTGATTAATTTGCACTTAAAACAATACTAGAACAGGATAAGCAAAGAAGTAAAGACTTAATGAGTCCACTGATAAGGGATGTGAAAGTGTTATGGTCTCTGAATTGGTGTTAGGGGGTCACCAGGCCTGTTGGAGAAACAGGACAAAAACTGAAAGTGAGGATAAGTTCTCCACGCAATTAAAGAAAAAAGACAGAATTACCTGTGGCGGAGCAGTTTTGCAGTCACAGAAAGAACATACAACATATGAAAGCTACTATATTAAAAGGCAACTTCAAATCTCAACTTCATAGAACAATTTCGGAGTACAAGTTTATAATCACATTTGACACTCTCCAGACCAGACTTAACCCTTTCCAATCCACTGTCTGACCTCTGAAAACATTATTATTTAAGGCTGTACAGCTCCGATGTTGGAAGACATCCAACGGGGTTCTCTTACTGTATATTGCCAGCCTCTCTGCTGACAGAGCCTATTCATCGTGTCACCTCATGCAGTACTGGTTTCAGCCAGCATATAGCGCCGTTGTATAACGGCAGAAAAAGAGTAAGTTCCCTAGGAAAAACCAGGATACAAATTGGATTGGAAAGGGTTAACATTGGAGGTGATTTCATGCACCACTGGAAATTATGAGAACTCTATAGCAGAGATAACACGCTGGCCTGTTGACCCTCTTAAGGCCCTTCAAAACTTGTGTTGATTTACACATACACACGTGTACAGAAAGTTTGTGGTCTGTGTACCACATGTTTGAATGCAGCAGGTCTGCAGGCTGTGTATTACTGTATACAGCAGTGCAGGCGTAAACCAACACATAGTTTAAACAGCAGGGGACTGAGCGGCAGACAAATAAGTAAGGCCGCCTGCACATGAGCGGGTCGGATCCGGCAGCGAGAATTCTCGCCGCGGGACCCGACCCGAGAGCCTGCAGTGACGAGCGCGTACTCACCCGCGCCTGGCGGCCCCAGCTCTTTCATGTGCCGGCTGCGGCTCAGCCGGCGCATGCGCAGACCGGAGCCGG
This sequence comes from Eleutherodactylus coqui, assembly GCF_035609145.1. Taxonomy (NCBI): domain Eukaryota; kingdom Metazoa; phylum Chordata; class Amphibia; order Anura; family Eleutherodactylidae; genus Eleutherodactylus; species Eleutherodactylus coqui. The sequence goes on along the minus strand of NC_089848.1, from coordinate 29,275,739 downwards.
CGGCCGGGTGAGTGCGTGCCCCGCACAAAAATAGGACATGTCGCGGTTTGTTTGCCGCGCGAGATTTCGCGCGGCCAAACCGCGGCCGTCTGCATAGGAGTGCGTATTGTAATGCACTCCTATGCAAACTTTCAGTGGCGGAAATCCCGCGGCGGGATTTCCGCCCGTGTGCAGGCGGCCTATAGCAAGTACACTGGTAACTTTTTACTAGCCGAAGAGCTTAGGTGACTAATCAATCATTGCAAAAGTTATCAACCTGCAGCCTGCTCTCACTGAAACAGGGGACTACTGATGAGCTAACTTTCCAAGAGTTAGTTTTGACTAGTTCACCAAATTTGGGGCAAAAAGTTCAGTTCAGTCTGAATTAGTTTGAACCAAACATGAAATTGTTCAATACCCCTAAAACTGGTGTATAACACTAAGGCCGGATTCATACAGAAATATTTGCACGCGCATTTGACATGCAAAATTTGCACGTGCAATGTGCAGTGAATAGAATCCAAAGATTTCAATGGGTTCGTTCACAAGCATGTATTTTTCGTGGGCTATTCCACTGCACAAAAAATACACAACGTGTTTTATTTTCCTGCGCATTTGCACAGTTAATAGAACATATGAAACTCCTTACTGATTACTGCCATGTGGCAGACATCGTTTTGGTGGGTTTTAACAAAGTTCGACCCGAAACACGGTCCATTTATTTCGTTTCGCTCAACACTACAGAATAATCTCTGGCAGCCGGAGTGGTTGGACTCCCAATAATCAGACATTTGTGGCATATTCTGTCAGTATGCCATAGATGTTTCTGTATATTGTTTGGGGATATAAGGTTAGAGTGTAATTTTTGCCATCAGTATATTCAGGCAAATGTGTTTTATGTAATTTTAGGAGGTTTTAGATTATTATGCCAAACATGAACACTCACCGCTTAGATGGAAGAAGCCACTGATCATACAGAAGCTTAAGGTAAGTAGTAACAGATCTACAAGTAACACTGCAAATACAAAAATGCAGATAGAAAGATGGAACACTATTTCTACAGCGCCACCTATTGGAAGGTAGCATTCCTTCATGCCAATGTCAGACTCCCAATAGGTGGCGCTGTAGAGGTATTGTTTCATTTCCTCATTTGCATATTTCCCAGAGGAGCATGCATGGCCTTATATGTCTCCTCACACCTTTGAGGTGCTCTCACTAAGTAGAAACGATACCCTTTCTGATTGTAGATACAAACCTGCTGCTACAGATATCCCTGAACTGTTCTAGTTTTGCTCAGTACTCGGGCACAGGTCAGGACGTTTGGATTTTAAAGGAATTGTCTGACAGTACAAAAAATAATCAGCTTTTTGGCTTTTTTTTCTGTGTAGAAATGGCGCCACTCTTGTCCTTGGGCTTGTCTGCTATTCACTTGATTACGGATGAGCTGCAGTACTAGACTTTGCCCATGGGCCAGAGTGCCACTAATTCTGTACTTTTTCAGTCTGTTACCCTGTAGGACCCATTAAATGCTAGAAATGTATGTTACCACAAAAGGTAGAGTAGTAGTAAGAGCAAACCTTTCCTTTCTTTCAATTCTGTCTAGGAACTAGCAAAAGCTGAAGGGTTGTGGAACCTGTTTCTGCCAGCTATCAGTGGTCTTAGCCAGACAGACTATGCCTTCATTGCAGAAGAAACTGGGAAATATTTCTTTGCTCAGGATGTTTTTAATTGCCAAGCACCAGGTATGTGTCTTAGGGTCCTTCACATGGCCATATCCGTATTTCGGCCCATGAATACACATCATACACACGGGCCAGAATACGCTGCTACCTTGCGTTTTTCTGCCCATTAGCAGTCATTTTACTTGCGTAAGTATGCAGCGTATTTGTGCCCGTTAAAAAGGACACACAAAATCGCTTTGATTTAGGGCATACTTTACATCAGTATTTTGTGAGCCAAAACCAGGAGCGGAGAGAAAGTATAATGGAAAGATTAGCATTTCTTACCTATTTTGGACCCGATCCGGGTTTGGGTTCACAAAATATTGATGATAAATACGCCCGTCTGAATAAGCTCTTAGTGTGTAAATACGCAGCAAATATACAGGTTTGTTATTATGCACCTCAATTGATTTCAATGGGCTTTTACGGTAGGTGATACACACCGAGATAGAACATGCTGTGTATTTTTTCACGTGATCGCTCAAGTGAACGAACCCATTGAAATCATTGGGTTCTATTCACTGCGTATTACGCGAGACCTTATAGATACCAGCCGCTACTGGACATCTCAATCAATCGCAGAATGGAAACATGAACTTGCAGGGTTCTGCATGCAGAATTAGGCTCCATAGTGTCTTGACATTACATGAGCTAAGAATAAAAGCTACGAAGATGGGGAGGGAAAGTACCAGATTCAAATATAATGTATGTTTGTGCTGCTGGTACAGAATTTTGTCTATTGACAAAGTATCTAAGTTCAGATAAACTTTGAGCAATGTGTATGGGGACCCTTTTCGGCCGGCACTGTGGATGGGAACCCTTTCTGTCCGGCACCGTGGATGGGAACCCTTTCCGGCCGGCACCGTGGATGGGAACTCTTTCTTGGCCGGCACCGTATATGGGGACCCTTTCTGGCTGGCACCATGGATGGGAACCCTTTCCGGCCGGCACCTAGGATGGGAACACTTTCTTGGCCAGCACCGTATATGGGGACCCTTTCTGGCTGGCACCGTGGATGGGAACTCTTTCTGGCTGGCACCGTGGATGGGAAATCTTTCTTGGCCGGCACCGTATATGGGGACCCTTTCCGTCCGGCACCATGGATGGGAACCCTTTCCACCCAGCACCGTGGATGGGAACTCTTTCTTGGCCGGCACCGTATATGTGGACCCTTTCTGGCTGGCACCGTGGATGGGAACCCTTTCTGGCTGGCACCGTGGATGGGAACCCTTTCTGGCTGGCACCGTGGATGGGAACCCTTTCTGGCCGGCACCGTGGATGGGAACCCTTTCTGGCTGGCACAGCAGCTAAGGATGACTTGATACACTTTATGACAAACAAATCACTTCCATGCAACAGATCACACATAGATAAGTTAACTTTTATTAAATAATCTAAAATCCAAATAACCTCATAATAAATAGCATAAAAAATAATTTTCACAAAAAAAAATGCACCAAAAGGGTCCGACACCAATAGATTTCAGATAGACAATAATGGGTAAAACCATATCATGTGCAGCATAAATCTATCATATCCCTATTTCTCTCTTATACGTGGATGGAGTATTGGCCCTGATAAGAGCGGCCCCGTGCTGGAACCTGTCCCTATTATCACGCTTGTCCTAATAGTAAGGGACAAATACATCCAAAATGCTCTAATATAATTCAGTATCAATGGATGCTAAACTGACCGAGAGAGGCTCTATATAATTAACACACAAACCTACCAGAACCCCAAGTGCCAACCGCTGGCATAGAGAAGTAGGGAGAGCGTCAGGGAAAATCCAAAGATCACAAAAAATTCTGGAAAGAAAAAAACAAGCAAAAAAAGGCAACAAATAGTAAAAATTCCGACACTCAGAAAGGTCCATAGGAGAGCAATGACATATGTAAATAAGGGAAGTCTTCACTAAGGCCCATTTAGACACAACGATTATCGCTCAAAATTCGCTTAAAAGACAGCTTTGGAGCAATAATCGTTGTGTCTAACTGCACTGACATTGTGCAGTTTTCATTATACTGTCGCTCATGGTTGTCTTTCAGGGTGCTAACAATGAGTCTTATCAGGGATTCACAGCCGGATACAGCTGATACTATTGTTTCAGCTGTATCCCACTCCCTGAAGACAGGCGGGGTATGAAGAACAGAGCTGTCCAGCACTATCCTCCATACCCCGCACAGAGTGCCCGGCTGTATAACAGCCGGGCGCTCCATGCAGAAAACAGCTGGATACAGAAGACAAGCGAGGACACCCTGCTTGTCTTCTGCATCCTCTGCACGGAGCGCTCGGCTGTATAACAGCCAGGCACTCGGAGCGGAGAAACAGCTGGATCCAGAAAACAAGCGAGGACACCCCGCTTGTCTTCTGCATCCCCGCACTCGCAGCGCAAGGTGATCGCTCATCTTGCACTGTAAATGACACAACAGGTTACCACGGGAGGTGGGGAGTTCTCCTTCAATGGAAATGTTTAAACAGAGGCTGGACAAATATCTGTCTGGGATGATTTAGTGAATTCTGCACTGAGCGGGGGGTCGGACCTGATTACCCTGGAGGACATCTTTTGAGCAATAATCGTTGTGTCTAAATGGGCCTTTACTTGGGAGGGCGGTCTAATGTATAATACACCCCTCTGATAGGATTTCCAAAGGTACATGAACAACCAGTAGAGCCAGAGATTCCAATATGAAATATTTAATGCTGCCCAAATGGCATGTAATATGGCAAGTAAAACGTAATAGTCCATTTACAGTTAATGATACATATTGAACGTGTTTCAGGGCCCACCCCCCTTTTCAAGCTACCTTTGGGAATCCTATTAGGGCAGTCTATTATACATTAGATGTCATTAGTATCTGTCCTACAGCAGATCAGGCAATTCATTATGGCTTCCTTTATACACTGCAGCCACTACACTGATGTGAACAGAGTCTGAGAACGTGGAGGTATTGCAGAAAGTAAAATAGTTTCTGATCAGTTACTATTAAAGCAAATTTGGCTTTTAATATATCCCTTCTCTAATGTGGTAAAGTACATGAATTCTATTTGCAGACGCTGGTAACATGGAGGTGCTGCACATGTATGGCACAGAGGCGCAAAAGAAACAATGGCTGGAGCCTCTACTTGCAGGCGAAATCGGGTCTTGCTTCTGCATGACGGGTGAGGATCCTAGCGGATAACTATCTGAAGTGTTATTAAACAATATCTTTGCATATTGTAAATAAGAAATGTCCAATCAGCACATTCTAAACCCAGAATATGTTGGCTTTACGGAGGTGAGTGGAGGTAGGTAGGCACCATTTATCTCTCCTAGTAGAAGAAAGCTGGTAAAGGATGCTTCTGCTAGAACACTTCCTCCTTTTTGGCCTTTGCCACAAGCGAAGGAAGTTAACCCCTTTCAGTCCAGTGTCGGACATCGTCCGACAATAAGATTTCCCTGCATAGAACCCATGTCAGGCGGGGTCCGACACATGTTTCTTATACTATGCAGGACAGCTCTCCAATGTCAATGTCCATCGGAACGCTGTCCTGCATACTGTAACATACATATAAGAAACAACCTCCAAAATCAGAGAGCTGTCCTGCATAGTGTTAGAAAAATGTGCTATACACATTTTGTGCATAATTATGTGCATGTTATAGGATGTCTTTGTATGGCACTGTATTACAGATCTATCTATCTATCTATTACAGGTCTATCTATCTCCTATCTATCTTTCTATCTATCTATCTATCTATCTATCCATCTATCTCCTATCTATCTATCTATTTCCTATCTATCTATCTATCTATCTATCTATCTATCTATCTATCTATCTATCTATCTATCTATTTATCTCATATCTATCTATCTATCTATCTATTTATCTATCTATCTATCTAACACTAGAGAAATTAGAAATGAAATAAGTCTTATTATATAAATGCATGTTATGTCACTATAGTTATAATTACAGGATTATTACAGATGATCTTCCTGATGTGGAACACTCATAACTCACATTTAATTTAAAAAAAAAATTGCCAATAAAATTGTGTTTCTGTTGACTAATTCCAAGTAATCAACAATGTGCTTTCCCACCCAAAAATGAATCACATTTGCTGACAACACAAAGCTAGGAAAGATAGCTAAAACTAGAGAACAGAGTGAGAGGATTCAAAAAGATCTAGAAAAGCTTGAACTGTGGGCGACGTCTAACAGAATGGTATTTAACAAGGAGAAATGCAAAGTCCTACATCTGGGCGAGAAAAATAAAAAAAAGAACATACAGAATGGGAAGAATTGGGCTAAGCAGCAGCACATGTGAAAAAGACTTGGGCATACTAATAGATCATAGACTGAACATGAGTCAACAATGTGATGCAACAGAAAAAAGGCAAAAATAATTCTGGGATGTATTAAGAGAAGCATAGAGTTTAGATCATGTGAGGTCATTATCCCCCTCTATTCTTCCTTAGTCAGACCTTATCTGGAATAACTGTTTCCAGTTCTGGGCAGATTAGATATTAGACAGTGAGGGGGATCAATGATTCGCTTGCGGGACTCAAATCGTGGCATGCCACGATTCTCCACGGTGAGCCTATCTGTTAGATAGGCTCACCCCTGAGACCTCTCAGTATTCCCCCCGTGTCCCCCACAGTGGAATATCCCTGCCGATATTCCGTCATGGCCGTGCACAGGGGGCCTATATATTCACTTGTATTTACCAACATTTGTACTTTTGCTTTGCAAAGGGATTTACTGAAAGAGAAATCCAATAGCTGCACTCACCACTAGGGGGCATTCATTATTAGACTGAGCCGCGGTGACAGAGAACTTTATATTTTTACCTTTTCCCATCTTCTGAGCAGTACCTTTTCCCTCCACGGATGGTGCCAGCGCAGTCCTATTCCTTGTTTTGTAGTGTTCTAGTATACATAGTGGATGGAAAAAGGAAAAAAGTTACGCAGAGAAACATTTAGGTTGAACTTACAGTCTTTGGGCTCGGTCACGCGGCCGTGTGTGTAAACCGGTAGCGGTCTGTATGAGCCGGCACAGACCGTGTATGGCTACGAGTGTACTGCGCATGCCCACGTATCACAAGCACACGGTCATGCGCAGAGTGACTTTTGTCTTTCTTTAAAAATTCCCTGCTCTGTTTCATAGCGGAGTTGTGTACGAGTCGTGACCCATACACACACATGCTACCCATAGGAGAGAATAGGGCTCACGCTGTATGGTTAGTGGAGAAATAGTGCATGCTGGGATCTTTTTCATGTGCATATCTACAGACAGTGTTTACACACTAATGCGAATAGATCAATAAAAGTCTATATGCTTTCATTGACCCCATTTATCATGTGTCACACAGCAGTGCATTGTGCGTAATACGCGCTGATATCACAGTCATGCGAATGAGCCCTTTTTGCAAGGAGAAAATTATAGCTATGACTTGTATATTATTTTTGAATTGGGGTGTATTTACACGGGCGAGGGCAATTTTGGTCAGTAAGAAACAGACAATTTTCATGCATTTTGCGTTTTTCTCTGCTCTGCACTTCCTGGTTCTTTCTTTCATGTGGTCCTCATAATAGTCTGTGTTAAATATGCACATGCAAATCGTATGGCTTATGATTATGATGCATTTTCAATGCTCCCATTAATAATTATGGACGATTCTTAAAGAAGAATCGTACAAAATAGGAAATACAGTAATTTGTGTGACAGATGCCGTCTATCACCATAGACTCACATGTTAAAAGTTGCTGTTAGCCGTTTAGTCATTTGCGACCCTCGGCGACACTAAAGGTGAGCTTCCTTCATGTTTTTCAGTTTTGCATGGCTTCTTTCAGTTGTGTGATATCCATGACAGTTTTAGGTTTGACAGTATGAGCCATCATGTCTGTTGGTGCCACGTGTTCTTTTGCCACTGATCTGTCCAAGCATTATAGATTTTTCTGGCGACTCTGCTCGCATTATATGGCCAAAATACGTAAGCTAGAGCCCGGTCATCTCGCCCTCCGTGAGCCTGAGCCCGATCATCTCGCCCTCCGTGAGCCTGAGCCCGGTCATCTCGCCCTCCGTGAGCCTGAGCCCGGTCATCTCACCCTCCGTGAGCCTGAGCCCGGTCATCTCGCCCTCCGTGAGCCTGAGCCCGGTCATCTCGCCCTCCGTGAGCCTGAGCCCGGTCATCTCGCCCTCCGTGAGCCTGAGCCCGGTCATCTCGCCCTCCGTGAGCCTGAGCCCGGTCATCTCGCCCTCCGTGAGCCTGAGCCCGGTCATCTCGCCCTCCGTGAGCCTGAGCCCGGTCATCTCGCCCTCCGTGAGCCTGAGCCCGGTCATCTCGCCCTCCGTGAGCCTGAGCCCGGTCATCTCGCCCTCCGTGAGCCTGAGCCCGGTCATCTCGCCCTCCGTGAGCCTGAGCCCGGTCATCTTGCCCTCCGTGAGCCTGAGCATGGTCATCTTGCCCTCTGTGAGCCTGAGCATGGTCATCTTGCCCTCCGTGAGCCTGAGCCCGGTCATCTTGCCCTCCGTGAGCCTGAGCACGGTCATCTTGCCCTCCGTGAGCCTGAGCCCGGTCATCTTGCCCTCCGTGAGCCTGAGCCCAGTCATCTTGCCCTTCGTGAGCCTGAGCCCGTTCATCTTGCCCTCCGTGAGCCTGAGCCCGGTCATCTTGCCCTCCGTGAGCACGGTCATCTTGCCCTCTGTGAGCCTGAGCCCGGTCATCTTGCCCTCCGTGAGCCTGAGCCTGGTCATCTTGCCCTCCATGAGCCTGAGCCCGGTCATCTTGCCCTCCATGAGCCTGAGCCCGGTCATCTTGCCCTCCGTGAGCCTGAGCCGGTCATCTTGCCCTCCATGAGCCTGAGACCAGTCATCTTGCCCTCCATGAGCCTGAGCCCGGTCATCTTGCCCTCCAGTGATATATCGGGTCTTGTACGATTCAGGACTTCTCTGTTTGTTACTCTCGCCATCCAGGGTATATGCAGCAGCTTTCGCCAGCACCACAGCTCAAAAGCATCAACCCTCCTCCTATCAGCTGTTTTCGCAGTCCAGCTTTCACATCCATACATGGCTATGGGGGATACGATGGTTTGCACTATCCTGCGTTTAGTTGCTATACTGATATTCCTACTTTTCCAGATTTTGTCCATGTTTAGCATCGCTCTTCGCCCCAATACTATCCTACGTTTTATCTCTGGCATGGATTCTCCAGCCTGGTCAGTTTTTGAACCAAGGAAGATGACGTCTCTCACTCATTCTATGGCCTCGCTGTCGATGCCATAGAATACGTGCGAGACTTCATCTTCCTTGGTTGTTATATAGAGCATTTATATTATACACACACATTTAATTTATCCATTTTTTTTCTTTGCTGGATGGCTGTGACGGAGTCCTTAATGGAATTTAAGCCGAGCTAAGATTGGATATATCTGTATGTTTTTCAAATTATTTTTAATCAAAGCTTATCAAAGTAATTCTCAGACTGCATTAACATATCAAGCCTTAAAGAAACGTTAAAGGAGTTGTCCCACTATATCAACTTACTGCCTATCCTGTATATGGGTATATGAATAATCATGCACAACATCCCCCAATGGAATTGTAGCCACATCCCTAGTTATATTGCAAGGCCCGTTAAAAGGTCAGATATTGACTATCAAGTTGGCCACCATCCCAACAGGGGCTGCCCTGGAGGATTGTTCCCTTACTCATCCACACTGGTTTTTAGTGAGGAGCAACTCCATATAGCCCAGTGGAAAACCATTACCCCGTGGATTCACCTGTCCTGTATATAGGTGACAAGTGATCGCTGGGGATGCATTCCTCTCTATAGGACAGCGCTCAGTTATCTCTGATAGTCTAATAGAGATGAGTGGACCTTTAGTTCTCATGATCAGTGGGGTTCCCAGAGGTGGGACCTTCATTAATCAAGCACTTATCTATTCTGTGGATAGGTGATAAGTTGCTATTATTAAGCAACGCCTTTAACCTTCTTCCATACACTATTAATAACCTACATTATTTTCCCTCTCCAGAGCCTGATGTAGCCTCTAGTGACGCCACCAACATTGAGTGCAGCATCACAAGGGATGGAGATAGCTATATCATCAATGGAAAGAAGTGGTGGAGCACTGGTGAGTAAAACACACAAATAATCTGGGTAAAGCCATGTAAGGTCAGATGTGGATAGCGTGAACTGGTGTCATGCTCAACTTCACTCAGATACTATATATAACAGATCTTTAGAAGAGACTTTGGTAAAATGGTAAGTCTTTAACTTTTTGTTACAAATAAACTGTTTATCTGCAGAACTTTTCTGGATCTGGTTAGTGTCATTGGTGGATGTGTTTTTGCTCTGAAGACTGTTCTGATCTCACCAGCCAAGCCAGAATTCTACAGCACACTGATGAAGAGCATAAAATCCGAAACAGCTATCTGTGTATGGATTTTTGGCTTGGTTTTCAATTCCCAATCTTTGATTTAAAGACTTGTTTAACGAGTCTGACATCGAGTTGAAGGAATGCTGTTTTCCAATAGGTGGCGCTGCAGAGGTATTGTTCCATCTTCCTTATTTGCATATATATTACCCAGAGGAGCATGCATGGCCTTATAAGTCTCTTCACCTTCTAGGGGCTCTCCTTAAGTAGAGACAATACCCCTCCCAATACATATAGTATCAGGTCACCTATTTACTCATGGTAAACAGTAACAGTTTTACTTCCCTTTTCTCCACTAAACCTCAAGCTTGCCATTCATTTATTTAATTCTCTTCTTGGAGAAAGGTCCATAGCTGTTAATGATGACCCGCTCAGTTCCTGGTATATGGAATAAACCTGGCGGGGAATAAACCTCAGTACTTCCATCCTGTCTCCACCCTGTTATTTGTCTCCTAAATTCAAGATTGGATGTAACTTGTACGGAATTAGTCATTCTGTAATTCCCAAGAAATCTTTCTGCAGATGCCTCTGTGGTGTCATCACACCCTCAGATCAAGCTCTAGCTCAGATATGAGCAGCTTCTCCTACACTTGTAGTTTCCCAACTCCAAATATGCTGAGAGTTGCAGTTTTCAACATCCGGAAGACGACCAGTTGGAGATTCCCTTCATGTACACTAATCAATTAGCAGAAACAAGTGACTCTTGGTACGTGATAGATACAGTACATATTACTTACAAAATGTCAGGAATAAATGCCCTCTACAAGTCACAGACACACAAAGTATTAGAGATTCACAGAAAAGTGTACTGTATTTTATGAGTAATGAAAATATTTAAAAACCTAACTGCACCGTATAATATCCCAGACTGTAATATCTAGATGAGCAAGTGGAATACCCGTCCCAAAAAGGGTGACCCTACAATGGAACCTGACCCGCCTCTCTCTATATTTCCCTAACTAAAAAAGAAGAGAGAAGAACAGAGGAGGGGAAGGTGTAAGTCAGGTTCTTTATATAATTTGATTGCTTATAAAATGTAATTTTTAACCAAGAATACAATGAACTTTTTTGCGAACCTTTAAAACTTTTTGTGGCTGTGACTATTTTTCCACCTGTAGGGGTGATTTATTCCTGACATTCTGATTGCTTTTTGTGGTGATAAAAGTGAGTATTTACCTAGAATTATAGATAAATATGTTCAGTTTCCTACCTGAATCTTTAAATGTAGATAAGTGGATGGAGGAAGGTAAATTTTTTTGTGAAAAGGAGTTTTCCCAGATCAATAAGATAGCGCCATCACGTGGTACAGTTTTTAAAGAGTTACATCAGGGATATAAGGAGAAATAAAATCATTCTGGGAAATTAAAAATTACGGTAAAAAAAATGTTCCTAGAGGGCTACGAATTGGCGTACTCCCAGCTAATAGAACAAGGAACCATGAGATGATGATAAAGTGGCTGCAGGAAGCTACTTTGGGTTCTCTTCACTTTATTCACTTACTAATGGAGGAGGAAAAGAAAGCATTTGAAGGGACCAGTAGAAGATTATGAGAAACACTAGCGGTTGCATTACAAACTTAAGGGTGGATTCAGACAAGCATGTTTATGTGCGTACAATTGTGCACACAAAATGCACGCCTATAAGAACCATTGGTTCCCTATGGTGTGTTCATATGTCCGTGTTTTACAGCCGTGCAAATGCACATACCTACAAAACATAGGACATGCGTGCGCCATAGGTCCATGGTGCATGTCCATATTCCCCAGCAGGGAGTCCTCTTGTCACTGAACAGTGTGACAGCACTGTCACAGTGTTCAGTGACATCAGGAGTCCCCGTGGGGAGTAAAGAATCCCCTGCCACAGCTGTGGCAGAGGATCGCGATGTTCTCCCATTGCTTTCAATGGGAATGGTGCTTCTGTAGTCCCATTGAAAGCAATGGCTGCCGGCAAGCCCTGCAGCGATTTTCGGGAAGGGATTTAAATATAAGCCCTTCCCTGAAAAATCATCCATAGAATGTGTTAAAAATAAAAAATATATACTCACCTCTCCTCAGCTGCCGGGGCTCAGGCGCGTCCAGCTCGTCTTCCCCCTGCACTGCTCTGAATCTGTTTCAGCAAGCAGGGATTTAAAATCCCCACCTGCTGAAAGGGCTGAATCTGATTGGAGGAGCACTCAGCCAGTCACAGGCAGCACTCAGCCATTCATTGAATTTAATTTTTTTTCTATGCACAAGAATAATATAGGAAAGCGCATTGGTCACGGACAGATATAGAACCCGCACATTATTGTTGTATCCAGCGCTTGCCTCTTCCTTTCAAAAACACAATCTTTTTAAAAGCATAATTCAGAATAAAGCAGGAACATTGGACAAGTTGCTTATGCATTTCAAACCAAGCATATGGTTCTTACTTATGGCCTCATAGGCTTAGAATGGGTCATCAGAAGAACATTGGTGACACTGGACACTGTCACCGATCAGCTGTTTTTCCGAGTTGCTGTGCTACTGCCTGGAGCCGTTGTGTGATGGAAGTACATAGCCCCATACACTGTGCAGTGGTCCACAGTGGTATTTCAGACTCCCAGACAATTCCTGGCTGTTGCACAATCAATGGACCTATGTATTTCCAGCACACTGCAGCTCTTACGAACTGCTGATCAGCAGAGGTGTTGGGTGTCAGAGCCCCTACCGATCTGCTATTGATGACCTATCCCGAGTACACGTAATCAATAGTTTAATCCTGGAAAATCCATCTAATGTATGCAGTATATAAGAAGGTTGCAATCAGGGGGATGGTTAGTGTTGAGAGGAATACTATTACTAGGCAAGAAACTACCATCAAGTGTGCTGACAGTCATGTTATGTTATTTTGATGTTACTTTCCCTTTTTATCCCTTTTCTACAGGCGCTGGAAACGCCAACAACAAAATAGCTATTGTGATGGGTAAAACAGGAAATGACTCCTCCTCCAGGTACTTACTTGGCTCTGTGTTCACAGGTAGAAAAACATTCTGATGGGGTCCGGAACTTAACAAGTGTTCCGCACTTTATTTGGCCAGATCTCTGGGTAATGGATGGTGCAATAAGTCATTAATATATCCTATTGTTCCAGTTCTCTCTTGATCAGCATTATAATTGAAATGTAACTAATGTGGCATCCAAGGGCCCGAGGAGGAGGGGCGTTCTTCCATTTCATCTTATTTATCTATCTTTCTGTTAAGATGTGATACGTCTGTATATGCAAAATTCTTTTTGACAATATACTATAATTATGTATTTTGATATGGTTTTTTTTTAAAGTTAGAAAACAGATAATGAAAATCCATTAGCGATAACCTGTCATCCTGAACATGTTGTCCAAACTGCAGAGCAGGAGGAGCTGAGTAGATCGATATATGGTTATATGGGGAAAGATTCAGTAGAACTTGTATTTTATTTCATTTTCTGCACATTCTGAGCTTAACAGTCCAATGGGCGGTCCTATCAGTGATTGACAGCTGTGTATGACTGTACATACAGGGTAGCTGTCAATCACTGATAGCTCCGCCCATTGGACTGTTCAGCTCAGAATGAGCAGAGGTTTAAATGAATGAAATACAAGTTATACTGAATCTTTCCCCATAAGCTATACATCAATCTGCTCAGCTCCTCCTGCTATATAACATGATGCAGGCAGATTGGACAGCGTGTTCGAGCTGACAGGATCCCTTTAAGGAATTTGTACAACTTTTTGACTTTATTGCTGAAACATGCTGCATATTATAAGGCATCGGGCACCATGAAAAACAGCCTTTAAACTTCTACAATGTGGGATGTGCTGAAGGGGCACTAAAACCGAGGATGTAAGTCTTCTCTGAACTCACTTTAACTCCCTCCGCAGTAAAGGCTGATTTAGACACACCAATTAGGGCTAGAAATTCCCTTAAAAGCCAACGTATTAGTGATAATCGTTGTGTCTATCTTGCGCCCGTCCTTCAGTTGTCGTTAACGATTCGCTCATCGTTGTCTTTTAGTCCGGTTAAAATCCATCGTTCGTCCGTTTGCTGTTTGTTTGGTCCAAATGACCTTGTTCAGTCGTCCGGCGATTTTAGGGGAGTTTTCAATGCAAACATTACACAGCGATAATACGGCGACTGAAAAGACCGACATTTTCCAATGATTTTCGTTAGGTTAAAAATGTCCATCTTTAAAAGCAAAACCATCGCTCACTTTTATCGTTATAACGAACTTCGAGCGATAATCTATGTGTCTAAATGGGGCTTTAATCTGCCGAGGCCCCATGGACTGTATGCTGACAAGTCATCTAGGAGTCCTGTTAGACTGTTTTCAGAGCTTGGGACTCCAGGGGACGCGTTACAATGTAGCGGACGGGCTGTCTGTGGCTTCACTGCAGTGGAATGACATTAAGTTCAGAGATAGGAATCACATTGGTGGAATCTGTGTCTCAGTAGTAACTTAGGGATGTTTTCATGGTCAAAGATTCTCATTGAGAAGTCTGCCAACTATTTTAATGTCAGTCTTTTGACCCCATCAAATTTAGTGTAGCACCTATCATATAAACATGACTATAATATCAATACCCCTGTTAGTAAAAGGACACCCTTCAGCACCTAAGGGCTCATGCCCACAACCTTGTTTTCACCACGTATCACGCATCCATTGCACGGACGCATGATGCGCAGTGAATGGAGTCAATGGACTTTCACTGATCCATGCACACCGGTGTGTGGACACTGCGTATCAACATGCAAGAGAAATAAATCTTAGCATGCTCTACTCCTCTGTGTTCGTTTGTAGCATGAGCCCTATACAGTCTGACCAGAGCAGGGAATTAAAAAAAAAAATCACACGGTTCATCTCCGTGGGCGTGTGATTCGCGGGCATGTGCAGTGCCATACACAGCCATATGCGGTCTCTGCCGGCAGAGCATATAGCTGCCGAATGTGTAAAACACTGCAGGGAGACCTTACGACCGTCGGCATGTGCCCTAGGACAGATTCAATGCGAACTATATTTATCAATTAAAATATGAAGTTACATCTCACTAAAGCAATATTATTTTTCAGACATAAGATGCACAGTATGATTCTTGTTCCAATGGATACAGAAGGTGTAGAGCTTGTCAGAGGGCTAAAGGTGTTCGGGTTTGAAGGTAATGATGCAACTGATAGAACTTCACACGTCTTTCTGTTGCCATATAGTTAAATCCTTCTGGTCTCTTGTGGGTTTCACTTTATAAATTTAAAAAAATCAGTTTTTTTCCCCATCATTTTGCACCCTGAACCCCATAATGACAAAGTGAAAACAGAAGCTGAAGAACACGTTGTTGAAGCACTGTTGCCAGTGTTTACTGCCTCCAGTCATCTTGGGTATAATGCCACAAAGTTTACCAACCTAGATTTGTGGATTTTCTGCCATTCTCCTCTATAGTTCTTCTCAAGCACTGTCAGGTTGGATGGGGACTGTCTATGGCCAGTAGAGATGAGTGAGTATACTCGCTAAGGCACTTTACTCGAGCGAGTAGTGCCTTAGCCGAGTATCTCCCTGCTCGTCTCTAAAGATTCGGGGGCCGCCGCGGGTGACAGGTGAGTTGAAGCGGGGAGCAGATGGCTAGAAGGCTGGAGGAGTGTTTAAACTAGGGACTGGGGGGAGGGTGAAAAGAGAAACAGAGGGTAGACAGTGTAGATAGTGACCTGTAACTAAGGAATAGGAATGGGGGTCGAGCAAGGTGTAGGGTTAATACAGTTAGAACTGACAGAACAGCTAATAGTACCATAAGTAGCACAATGAATATAAAGAACAACAACCGTATAAATTGTCTGATCCGTAAAGTGGGTGAGCTCGAAGCGAGAATGTCTGATGAAAACTACGATATAGTGGGAATAAAGGAAACGTGGCTTGATGATAAATGCGACAAACCAGACAGAATAGCGGGGGTGCAGGAAAACTTGGGAAATAGTGACCACAGTATAATTAACTTCCAGCTATCAATTAATAAAAAACCTTATCAGGGAGCGACAAAAAAACTAAACTTTAGTGAAGCAAAATTTGATCAGCTGAGAACTACTATCGGTAACATTAATTGGGACAACATCCTCATAAATAACAGTATAGACAACAAATGGGAAAAGTTTAAAAACATCCCAAATACCTCATGTGAGCACTTCATACCCTTTAAAAATAAAAGAACTACAAGTAGAAGGAAACCGATGTGGCTAGACAAGACTGTAAGGGGGGCAATAAATGAAAAAAAAAGTTTAAATTACTAAAACAAGAAGGCAGCCAAGAAGCGCTAAAAACATACAAAGAAAAAAACTAATTATGTAAAGAAAAGATACAAAATTGATAAGGAGGAGGCCAAGAGACTGATTGCCAAAGAGAGCAAAAATAACCCTAAACTATACTTCAATGATATAAACAGTAAAATGATTTGCACTGAAAGCACTGGCCCTTTAGCAAATAATGCAGGAGAAACCATTGAAGATGAAGGGGAGAAAGGCAAATCTATTAAATTGTTTTTTATCAAGTGTATTCATGAATGAAAAAGAAATGTCGCACGAGATACAGGGGAATAAAACAACCCCTCCCCTCCCCACTACATATTGCATTCCTAACACAGGAGGGAGTGCAGAGTTGGTTAAATAGGATTAAAATCGATAAATCGCCGGGTCCAGATGGAAAACACCGAAGGGTTCTAAGGGAACTAAGTGACGTGATAGCTAGACCGCTATTTCTAATCTTTATGGACACTATTGAGACCGGGGTTCTACCACTGGATTGGCGCATGGCCAATGTTGTTCCAATATACAAAAAGGGGTCGAAAAGAGATTCTGGTAACTACAGTCTCATTTCAATAATTGGAAAAATATTCAAGGGGTTTCTGAGAGACGCCATCCTGAAATACCTCAAGGAGAACAACGGAATAACTCCTCATCAGCACGGGTTCATAAGGGGTTCATTCTACGATGAAGTAAGCTCTAGGCTGGACCTGGGAGAGTCTATTGATCTCGTATATCTGGATTTCTCTAAAGCCTTTGACACCGTGCTGCATAATGGGCTGATATATAAAATAAGACAGATCGGACTGGGCGAAAACATGTGTAGCTGGGTAAAGAACTGATAGAAAGCAGAGGGTGGTAATAAATGGTTCGTACTCTGATTGGGCCACCATTGTTAGTGGGGGGCCACAGGGTTCAGTATTAAGACCCATTCTGTTCAATATATTTATCAATGACCTGATAGAGGGGCTGCACAGTAAAATATCAATATTGCAGACGCCAAAAACTATACAAGATAAACGGAGGACAATGTGCAGCTACAAAAGGACCTAGATAAACTGGGGGCTTGGGTAGAAAAATGGCAAATGAAGTTCAATGTTGATAAATGTAAGGTTACACACATGGACAGGAGAAACGGATGTCATCGTGTATACTAAATGGGGTACTGCTAGGGAAAAGTGATATGGAAAAAGACCTGGGGTACTAGTGGACTGCAGACTTAACTGGAGCAATCAATGCCAATCAGCTACTGCAAAAGCAAAGAAAGTCTTGGGGTGCATTAAAAGAGGTATAGTAGGGGCGAGGTACGAGAACATTATCCTCCCACTATATAAGGCACTTGTCAGGCCTCACATGGAATACTGTGTACAGTTCTGGACACCGGTGCTCAGGAAAGATGTCACAGTGCTTGAGGGGGTTCAAAGAAGGGCAACTAAATTAATTAATAAATGGAATGAGAGGACTGGAATACCCAGAGAGGCTATCAAAATTGGGATTGTTTACCCTGGAAAAAAGACCGCTAAGGGGCGATCAAATAACTAGGTATAAATACATTAGTGGACAATACAAGGATCTCTCCCATGATCTGTTTATAGCCAGGACTGCGACAGTAACAAGAGGACATCCACTATGTCTAGAGGAAACGTTTCATTCGATTCAGATTTTTTGACGATGAGGGTATGATTATGATTGGTAGGTCCCCGATATTACATTGTGCAGCTTTTCTGCATTCTTCTGGGAATTGGTTCTCAAACCTGTCCTTCTATCAGTAAGTGTGTCCATTTTCTGTGACCTAAAGTAAACTATTACAATAAGAATATTATATTTCAGTTTAATTACCCAAGTTCACCTTTCATAAGCCCATGTATACAATCCCCGTGACTTTGCTTCACACTGGTTCGGAATAAAGACCATCTTGGTTGCAGCGTATTGTCTCAGTGGTTGCACTGTTGCCCCTCAGCACGGGGGTCCTGGGTTCAAGGACAACATCTGCATGGAGTTTGTACATTCTCCGCCTCTTTTTAGGTCTTCTCCAAGTACTCTAAAAACATTCTGATTGATCAATTTGCAAATTAGACTGTGAGCCCCAATGGTGACGTGAGTGCTGACCATCTCTGTTCAGCGCTGCGGCTTATGTTGGCAATGAATGAATGAGTGAATGAAAAATAAATAAAAATCACCCGCATCACCACATATTTCCTGTGATCTGTTAGATGTTTTCCTACTTTATCAGTAATTCTGTTACTGTGTGTTAACGATTTGCAGATACCCCTCATGGAGGACACTTTGAAGTACATTTCAAGAATGTGAGAGTTCCCATAACGAATCTAATTCTGGGTAAGTTGTTGTAGAGCCTGGAAGGAGGTCAGTTCAGCTTCTGCTAAAATGCACCTAATGGCGAACCAGAGCAGTGAAGCAGAGCAGGTTTGTGTCGTATAAGTTAGTCAGATCATGTTAAAGTATATGTTTTATATTGTCAAACGTGGAAGAATTAGACAACTGATAAAAAGTAAACCGGAGGCATATGACAGTGAAGAGAATCACATGAGTGTTGCATGTGAAGTCCCAGAGGAGCAAAGTGCTGAAAATATTGATGCTGATTTGAAAGATAACAACACAGCACCGCTGGCTGCTGAGAATTCCTGCTATGTATGGATAGATGGTTTTCTGTGGAGCAAAAATCCATCGGCGACATGCAGTCCTAAGCTCTTGCTCACGACCTGAAGGTTGCAGGTTCAATCCTACATGGTTCAGGTAGCTAGCTCAAGGTTGACTCCTCCCTCTGAGTACCCAGCTTGCTGGGGGGTAATAAATAAATCACCTGAAAGAATACATTGGCCCTATACAAATAACAAGTCCCTTCCCCCCCTTAATCAAGTCACAAACAGACATGGTAAAGCTAAAGAGTCTTTTGATTTGTACATCAGGAGTGACATTATTTAAAAATTGTCGAGTTCGCACAAACAGAGAATTCATAAAGTAAAATATTCATTATTTTTGTGGCAAAATTGCGATTCACTAGACATTTGAGCTTTCAGTGCACTGCTGATAACTGCAGGTCACTTGAAAAGTAATTTCTCAAACGTCCATATTCTGTGAAGCAAGACATACGGTCCACCAATTTTCCATGCCACGATGAGTAAGAGAAGATCTAATGAACTGTTTGAGAATTGATGACAAGTCATCAAGAAGTGTTCGAAGGACAATTTTGCGCCTTTTCATGAAATATGGGACCAAATAAATCACAATCTTCAAAAGTACTATCTTTCAGATATGAATGATTACTGATGAGCAATTGGTTCCTTCTGAGGTCGCCGATGCTTTCACCAGTACATAAGTTGAAAGCCAGCAAAATATGGAATACAGATCTTCTAGATACGCGACTCCAGCTACTATTACCCACTGAAAGGCTTGCCCTACTTGGGTAAAGAAGGCAACATGAGGGGAGCAAATATTGCTTTCAAGGTGGTGAAAGAATTGCATGGACAATTTCTTTACATCAATGGAACTCGCTGACCACTTGCTGATGAACAGGCTAACGCTAGTTGGCACAGTGAGTCAAAACAAGACTTTCATTCCAAGCAATTTTTTCCCAGCAAACACAGGGCAGCAAAAGGGTCTCTTTCTTGTTTCATGAGGGACCCCTCCTTAGGGCTCAAGCAGACGGCCGGGTCGGATCTCACTGAGAGAATTGTCGCAGCGGGATGTGAGCTGTGCCCCAGCAGTGACCATTGCGGCTTACCTGCTCTGCCGGCTCCTCCGCTCTGCTATGTGCCAGCTGCCGCCCAGCAGAGCAGAACCAGCGCGTCAGCGGTGACGTTTCTGTGCGGGCCTCTGTGGGGCTCGCCACAATGCACCGCACCTCTGAGGTTATTGTAAACCATAAATATTATAAATTATTACAATAACACAAAAAGAGGTGTCGATATTCTTAATTGGATGGTACACACCTACACTTGTACAAGAAGAACAAGATGATGCCTACTCACAGTATTCATGACCTGCATTGAGTTGCGTTGTACGTAGTCTTTTTGGAGAAGAATCCTAACTGGAATGCAATAGGAATTAATTAGTCTTCAGCTGATTTACCTGCTTTTTCTATTTTTCACTTATTGTCTATAGTAAACAGGCACTTGCCTTCTAGTACTTTGTGTGTGTATGATCCTGTGCTCTGTGCATGTCGTGTGGTCTGTGTATATGTGTGTATGATCATGTTCTCCATGCATGCCGTGCAGTGTATGTATGATCATGTGCTCCGTGCATGCCGTGCGGTCTGTGTATGTGTATGATCATGTGCCCTGTGCATGTTGTGTGGTCTGTGTATGTGTGTGTATGATCATGTGCTCTGTGTATGCCGTGTAGTCTGTGTATGTGTGTGTGTGTATGATCATGTGCCCTGTGCATGTCGTGTGGTCTGTGTATGTGTGTGTATGATCATGTGCTCTGTGAATGCCATGTAGTCTGTTTATGTGTGTGTATGATCATGTGCTAGGTGCATGCCGTGTGGTCTGTGTATGTGTGTGTATGATAATTTGCTCCTTGCATACCGTACGGTCTGTGTATGTGTGTATGATCATTTGCCCTGTGCATGCTGTGCGGTCTGTGTATGTGTGTGTAATATCATGTGCTCTGTGCATGCCGTACGGTCTGTGTATATGTGTATGATCATGTGCTCTGTGCATGCTGTACGGTCTGTGTATATGTGTATGATCATGTGCTCTGTGGATGCCGTACGGTCTGTGTATATGTGTATGATCATGTGCTCTGTGCATGCCGTGCGGTCTGTGTATATGTTAGGGAATTCAATGTTCCGTCAATATGCTGTGAGGCTCCAAATCAAAGATGGTTATGGCGGCCGCCGTGAGAAAGCTATGAAACACAGAGATCAGGCCTGTGTCTAGAAGCAATCTGAGTTTATTGTGTACATTGTCTTATTCTTATACAAAAATAAGTAGGCGTATCCAAGTGTCGTCCGAATCAAAGGCTAGTGTTACAGAGGTTGAATCTGTTATACTGAGGTCAAAGTACTCAGGTGGTGAATAATTGTGTCTTCTCTATAAACAATGCTTTATTTGTTTGTATGTAGACATCGTGTCTGGTATCCTGATTATCATTACACTCTACATTTTAATCACATGCCCTACCTAGACAGCAGTAAAAACAAAGCATTCCATACAACCTTTTGATCAGTGTAACGAGATAAACAAGCTCTTGGAGACATGATGGACATTTAAGATTACACCAGTACTTAATGTAATTAAGTACTAATCTAAATGTACAAGCATTTAATGTATACAATTCAGGCCTAAAAGCCTCCGGAAACGTATATCACAGATGGATGAAATGTATACATATATAAGTTTTCATGTTCATAACCCTCACAGTCCCCCATTTTGAAACAGTCCATCTTGAAAAGAGCCTTTGTAGTGGTACTATCAAGGGTGCTAAGCCACCCCTGCCGGTCTTTCTATCCTCTTCGCCGGATCCCCACTGTTGTTGCTCTTTTACGTATGACTGTTTTAACGATATCGTAGAGGGAGTGATTCCAGATAATTTGCTTGTCTCCGTATCCCACAGAATGTCCATAAATTGCAAACACTCAAAAGAATGAACAAAAGAAACAGTATTAGTAAAGGGTGAAACATAAAATCCATCATCTTTCCTGCAATAGGTGACCATTCAGTAAAAATATCATACCAGTTATACTCTGTGTCTACCTGGATCTTAGTACCTAGGCTGACTAGCTTATCTCCTACCCATCCATTTTTCTAATTCCATAAGGGAGAGGTTAGTAACATCCAAATGCTTTTAAAGGTGTTCAGTATCTATCATTAGTCTTACAATTCTACCCAAGGATACTGTCAGAGTTGACATAGGGATAGCATCTGGGTACCAGTAGTAGCTTAATGTTGCTTCAGCATCTGGCAAAAATGTGTAAGTTTCTGTAAATCAATGTATCACCGACATGTTCTGTATACATCCAGACAATGGAGTGGTGAGATTATACATATTGGTGGTTCCAGTTCGGTTGGCAACAAAGAATATATACATATTGGGGGCCAACTTCTATCAGCATATAGAAGAAGCAGGTAACACCGTCCAATCACATATGCTGATTGAAGGCTGCTGGAAACATGGCTCATATGCGGCTGTACTCCGTCCGCATGCTAGGCCATCCAGTGTTTCCTCACAGTTCTCTATACCATGGGTTTTATTTTCACTATAAATCATCATACCTGCGAACTTGGGCAACCAATATTGGAAAGCATATAGAGGCGGTCCGAACACCACAGGTAGTACTACAGACTTACACATCAGGCTTCTGTCCTTTACATCATAAAATCATTTCCCCAGTGCTATACTCATCAGAGTATTCTACACTATCAGCCCGGGGCCGTATCCAGGATGCTACTGGAATTACATTATTGAGAATATTTCTCCACAATTTTTCATTATTTGTCATCACATCTGACCGCTTTGTCCCTCTCGTGAATCATATATACATATTGCAGGCTACATTGTGTATAGTTCATGAATTTACTCATATTTACAAACAAATCCTTTTAAACCGCAAAACCAGATTAAAAAGGCGTTAATACATCCTTATCATATCCTAATGCAAGACATCGGGGGAGGAACAAGGAAGGCATGCATTGTGCCTGAACATTTATCAATCTAGAAACATCCTGTCCTACCCTAGCCATTTTATTCTTCATCACCTCTAAATCTATAGAGTTCAGAACCCCTACACCTGTACCAATTCCCCCTAATAGGGTATCATACCATTTTCGTTTTCCTCTGGTGCAGGGTTTCATTGCCTGAAGAGAAATATTATAATGCACAATGGTTTTCTGGCTCTTTGTGGATGATAAGGGGGTGTCAAATGCCTGGGAGTTACCCAGGGCAGACATGAAGTGTTGCATTATTTCACCTGTGAAATGTGTACCTCTATCTGACTCGATTACCTCTGGTACCCTGTATCTGCAGATTACCTTATTCATGAGCTTCTTTTCGGTTACCTGCTCATTTACTTTTGTAACAGGGTACGCCTCCAACCTGAAAAACATCAACAACAACAAGCACATATTCATACTTCCCAACACGTGGGAGCTGAATGTCGTCAATTTGCAATCCCTGAAATGGGTAGAGTGGTCCTGGCAAGTGCCTTTGTGGTCAATTTACTTCTACCCTGTTGCTTACGGCATAGCTCATGCAAAGCTGGACAAATGATGTAGCAGCTACAAAGAACCCAGGGGGCAACCCTTTCTCTCTCAAGCGTAGGTAACATAGCTGCCTTCGATAGGTGAGTCTTTCCATGGATCAGCTGGGCCATCATGGGGTACAGGGATTGTGGTAGGCAAGTTACTGACTGTTTGCCATATGCCACCCTGTTCTACTGCTCCCATATTAGTCCATTTATCTTTTTCTTCTTTGCTGGCTTGTGACTGTCAATGTTCAAATTTTTATCAAAGTCCAAATCATAGTCTCTGACTTGTGCGGTCAGTATCTTCTTTTCTTCTTTCTTCCACGGCTTGAGGGCCGCTGTCGGCGCTGAAGTCTGCGGGGGCGTTGCCTTTTGCTTCTGCACTGTTGGCTTTAGTATGAGCTTTCACCTTCAGGATTGCTACTTTGTCTGGTAGGAGTAGGGCTTTCATAAGGTTCTGTACTGCTACACCATTCTCAATGGGTTGTCCTACAGAAGTTTAAAAATGTCTGGCCTTCCATATTGGGCCGTAACCATGATCTATGCCGAATACATACCAGGAGTCAGTGTAAATGGTTACCTTCTGTCACTCTACACGCCTCAGTGAGGGCCTTCAGTTCCGCTTCTTGTGCTGAGACATGCAGAGGCATTCTGCTTTTAGAGATCTTGTTGTGTGAACACTGCATATCTGGTGTGGAGTTGTCAATCACCCTGGTACCATCTATAAAAAAACAACTCAAAATATGTATTAACAAGGGGTTTCAGTAACTCTTTAAAACTTAAACTTTCTTGTTGCATCAATGCTAGACAATCATGCTGATATTCTATTCCAAATAGATCACGTTCTTATTTGCAAAAATTTTTAAAAAATAGCTGATCTGTAATACATAGATCACCTATGCATCCCCCTCCCCCATTTGATCACCTATGCCTCCCCCTCCCCCATTTGATCACCTATGCCTCCCCCTCCCCCATTTGAAACAGGATACTCGATTGGAAGAAGAGTAGCCGGGTTCACCATTGAAAAGAAATATTAAAGGGGGGGCATGAGCAAAGCACATTGCAACCTTATTTGACGAGCTAGAGACAGGTGTTTAGGTTGTACTTGAGTGAGTATACTCTGGATGTCATGAGGGGTGAGAACCACTAGGGGGTAGTCCAGGACCAACTCAGAAGATTTGTCAACCATTGCTTGTACTGCTGCTACCGCACGGACACAGGAGGGGGCTCCTCGGGCTACCGGATCCAATCTCATGGAGTAATACCCAAGTGACCGTGGACGTCCTCCATGTTTTTGCGTCAATACTGCTGTCGCATGAAAGGCCAGGGACGGCAGTATGAGACAAGTCCCAAAAAGGTGCGAAGCTTTGGCAGCAGAAGAAGATACAGAAATGGCTTGAACTGCAGCCCTGTGTCGTTCTGTGAGATGTCTGCCTTCTTGAGCTAGACAACAACCTTTTGTTTACAAATCTGTAATTTTTCCTTTTTAAGCCTTGCAGCCATTTTCTGCTAAAAAATTTTTAGAAGAGAAATGGATGCAGATTGACATGTTTTCAGATCCTCAGCACAAAGCAGAAGGTCATCAACATATTGCAACAGCACAGTTCCATCAGGCGGAGTCCAGGCCTGCAAAACAGACTGGAGTGCCTGGGTGTACATGTTTGGAGAATTCTGCATTCCTTGTAGCAGGACTGTCCAAGCATTTTTTTTTCTTTTCTTTTAGCTTTACCATAATGCCCTTTTGTCTGAAAAAGAGCCGGAGATTCAGACTGTCTCCACTCTGGCTTATTATCTATGACCTTAGGGATTCCAATAGACCTTCTACAAAGGCCATACTAAGTACATGTTTGCCCATCTTTTCTATGCCCCTATACCCCAGATCTGACTAATGTTGTTGAAGGCGGGCATAGAATTGTTTTACACTTTCTTCCTTCTCTTTGTGTGATATTAGAAAGAGACAAGGAGGATTCTCTCAATTTTTTTTTCTTTTTCCCCAATGTTTCAGACAAATTAAAAATATTTTACCACTTCTCAATTCTCTATGTTTAATTTTATCCCAATCTGTGCCACAATAGTCTTTCACATAATTTTAGATTATAGTTCCCGCTGCCTTCCCTGTTTTACATATACTCCTGCATCTCCTCCTTGTCCTCATGCTTTCACTCACTAGCCTAGGATCTAGTGAGCATAGGCATAACCGGTTTGCACCGAGGAGCTCCGCAAGCAGGGCAGCTCTCTCTCCAATCCGGGTTCTGTTGTCCACAATGCCAGCAGGTCCATCCCTCCAGTCCAATGTTTGACCTTGGAGTGGATGACTTGGCATAGGGTGGGGAGGATGCGGTTGGAATTGAGATGAAGGAGGGGGTGAAGGTGGAAGAGGGAACTGACCCCACAATGAGAGAACATTATATACCTGTGCTTTGAATTCTTTTCTCATTTCATTTTTAGCTATTGAACAGTATATATATATTTAATATAATACAACATACTTCCTGTGTAGCCAAATATAACCAATTCTTAATTCACATTTCTTTGCAAAGACAAGTAGGTCTTCTAAAGCCCAGTACCCCCCCCCCCCACCCTTTGAAATTTATCTTATCTTCTATAGAACACAGAAACTTGTCCAGACAGATAGCAAAGCTGTATAACAGGTTCCACTGCCTGTGACCATCTTCTATTGTGTGTAAATAACCTGGGCTGTCTATTTAAGATTAACCCAGAATGTAATACACTTGCCCCCACCTTACAAAACTGCAAATTCACACTCACTAAGGGGGTTTTATTCATTCCTATACGGACTGATAATATGTGAAGTAGAAATTGGGATTGTATTTACTGTACACCAGACTTCCAATAATGAGCGAATTATGTATAGATAAGAAAAACTCTTAGTACCGCGGTTTTTACACAATTCGCTCAGAATAGGCTACCCAATGACAAACACAATACAACTTATGCCCATTTCTACACATATACTCATATTCACCACACTGTGACCACTCAGCGGCCAATATATTATAGGGGGCTTTATTCCACCCTGGCATTATTAACAATTCATCGGACACTTCTTTGTTCTTAGTTACCGACATTTTCGTACTATTGCGGATTTTCTTAAACAGCGACATTTTCACACTATGCCAGATTATCACAAGAAATTCTTCAACTATCAGTCTATCAAAATTTTCCTTTAAAACAAACTAGTGTATTACTCTCTGCGTAATCCTGTTCACAGCGCCATTTATGTATTGCTGCAAGGAGCAAGACTTAGTTCAAATTACGCTTTAAAGAGAGTTAGACACTATAAAAGGTTCATACTGTAGTTGATTGGGACCCTAATAAGTGGGATGGGGACCAATATTCATTTGCCAATTTCTTTAGCTATCTTTCACACCTTATCCTCTTTACCAGCAGTATGGACAATGGCTGGCGGCTTATGTACACCAAGAGGCTTATTGTTTTTATTCTTTCACACACATAAAACAATTGTTTGTTTCACTATTTTCTTTTGCAGTCTTCCATACCTTATCCTCTTTACCAGCACTATGGCCAATGGCTGACAGTTTATATACACCAAGAGGCTTATTATTTTTATTATTATTTTCTTTATACACTCTTCAAATAAAATACTGTTGTTCATTGAAGATGAATTACACTTTAAATAGAACTTTTGTTATTAATTTGACTAAAGTACTTATCAGGTGTTTCAAGTACACAATTATCTCATATTAATATCTTAATTCAATAATATTCAAATTAACACAACCCAATATTTTTGAATTCCACATATTCCACGAATCTGTATATACATATATACACTGTGGTAATCCTGGGCTATTATCTCACACAACTAGTCTCAGGAATAAAATTAGATAATTAGATGCCCCTCCTTTGGTCACTCCATTTGTTCAAGTGAGAGACTTAACATGGAGTCTAAGAGTGACCTTCACTCTATACATTACCACAATATACATATATATACACCAACATCCACTTAAAATGGAGACACACTTTTCACCTAGGCTGGACTGTGTGGAGGGTGGAGCAAGACCTGTTCCTATTATTCTTCCCTCCCATCTCCTTACATCACCTAGCTCCACCCCCTGTGGTCTGGCTCAGCATTTGGTCATTTTTGCTTCATTTCGTTTCTGGTTACCGGACAGTATACACCATATAACACAGTCTAACTCTCATACAGGTCCTTCCATTTATACACACACATAAAGACAAAAACATTTGCATGTCAGTTACTGCAAGTAACTGTCAAGTACTGTCAGTACTTCCTCACTTGTCTAAAAGTGTCGGTACTTCCCAACCCTGCTTATTTCCCCCCGTCTCAACTACTTCTCTTATACCTATAAGAGGCTCCCATCAGGGATTTTATCCCCTGAAAATTTTAGGCTTCCCTGGTACAATTTATACCATGCCTTCCCGAGATCGGCAAGAGGGTTTCATATTCTGTACTTCCTCACCCTGTATATTTTACCTCGTCTCTACTACTTCTCTTATGTTTATAAGAGGATCCCATCAGGGGTTTTATCCCCTGATAATTTTAGGCTTCCCTGGTATAACTTATACCATGCCTTCCAGAGATTGGCAATAGGGTATCATATTCTGTACACTGACCATGCAAAGTAACAAATAAAGACAATAACAGTTAAACACCCGCACAGCATATTCAGCCCACCATATGAATTCTTAAAAAGCTTGAAGATTTATAAGAGGCATGCACTTCTTACCCCTCGGACAGGAAAGGAGCAGCCAGGAAGCACGGATAGATTGTGGCAAGATAAAACCTTACCTTACTGCGCAGTTTTTGTCAATCCGTGGTTCCGAGTGGCTCCTTATCCCATCTTGGTCCGGGGGGGTTCGAGGTGTAGGTGGTCCTCTTGTTCCATCAAGCCCCATGTTGGGCGCCAATTTCTGTTAGGGAATTCAATGTTCCGTCAATATGCTGTGAGGCTCCAAATCAAAGATGGTTATGGTGGCCGCCGTGAGAAGGCTATGAAACACAGAGATCAGGCCTGTGTCTAGAAGCAATCTGAGTTTATTGTGTACATTGTCTTATTCTTATACAAAAATAAGTAGGCGTATCCAAGTGTCGTCCGAATCAAAGGCTAGTGTTACAGAGGTTGAATCTGTTATACTGAGGTCAAAGTACTCAGGTGGTGAATAATTGTGTCTTCTCTATAAACAATGCTTTATTTGTTTGTATGTAGACATCGTGTCTGGTATCCTGATTATCATTACACTCTACATTTTAATCACATGCCCTACCTAGACAGCAGTAAAAACAAAGCATTCCATACAACCTTTTGATCAGTGTAACGAGATAAACAAGCTCTTGGAGACATGATGGACATTTAAGATTACACTTCTACTTAATGTAATTAAGTACTAATCTAAATGTACAAGCATTTAATGTATACAATTCAGGCCTAAAAGCCTCCGGAAACGTATATCACAGATGGATGAAATGTATACATATATAAGTTTTCATGTTCATAACCCTCACAGTATATGTGTATCATCATGTGCTCTGCGCATGCCGTACGGTCTGTGTATATGTGTATGATCATGTGCTCTGTGCATGCCGTATGGTCTGTGTATATGTGTATGATCATGTGCTCTGTGCATGCCGTACGGTCTGTGTATGTGTGTGTATGATCATGTGCTCTGTGCATGCCGTACGGTCTGTGTATATTTGTATGATCATGTGCTCTGTGCATGCCGTACGGTCTGTATATATGTGTATGATCATGTGCTCTGTGCATGCCGTGTGGTCTGTGTATGTGTGTGCATGATCATGTGCTCTGTGCATGCCGTGTGGTCTGTGTGTATGATCATGTGCTAGGTGCATACCGTGCGGTCTGTGTATGTGTGTGTATGATCATGTGCTCTGTGTATGCCGTGTGGTCTGTGTGTATGATCATGTGCTAGGTGCATACCGTGCGGTCTGTGTATGTGTGTGTATGATCATGTGCTCTGTGCATGCCGTGTGGTCTGTGTGTGTATGATCATGTGCTAGGTGCATACGGTGCCGTCTGTGTATTTGTGTGTGTATGATCATGTGCCCTGTGCATGCCGTGTGGAATGTGTATGTGTGTGTGTATGATCATGTGCTCCGTGTATGTATGTGCGCATGCACTGTCTTGCTCGGTCTTGATAACAACCGGGTATAATTGTCTGTCTTTCATTAGGTCTTTCATGTTGCCTCTTCTTCCTTTCACTTTTTTTTTTGGTTCAAAATGTTTTATTGAGCATTTTTAATAAACAAATATACATTAACAAAATGAAGAAGGGTTAACAGAGATGGGGTGAGGAGGGGTTGGGTAGGGGCGGTGAAAAAAGGGGGGGGGGACAGGAGGGTAGTCGTGAACTATATTCAGTACATTGAGTTCGATGGCAATATGTGGGTAGGACAGTACGAGCATCTTCTGGGTCGGCTTCCAAAGTCCGGTAGTTGAACCTTTTAGCTGTTTCCCACATAGCTCACTTTTGTTTTACAGTTGGTATATGCGGTGACCCAGGCCTAGGAGGCACTGTGGCCCTACTACACAATCCTCATGCAGCTTTTCTTCCCACCTCCTCTCATCACTCTAGTATATAATATCTCCTGCGTCTTATCTTTCCTCCTGCTGCGAGATGTTTCTTCTCAGTCGCTGCAGCCATTTGTGAGACAGGACGTCTGTTGTGGAGCTCAGTAGGTTTATCTCATGACAGGATTACTCTGTCACGTAGACATCCGAGCAGCGGCTCATCCTGAAGTTAATGGCATTGACTGGTCGCGCATGCGCACCACTGCTCCATTCCCTTCAATGGAACCACCAGAGATGGGCAAGTCAGTTATCTGTGGCAGTTCCATAGAACTGAACGGAGCGGTGATCCGCATGCGCGGCCACCTATTACCACTCAGTTCCGGACGGGCCGTGGCTAGAGTGTCTGAGACAATGCCTTTAAGGTTACCTTTTACTGAACCTGACTACAGAGGAGAATGCTTGTAGTCAGGTCCCACTAGTTTACCTCATGATTTTGCTCACCACTATTAAATACAATGTGCAGTAAATGAGGACTTGGGGACTTATTATATGTGGCTTGCTGTTAATTGCCAGGCTGAACCTCCAGTTTCTGCATGAAACTACAGCATGTACAGGCACACCGTAGTAATTGCATGCAGTTACTGTGACTCAGACGCAAATGTGTACTAGCATCATGGAGGGGCAAAACATGTAATTAGGATATATTACAAGTAGATTTTTACATTGTATGGTTATTGGCCCTAACGTGTTCAAACATAAACCTATGCATTATGCCAGAAAACCCCTTTAAGGACTCAAACGGGCATATTCCTTTAAAGGTTTAAAGGAAAACCTTGAACTTCATGTTGATAATTTTAAGACGATCACTGGTATAGTAACATACCTTTAATCTGGCATTAAAGGGATTCTGTCATCAGGTTCATGCTGCCCAAACCACAGTCACAGGATTCAGGGTCCAGGGGTGGCTTTTGTGTATTTTGCCCCTTGGGTGATTTATTCTGAAACACTTCACCATTGTTGTATGACATCTTCTTCCTTTCCAGGAGAGGGCAGGGGTTTTGAGATTGCCCAGGGTCGCCTTGGTCCTTGCCGAATACATCATTGCATGAGGATCATTGGAGCAGCGGAGAATGCTCTCCAGCTTATGTGTGCCAGAGCTGCGCAGAGGACCACCTTTGGAAAAAAGCTGTACCAACATGTAAGGAGAATCTTAGCTTTCTGACTTTGTGATCATACAAATGCTGATCTGATAGACACTGATCAGCCATAACAATAAAAGCACCTACCTAATCTTGTAGTGGCCTACAAGACCACTCTGACCCATCGAGGCATGAACTCTAGAAGCCCTCTGAAGGTATCCTATGGTTTCTGAGTCGCAAAGTAGGGCATTTGTAGATTGGAGTTGGTCTTCCAGCATGCTCCACTGATGCTCAATTGGATAGAAATCTGGGGAGTTTCGAGGACAAGTCATCATCTGAACTCTTTATCATGTTCCTCAAAGCAGTTCAAAAATTTTTTTTGCAGTGTGTCAGAGCATATTATCCTGAAAAACACCTTTGACATTAGAGAATATTCTTGCCATGTTGAAGTGTACTTGGTCTGTACAATGTCTAAGTAGGTGATACGTCTCAAACTAACATGCACATGAATGCCAGGACCCAAAATTTCCCAGGAAAACCTCGCCTACAGTAATCACGCTGCCTTCGCCAACTTGCTTTCTTTCCATCGTTCTTCCTGGTGCCATCTCTTTTCCAAATGAGGGTAGTATGTATACTCAGCTGTCCATATGATGTCAAAGAAAATGGGATTCACCAGATCAAGAACTACCTTCTACTACTGTACTCCAGTTCTAATGTTCACGTGCCCCTAATACACATCTCTGGGGGTGGACAGGGGGCAGCATGGTTCCGTACACGGGTGACACCATCCTATTGCCAACATTCACTTTCTCAGCAATTTGGGCAAGTCTTCACTCCCCTACATCCATCAGTGAGCCTTGAATACATATAACTATATCATGGGGTCAACGGTTGTCCTTCTGTGGACCTCTTTTAGTAGATAATGACTGCTGTATTCCTCAAACACCTCACCCGTACTTTTGGAGACGCTCTGACCCATTCGTCCTGCCATCACAATTTGGCTCCTTGTCAAAGTCACTCAGATCCTTACACTTGCCCATTTTCTCCACTTTTAACACATCAACTTCAAGATTTGACTGTTTATTTGCTGTCTAACATATTCACCCTTTAACAAGTGCCTGTGTAACAAGATAACCAAGGTTATTCATGCTATGGCTGACTGGTGTATCTGGGTGTACAATGGCATCATTTAAGGTCCAATGTTGTAATGATGTGGAAGCACCACTGGTGGACTTTATGGTGAACTCTACAGAAGGCTACATTTACTCTAGTGTCAATATTACTTATAGGTAGAATAGTGTTAGAAAAATGACAAATCTAAGTCTGTGAACACTGTGAGCCCTGTCTAAGGGGCGCTGACTGTGTAGCCAGAAGACTCCACAATGTCCCCAATTTGTTCTTTTTACTACCTCTTTTCTGTAACATAACGTGCAGCTAATGGACTATTTCCTGGGGTAAATCCTATACGAAGTACAATATAGCCAGCCAGCGTTCAATAACAGAGTAGGTTGACCGCACAACTTCTCATAAATCTTAGTTTATTCCTCCACACCGCATTCTGCTCTACATCAGATGTATCATTTATTGTTTTACTTTTGTCTTTCTACTATTTGGATTCTATGGAAATGTCCTTTGCCTTAATTGCATCAACTTTCCTGATCTGAAACAGTTGAGGCTGCAATAAGGATGTATAATAAATAGAGATGAGCGAGCGTACTCGGATAAGCACTACTCGCTCGAGTAATTGGCTTTATCCGAGTATCGCTGTACTCGGGGCTAAAGATTCGGGTGCCGCTGCGGCTGACAGGTGAGTCGCAGCGGGGAGCAGGGGAGAGCGGGCGGGAGAGAGGGAGAGAAAGATCTTACCTCCGTTCCTCCCCGCTCTCCCCTGCAGCTTCCCGCTCCGTGCCGGCACCCGAATCTTCAGGGACGAGCACAGCGATACTCGGATAAAGCAAATGACTCGAGCGAGTAGTGCTTTTCCGAGTACGCTCGCTCATCTCTAATAATAAAGTATTCCAGTCTGCAATGTGTTATATAAGAAAAATACGGGACATAATAGGAAAGAGAATT
This sequence comes from Eleutherodactylus coqui, assembly GCF_035609145.1. NCBI lineage: Eukaryota > Metazoa > Chordata > Amphibia > Anura > Eleutherodactylidae > Eleutherodactylus > Eleutherodactylus coqui. The sequence goes on along the minus strand of NC_089848.1, from coordinate 29,242,392 downwards.
CAGATTTACTCATCGGTCATTATAATGTGGGTTTACTTTGGGCATAGAGATATTTGGTGTGTAAAGGGCCTCTGAACCCCAGATTACGGAAAGGCATCCAGATGACGCGGCCTGATGATGAGACGATGTAGAGCTCTTTGGTTAGTGTTTCCCGCCATATACTCTGTGCTGACCTTAGTAACTTGCTTTACAGGATGGACATTCATGTATATAAACAAATGTGGTCTTTGTGTTTTTCGTCACGCAGGAAGTGGTTGCGCACTGGATAGCCGAGAGTCGCATTGCAATTGAACAAGCCAGATTGCTCACACTGAGAGCCGCCAAAGCCATAGACACCGTTGGCACCGCACGAGCTCGGAAAGAGGTATCGGATATATTGTTATTACACTCCACATCTTGTTATTGTTACCATTCCGTTGGGTAATGTAAACCCAGTTAAATAGGTTGTGCCTCAATTACAAGTACAGCACAACCTAAGCACAGGATAAGGCATAACTTGCTGATTGGTGAGGTCAGCAGAGACACCCACCTATCTTCAGAATGGGACTCCCGTGTCCCATTCTGCCTGTCATTGTGGGGGTTCCCACCCCTTCCCGCAGTGAGGTCAGCATGAAGGGAGCGCTTTTAGAGAATGCATGGTCAGCATTTCATTGATCTTAATGGAGCTGACGAAGATAGCAGAGTGGGTGCTGCTCGGAAATCTTATGGGAAGTGAATGACCAGTAAGACCAGCACTCTATTCAGTCTTCTTACTGCTGGGGGTGCAGTAATACCACAATGTGATCGGCAGGGGTCTCAGTGGTGAGATCCCCACCAATCAGTAAGTTACCCGCTACCCTGTGGATAGGGAATAACTTGTAATTTTGGTACAACCCCTTATAAATTAGCATGAAAACAACCTTCGACCATATTGCCTAATAGACCACATGGACGTCATGGAGCAGGTTCTGAACCAGAATAGAGATGTGTTTTGCAAAGTAGGGCCGTGTTTGTGTGTATGTATGCGTGTGTGTATGTATATGTATATATGACAAGTTGGGGTCTGCTTGCCATAGAATTGCCCACTTTTGATACCGAAATGGCCACCTAACACGAAAACAGGCTCCAGCAGACTGATGTTTTCTTTAAATCTTGCTCTTGCTAGCCTTTATTCACAGCAAACAGCATGTGGGGGGAGGAGGGGGAGAGATCCCCCCCCCATTCCCTCCCCCTTTCCTCACCCCCGCTGCCCCACAAATCTTTTCAAACAAGCAGGCAGTTACTGAAAAATGCCGATCCTCGCTCGAATAATTTCCTTAAACAAGCATGCTCGCTCATCTCTAATCAGAACCCCTAAATGTCCCAGTTTGCTGCGCACTAACTTCAGTCCCTACTTACAGATTTTTCTTTTAGGAAAAATCTGCCTCTATGACAGTCCATGTATCTGAAAGGCTAAAAAACAGCAGTGCATGTGAAATGTCTCATTGTGTTCCTATTCCTGATCTCTTATGTCTTGTAGATTGCAATGATTAAGGTTGTGGCACCTAGGATGGCATGCCAAGTGGCTGATCGGGCAATTCAAGTCTTCGGAGCAGCGGGGGTATCTCAGGATTCTCCACTGAGTTTCATGTAAGTGATTGTCTCTGCAAATGTAAATTTATATATACACTAGCTTACCCGTCGCGCGTTGCTGCGAAGACAGACATACATACATTCGTTTTTATATATCTAGTGTAGAAATGCATAAAGGACAGACAGACAGACATACATTCATTTTTATATACACTACCGTTCAAAAGTTTGGGGTCACATTGAAATGTCCTTATTTTTGAAGGAAAAGCACTGTACTTTTCAATGAAGATAACTTTAAACTAGTCCTAACTTTAAACAAATGCACTCTATACATTGCTAATGTGGTAAATGACTATTCTAGCTGCAAATGCCTGTTTTTTTGTGCAATATCTACAAAAATTGAATAGAGGCCCATTTCCAGCAACTATCACTCCAGTGTTCTAATGGTACAATGTGTTTGCTCATTGGCTCAGAAGGCTAATTGATGATTAGAAAACCCTTGTGCAATCATGTTCACACATCTGAAAACAGTCTAGCTCGTTACAGAAGCTACAAAACTGACCTTCCTGTGAGCAGATTGAGTTCCTGGAGCATCACATTTGTGGGGTCAATTAAACGCTCAAAATGGCCAGAAAAAGAGAACTTTCATCTGAAACTTGACAGTCTATTCTTGTTCTTAGAAATGAAGGCTATTCCATGCGAGAAATTGCTAAGAAATTGAAAATTTCCTACAATGGTGTGTACTACTCCCTTCAGAGGACAGCACAAACAGGCTCTAACCAGAGTAGAAAAAGAAGTGGGAGGCCGCGTTGCACAACTAAGCAAGAAGATAAGCACATTAGAGTCTCTAGTTTGAGAAGCAGACGCCTCACAGGTACCCAACTGGCATCTTCATTAAATAGTACCCGCAAAACACCAGTGTCAACATCTACAGTGAAGAGGCGGCTGCGGGATTTGGGGCTTCAGGGCAGAGTGGCAAAGAAAAAGCCATATCTGAGACTGGCCAATAAAAGAAAAAGATTAAGATGGGCAAAAGAACACATACATTGGACAGAGGAAGACTGGAAAAAAGTGTTGTGGACGGATGAATCCAAGTTTGAGGTGTTTGGATCACAAAGAAGAACGTTTGTGAGACGCAGAACAAATGAAAAGATGCTGGAAGAATGCCTGACGCCATCTGTTAAGCATGGTGGAGGTAATGTGATGGTCTGGGGTTGCTTTGGTGCTGGTAAGGTGGGAGATTTGTACAAGGTAAAAGGGATTCTGAATAAGGAAGGCTATCACTCCATTTTGCAACGCCATGCCATACCCAGTGGACAGCGCTTGATTGGAACCAATTTCATCCTACAACAGGACAATGACCCTAAACACACCTCCAAATTGTGCAAGAACTATTTACAGCAGAAGCAGGCAGCTGGTATTCTATTGGTAATGGAGTGGCCAGCGCAGTCACCAGATCTGAACCCCATTGAGCTGTTGTGGGAGCAGCTTGACCGAATTGTACGCCAGAAGTGCCCATCCAACCAATCCAACTTGAAGCGTGGGGTGCAATTTCACAAGCTTACTTCAACAAATTAACAGCTAGAATGTCAAAGGTGTGCAATGCTGTAATTTCTGCAAAAGGAGGATTCTTTGACGAAAGCAAAGTTTGATGTAAAAACAATGTTATTTCAATACAAATCATTATTTCTAACCTTGTCAATGTCTTGACTCTATTTTCTTTTCATTTCACAACGCATGGTGGTGAATAAGTGTGACTTTTCATGGAAAACACAAAATTGTTTGGGTGACCCCAAACTTTTGAACGGTAGTGTATATAGATGACATCAGGAAGTGAGAGAATAAGATTCCGTACGTAAAATTTGGACGCTAATTATTTGGCGCTTAGAATTGAATAATCAAGTTGGGACCCTTGAACTTTTCCTATTTATGACATAATCAATGTTCGTGCCAAATTTCAAGTTTCTATGACATTGGGAAGTGAGAAAATTAGATTCCGTATGTAAAATTGGACGCTAATTCTTTTGCGCTTAGAATTGAATAATCGAGTTGGGGCCCATTAGCTTTTCCTATTTATGACATAATCCATGCTTGTGCCAAATTTCAAGTTTCTATGACATTGGGAAGTGAGAGAATTAGATTCCGTACGTAAAATTTGGACGCTAATTCTTTGCCGCTTAGAATTGAAAAATCGAGTTGGGATCCATTAACTTTTCCTATTTATGACATAATCAATGCTCGTGCCAAATTTCAAGTTTCTATGACATTGGGAAGTGAGAGAATTAGATTCCGTATGTAAAATGTGGACGCTAATTCTTTGGCGCTTAGAATTGAATAATTGGGTTGGGACTCATTACCTTTTCCTATTTATGATATAATCAATGCTTGTGCCAAATTTCAAGTTTCTATGACATTGGAAAGTGAGAGAATTAGATTCCGTACGTAAAATTTGGACGCTAATTCTTTGGCACTTAGAATTGAATAATCGAGTTGGGACCCATTAACTTCTCCTATTTATGACATAATCAATGCTCGTGCCAAATTTCAAGTTTCTACGACATCGCGAAGTGAGAGAATTTGTGGCAGTGATGGAAATCGAACGATCTACGTGGGGGGAGGGGGCGTAACTGTCAACGACGCTCGCGCACGCGCCATTTATCATAGGATAGTTTTACTATGCCTATAATCTTCCCAGGAGTGTACTCAACAACTTCCCAAAGTTTCATGGCGATTGGATGAATGGTGTAGTAGCGCATAAAGGACAAACAGACAGACACACAGACATTCAATTTTATATATATAGATAGATGTACTCCGAATGTATCTGAGATTCTTCTCAATGATGTTCTATGTGGCACATGTGCAGATGGCCAGAATGTAGGACTGAGGGCAAACCCTAAGGGCACATGTCAAAAATGGAAAGACCGCTAATGCATAGGGGTGATAATGCTGCACAAACGCAGCTCCAGAGAAGGGTATTCCGTTTTTTAAAATGTATTCTTCTATAGATTAGGAAATGTAATCCTATTTTCTAATATTCATATATTTTAAATTCTGCTCACTCATCTCTCTTATTCCAGCTTGGTAGACTGCATCTTAGAAAAAAATAGTATGCAGTGGCTGCAGAAAGTCTTCAGACCCGTTCACTTTTTTACATTTTGTTATGTTGTGGGCTTGTGAAAATTAAAAAATAAATCCTGTCCCCATCATTCTGCAATCAGGACCCCATAATGACAAACATAAAAACAGAGTGCTAAAAACTTTGTCATAAAAAAAAAGAAAAGAAAAACACAAATACATTTTGCATTGACATAAGTATTCACACCCTTCGGTTTGACACTTGAAATTTAGCTCTGGGGCCTCCCATTAATCTTGATCATCTTTGAGATGTTTCTACACCTTGATTGGAGTCACCTGTGGGAAATTCAGTTGATTAGACAAAATTTTAAAATACACTCTCCTGTCTATATAAGCTCTCACAGCTCACAATGCATATCAGAGCCAAAACCAAGCCATGAGGAGTAAAACACTGCCTGTAGAGCTCAGAAGCAGGATTGTGGAGAGGTTTGAGGAAGGTGCGTTGGTGTATGACCGACGCTATAAGTACGCTTTCTTCCTCTTGGGTGGACCATGGAAAGAACGAAAGTAACTCTCCAGTAACCGGCTTCAGCTTGTTCCACGGGTGAATAAAAGTGAGAGAAGTGTGAATTCTGTATAACTGTACTTTATCCATTGCTTGTAGGTACGCATCTCTCCGGACTCTCCGGATTGCTGATGGTCCTGATGAAGTTCATCTCTCAGCCATAGCGAAAATGGAATTGATGGAACAAGCAAAGTTGTTGTCAAAAATGTAAAACTACCCTTATACCCCCCTCCCAAACCAAATGATTTACATGGGTTCCTGTAATATGAAAGTCTAAGTTGATTTTGCCCCTTAATACTGAAAGGGAGTCTGTGATCAGGAAATGCACTATAGGTAAAAAAAAACCCTGCCCCTAGAAGGAATTGTTGTTTTGCTCCAAAACTCGGCATGCAGTTCCATCTCAGGCAGATATGCAACTGATTACAGTTGTGGCAGGATTAGATGAATGGTCTTGCCACCTGAGGCCCTAAAAGTAGTTTCACTTTTTGCCTATAAAAAGGCTCCCAGAGGAACTTGTGTTTTCTGGATCTCTTTTTCTACTTATGTAGAGAGAGAAAACACAAGGACCAAGCAAAAAAAAAAAAGCTCGGCACCCGGCGTCCCACATACAAAAATGCTCGAGTCTCCCATTGTAGTCAACGGAGAGCTCTCGAATTTTACGAAAAGCGTGACTCGAATAACGCGGACCCGAGCATTTGGGGGCTCGCTCATCTCTAGTTCTAATCCCATCCGTCAGATGTAGTAGATTTCTCAGCTGCTTACACTAAACTCGAACAGATCGTTAAGAGGATCGTATGTTTTACAATGTATAATGCCGGTCTCTTCCCTGTAATTAGTGGACTTTGTAATGTACTTTCCAGTGAAATGCCTCTTTGTACTGTAATTATGACATTATTGGTAACGAATATTCTATTTCCTTATTGCTGAATTTTATAATAAATAATATTTGCAGGATTTAACTAAAACTCAAGAATTAATTGTGTTTCTCTTATTTTTGGTATGGTTTTACATTGTTATGATCTGTATTTAAAGAGACTCTGCCACCAGCTTTTTGCACCCCTCTTTGAGGGAACTATACTCTGTATGAACCATTTATTACCACCCTCTGCTTTCTATCTCTGAGCCACTTCTTTACCCAGATACACACGTTTTTGTGCTGTCTAATTATATATATCAGCCTATTATGGGGCACGGTGTCAAATGCTTTAGAGAAGTCCAGATATACGAGATGAATAGACTCTCCCAGGTCTAAGCCTAGAGCTTACTTCATTGTAGAAGCTGATCAGATTGGTCTGACATGATCGATCTCACATGAACCCATACCGGTGAGGAGTTATACTGTTGTTCTCCTTGAGGTATTCTGGGATGGCGTCTCTCAGAAACCCCTCGAATATTTTTCCAATTATTGAAGCCAAACTTACTGGCCTGTAGTTACCAGGCTCCTTTCTTGGTCCTTTTTTGTATATTGGAATCACATTGGCAATGCGCCAATCCAGTGGTAATTCCCGGTCTCAATAGTGTCCCTAAATATAAGAAATAGCGGTCTAGCTATCACGTTACTTAGTTCCAATAGAACCTCTGGGTGTATTTCATCTGGGCCTGGTGATTTGTCGATTTTAATCTTTTTTAGGTGGCTCTGCACTTCTTCCTGCGTTAGTTGGGCGATATTTAATGGAGGGTTTATTTTATTCTCTTGCATCTCATGTGACATTTCTTTTTCCTTCATGAATACACTTGAGAAAAAACTATTTAATAGATTTTCACCCTCTCCCCCCCCCCATCATCATCTTCTATGGTTTCTCCTGCATTATTTGTTAAAGAGCCAGTACTTCCAGTGCAAATCCTTTTACTGTTTATATAATTGAAAAATAGTTTAGGGTTAATTTTTCTCTGAATGACAGCTGAGAGCTGCCCCTGATTGGTCCCTGCGCTGAGCCAATCAGAGGCTGTGACCAATCAGAGGCAGCTCATTCAGCAGGTGGGGATTTTAAATCCCCGGCTGCTGAATACTACTCAGAGCAGTTCAGGAGAACGGCCGGCCGCGCTGAACTCCGTCTGCCAGGACCAGGTTAGTATATATATATTTTTTGTTTTTACACACTTCTGGATGAATTTCCGGGAAGGGCTTATATTTTTAAGCCCTTCCCGAAAATTCATTGTGCGATCGCCGGCAGCCCATTGCTTTCAGTGGAACCAGCTGTATTGCCGGCTCCATTGAATTCAATGGGCAAACATCATTCTTCTCTTCCACAGCTGTTACAGATGTGGCAGAGGAGGATGATTTGTCTACTATATGTTCTCAATGGGGTCGGCGCTGCTGCCGCCGGCTCCATTGAGCGCATATAGAGAAGAGAACAGGAATCGCAGATCTCAGATAGAAAAAATGCCCGTCTGACTGAGCCCTTAGGGTGAATTAACACGGACGATTTTCCCGAATGATTTCTGTGTGTTGTGAGTTGCAAGGAAAAAAAAATTGCATCGCGCTCGCACGTACGAGGGAATTTTTCATACACATATTCACGTTTACGAGTTTCTCAGACCAATATCGCAAACGCATGAAACTCGCCCATAAAAATGCATCCGGATGGTGAAAATATTCTTTCAGTGCTTTTTCTATTTACCATTTATAAGTAAAATGACTTAGGGCTTAAACAAATGGGCGGGTTTTAGCCCCGTTATGTGGGCTTGAAAATCATTGCCGCAAAATGGGCCAAAATGAATCCGCTGATTTCAATGGTTTCATTTCCACTATTGGGATTCTCATGCGTGGTATTATGACAGCACTTGCCCTGTCTTTCTTGCACATAGTTTTCATATAGGGCAGGACTGATCTTCCCACTTTTTTTTTTCAAGCTCGCGCAATAGCACAGATTTTGAATAGTCAGAAAAAACCCCGTTCAACTGCTAATACGCTCCATAGCGGCGACTGTATTAGCGAATGCACTCGTGTGTTTTTGTCCTTAACTCCTTCCCTCCACAGGAAGTAAGGGTAAGTTCTGGCAGCGGGGTACTTCCCACAATTGGCTGTACTCTTACATCACATGGATAGCACAAGCTCATAAGAGATCTCACGCTATCCAGCAGCAAGAGCTGGCTGTCACTGATAGATGCGATGTTAACCCCCTCCCTGCCGTGATGTAGATGGCGGCATGGGAAGGGTTCACAGAGGGAGCGCGCTCCTTCTGTGACATCATCGGGCTCTAGCGATGTAATCGAAGAGAGCCCGGCTGGTTGCCATGATAACAGGATGCCACCTACAGGCGTCCTGTATTACCATTGCCTATAATCGCTATAACAAATGATAAGGCATTGCAGGAGAGAAGTCCTGCAATGTCTATCACAGCGATCATTGGTGGTATGATGTAAGGTCCCCAGAAGGACACAAATGGTGTAAAAAAAAAGGTAAAAAACAATTAAAAAAAAGAAAAAATGTAAAATTACCCTTAAAAAAACCCTTTCTTGTGCTCATATTAGTCAATTGTGTCAATTAGCATAAAGAAAAATGAAAAAGTTATAGGACTTTGAATGCAGCGATTTAGAAAAAAAAGGGGGGGGGTTATTGCAGAAAAGTGGAAAAAAATATAAGAATTTTGGTATTCTTGTAATCGTACCGCCCGGCAGAAAGAATGTGTTGTGTCAATTATGCTGCATGATTAACGCTTTAAAATAAATAAATAAAAATCTATGGCGAAATTGATGCGTTTTCTCTCCCTGCGATCCTTAAAAAAATAATAAAAGTTTTACAATATAGTCTGTGTACCGAAAAATGGCACCGATGAAAACTACAGTTCGCCACACGAAAAACAAGCCCTTATACGGCCGTGTCGACGGAGAAATAAAAAAGTTATGGCTTTTGAAAAATGGAGATTAAAATCCGCCAAAAAGCGTGCGTCCTTAAATCCAAAATAGGCAGTGTCCTTAAGGGGTTAAAGAAGACTTCCGATCCCGGATAATCATTTCCTTTAGACTTCCTACATTTCCGGTGAAGCGATCGGATGCCTGCGCTGCGATTACTGCAGACAAACGGCTCCATCAGCTATTAATGTACATTGTATATATACGGAATGTTAGACGTCTAGACATATTGGTTTGATCGCCGATTTCTTTTAATCCCCATTAACATCTATGGACAAAGTACACAACAAATCTGCGCTCGTTCCGCAGCAGAAATGGACGCACTGCGGATTTAACCCTTCGCACTGCGGGTCAGTTTCCATGCAGGAACATTCCGGAGCCGGCGGCGGAGACGTGTTCACATCTCATCCACTTTATTACTACTGGGTTCTGCTGGGGACTTTCCTGCCAAAAACCCCGACTGAAGTCCCTACTATTTCTGTCCCGTATGAACGCGCTCTCAGGCAAACAGGACCACAAGGAGGCGGGGCTTATGCAGATTTACGGAACCGCGCATTTATAGTCAATTTTGAGAACTTTCCTCGGTGGACGGGGACAAATATATCCTGCAATCTGGCATTCAAGTGTTTAGAAGTAAATGTGTGGATTAACTATTTATCTTCCACGTGAGCGTCCTGCCCAGATTGTCTATTTGGGACGTGTTTTTAGGGTTATAAAAAAATTCCACAAATTTTACGCATTTTATTTACAAGTACTTTTTGGTGGCGCCTTTTCCGGCACACCTGATTTTTTTCTCACATTTCTTTTCTTCTAGAGAAGCCTGGAGGAAAACACCAGAAGAAACATCTCACCTGGAGAAGGCGGCAATTTAGGAAAAAATGACATGGACTCCAAAAACATACCAAAAGTTAGGAAAAATAGCACCCAAAATGCCGTGTCTGACTTATTACTAACACCCTGACTTGGCTTTTCTTGCCTTTAAAAAATGCAGAAAGAACGCCGGCGTCAAAATTGCAAAAACATGCGATTTGTGAAAAGACTTTGTGTGACGCTGGAAAGGACTCCAATTAATAATGGTACTGCGCCTTTAAGTAACACCTTTCCAGTCGCTCTCTGCGCGGTGATGTCACAGTAACCACGATTCTCGGCTATTGTTCTGTATGGGGTTCTAGAACACTGACAGCTAGTATGTATGTGACTGACACCCGGCTATTCTTCACACTTCGTCCGTTACTGGTGGAGTGACCATATGCTCATTGCATACCTACCGCGCAACTGCTTCAGATTGCTATATTTACGTGATTCGTCTACCCGGCGAGACAAAAGGGATCTCCGCAGCTGATAAGGTACATTTCAGATAGAATCAGCGGATTTCATCACATTAGATGTATTTGATTGCAGATTTCTTCATTCTGTATTTACGAGTCAAGCGAACGTTTTCTATGGTACGTCTGTAATCAGACGCTGCTGACTTGTTGGCGCGGTCACTGAGGTGACATCATAGGTGCGGGCTGAACATACAATATACTAGATTATTATTGGGGCATTAATATAAAAGTAGCATTTAGTTTCTTTAGACTTTTGCCCTTCAGGAAAGTAACAGCATGTAATAACTGACGATTCTTAATCTAAAATCCCCGGGTAAAAGTGAGGGCCGGTGATAGTGAAGATCCCTACTTAATTCTGTAGGGAAGGTGATGTTGCCATGACAACCAGACTGCTCGCTATTGTTCTGTAAGCGGTTCTAGAACTTTGGTGAAGTACATGACCTTCCCTGCTCTGTCATTGTATTATTGTATTGCTGTATGACTGTTCCTCTTATAATCCATATATTTATTTACAGCAATGGAGAAAAATACATTTAAGAAGTCCCATAAAAGACCTTATATGGACCAAGACACGCCAGTAATACCATCCAAGAGGCGTAAGACCGAGCTCTTAGCTGTGGAAGAAGATGCTCCACAACCCACCGCGTCATGTGTCATGCGCCGCACGCGGCTGGACGAGACTCTAAGATGCCTCGGACATTTTATAAAGGAGAGATGTCACAAACTGACAGTACTGTCAGCCACAGAGCCAGTCCTATGGCTAAAATACATTGACTATACTATGACCAGGAGAGGATATCAACAGAAGAACTTGTTGACCCCAGGAAGCGTCACCTTCCTTTACATGTTATGCCGGGACCTTATCTCTCCAGAGACTGACAATATACTGGAACTGCGAGCGGCACTCTACACCTGCTATTACATGACCTACTGCTACATCGGCAACGAGATTGGTTACCCATTTACACCATTCCTGGTGAAGAAAGCAAAGCAGGACTTTTGGGACCGTTGCCTGTCCTATATACAACAAATGGGACCAAATATGATGCTCATCAATAAACACGACCAATTATATAAGATGATGCTTCTGGAGCTGAAGACCTACGGCCAACAATAGATAACCTCTTATGGAAATATATTTGTTCTATAACATCTCATCCTGACAGCAAAGAACCACCTACCATCACTTACCAGCAAAGAACCACCTACCATCATTTACCACCTACCATCATTTACCACCTACCATCATTTACCAGCAAAGAACCACCTACCATCATTTACCACCAAAAAACCACCTACCATCATTTACCACCAAAGAACCACCTACCATCATTTACCAGCAAAGAACCACCTACCATCATTTACCACCAAAAAAACACCTACCATCATTTACCACCAAAAAACCACCTACCATCCTTTACCACCAAAGAACCACCTACCATCCTTTACCACCAAAGAACCACCTACCATCCTTTACCACCAAAGAACCACCTACCATCCTTTACCACCAAAAAACCACCTACCATCCTTTACCACCAAAAAACCACCTACCATCCTTTACCACCAAAGAACCACCTACCATCGTTTACCACCAAAGAACCACCTACCATCCTTTACCACCAAAGAACCACCTACCATCCTTTACCACCAAAGAACCACCTACCATCCTTTACCACCAAAGAACCACCTACCATCCTTTACCACCAAAGAACCACCTACCATCCTTTACCACCAAAAAACCACCTACCATCCTTTACCACCAAAGAACCACCTACCATCCTTTACCACCAAAGAACCACCTACCATCCTTTACCACCAAAGAACCACCTACCATCCTTTACCACCAAAGAACCACCTACCATGATTTACCACCAAAGAATCACCAACCATCATTTACCACCAAAGAAAGACCAATTATCACTTACCACCAAAGAACCACCTACCATCATTTACCACCAAAGAAAGACCTACCATCACTTGATTGCCATTTTGGAGTCGGGAAGGAATTTTCCCCCAAATGGGCTAATTGGTTTCTGCTCTTGTTTTTTTTTGCCTTCCTCTGGATCAACAAGGGGGTTGAAATAGGCTGAACTAGATGGACATTGCCTTCATTCAGCCTAACATACTATGTTACTATGTAACTATGTTACTTACCGCCAAAGAAAGACCAACCATCATTTACCACCGTGAACAAGGAAAAAACTCTCACCTTGTATGCTGTCAGTGCCGGCCTTGTTTGTAACAGTCTCAGTTGCCTAGGAAATCTTCCAGTCCATCTCCACTTGGTCCTCGGTGGTTTGTAGATACAGGAAAATGACATTCAGGAGCCCGGACTATGAAATCCTTATGGCTTTATTCAGTGCTTGTTACAAAGCTTAAAATCCATTGCGCGGAGTAGGTGGTTCAGCTTATATGCACAGCCTTGTTCACCTCATTCATCTGTTGTTACCCCCGTCCTTATAAGCATTGCTCATTAAGGACCATCTGATCTTTAACCCCTTCTTGTTATATAACAAGGGCGAAACATCATTCACCACCAAATGAAACACCAGCCCCCCCCTGCTGCCTGTTACTATAGTATATTTATATAATTATCACTTATTTTTACCATATATATCTTTATGCTTTTTATTTATATTTTTTATATATTTTATATTTAGAATTTATTTTACAATTTTTAAAATGGATTTTATATATCTTTATTCATATATATATATTTGTATATAATCTAAATAAATATTTCTTCTCTTCTACCTGTTTTATTTATTAAGCCACAACTGCTACTATCAGACAATAAAATCGCTCATGTAAACACGGGGCCCAACGGTCCTGCGTGAGAAAGCGCTCCGTGGTTGCTGGTCGTGGCACCTCACTTACATGAAGTGACTAGTGAGTTCTCCCTCAGTGTAGACATCCCTTGGTGCTCTGGATATGAGGAGAGCGTTATATCAGCTGCGCTGAGAGGCTTTGTGGGTCACTAAGGAGTTAACCTGAAGGTCACTTGGAGGAGTTGTAACTTTTTTGACATTCAGCCCTCAATATCATGGAATAAACACTTGTAGCGACCGCTTAGATTTCCATCTACACAACCGTCTCCATTCATCCACATCACCTTAATGTATTCCCACCGGCGAGCGCGACATCGGTCCGAGAAACTGACACTGACATCGCCCTCCTAAACATCCGATTCTGGCGGCATTTATGTACTTGTGATTATCACGTTTTTCACGCCTGTGGAAATATCACAAGTGCTTCCAATAGGTTTCTATACAGTATCCAATAGGTTTTTTAACTTATTTTTGCTGCCAATGTAAAAAAAATGACAACTTTTATTGTTCATCGCCGTAGCGGTCTGTGGGCTTTTTTTTTGCTCGAGTGAGATGTAAATTTAATGGTTCTATGTAATATACCGTATAATGTACTGAAAAACTCTTAAAAGATTCTAAATGGAGTGAAATACAAAAAAAAGCACAATTCCACCATCTTTGGGTGCGTCTTGTTCCAGAGGCAGCTCTCAGCCATTGAATGACAGCTGAGAGCTGCCTCTGATTGGCCACGTTGCTCAGCCAATCAGAGGCAGCCCATTCAGCAGGTGGGGATTTTAAATCCCCGCCTGCTGAATACTACAGAAAGCAGTTCAGGAGAAGAGCCGGCTGGACGTGGCTGATCTCCGGCAGCTGCAAAAAGGTGAGTATATATATTTTTTTACACTTTTTTGGATGGTTTTCGGGGAAGGGCTTATATTTGAAGCCCTTCCCCGAAAATTTATACAGCACTTGCCGCAGCCCATTGCTTTCAATGGAGCTGGCTGCATTGCCGGCTCCATTGAATTCAATGAGCCAACATCGTTCTCCTCTGCCACAGCTGTTACAGTTGTGGAGGAGGAGAACGATTTATAGTATATGTTCCCAATGGGGTCGGCGCTGCTGCTGCCGCCGGCCCCATTGAGCGCATATACAAGAAAAACGATTTGCGCAGAATGCAGTTACATGCGTTCTGCGAATAGTTGTGTCATATAATTTTCGGCACATCCGCATAAAAAACGGCCATGTGACCGATCCCATTGCAAAGCATTGGGTATATATATTTGCAGATCGCAAGCGCATCTGCAAATCGGCCAAAAAACCGCCCGTGTGACTGAGCCCTTAATCAAACTTCCTTCCATGCTGCATTTACTGTATATGTGCCTTGTGGGATGGAGGGAAGGGTGTAACTTCATGTGATATATCAGTTGTATGCTGTTTGGCATCTGATAAACATGTCCTATATGTATACCCATAGATTATACGGCTTCCATTGACTCCTAACCAACATCCATGTCTTGTGGTTCTGAATAGTGCAGTCGGCTACATTTTGTAAAAATCTAGATAATGTTTTTTTTACTCAAGGTGTGAACCGAAGTGCGCACCATAGAAGGGTTACGGTACTCGTCTTCATACATGTTTATGGCTGGCAGATGTACGGCAGGACACTTGGCATGAGCGGAGTGTAAAAAAGTCCAAAGTGGGTCCAAAAAAAGTCGTGTATAAATAAAGAATAACGGAGAACTTAAAAATGAAGAAAACTTTTTATTAAAAAATAAATAAATACTCGGTAAAAGCCAAACAAATGGTTCCCCGTGCGCCTCCAGCGACCCCCATACTGCTCCCCATCATTCCCAGTGCGCCTGCAGTGCCCCCGTATTGCTCCCCACCATTCCCTGTGCACCTCCAGCACCCCCCGCACTGCTCCCCAGCACCCCACCATTCCCCGGGCTCCTTCAGCACCCCCCACACTGCTCCCCAGCACCCCACCATTCTCCATGCGCCTCCAGCACTTACTGTACTGCTCCCCAGCACCCCACAATACCCCGTACGCCTCCAGCGCCCCCCGTACTGCTCCCCAGCGCCCCACTATTCCCTGTACACCTCCAGCACCCCCCGCACTGCTCCCCAGCACCCCGCAATACCCCGTATGCCTCCAGCGCCCCCCGTACTGCTCCCCAGCACCCCACAATACCCCGTACGCCTCCAGCGCCCCCCGTACTGCTCCCCAGCACCCCACAATACCCCGTACGCCTCCAGCGCCCCCCGTACTGCTCCCCAGCACCCCACTATTCCCTGTACACCTCCAGCACTCCCTGTACTGCTCCCCAGCACCCCGCAATACCCCGTATGCCTCCAGCACCCCCGCCCCGTACTGGTCCCCAGCACCCCACCATTCCCTGTGCTCCTACAGCACCCCCACCATCTCCTGTGCGTCTGCAGCCCCCCTGTACTACTCCCCAGCACCCCACCATTTCCTGTGCACCTCGAGCGCCCCCGTACTGCTCCCCAGCACCCCACCATTCCCCGTACGCCTCCAGCGCCCCCTGTACTGCTCCCCAGCATCCCACCATACCCGTGTGCCTCCAGCGCCCCCGTACTGCTCCCCAGCACCCCACCATTCCCCGTACGCCTCCAGCGCCCCCTGTACTGCTCCCCAGCGCCCATTCCCTTGCGCCCCCGTGCTGCTCCCCAGCACCCCACCATACCTGTTTGCCTCCAGCGCCCCCCCGTATTGCTCCCCACCACTCCACCATTCCCCGTGCTCCCCAGCACTCAATCATTCACCTGTGCTCCTCCAGTGCCCCCCGTACTGCCCACCATTCCCCATGCTGCCCCACAAACATCACTCAGTGCCCACATGCGCTTTTCAATTCACCCCTTGAACCTCATCTTGTGCCCCCCACAATCATCGCTGCTCCCCACCCCAGAGACACCCAGCGCCTCCTGCACCCCACAGCTCTCCATGTGCTTTTCAACCTCCTCCTCAGCAGCCTCACAACCATCCCGAAGCCCCCCACATGCTTCACAAGATACTCATCCTGTACAACCAGACTCCCCAGAGACTCCCCCCATGTCTCAAGACCTTCTCTCTTGGAGCAGCATGGCGGGTGTGCCTACCAATCATAATTTAGCCGTTACCCTGGTTACAGACACGCCTGCAGTCAGGAAGAGGTGGACAGTTAATCCGCAGCTGTTAAACTACATCTCCCAGCATCCCTGCAGTCTGTCAGTCACTCACGGCATGCTGGGAGTTGTAGTTTCGGGGGACAAACTCGGTAAGTGTGACTGTGTGTAGTGCATGACTATGATGCATTCCGTATCGAATACGACTTCTGGGACCTGTGGTACTTCTATTTTATAACAAGTGACATTATATTAGCTGCACAGCCAATGGCCAGACGCATTGTTACTATTGTTGAAGATGTTTGCCAGTTTCCAACATGGCCGCTGCGGTGCATTCCAACTTCCTGTGCATTATGCGAATAGCGTAACGTTCAATACGTGAGGTTGTTTTTTCTTCTTTCATAAACTTTATTGACAAACAAAAGCAAAACAAAAAAGACAGAACTATGTGAAAGGTAATGCTTGCAGGACTGGACTTTACACTCGCTGTCGTTCTGTGCAGACATGGCGGCTCTGGAGATGGACGCCAGTGCAGTCAGGGAGCAGCACAAGTTTGACGAGCAGAAACTAAATGACTACTTATCGTGGCGCCTGCCCGGGTTCAGCAGCAGTGCCGCCTTGGCAGTCCTGCAGTACAGGTGAGAGCCCCATGCTGCAGTGTGACGGGGCGCCGCTGCTGCAGAGATAACAGGACCTGAGGAGGCGTCCCACCAGGCTGAAGTTGGTTTCTGAGGGCCGGTTCACACGGGCGGATTATGTGCGCACATTGTGTGTGTATAACACGCCACCAGTAGAACGCGCTGAATTCAAGGGGTTCGTTTCCATGAGCGCATTTTCCCCCCCGTGATCGCGTGTTACAATACGTGGCATGACCTTCATGGTGCACATTGAATGGATGTGCGTGTGTTAATGTGCATGTCATACGGAGAAAACCTGCGTATTCGTGTAGATCAGTGCGAATTTGCAGAGTGTTGTATGTTACCGCGTATTACCCGCGATAGGGCGCTATTGTTCCCTATGGGTTGCGTATTCTCTGCTGTCCATACACGATACAACGCATACGTGCGGCGCGGAATACGTAACGCCGCTCGGAGACAGAGCGAGGAATTTTTAAAAAGTGCATTCGCTGCCGTACGCGGCGATAGGCGACCCCCCCCCCCCCATGGCGGTAAAACGATGAGTGATCCACGCATACGACGTGGGAACGAGCCCTAATGAGGAAAACGTATCGTAATAATTAATTATATACCAGTTCGTCGCCCTGAGGCGGAGCAGCGGAAAATGGCGTAAAAATAACAAATATGGTCACACAAGTGTCTGATTGAAAGGGTTAAATGGGTTTGGGCCGCTGAACTTGCGCCTTCAGCACACAGAGGGTGATGCTCCGCACGACATATAGCTGAGATCAACCTGGAGCAAAGCGGTTCTGGGCATGAAAGTGGGCATCAAAGTGGGCAGACCGCCACAGTCTACTGAGCTGGTAACTGGTAATTTCAAAGGGTTAAATCAGTTTGCACCGCTGATGTATGACCGCCAGCACACAGAGGGGGGCGCCGCAACCCTCTAGTGCGCCGTACACTATACATGCATAATAGTTATTACCGCGTTCGTAACGACCCAGACGACGAAAATATTTAATCATTTATCGCAGGCGGTGAACGGCGTAAAAATAACCGTAAACGCAGACGCCAGAATCCCTCTTTTTGTTTTGTTTGCTTTTATTGCTTTTTTTTGGTAAACAATCCAAGTCATACATACCTCAGACTGGTGCCCATAAACACTGCAGCTCTTCCCTGCGGCAACGAGCCCTCGCAGCGCCCGCGGCCGGGAAATAATAACGTTCCGGGTCGTAGTAGGCGGCGATGTGTTTTTATTGTGCAAAAGTATTAAAAATAAAAAATTCTCTTAGGGCTCATGCCCGCGGGCGGAGTGGGATGCGCCCGCGGGCGGAGTGGGATGCGCCCGCGGGCGGAGTGGGATGCGCCCACGGATTTACGCTGTGGGATTACCGCGGTGGTAAACAAAACGCGCCTGCTGGTGATCGCAGAATAACGTGTGTTTTTTCCGCGGTCTCCATTAATACTATATTAAGAGAGAATCCGCAGTAAAATTCCGCGTGTCGGCATTGGCTGGCAGAAAGCTGTTAGGTTCAATAGGAAATAATAGCTGCGCAAATTCCACAGCACAAATCCATTCGTGGGCATTAGCCCTTACTTGGGGGCAATAATTATAACATATAGATGCGGGGGGGGGGGGGGACTCCTCTTGGTCTAAAGAAATGTTTACACGCAGACATTCGAGACTGTTTTGCACTCAAAACTTAAAACAGACAAACAGAGCAGAGTCATATATCCTAAATCAGTCCACTGAGCTCAGGACAGTTTTATGATGTGTCTTATCTCTCCTTCAAGCTGCACATGGAAGGAGATGCAGCACCACCTAGTGGATGGCAACATTATTACAAGTATTCAAAAGTTTTGAAGAAAGAATGAAAAAAATTATGATTGGGAAGAGGACATCGCTCTTGATCTCCTTCAGACCTTTCATACTTTCCACTTATGTAACAATCCTGGGCTGAGGTTAATTCCATTCTTGAGGGTATCAAACTTGGCCATAAACTTATACTCCCAAATTCTTCTGTGACGCTGCGACTTGAAATTGCCCTTCAGTATGATAACTCTCATCTGCTCTATGCTGTGTCCATGACCACAAAAATGTTTTGCCACAGGTAGTTCAGTCTTTCCCTCTGTAATTGAGTGGCGATGAGATCTCATCCTGGCCCTCGGTTTTTGAACTGTTTCCCCGATATAAAGCCCCCCAACGGGACATTTACTGCACATGATCAGGTACACAGCATCGGACGTGGAACATGTGAATGTCCTGCTTATAGTCCTGCTGTGTGTTGGGGATCCGTATCCTGTCCGCAGTCAGTATATGTGAGCAGGTCTTACAGCTCCTTACATTACAGGGATGAGTTCCTTTTTGTGTGTCAGAGGGCAATGCACTCCTGATTATAAAGTTCCTCAAATCATATATATATATATTTTTCTTTCTTTAAAACTTCATAAAAATTCAGAACTTCACTTGTAATAATGTTGCCATCCACTAGGTGGTGCTGCATCTCTTTCCATGTGTTTTTTTTTTCTTTCACCGGGGCAAAAATATCCTAAATTTCTATCAATAATTCACTGATTAGGATTAAAAATGAACTTCTATTTAATTAATAATAAAATGACTATTAGTCAAAGACACACTACATACAAAAACCAATAATAGTTCAGAAGGTTTCTAGACCAATAAGGGACCCATTATGGATTCATGAAGATGCAATTGTATTTCCCATGTCTCCAGATCTATTCATTTCTCTTTTATCTCACAGTAATGAGATGGACTATTTTAATAAAGATGTATTAAGTCTTGCGTGTTCGGATTTTTTATATATTCTTTATGCAATAGACTCTGATAATATAGAAGTCCCTCTACTACAATATCTTTAGTCTGGCATATCTTTATTGTTGCTCTGCGGCCGACTCTTTTGACAATGTCATGGGTCCCTGATGATGCAATCAGATGAATTGTACATCAAACAATGGCGTATCGCCATGGTGACATGTTGGAATAAGCCACGCAAGTGCATTGGATGTTTGAGGCCGTCTGATCATGACAAAGGCTTATTCCAACACGTCACCATGGAGATACGCCCGTCATGGAGACACGTCTGTCTGCGCAGCCGCAGTACATCTCCATCGATCGTTGCGGGGATACATGAAACATACAATCTGCGCATGCGCGAGTTTGGATATAGGCATGGGCCATGGAAATCCTCATATCTGTATGGTGCTTTCGATACTGACCCCCAGACGGTGATTGGTGGGAACAACAAGGGAGGCGGAGTCAGTGATACAAAAGGTGTGTATTCACCAGGTCATACCATCTCTGCATGACGCTCGCTACGAGCCATATGGTACTTTACATTGGGGATTAAAGCACAAACCCCGTTAGAACTTTGCTAAATCCTCCTGATGAACTAATTACAAAGACATGTAGCTTGGGAAACGCGTCGAGGTATATGATAAGAGTAGTGGAGGGGCTTACTTACATAATATGGGAGAAAGTAAGACAAACGCATAGAAGGCTCTGCATCTAGCAAGTATGTAGACCAACACACAATTGGACTGAAATAACGTAATGCAGGAGACACATGCGCTCTGCTATGAACAAAAGTCTATATACTCTAATAGACTATAGGGGATCAGAAAGTAGAGCCGCTTCTGTCATTGCTTGTACAGATAGCCAATACTAACGGACTTAGCTGTACAACAAACCTGAAATAAATACCCAATGACAAGGATTTACTGGGGATCCCAATATGAACACCCATATGCAATATCAGGTACAGAGTGGTAGAACATACACTACACTAAACAAAGTGTTTGGGGGGATAGAATAAGAGTACAACTATTTACTGTACTTAATGGAAGAATTGGGGATTTTATGGTGCTGACAAACAGAACTGCCAAACAATCTCAATTGGCTCTTGTTTCTGATAGTGTGACGCCTTATTTTGACGAACACACTTGTCTAATGCCACGTACATATTTCATGCTCAGCCTAGGCCATTATATATAACACTTTCAGTGTAACCTAATGGTGGTTTTGATTGTCATCATTTTTTGATGTACAATTCATCTGATTGCATCATCAGGGACCCATGACATTGTCAAAAGAGTCGGCCGCAGAGCAGCAATAAAGATATGCCAGACTAAAGATATTGTAGTAGAGGGACTTCTATATTATCAGAGTCTATTGCATAAAGTATATATATAAAAAATCCGAACACGCAAGACTTAATACATCTTTATTAAAATAGTCCATCTCATTACTGTGAGATAAAAGAGAAACGAAGAGATCTGGAGACATGGAAAATACAATTGCATCTTCATGAATTCATAATGGGTCCCTTATTGGTCTAGAAACCTTCTGAACTATTATTGGTTTTTGTATGTAGTGTGTCTTTGACTAATAGTCATTTTATTATTAATTAAATAAAAGTTCATTTTTAATCCTAATCAGTGGATTCTTTCCATGTGCAGGTTGAAGGAGAGATAAGATGCATCATAAAACTGTCCTGAGCTCAGTGGACTGATTAATGATTTGTGTCTCAGCTCAGTTTCTCTGCAGCTGTTCTGTCAAGACACACCAGGATGCAGCGCCCTCTACTGTTATACACCACAGAACACTTGTGTCTGCAGCTGTTCTGTAGAGAGACACCTGGATGCAGCGCCCTCTACTGGTATACACCACAGAATACGTGTTTCTGCAGCTGTTCTGTAGAGACACACCTGGATGCAGCGCCCTCTACTGTTATATACCACAGAACACTTGTGTCTGCAGCTGTTCTGTAGAGACACACCTGTATGCAGCGCCCTCTACTGGTATACACCACAGAATACGTGTTTTTGCAGCTGTTCTGTAGAGACACACCTTGATGCAGCGCCCTCTACTGTTATACACCACAGAACACTTGTGTCTGCAGCTGTTTAGAGACACACCTGGATGCAGCGCCCTTTACTGGTATACATCATAGAACACTTGTCTGCAGCTGTTTAGAGACACACCTGGATGCGGCGCCCTCTACTGTTATACACCACAGAACACTTGTGCCTGCAGCTGTTTAGAGACACACCTGGATGCAGCGCCCTTTACTGGTATACATCATAGAACACTTGTCTGCAGCTGTTTAGAGACACACCTGGATGCAGCGCCCTCTACTGTTATACACCACAGAACACTTGTGTCTGCAGCTGTTTAGAGACACACCTGGATGCAGCGCCCTCTACTGTTATATATCACAGAACACTTGTGTCTGCAGCTGTTCTGTAGAGACACATCTGGATGCAGCGCCCTCTACTGGTATATACCACAGAACACTTGTCTGCAGCTGTTCTGTAGAGACACACCTGGATGCAGCGCCCTCTACTGGTATATACCACAGAACACTTGTGTCTCCAGCTGTTCTGTAGAGACACATCTGGATGCAGCGCCCTCTACTGGTATATACCACAGAACACTTGTCTGCAGCTGTTCTGTAGAGACACACCTGGATGCAGCACCCTCTACTGGTATATACCACAGAACACTTGTGTCTCCAGCTGTTCTGTAGAGACACATCTGGATGCAGCGCCCTCTACTGGTATATACCACAGAACACTTGTCTGCAGCTGTTCTGTAGAGACACACCTGGATGCAGCGCCCTCTACTGGTATATACCACAGAACACTTGTCTGTAGCTGTTCTGCAGAGACACACCTGGATGCAGCGCCCTCTACTGTTATACATCACAGAACACTTGTGTCTCCAGCTGTTCTGTAGAAACACACCTGGATACATCATCCTCTGTGCCAAACAGACCTTTTAGAATTCTGGCCAACAAGTTCCCCCTCGGTCTCATCAGACATAACACGTTTTCCCACATACTTCTGGCAGGATTCATGTAGGTTTTGGCAAAACATGGCCACGCTTGGATGTTTTCCTCTGTTTGAAAAGGCTTCCATCTTGCCCCCCTCCCTCACAGCCCAGACATATGAGGAATACAGGAGATGGTTGTCACATGACCACACAACCAGTACTTGCCAGGAACTCCTGCAGCTCCTTTACTGTTGCTGTCGGCCTCTTGGAGTCTCCTGGACCCATTTTCCTCTGGTCTTTTTGTCTGGCTGATTGGCTGATTCTGAACACAACCACACCCCCAATATAAGAGGGTGTGGACACTTATGTAACCGCATTATTGATAAAACCCTGGCATTTTAACAGGGGTGTGAAGACTTCTTATATCCATGCCCAGTATAGTGCCAGGGCTCCCATATAGTAATTGCTCTGTTGTATGGGCTTTCTTACTCCTTATATGTTTTATAAATGAAATGGTAAAATAAAGTCACGATCCTTATTATTATTCTAGATCTGGGCAGTCCAATCCTACATTCTTCCTGCAGAAAGGTCAGAAAAGATTTGTTCTCAGAAAGAAGCCACATGGCCTGTTATTGCCAGGAGCCCATCGGGTAAAGTACTGTTTATTACATGAAGCTCTAACACTGAAAATATTCAGCCTCTTATTTTTTGTACAAGACAACATTTAGTTTTGCTGTAGGCTGTAAAGCAAGATGCCTTTCTTTTAGTGATCTGGTATTTGCTGACATCTAGTGACAAATCAGAAAACTGCGATTATAACTCATTTGCTGCTGGGTTTCCCTGTAGATTGTGTGATTGCTCAGGGTTCCCAGCAGCAGGACACATGGAATCCGTCTTGTTGGAGATTCTTCTGACAACACGCATTGCCCAGATCATACAATATTTACCTGCAAAAACGCTTCCAGCTCTGCAGTGTGTCACCGCTAAACATATGAACGAAGAGCTGTATTTTGTACACAGGCTATACTTACATGCTGTTTCTAGTATGTGTCATTGGGGACACCGCAAGGCCTTGGGTATAGCTGCTGCCACTAGGAGGCAACACTAGGCAAAGACAGAGTTAAGGTCCATTTATACGGGACGAGCTGCGGGGCCAACGATGTCCGATAGTGAGGGACACCGCACACCCACAATTCTTATTCTGTCATTAACTCCAGTTGTCCCTCTAGAAGGGTCCCTCAGTTCTCCAGGTTCCTACATGGTTCCATTTAATTCACTTTATGGTTTTTATCGACTTCTTTTCATTTGTTAAATTGTGTTTCTCCTACAAACTGATTTGGCTCAGTGCCTGCAGGAGGGGTAGAGGCGGTAGGAGCCATAGTGCCCACTCCATAGTGGCAGTGGGTACAGCCAAGGCCTTGCCATCCGCTCCTCCCCAATGAACATGACAAGAAATGGATTTTACTGTAAGTAACACAAATCCTGTTTCCTCCTGCTGACATGTTTTATTGTAGCAGGTGATACTCTGTAACATCTTTCAAACTCTTTTTTATTGGCATTAGTTTAAACATGAAAGAAACATACATTAACTGGTTACATTTTTTTTGTATACATCTTATTTGCTGTCAAAACAGTTTCCATCCGTTAATCTTTGCTCGTAGCACTTGTTATGCCTTCATTTCCCCCCCCCCCTTCCCATAATTCCCCAAAACGTAAAACTTTCCTATATAAACTTAAGTGATTACCAATAAAACATAAACTAGTGGTTTGCTAAACTAGCCCGCATAACACTTTGTTTTCCTACTATATTTTGTCATGTGATTTTAAGGGTTCCCAGTCGGTTCATGTGGTTTTGTTCATGATACCATGTCCTATTGGCAAATTGGAGCACTCTGTAACATCTTATGTTCGTCTTTAGATTGAGAGAGAATATGAAGTACAAAGGGCGTTATGTTCCAATGGATTTCCTGTGCCAAGGCCTTTACTTTACTGCAAAGATGTGACGGTTATCGGTACTGAATTCTATGTGATGGAACATGTGCAGGTCAGCTTTATTAGCCTCATATATGACAAGCGTGTGACTATCGTTAGAAGATACAATCTGCCCTGGTTGATATGATGTCTGTGTTCATCTTGCAGTAATGTCCCGTGGCCGGCCATCAGATAGAGCCATGCACAGCCCTGTGACAAATGACATGTTGGCGGTAATGTCCCGTGGCAGGCCATTAGATAGAGCCATGCACAGCCCTGTGACAAATGACACGTTGGCAGTAATGTCCCGTGGCTGGCCATCAGATAGAGCCATGCACAGCCCTGTGACAAATGACACGTTGGCAGTAATGTCCCGTGGCTGGCCATCAGATAGAGCCGTGCACAGCCCTGTGACAAATGACACGTTGGCAGTAATGTCCCGTGGCCGGACATCAGATAGAGCCATGCACAGCCCTGTGACAAATGACATGTTGGCAGTAATGTCCCGTGTCCAGCCATCAGGTAGAGCCGTGCACAGCACTGTGACAAATGACATGTTGGCAGTGATGTCCCGTGGCCTGCCATCAGATAGAGCCATACACAGCACTGTGACAAATGACATGTTGGCAGTGATGTCCCGTGGCCGGCCATCAGATAGAGCCATGCACAGCACTTTGACAAATGACATGTTGGCAGTAATGTCCCGTGGCCGGCCATCAGATAGAGCCATGCACAGCATTGTGACAAATGACACGTTGGCAGTAATGTCCCGTGGCTGGCCATCAGATAGAGCCATGCACAGCACTGTGACAAATGACACGTTGGCAGTGATGTCCCGTGGCTGGCCATCAGATAGAGCCATGCACAGCCCTGTGACAAATGACACGTTGGCAGTAATGTCCCGTGGCCGGACATCAGATAGAGCCATGCACAGCACTGTGACAAATAACGTGTTCCAGTAATGTCCCGTGGCCGGACATCAGATAGAGCCATGCACAGCACTGTGACAAATGACACGTTGGCAGTAATGTCCTGTGGCTGGCCATCAGATAGAGCCATGCACAGCACTGTGACAAATGACACGTTGGCAGTAATGTCCCGTGGCCGGCCATCAGATAGAGCCATCCACAGCACTGTGACAAATGACATGTTGGCAGTAATGTCCCGTGGCTTGCCATCAGATAGAGCCATGCACAGCACTGTGACAAATGACACGTTGGCAGTAATGTCCCGTGGCCTGCCATCAGATAGAGCCATGCACAGCCCTGTGACAAATGACACGTTGGCAGTAATGTCCCGTGGCCGGCTATCAGATAGAGCCATGCACAGCACTGTGACAAATGACACGTTGGCAGTAATATCCCGTGGCCGGCCATCAGATAGAGCCATCCACAGCACTGTGACAAATGACATGTTGGCAGTAATGTCCTGTGGCTTGCCATCAGATAGAGCCATGCACAGCACTGTGACAAATGACACGTTGGCAGTAATGTCCCGTGGCCGGCCATCAGATAGAGCCATGCACAGCACTGTGACAAATGACACGTTGGCAGTAATGTCCCGTGGCTGGCCATCAGATAGAGCCATCCACAGCACTGTGACAAATGACATGTTGGCAGTAATGTCCTGTGGCTGGCCATTAGATAGAGCCATGCACAGCACTGTGACAAATGACATGTTGGCAGCCTCTGCCTATCCTTTTCACTCCATATTGCTCTATTTGTCCACAGAACTTATATTTTTAAATGTTCTTCTAATACATCCACAATACAGAAATGGAGGCTCGATCATCTCCTTACGCCAAAGACTTCTTATAGCATTTACAGACAATGTACTACTAAAACTTTCAGTCCAAGAAATAATGGCTACTCGCTACCCAGACCCTGACCGCACCGTGCCATTAAACGTCCCAGAGATGGAGAACGGCAGCTCTCCAAAGTAGAAAGTATATAATAATAATAATCTTTATTTGTATAGCGCCAACTTATTCCGCAGCGCTTTCAGGCATGGATAAATGCAAAACAATACAACAATTACAATATAAGGTACATTGGGTTAGACACAAATGGGTTGCGGGTGGTACAGGAGGTGCAGGGGTTGGGGAACACAGGCAATAGGAAATTTTATGTACAGATCATTTATCAGAAGGCAAACAGGGTGGAGCACCATAGGGAGGGGCGAGGGACTAGGTCAGGAGATTTGGTATGCTTCCCTGAAGAGGTGCGTTTTTAAGGCACATCTGAAATTTCGTGCATCGGTAATTGTCCGGATGCCTTGGGGTAGAGCATTCCAGAGGATGGGTGCTGCTCTGGTGAAGTCCTGTAGGCGAGCATGTGAGGTTCGTATTACAGGGGTGTTTAGTCTGAGGGTGTTAGCCGATCGGAGTGAGTGGGCTGGGTGGTGTACTGACAGTAGGGAGGCGATGTATGGTGGCGCAGCGCCATGCAGAGCTTTGTGAGGGAGGTAGAGGAGTTTAAATTTAGTTCTGCAGTGGATGGGCAGCCAATGCTGCGACTGGCATAATGCAGAGGCGTCTGAGTAACGACTGGATAGAAAAATGAGTCTAGCTGCTGCATTTAGTATGGATTGGAGCGGAGCGAGTCTAATGCGGGGGAGGCCAATGAGTAGCGAGTTGCAGTAGTCAAGCCGGGACTGGATGAGCGCAACCACGAGCGTCTTTAGCGTGTCCGTGGTTAGGAACGGACGTATTTTAGCAATATTTCTGAGGTGCATGTGGCATGTTTGGGCCAGAGATTGGATATGGGGGGCAAAGGAGAGGTCAGAGTCCAGTATATTCCTTTACTCATTCTTTATGGCAAAGTTTCAACTTCAACTGGAGATTTTTATTTCCAAGAAGTCTTGAAAAACTCCAGCTGGAGTCGAAACTTCACAATACATGAATAAAGGAAAATGTTTCTACTTTGGAGGCTGCAGTTCTTCAATTCGAAGTACAAAACGCAATACAAAATGCAGATACAGAGAAGACAATCTATGCAGCACAGCTGCCATGTAATAACACACTATGCTCCTAAGTGTTAGGCCATCCCAATGCCGGGAGATTGTCTCTCAGTGAAACCCGCTCTAGCTAATTATCTGGGTTAGCCTGCAGAGCGGGACCTCACCGGCGGGAGTTTTGCCTGGACAGTCTAGCAGTGCGCTGGTTGTACACATTCTGGTACTGATCCATGGTTTTCCCTGCTATTATTTGACTGCCCTTCTGCGAGCGGTTGATATTAACTATATCTGGGGCAGACAAATATAGCTAAAGATGTAGTGTCATACACATAAGGTCATATTAAAGAGACCCAATGGGACTCCATATCAATAACACTGTCCCCTTGATATTATCTTCAAGTTGATTCTACAGCCTGGTAGACACTACCCATTATGTGTGGCCATATATGTTCTAATATACCTCACCAACTGAGATGGTGTTCTAGGAGATATTGGTTCAGAGCCAGAAATCGTCTTTTATCTGGTAGACTATCCTCTATGCATTACGTTTTTGTGACACAAATAAGGTTCCTGATTAAATGCCCAAAATCGGGCAGGAAAACGCATCGAACCAAACTAAACTAAAATCAAGAACCAAAGTATATCTGAACCAAACTCGGGCCGCCTAACAGTGAACTAGAGTGGTTCTCCATCGGTAGTTATTCTATCACATTCCTGCATTGATGATTTCACCATCATCAATAGGCCTGTAGTGTCTTACAGACCTGACGATCATCACTTTCCTGTTTGAGGTGCACACTCATAGAGAAACCCAAATCGAGTGGACAGATCAGTATTAGTCGTCTTATTTTGAGCTTCCACACCTCAAGAGAAGCTCATGTCCGTTCGGCCCCGACCCTACTGGACCGCCCATCCAGCGTGGTCGGTCTCTTGTATATACTATATCGCTTAACAACAGAGTAACTCGGTGAGAGGCAATATATCTCTGATTATATACTGTTGGGATCAGTGCAGTCTGTTGGATAACTGCGGCCTGTCAGGATTCATACAGTATTGTCACGGTCGTTATATCCTGACAGCTTACTGTACATTGTGGTCTATGAACCGATTAGTCTCGTGGCACCATTGTCTATTTTCTGATATTTTGTGGGAATAACAAGGACCCGTCTCTCTGTGCCCCCACCAGGGTTTCCACATTAGTCTGGTCAGTCGGTATGTTTGTAGGTCCAATCTTATATTTTAATTATCATAAATACAAATTAGTTTTAATTCTAGCTATTCTCTGTGAAGGGCTTCCCAATACTATATAGACTATACTCTGTCTGTGTGACGTGTTTCTTAGACTATGTTCACATCCGCGATTGGAAATTCTGTTTGGAAGTTTCATTGCAGATCGGTACAAAACGGCATTAAAGGCATAAAGGATGTTTCTGTCCGGTAGAATGCTGGACAGCTGAACAGAGACCAAATGGACACCATTATGTTCTATGAGGTCCATTTGGCGCCCTTCAGTTCCATTATAAGTCGGATCTGTTCGGCTGCCAGATTCCCCTTTTCTGCTCCCCGAAGGAGCCGGAAGACGGAACCTCCGACCGCAGCTATGAACATATCCGTATCTACTTTCCAACGTGTGATGCTCTTGATGTGGTCAGCGGCCTCGGTCTCCTTGATAGAACTTGCATTAATAACTAATGGTTCCTCTGGTCTCTTGGTTTAGAGGCTGAATTGTCTGCCTTTGTTTTTGCAGGGACGCATTTTCCGAGATGTCACGCTGCCGGAGGTCAGCCCCGCAGAAAGATCAGCCTTGTATGTCGCTCTCGCTGAAACTCTTGCCCAGCTCCATTCCTTCGATATACGTGCACTAAATCTGACCGGATACGGCAAAGGGAAAGGCTACTGCCAGAGGCAGGTAATGTGAAGCTGTTCCCGTGTGATGCCTGTTTAGTCCTAATTATTTGCCATTTACTTTCATATGACAGTTTTACTTGGTTGTCGTTGGGATGCACCCGGCCCGCTGTAATATCGTCATCATAACCATCAAAGACATGTATACTATCTGGGGAGATCGGTGCAGAGCTCTTCTCCAGAAGTAGGAAGACCGTCTCGCTCGTGCCAACTGGCTGGTTGTATTAGTAATGTTCTAAATTAGCAGCGCAATATTTATATGCAGGTCCACCTTAACCTCTCATTTAACTATATATCAGCCAGAAAACAGACGCCAGCGCCCAAGAGCTGGTCTGGAGCCTCCTTGTCAGATTCCGCTAAATCACTTAACATAATATACAATAGCGCAGCGTGCAGCAGTGGAAACATAAGGCTGTCAGCGGGGTGCATTGGGTGCTGGTAATGTGTGGCATATAACGGATCTGGTACTGCCGTTACTTCCATTGTGCGGCTCATATAACGAAGCACAACGATGGAAGTTCTTAACGGCGATGTCTACGAGTTCTTAGTTTCTTGACTATTGGACACTTTTAATCAAAGCCTATAACAATTTGCCTATGTTATTTCACTTATGTTATATTGTTTGTGACCTCTTCATTCCCCAATGTCTTGTTGCCCAGTTTATGTGTATCGTTCTGTGTATATACCTGACAGGTCTCTACATGGCAGAAGCAATATGAACGGGCCACTCATAGAGAGAT
This sequence comes from Eleutherodactylus coqui, assembly GCF_035609145.1. Taxonomy (NCBI): domain Eukaryota; kingdom Metazoa; phylum Chordata; class Amphibia; order Anura; family Eleutherodactylidae; genus Eleutherodactylus; species Eleutherodactylus coqui. The sequence continues at coordinate 29,212,106 of NC_089848.1, read as the reverse complement.
ACCCGCAATGAACCAACTGGCTGACTGGTTAATGAAGAATGTACCGAGCGATGACCATGAGGAGCGTCTGATCCATGGAGACTTCAGGATTGATAATGTCATTTTTCATCAGACAGAGGTCTTTTATCTTCTATTGTTTGTTACTGCGATCCATGACCTCGCACTTTCAGATATATTTGAGCAGCTTGTAGGACTTATAAATGTATATTAGCTACATATAGTGTTTGGAGATAATTGCAAGTACTTTCCAGGTAGTAGCTTAAGAGATGGATTGTTGTGGTCCGGGCTGCTGCACCTTCTATCTAGTTTAGTATCTATACAGAATAGAGCATGTACTACTATTTCTAAAGGTCTATCATGTACCTGCCATACAGTATAGTTCATTACATTTCAGGATTTCAGCTTTGCGGGGTTCCCTTATGGATCTCATGGAATACAAGACAGAATATCGAATGCTGCTGTGCAATATATATATATATATATATATATATATATATATTGTCCCTACAAGCTGACATTAGACGTTTCTCTCCAGGCCCGTGTAATTGCTGTTCTTGATTGGGAACTCTCTACTATTGGACATCCAATGACTGACTTGGCTTACCTTACCTCACCTTATTTTTGGCCACCAGGCATGCCGTACCTCGGACAAGTTAGTAACAAAACCTTTACAGATATTGAAGGTAGGTGTTCCTAATAAATATAGACATGGATTTAGATTGACCTTTTATTTGGGCTTAAAGGGGTTTTGTCTTTAGAAAAAAAAAATCAATACTTACCTATTCCTCCCCCATCATTCTTCTTACCGTATCTTCTCCTTGTCGATCTTCTCCTGGCTCCTCCAGAGCCCCCAGGTCACCTCACCTCCAGCCGGCCAGATCCTCTTCTTCCTGTTTTGGAGCGTCCATTCTCGACAGTCTCCTGGCAAGTCAGTGTATGTTTCCTGCCTAGCAGAGAATGCCGGGCTATTGCTGAGACTGCGCATGCGCACTGTCTCGCCGCGAGTGTTCATATACTAGTGTCGCGACATAGGCAGGCAGTGAACGCTTCGTCACTAGTGCTGTAGCATACGTTGCCCTGCTGGAAGGAGAATGCCGACAATATACACTTCGTCACCGGAAGAAGAAGAATCGGTCAGCTTGGAGGTGAGGTGAACCGGGGGACTAGTGAGGATCGGTGAGGAGACGATGCGGTAAGAAGACTGACGGGGAAGGAATAGGTAAGTATTGATTTTTTTTTTTGTTAGTTTGTTTTTTAAAATGACAGAACCCCTTTAACTTCTTCCACTTTAGTCCCAACATAAATCACTCAACTGCTTGCTGTAACCTGAGGCTGTCTCTATTAAAAATTGGTTCAGGAGCCTCCAAAATATCAATTCCAAATATTAAATGTAAATTGAAATGAAATAAGATAACTGACGCAGATAAAGCTGTTTGTTGCATGTATAAGAAGGCATCCTCACCTGGTGTCCAGTAGAAGAGTCCAGCAGGGTTGGTAATTCCTCAGTACATCTACATGGCTTTCGATTTCTATTACAGAGCTTAGAACCCCCTATATAGACACAGGAGAGAATCCAGAATTCTGGCAAAAAGTTGAATATTTTTGCATCAGCCCTGCTTGCTCAAAATATTGCAACTGTTTTACCCTTGTTCTCACTACTTTTCTAAACATTTGGCTGTGGCTTAGCTGAAGTTGGCAGGACTTACCCACAGCCTGACAAATGTATTATTTACACCAGAAACTGTTGTAAATTCTACCACAAATCTGGAAGCTCCACAGGTGAGACATTATATACCAAACGGGTCTATGCATCCCTTGGGTGAGTTCCCGGGTGGCCTGTCCAGTGGGGCATGGCTAGTATATGCTCAGCTATCGACTTTTCTGTCCTACCAATTCCCTCGCAGTCCCATTCAGCTAGATTTAACCCCTTTTGAACATTTATGGTTACAGACCACCCCACTCTGTTCCCACCTGGTATTGTTGCCCTGCAGTCTGCATCAGGAGGTGGGGGACTACCCTGCGGCTCTATTTGTGACTGCATGGGAAGTGGAGCTGGGTTTGAACTCTTCTTCAGAGGAATGGACCAAGGCATTCACTCTGGCACATCCATCTTCCATATAATGTAAATTACAGGAGAAGACTAAGATTCCAACCAGATGGTAGAGAACACGTGCCTTGCTCCATGACCTCTCCCCGGACTGCTCGCGGCTCTGTTGGTGTTGTGGAATGACTCGAGGCACACATGCTGACATTTGGTGTGAGAACATTGCTCCTGTCAGGTGACCTATTAATTCTACCTATTATAAGGTTTGTTGCAATGACCTTCAGTGTCCCCAGAGAGGACTTTATTCGCCATTGTCCCTAGACCTGTCTCCTCTCTGAAGAACGCTCTCTTAGGTATTTTGTTCTTTCAAGCAGCCCGTCTGGTTATTCCACGTCATTAGAAATTCTCTCAAATTTCTAGTTTGCCGGAATTTTACGACACTTTATTTCTAGATAAATTAGAGGAGATTATTCCTCAGCATCAGGATTCTGACAGCTTTAGTCTCCTTGGATTCTGTTTCAGGATACCCAGGAACTTTCCAACCCGGCTGCTTGCCACACTGTAGTGCTTGCCACATTGTGATGCTTGCCACACTGTAGTGCTTGCCACATTGTGATGCTTGCCACACTAGTGCTTGCCACATTGTGATGCTTGCCACACTGTAGTGCTTGCCACATTGTGATGCTTGCCACACTGTAGTGCTTGCCACATTGTGATGCTTGCCACACTGTAGTGCTTGCCACATTGTGATGCTTGCCACACTGTAGTGCTTGCCACATTGTGATGCTTGCCACACTAGTGCTTGCCACATTGTGATGCCTGCCACACTGTAGTGCTTGCCACATTGTGATGCTTGCCACACTGTAGTGCTTGCCACATTGTGATGCTTGCCACACTGTAGTTTCACAACTACCATCCAGCCCCCCCCATCCACCCTCCTTTTCATTTTTTTCATTCTTCTCTTTTTTTCTCTCTCTCACTTTTGTGGTAAATGTCGGTTGTTTCTCTTACAGTTGAAGTGTATTTCATTATTAATAGCCTGTTATATAGACGCGTTTCAGTACAACGTATAGTTCATACATTTGTGAATGTCATGTCTTACTGTTTGGTGTTCAGATAAAATGATTGATTATAGTGCCCACTGTATGAGAACTGACCACTCCTATCCAGTTTTGTGAATAAGGAGAGGGTTGTCAATCTTCATACAGTGGGCGGGGAGAGCCCAGAGTGGCCCGCCCCCGGGACTCCGAACCTAGCTCTGAGTCAAACTTCAAAGTCCGTTTAGTCTGAAACTCTGCACTCACAGGGCAACAGGCATCTCTGCCTCAGGTCCATGCTGTCCATGGTTCGGGCAGCATGAATCTGAGGGCAGAATCTCTTTAACCTATAAAAGGGGTATTCCAACCACAGCAACGTATATCCTACCCAGAGGATAGGGAATAACCTGCTATTTAGAGTGGGTCTGACCGGCTGATACCTCCCACCCCCATCCCAAGAATGCAGCTCTGGTGTGTCCTGATGTGTGGGCAGAGGAGGATTTACTTGTGTGTCTCTGCTCCATTCATTTCAGAGCTACTACTGGAGCTAGCTTGAATTCGGTAATTACCAGAAGTCTCAGAGAAGTGAATGTATCGGAGGCTTTAGGTGAGTATACGTGTTTTGTGCTGCCCATACCCGGCTGCATTCTCAGAATCGAAGGGGGTCTCGGCACTCAGACCCTCACTGATCAGCAAGTTATCCCCTATCCACACAATGTAAATGCAGGAGATCTGGAGCACTGTATCAGAAAAACTAAGCTCCAATCTCTGGAAAGACATATTAATACATTAACGAACACAGAAATTTAGACCTAAATAAAACCGCCATGATGATAAAGGTGGAGATTCGCTTCAAAGGAATGAGAAGGCTTTCCTCATTGCATGTGCCTATTTCTTCCTTTTTCAAGGACTGCCTGCATTTGAGGATCTGACTAACATTTATAGCCGCTGTCGAGGTGTATCGTCACAACTCCACAACTGGAATTTTTTTCTTGCGCTTACCTTTTTCAAGAAGGCTGGAATATTACAGGTGAGAACAGTTCTGTACATATAAGACACTATCGCTTCCACATGCTGGAACATTACAGGTGAGAACAGTTCTGTATATATAAGACACTATCGCTTCCACATGCTGGAACATTACAGGTGAGAACAATTCTGTACATATAAGACACTATCGCTTCCACATGCTGGAACATTACAGGTGAGAACAGTTCTGTACATATAAGACACTATCGCTTCCACATGCTGGAACATTACAGGTGAGAACAGTTCTGTACATATAAGACACTATCGCTTCCACATGCTGGAATATTACAGGTGAGAACAGTTCTGTATATATAAGACACTATCGCTTCCACATGCTGGAACATTACAGGTGAGAACAATTCTGTACATATAAGACACTATTGCTTCCACATGCTGGAACATTACAGGTGAGAACAGTTCTGTATATATAAGACACTATCTCTTCCACATGCTGGAACATTACAGGTGAGAACAATTATGTACATATAAGACACTATTGCTTCCACATGCTGGAACATTACAGGTGAGAACAGTTCTGTACATATAAGACACTATCGCTTCCACATGCTTGAACATTACAGGTGAGAACAGTTCTGTACATATAAGACACTATCGCTTCCACATGCTGGAACATTACAGGTGAGAACAGTTCTGTACATATAAGACACTATCGCTTCCACTTGCTGGAACATTACAGGTGAGAACAGTTCTGTACATATAAGACACTATCGCTTCCACATGCTGGAACATTACAGGTGAGAACAGTTCTGTATATATAAGACACTATCGCTTCCACATGCTGGAACATTACAGGGGAGAACAATTATGTACATATAAGACACTATCGCTTCCACATGCTGGAATATTACAGGTGAGAACAATTATGTACATATAAGACACTATCGCTTCCACATGCTGGAACATTACAGGTGAGAACAGTTCTGTATATATAAGACACTATCGCCTCCACATGCTGGAATATTACAGGTGAGAACAGTTCTGTACATATAAGACACTATCGCTTCCACATGCTGGAACATTACAGGTGAGAACAATTCTGTACATATAAGACACTATCGCTTCCACATGCTGGAACATTACAGGTGAGAACAGTTCTGTACATATAAGACACTATCGCTTCCACTTGCTGGAACATTACAGGTGAGAACAGTTCTGTACATATAAGACACTATCGCTTCCACATGCTGGAACATTACAGGTGAGAACAGTTCTGTACATATAAGACACTATCGCTTCCACATGCTGGAACATTACAGGGGAGAACAATTATGTACATATAAGACACTATCGCTTCCACATGCTGGAATATTACAGGTGAGAACAATTATGTACATATAAGACACTATCGCTTCCACATGCTGGAACATTACAGGTGAGAACAGTTCTGTATATATAAGACACTATCGCCTCCACATGCTGGAATATTACAGGTGAGAACAGTTCTGTACATATAAGACACTATCGCTTCCACATGCTGGAACATTACAGGTGAGAACAATTCTGTACATATAAGACACTATCGCTTCCACATGCTGGAACATTACAGGTGAGAACAGTTCTGTATATATAAGACACTATCGCTTCCACATGCTGGAACATTACAGGTGAGAACAGTTCTGTACATATAAGACACTATCGCTTCCACATGCTGGAATATTACAGGTGAGAACAGTTCTGTATATATAATGTGATTGTTCCCAGCAAGAGAAGCCAAGTAATCTTGTAGATATGATACCTTTTAATGGGCAACAAAAATACATGACATTATAGCAAGCTTTCCAAACTACTCAGGGTTCCTCCTCAAGCATTATGAAATAAGTAGATCTGAAGAGGCATGCATATATATATATATATATATATATATATATATATATATATATATATATATATATATATATATATATATATATATATATATATTACACACACACATACACATGACAAGGCACAGACTCGGATGTGATTAATTTTCACTTAAAAAATACCAAAACAGGATGAGTAGAGTAATAAATAAATACCTAAATAGTCCACTGACAAAGATGTGAAGGGTTTTATGGTCCCTGAATTAGTGTTAGGGGATCACCAGGACAGCAGTGTTGTCTGTTCTATAGATTTCTCATACTTCCCAGTCACGCACAAAGCCTCTTGAAGAATTTATGCCTGTGTTGAAAGTGTCAAAAGTTGTTATAAATGTGTACTCCCAAATTCTTCTATGGCTTTGTAATTTGAAGTTGCCTTTTAATATGGTGACTTTCATGTTTTCTGTGTTGTGTCCATGACTAGAAAAATGCTCGGCCGCAGGTAATTCTGTCATTCTTTAATCGTGTGGTGATGAGATCTCATCCTTGCTTTCAGTTTTTGTCCTGTTTCCCCAACATAAAGCCCCCCAACAGGACATTTACTGCACAGGATCAGGTACACAACATCAGACGAGGAACATGTGACTGTCCCGGGGATCTTATAGTCCTGCTGTGTGTTGGGGATCCGTATCCTGTCCGCAGTCAGTATATGTGAGCAGGTCTTACAGCTCCTTACATTACAGGGATAAGTTCCTTTTTGTGTGTCAGAGGGCAATGCACTCCTGATTATAAAGCTCCTCAGATTTGGGGGTTTCCTGTAACACAGAAGCAGAGGGGCCAGGAATATGGTGTTCAGGTGGTCATCCTTGTGTAGGTATGATGGAGGTTTTCCTTAGTACCTCTAGCTGTGGATTGTAAGTCACTACTAGAGTACATGATTGTTTCCTTCCTTCTCCTTGTTTTGGAGTAGTTGATTTCTGGGTATCCTGGTGGCTCTGGTGATTTGGTCATCAATTGAGGTGGGATGGTAGCTCTGATTTAAATGTCCTTTTAAGATGGTATAAATGCTCCTCTCTGTCCGTTGGGTTGGAGCAGATCCGGTTGTATCTGATGGCCTGGCTGTAGACAATGGACTTGTTGATGTGCTTAGGATGGGAACTGTCCCATCTCAGGTATGTGGGCCGACCAATCAGTTGTCGGTATAGGAATGTCTGTATTGAGTTGTTTGAAATCTTTATGGTGGTCTCCAAGAAGGTGATTTCACTATATGAGTAGTTTAATGTCAGGTTTATGGTGGGGTGGAATGCATTGAATCTCTCATAATAGTGTCTTACGTATAAGACCCTATCGCTTCCCCATGCACACAGTAATAAAAAAGGTCCAAGTCTTTACAGTGTCGGCAACGCCACAATCTCTAGGTGCAGATAGTCGCTTATTACACACAAGTTCAAAGTTTGCCAAAAACACGGATTAAGATCATCTTCCATGTTGTGTGTTTTCAAGATGCAATATTATTTACTCCATAGATGCATCTTCATCTCCCAAAGTTAATCTGAGTGGCCAGCAGCAATAGTGAGGTAGTAGCAATCAGAACTGACCATTTGATATTATTTGGAGTATTCATAAAAGTCAGCAGATACATTTAGCATTTCTTTTGGTCACAGCGCTCAGCCAATCAGAGGCAGCGCTTTCAGGAGGCGGGGATTTTTCAATCCCCGACCACCAGAAAGACAGATGAAGACTGACGGGGACACGAGGAAGAGCTGGACAGCGCTTCTAGGCGAGTTAGGATTTTTTTTTCTGCAGCTAGGGATGATTTTCGGGGTGGGGCTTATATTTCCCACTTGTGCCATTGGGGGACACAGCAAAGACCGTGGGATATAGCTACTGCCACTAGGAGGCGACACTAAGCACAAAAAGTATTAGCTTTGCCCGCTGACTATATCCCTCCCTGTCGACACCCGGCTAATCAGTTTTAGCTTAGTGTCCATAGGAGGCGGACGGTCTAGCCCGCAAGGGCTGAATGGATTTTCCAGGATGGGCCAGGGCTAACAGGGAGTAATGGCTCTCCCTTTTAACCCAATTGAGGAGGGCGAACAGAAGTGGAGTGCTCCTTCTGTTGTCTGCCTGGCCTTCTCAGAAGAAAAAGGAGGACCGCCCAGGTGCTCCTGCGTGTGTCCCGCCAGCCATACAGCCGCCCGTTTGTCCGGGTCAGCATCCCCTCCCCACGCAGGGCAGGCGATGTTTGGGGTGAGTCTTCTGCTGGAAGTGATGACTGGCTGACCCCAAGGGCACTAGGACCCACCATCCATAGAGGTCCCTGTTTTTTCGTTTTCTAAGTGGTCCACATTCCCTCCCTGTAAAAGGGCAGGCGATGGTGAGGGCTGAGCTCTGCTAGAGTTGAGGAGACGTCTTAATAAAAAAGAGAAGATAGGTGAGTAGAAAGGAGCAGGTAAGAAAATAGCTTTCATTGCTGCCCTGTCTTATTCAGTGTCCGCTCCTGTGTCACTCTGTCTGACAGGCTGTGTATTTGTTGCATGGGGTATTTGCCGCCATGCAATGTGTTGTGTTACGCCTTCACTGGCCGCTTTGGGGCCATGTTAGAGCTTGCTGATGGGATCTGCTGTTTTTTAGAGGCTCAGCTTCACAGGTGGGGTTAATTGTGCTGGCCTTGTCAGTGTTTGCAGGTTCTCCTCTGGAGCAGTCATGTGTGGGGCAGTTGTCAGCAGTGCACGGTTCTGGTATGTCCCGCTGTAATCAGTATCATTCTTCTGTGTCTCTACACAGAGTCTGTTCTGAGTGAACTGTGTCATACTTCTGTATGTCTGTTCTGCTATGTCTTTCTATAAGCAGTGTCATTTTCCTGCATTTCTGTGCAGTTTTCTGTGATGTGTGAACTGTGTCATTCTTCCGTATGTCTGTTCTGGTATGTCCCGCTGTAATCAGTATCATTCTTCTGTGTCTCTGCACAGAGTCTGTTCTGTGTGAACTGTTTCATACTTCTGTATGTCTGTTCTGCTATATCTTTCTAGAAGCAGTGTCATTCTCCTGCATTTCTGTGCAGTTTTTTGTGATGTGTGAACTGTGTCATTCTTCCGTATGTCTGTTCTGGTATGTCCCGCTGTAATCAGTATCATTCTTCTGTGTCTCTGCGCAGAGTCTGTTCTGTGTGAATTGTGTCATACTTCTGTATGTCTGTTCTGCTATGTCCTTCTATAAGCAGTGTCATTCTCCTGCATTTCTGTGCAGTTTTCTGTGATGTGTGAACTGTGTCATTCTTCCGTATGTCTGTTCTGCTATATCTTTCTATAAGCAGTGTCATTCTCCTGCATTTCTGTGCAGTTTTCTGTGATGTGTGAACTGTGTCATTCTTCCGTATGTCTGTTCTGGTATGTCCTGCTGTAATCAGTATCATTCTTCTGTGTCTCTGCGCAGAGTCTGTTCTGTGTGAATTGTGTCATACTTCTGTATGTCTGTTCTGCTATGTCCTTCTATAAGCAGTGTCATTCTCCTGCATTTCTGTGCAGTTTTCTGTGATGTGTGAACTGTGTCATTCTTCCGTATGTCTGTTCTGCTATATCTTTCTATAAGCAGTGTCATTCTCCTGCATTTCTGTGCAGTTTTCTGTGATGTGTGAACTGTGTCATTCTTCCGTATGTCTGTTCTGGTATGTCCTGCTGTAATCAGTATCATTCTTCTGTGTCTCTGCGCAGAGTCTGTTCTGTGTGAATTGTGTCATACTTCTGTATGTCTGTTCTGCTATGTCCTTCTATAAGCAGTGTCATTCTCCTGCATTTCTGTGCAGTTTTCTGTGATGTGTGAACTGTGTCATTCTTCTGTATGTCTGTTCTGGTATGTCCCGCTGTAATCAGTATCATTCTTCTGTGTCTCTGCACAGAGTCTGTTCTGTGTGAACTGTTTCATACTTCTGTATGTCTGTTCTGCTATATCTTTCTATAAGCAGTGTCATTCTCCTGCATTTCTGTGCAGTTTTCTGTGATGTGTGAACTGTGTCATTCTTCCGTATGTCTGTTCTGGTATGTCCTGCTGTAATCAGTATCATTCTTTTGTGTCTCTGCGCAGAGTCTGTTCTGTGTGAATTGTGTCATACTTCTGTATGTCTGTTCTGCTATATCTTTCTATAAGCAGTGTCATTCTCCTGCATTTCTGTGCAGTTTTCTGTGATGTGTGAACTGTGTCATTCTTCCGTATGTCTGTTCTGGTATGTCCTGCTGTAATCAGTATCATTCTTCTGTGTCTCTGCGCAGAGTCTGTTCTGTGTGAATTGTGTCATACTTCTGTATGTCTGTTCTGCTATGTCCTTCTATAAGCAGTGTCATTCTCCTGCATTTCTGTGCAGTTTTCTGTGATGTGTGAACTGTGTCATTCTTCCGTATGTCTGTTCTGGTATGTCCCGCTGTAATCAGTATCATTCTTCTGTGTCTCTGCACAGAGTCTGTTCTGTGTGAACTGTTTCATACTTCTGTATGTCTGTTCTGCTATATCTTTCTATAAGCAGTGTCATTCTCCTGCATTTCTGTGCAGTTTTCTGTGATATGTAAACTGTGTCATTCTTCCGTATGTCTGTTCTGGTATGTCCCGCTGTAATCAGTATCATTCTTCTGTGTCTCTGCGCAGAGTCTGTTCTGTGTGAATTGTGTCATACTTCTGTATGTCTGTTCTGCTATGTCCTTCTATAAGCAGTGTCATTCTCCTGCATTTCTGTGCAGTTTTCTGTGATGTGTGAACTGTGTCATTCTTCCGTATGTCTGTTCTGGTATGTCCCGCTGTAATCAGTATCATTCTTCTGTGTCTCTGCACAGAGTCTGTTCTGTGTGAACTGTTTCATACTTCTGTATGTCTGTTCTGCTATATCTTTCTATAAGCAGTGTCATTCTCCCGCATTTCTGTCCAGTTTTCTGTGATGTGTGAACTGTGTCATTCTTCCGTATGTCTGTTCTGGTATGTCCCGCTGTAATCAGTATCATTCTTCTGTGTCTCTGCGCAGAGTCTGTTCTGTGTGAATTGTGTCATACTTCTGTATGTCTGTTCTGCTATGTCCTTCTATAAGCAGTGTCATTCTCCTGCATTTCTGTGCAGTTTTCTGTGATGTGTGAACTGTGTCATTCTTCCGTATGTCTGTTCTGGTATGTCCCGCTGTAATCAGTATCATTCTTCTGTGTCTCTGCACAGAGTCTGTTCTGTGTGAACTGTTTCATACTTCTGTATGTCTGTTCTGCTATATCTTTCTATAAGCAGTGTCATTCTCCTGCATTTCTGTGCAGTTTTCTGTGATGTGTGAACTGTGTCATTCTTCCGTATGTCTGTTCTGGTATGTCCTGCTGTAATCAGTATCATTCTTTTGTGTCTCTGCGCAGAGTCTGTTCTGTGTGAATTGTGTCATACTTCTGTATGTCTGTTCTGCTATATCTTTCTATAAGCAGTGTCATTCTCCTGCATTTCTGTGCAGTTTTCTGTGATGTGTGAACTGTGTCATTCTTCCGTATGTCTGTTCTGGTATGTCCTGCTGTAATCAGTATCATTCTTCTGTGTCTCTGCGCAGAGTCTGTTCTGTGTGAATTGTGTCATACTTCTGTATGTCTGTTCTGCTATGTCCTTCTATAAGCAGTGTCATTCTCCTGCATTTCTGTGCAGTTTTCTGTGATGTGTGAACTGTGTCATTCTTCCGTATGTCTGTTCTGGTATGTCCCGCTGTAATCAGTATCATTCTTCTGTGTCTCTGCACAGAGTCTGTTCTGTGTGAACTGTTTCATACTTCTGTATGTCTGTTCTGCTATATCTTTCTATAAGCAGTGTCATTCTCCTGCATTTCTGTGCAGTTTTCTGTGATATGTAAACTGTGTCATTCTTCCGTATGTCTGTTCTGGTATGTCCCGCTGTAATCAGTATCATTCTTCTGTGTCTCTGCGCAGAGTCTGTTCTGTGTGAATTGTGTCATACTTCTGTATGTCTGTTCTGCTATGTCCTTCTATAAGCAGTGTCATTCTCCTGCATTTCTGTGCAGTTTTCTGTGATGTGTGAACTGTGTCATTCTTCCGTATGTCTGTTCTGGTATGTCCCGCTGTAATCAGTATCATTCTTCTGTGTCTCTGCACAGAGTCTGTTCTGTGTGAACTGTTTCATACTTCTGTATGTCTGTTCTGCTATATCTTTCTATAAGCAGTGTCATTCTCCCGCATTTCTGTCCAGTTTTCTGTGATGTGTGAACTGTGTCATTCTTCCGTATGTCTGTTCTGGTATGTCCCGCTGTAATCAGTATCATTCTTCTGTGTCTCTGCGCAGAGTCTGTTCTGTGTGAATTGTGTCATACTTCTGTATGTCTGTTCTGCTATGTCCTTCTATAAGCAGTGTCATTCTCCTGCATTTCTGTGCAGTTTTCTGTGATGTGTGAACTGTGTCATTCTTCCGTATGTCTGTTCTGGTATGTCCCGCTGTAATCAGTATCATTCTTCTGTGTCTCTGCGCAGAGCCTGTTCTGTGTGAATTGTGTCATACTTCTGTATGTCTGTTCTGCTATGTCCTTCTATAAGCAGTGTCATTCTCCTGCATTTCTGTGCAGTTTTCTGTGATGTGTGAACTGTGTCATTCTTCCGTATGTCTGTTCTGGTATGTCCCGCTGTAATCAGTATCATTCTTCTGTGTCTCTGCGCAGAGTCTGTTCTGTGTGAATTGTGTCATACTTCTGTATGTCTGTTCTGCTATGTCCTTCTATAAGCAGTGTCATTCTCCTGCATTTCTGTGCAGTTTTCTGTGATGTGTGAACTGTGTCATTCTTCCGTATGTCTGTTCTGCTATATCTTTCTATAAGCAGTGTCATTCTCCTGCATTTCTGTGCAGTTTTCTGTGATGTGTGAACTGTGTCATTCTTCCGTATGTCTGTTCTGGTATGTCCTGCTGTAATCAGTATCATTCTTCTGTGTCTCTGCGCAGAGTCTGTTCTGTGTGAATTGTGTCATACTTCTGTATGTCTGTTCTGCTATATCTTTCTATAAGCAGTGTCATTCTCCTGCATTTCTGTGCAGTTTTCTGTGATGTGTGAACTGTGTCATTCTTCCGTATGTCTGTTCTGGTATGTCCTGCTGTAATCAGTATCATTCTTCTGTGTCTCTGCGCAGAGTCTGTTCTGTGTGAATTGTGTCATACTTCTGTATGTCTGTTCTGCTATGTCCTTCTATAAGCAGTGTCATTCTCCTGCATTTCTGTGCAGTTTTCTGTGATATGTAAACTGTGTCATTCTTCCGTATGTCTGTTCTGGTATGTCCCGCTGTAATCAGTATCATTCTTCTGTGTCTCTGCACAGAGTCTGTTCTGTGTGAACTGTTTCATACTTCTGTATGTCTGTTCTGCTATATCTTTCTATAAGCAGTGTCATTCTCCTGCATTTCTGTGCAGTTTTCTGTGATATGTAAACTGTGTCATTCTTCCATATGTCTGTTCTGGTATGTCCTGCTGTAATCAGTATCATTCTTCTGTGTCTCTGCGCAGAGTCTGTTCTGTGTGAATTGTGTCATACTTCTGTATGTCTGTTCTGCTATGTCCTTCTATAAGCAGTGTCATTCTCCTGCATTTCTGTGCAGTTTTCTGTGATGTGTGAACTGTGTCATTCTTCCGTATGTCTGTTCTGGTATGTCCCGCTGTAATCAGTATCATTCTTCTGTGTCTCTGCACAGAGTCTGTTCTGTGTGAACTGTTTCATACTTCTGTATGTCTGTTCTGCTATATCTTTCTATAAGCAGTGTCATTCTCCCGCATTTCTGTCCAGTTTTCTGTGATGTGTGAACTGTGTCATTCTTCCGTATGTCTGTTCTGGTATGTCCCGCTGTAATCAGTATCATTCTTCTGTGTCTCTGCGCAGAGTCTGTTCTGTGTGAATTGTGTCATACTTCTGTATGTCTGTTCTGCTATGTCCTTCTATAAGCAGTGTCATTCTCCTGCATTTCTGTGCAGTTTTCTGTGATGTGTGAACTGTGTCATTCTTCTGTATGTCTGTTCTGGTATGTCCCGCTGTAATCAGTATCATTCTTCTGTGTCTCTGCGCAGAGTCTGTTCTGTGTGAATTGTGTCATACTTCTGTATGTCTGTTCTGCTATGTCCTTCTATAAGCAGTGTCATTCTCCTGCATTTCTGTGCAGTTTTCTGTGATGTGTGAACTGTGTCATTCTTCCGTATGTCTGTTCTGCTATATCTTTCTATAAGCAGTGTCATTCTCCTGCATTTCTGTGCAGTTTTCTGTGATGTGTGAACTGTGTCATTCTTCCGTATGTCTGTTCTGGTATGTCCTGCTGTAATCAGTATCATTCTTCTGTGTCTCTGCGCAGAGTCTGTTCTGTGTGAACTGTTTCATACTTCTGTATGTCTGTTCTGCTATATCTTTCTATAAGCAGTGTCATTCTCCTGCATTTCTGTGCAGTTTTCTGTGATGTGTGAACTGTGTCATTCTTCCGTATGTCTGTTCTGGTATGTCCTGCTGTAATCAGTATCATTCTTCTGTGTCTCTGCGCAGAGTCTGTTCTGTGTGAACTGTGTCATACTTCTGTATGTCTGTTCTGCTATGTCCTTCTATAAGCAGTGTCATTCTCCTGCATTTTTGCGCCGTTTTCTGTGATGTGTGAACTGTGTCATTCTTCTGTATGCCTGTTCTGGTATGTGCTGCTTTGAGCAGTGTCATTCTCCTGCATGTCTGATGTATGCAGGAGGAACTGATTGCCCTCTTGTGTGGCAAACAACGGTGTTTGAGTTATTTGACCTGTGGTACCTTCTCTGCCCGCTCCAGACTGGGTTGAGCCTACTCTATCGGTAGCTCCCCTGTTGCCCCTCCTGCAGTTCCCTGCAGCTAGCCTTACCACAGTGTCGGCGTCCAGGATGACATGCGGACAGGGCGGCTAGAGCCACATACCAAGTGCGCTCTCGCCACATGACAAGATTTGCATCCACCAGAGAATACGGGTTGAGCCTCGCCTGTTGCCCTCCTGCAGTTCCCTGCAGGGATTCTTAGCGCAGAGTCTGTATCCAGGATGACATGCGGTCAGGGGCCAGCTAGAGCCGTAAACTATGTGCACTCTCGCTACAGTACACGATTACAGCCGGCCGGAGAATATCTCGCCTTTACGAACGACTGTTCGAACTAATTGCTAGCATGGCTCCGGCCTTGCTGAGAATTGTGGTACCCTTCATGTGGACTCCTCGCTCCCCAGGTCTGCTTCACACCGGGTGGAGCCTTGCCTGTTGGTACCTTTACAGTTGCCCCTCCTGCAGTTCCCTGCAGCCTTGGCGTGGTGTCCGTGTGCACAATGACATGTGACAGGAGCTGGCCAGAGCCACGTATTATGTGTGCTCTCACTATAGTTATCTAGCCGGAGAAGATCTCGTCTTGCAAACTAATTGCAGCGTGGCTCCGGCCGTGCTGAGACCTGTGGTACCCTCCATTTGGAAAGCGTACTGGCACAGAGAGTCTCTGGACTCATCGCTCCTCATGTCTGCTACAGACCGAGTTGAGCCTTGCTTAGCGACTAGCTCCCTGAGGGGTGCCGCCTGCGGTTCTCAGCAGGCAGCCTTAGCGCAGTGTCCGTGTCTATGACTGCAGGCAAGAAACATGTGCCATGTGCGCTCTCGATGCAGTACAAGATTGCATCCAGCCATGTTCGGACTGGTTATCAGCAGTACTCCGGGCTTGCTGACATCAGTAGTTCCTTCCATGGGGAAGGAGTACTGGGCACAAGAAGTCCACCGACATATTGCTTTTTTTCTACACTCTGGAATGGGGGAGCCGTACCTGACAGCTAGCTTCCCTATGGTGGCCGTTTGCACTGTCCTTGCAGGCAGCTTTAGCACTTTCCTGCCTTAGAGGAGTAGACACGGGCCGGGGCCACTCGGAGCCGCATACTATGTGCACTCACGCCGCTATGTAGGATGGACATTCAGTCAGGATAGTGGTAGACTGGGGGTGCCTCCTCCAGCACGCAGGCTGGACAGAGGCTTAACTTGAAGCTTCTGGGCCCCATGGCAAAATCTGTAACAGGGCCCCCAACTATAATGCTTTATTCATAGTACTAGGCTTCCTATATGGAGAAGAGAGGCCTTATGGGCCCCCTAAGGTTCCTGGGCCCGGGTGCAACCGCATCCCCTGCATCCTCTATAGTTATGCCCATGAGCCTGGGGGCAGTAGATCCTTCCACTAGCTCCCCTTCAGTCAGCTCTGACATGCTGATCAACTATGGGTCCGGTCCTTCTTCTGGCGGCCTCAGAACCAAACCAGCATCAGTTGCTTTCTAGGAGGACTGGGGCGGAAGGCTCAGTCAGCCATGTTAATGCGGACTTGGTTCACACATGTCGAACGGGCCTTGTATCTTCCCTATTAGACATGTCTGGGCTATTGCCGTTAGGAGTACTGTATAGTCAGAGCAGTCTGCGACTTCAAGAGCACCGTCGGGGGGACAAAGTATTTAATCAGACGGAGTTAGTAGTCCGCTGCGATCCTCCTGCAGGATTGCTAGCAGGAGAGCATGAGATGGTATACATCAATACTGGTTTTAATTCCTAGCGCTCGCCCTCCCGACTCCGGAGGATTTCGCGAAAAGACCAGCGAAGCTCACATCCAGCAACTAGGTTGCTTGTCAAGGGGCCCCAGCTCTTCAGTTTCATCTCCTCTTTCTGATGGTTCTGATGTCACGTTCAGCTCGCCCGGTCTACTTGTCTCTCTACTAAGCGGGATGCGCTATTGGGCGGAAGTTCTTCGGTCACCCTGGCTCTCCGCTGTTTCTCCTGACAACACTGGTGGAGCCTTGGTGTTCTGTGGTTTCCTCGCACTGGCGCCTCTTTGCGGCAGTGCAGGGTCACTGTGCCAGAGGCATTATATGTTCAGGCTGTGGTACCACACATATTTCTAGAACGGGTGCCTCATTGGCAGTTCCTCGTCGTGAGCTCCCTTTTTTCTTGGTGGTGGGCTGGTTCTTGGACCCTCTTTTTTCTCTTTCTCTGAGCATGCGGCATGCCTAGGCATCTATTTGCAGTTAAAGAGCTGATTTCGCTTCTTTACATGTGGCTGCTTATATATTCCCACCCCTTGGGTACTGCTCTTGAACGTCTCAAGGTCGAAGCCGTGCCCCGCAATGATACGGGCGAGAAAGAGATTTTCAATAAGTTCCTTACAAAATCTAGTTTTTTCGGACCCGGTCATCCAAACAATGCTTAAGGCTCTGAAGCCGTCTTCGTTGAGGGTGTATCATCGCTTGTAGAGAGGGTTTGTCCTTTGGTGCTAGGATGGGCTGGAAATGGGGCTCGGCCTCAGTTTCCTCAAGGGATAGATTTCCACCTTGTCTGTCCTTTTTCAGCGCCCCTTGGCATTACGCTACCCGGTACCACCTTGGGATTTGAATCTGGTTTTGGACGCCCTACAGGCTCATCCGTTCGAACTATTAGCAAGGGTACCATGGTGGCTATTATCCTGGAAAGTAGCCTTCACGCTGGATTCGCTCAATGCTGGTTAAGGCCTAACGGGCTATGGCTAAGACACCGCCGTTTCGAGTGACAACACACTCTGCCAGGGCGGTGGGAGCCTCATGGGCGGTCGGCAATGGTGCCTCCGCCTTGCGCCTTGCAAGGGTGTAGAGGGGCTCCTGGTTGTCCCTACATATTTTCTCTAAGTTCTACCGAATTCACACTTTTTGCGTCCGCCAACGCTTTGCTAGGCAGAAGGTTACAGACGGCTGTAAACTGACCCCGTGCGTTGAGAGTTTTCCTTCTTTCCCTCCCTCGGGGACTGCTTTGGAACATCCCGTGGTCTTTGCTGTGTCTCCCAATTACAGGAGCGTGAAAAGAGGATTTTTTACTCACCGTAAAATCTCTTTCTCGTCTCGTCATTGGGGGACACAGCACCCACCCTTTCTTCCTGTCTATATGACACCGTGTTTTGTCCTGGCCAGGACCCCGATTCTGTAAGTTGCACATGGTGCTGTGTTTTCATTACAGGTAGAACCTTTGTGTCATATTTCTATCTATTGTTGTCTTTTTATCTGTTCCAGAGTGGCTGCTCCTACTGCTGGTATACAAACTGATTAGCCGGGTGTCGGCAGGGAGGGGTGTAGTCAGTGGGCGGAGCTAACACTTTTTGTGCTTAGTGTCGCCTCTTAGTGGCAGTAGCTATATCCAATGGTTTTTGCTGTGTCCCCCAATGACAAGACGAGAAAGAGATTATACGATGGGTAAAAAATCCTCTTTTTAAACCCATCCCCGAAAATCATCGATTCAGGGGTTGCCTTCATATGGTTTCAATAGGATGGCAGCAGCACTGGCCCCATTGCAAGCAAAAGGATAGCATGACGCTCCTCTGCCACAGCTGTGTCGGGGGATTCTTTCATCCCCGCAGGGAGTCCCATCATCCCTGAACACTGTAATAGTGCTGTCACAGTGTTCAGCGATGAGGGGACCTTTGTGAAGCAGCTGCTCCAGTAAATGGGCAAAGTTTCACGCGCTGCGCATATAAAAAACTTTGCCCGTTCACGCGTTTTCCGTTTATGCGAGGAGCGCTTTTTTTTTTTGAGCACACAGATGCGCTCATTTGACCTCGGCCTAACTGGGGCTCTTATGGATGCTGCTCCTAGGGATGCCCCACCTACAGTGGAAAAGTGCGAAATTAAAAAAAAAAGTCCATGTGAATGACTAAAGAATAAAGCTATCATGTCATCTTTGTTGCAGTGCGCACGTTCTGTCTTTAATGTATTTTATATGACATTTTTTGTTTTTTAGGGAATTCATGCGAGGTTCCTATATGGAAACTCTTCTGGGGAGAATGCCAGCACAGTTTCGGGCATGGTTCAACCTTTGGCTGAAAACGGGTTAAGACTCGCTAAAAGGTAATGCGTTCAGGACCTCTTGCACGCCCTTATTCTGCCCGTGCAGTTTATTAAAATGGACCCGTCATCAGTTTCATTGTGTCTTATTAAACCATTTTGTTAGTTCAGTAACTCCATAAAGAACTTGCCGGCTCTTACTCATGCGGCGCGAGCTTCCCCTAACACACAAGTAAGGCCAGCCGCACACGGCTGGATTCGCATTGCAGAATCTGGAGCGGGCGTCTGCCTCCGGATTCTGCAGCAAATACCGCTCTAAGCATGCTATGGAAAAAGTGTTTTTTCCTGTTCACCAGTGGAAATCAATTTCAGTGTAGATTTGCAGCATGCTCTATTTCACTGCGGATTCCGTCAATGGTAGCCGTCCGACCCACGGCCCTTCCGCAATGACATTGTGGAAAAGTCGTGGATTTTGCGTTGTCACTAGGAAAAAGACAGAATTACAAAAAAACAAATCTGTACTGCGCATGTCCGACAGCTTGCCGTGCGGACCATCCGCAGTACAGAAAAAGAAGAAGAAAAACAGGTACGCATAGATACCGGCCGGGCACGGGATCGGATTCCGCTGCAGGCTCCCGCATGTGGAATCCGACCTGGTTGTGTGCAGCCGGCCTTTAACATCCTGCTGTTCAGTATTGCTTGACCTGTAATGTATTGCCCTTAACCTCTTCACGCCCCAGGGTGTACAGTTAAGTCCTGGGCGCACAGGGTTTGTATGGAGCTGGATTGGAAACCTATCCCACTTCATACACGGCGGGTGCTGTTGGCTTTGACAGCTGGCACTCGCCTACAACAGCTGTTTACTGTTATAATGTAATACTGTGGTATTGCATTATACTGTATGAGGGATCAAATGATTGCAAATTCAAGTTCCCTATGGGGACCAAAAAAAATAGCTAAACATTTTATTAATTATTAGAAAAAAATAAAAGGTAATAAAAGTTAAACCCCGATTCATCCTTTTACTAGATTTATTATAATAATCAAAAAAAAAAGCAAAAACATCTTTAGTATCGCTGCGTCCATAAAAGTACGGTCTATCAAAGTAATGCATTGTATATCCCACATGGTGAACGTGTTAGAAAACAAAACAAAGAACGCCAGAACTCTGCTTTTTTCGATCACGAAAAAAATGTAATAAAAGGTAATCAAAAAGACACGTGAACTCCAAAACAGTCCCAATAGAAGCTCCAGAATGTCCTGTTAAAAATGAGCCCTAATGTCACCGAGTGACAGAAATATAAAAAACATATGACTGTCTGAAGATGGCGGCAGCAAAAATCCCTATATTCTACGGGTCAGTCCTGCTACAGTGATGCCAAATTATTAAAGTTATGTAATTCTTGTTGCAAAGTGTATTATATGGTACACTAAATAGTACCATTGAAAATTACAAGTCCTCTCAAAAAAGACGAGCCCTCGATGGAAAAATAGGAGTCATGATTTATTTGAAAGTAGGAAGGAAAAAACAAAAATAGAAAAAACAAACCAAAAAAGGGCCACGGCTTTAAAGGGGTTAAATATGAGAATAGCGCACTGCTAACATACGTCCTTTAAATTTAGCGCTACTCATCTAACACGTTTAGTACATAATGGATCTGGGTGGTATTTAACATGACAAAACAAGTTCTAAGCCCCCCCACCAATATAACCAGACTGTCGTATGCTGTAGTAATGGGGAACTAGTGATATAGCTGCGCCCACTTAACCGCAGGCGGGGAAAACCGGAGAGGGCTTGTCATATATGCCGCTCTCTGCTGTGAGCTGGACTACTGGTTGTTGATATGGCATTGCTATTGGGCGCCCGAACACGTTATGAATGATCCATTCTAACCACATCTGGATTGCCGCTAATTGCTGGACAAGACCAAGGCTTGCTATTTAAGGCACGGTGCCTACCAGCAATTAGCGGTAATCTGCCTGCGGTCAGAGCAGGTGAACCGCAGCACGTACGGGCAGCCTGTTAGTTATCGCCCTCAGCGTTATGCACTGTAAGAAAAACAATTCCTACCAACATAATTATTGTATAAGTTCTTTTGCCAAATTAGTCTTATAGACCTTTTTATAGGGGCCAATGAGCGGATAAACGAAGCCGTCTTCTCGATCATTGGCTGTATTATCTCGTTAAAGGGGTTGTAGCACCAAAAATAGTTTTTATTAATTATAACCAGATAAAGAAACACATCAAAAGAGGTCTAGGGGCACATGACGAGAACGTTGTTCTTCTCTGCAAGTCACTGGTCAGACCACACGTGGAATATTGTGGAGAGTTTTGGGCACCGGTACTCAAGAAGGACGTATCAGAGCTTGAGCGGGTACAAAGACGGGCAACTAAAGTCATAAAGGGAATGGGCGGACTACAATACCCAGAGAGGGGATTAAAATTGGGGTTATTTACTTTAGAAAAAAGACGGCTGAGGGGCGACCTAATAACCATGTATAAATATATCAGGAGACAATACAGAGATCTCTCCCATCATCTATATATACCCAGGACTGTGACTGTAACAAGGGGACGCCCTTTATGTCTAGAGGAAAGAAGTTTTCTACACCGACATCGAAGGGGGGTCTTTACTGTAAGAGCAGTGAGACTGTGGAACTCTGCCTGAGGACGTGGGGATGGCGAATTTGAGTAAAAGAGTACAAGAGGGGCCTGGATGCCTTTCTTGAGTGTAATATTACATGTTATATCTCTGATTACTTCAGTAGAGGTGGTGATCCGGGGATTATTCTAATTGCCAGATTGGAGATGGGAAGGAATTTTTTATTTCCTTGGGGAAAATTGGCTTCTCCCTGATTGGATTTTTTTTTCCTTCCTCTGGACCAGCATTGGGGGTAATAGGTTGAACTGAATGGACATATGTCTTTTTTTAAGCCTAACATACTATGTTACATGACTACGGGGCGGCCATCTTTCCTGAGCTGCATTTAACAGCATTTAGAGAGATGCTTTACAGCAGCTTCATGGGCCATTCACACAATGGACAGGAGGGGACCCACTGACTTCTATGGGAGACTGTTTTAGACATGTTCTGTGGCCTGTGCAGAGGTTATTCTGCAGGGAGGAGGAGTAGACATCTACAGATCCCTCACCTATTGTAAATGGTGGATCCCGTGTTATCTACATATAGGTGTCACCTCTCAGTGTAATCCTGCCTGTGATGTTAGTGAGATGACTGCTGCAAAGTTCTCTACAGAACAGGAAGTATTATGCTCTACAGTCAGTGTAACAAATGCTAAATTTTAGAATTCTTAAAAAAATATATGGATTGAGACAGAAAAAATGAAAAATCACTCAAAATTCTTTAAAAAAATGTTTCACACAAAAATGTGATCTAGTTTTATATAATAGGTCATTTTCCAACTTGACATTTTAAGAACGCGGCCTATTTTGGATCTAAGGGCCCAACGATGTTCCTCTGCACTTTACAAATGTAATGTTTCTTATTTTTGCGTAGCGCTAGCCATATGCGGGCTTGTACTTTCGCACGGTGAGCTGTAGTTTTTACGGGTTCTATTCTGGAGGTACAAATGACTTGTTAATTTTTGGGGGTAGTCAAGGTGAAAACCCCCCACTAACTATCCTTTTTATTCGTGTTCACTATGTAGTATAAATAACCTGATAATGTTTCTGCTGTCTGTACAATTACAACACTACCAAAATTATATAGATATTTTTTTTTTAGGTTTTTCCGCTCAAGAACCCTTTTTTGGAACTTTTTTTTTTCATCATTACATTCAAAGACCCACAACTTTCTTTGTTTTTTCTATGAATGGAGCTGTGTAACGTCTTTCTGTTTTGTGTGATGACCTGTAGTTTTCGTTGGTACCATTTTGGGTTACATTTGACTTTTTTGATCACTCGTTGCATTTTTTGGGAGATGAAATGAGCAAAAAAAAGGAATTTGGGCCTTTTTTATATTACATAGTCCTTTTGTTTAATTTGCCTTCATCTAATTTGCTTTGTTTAATATCTTCCAGAGAAGTAGCGTCTGTTGAGCCGTCCAACTCCCCGGGGGAGCTGTTCCTGCTCAGTGTCAGGGGACGACAAGTTTTGCAGCAAGTGAAGCAGTTTATCCAGCAGCACATAATACCTGCACAACAGGTTGGGATGCCTTCCATAAGTTATATGGTGTACGGTGTGATAGACACAATACTTGTTTTTTTTAACTCGTTTTATTGAAGTTTGAGTAGCATAAAAATATACAAACCTAAACGATTACAGCACTTAGGTAATTACTGTACGATTAGGGCGTTGGGGCAGTTTAGCCACCTCAATGCATCAGAAGTGACAAACAGATCTCTAAAAACATGGTCAGTTAAACAAGCTCGGTCTTAGAGGTCACAGATCCCATCCTCAGAATCCAGGTTCACCAGGGAGCCCCCCGAAACTCCAGGATAGATGTGGACATTAATTGTGGTGAATATAACATGAGGGGGGAGTTACACCACAGTCCCCATACCCTGTCAAATTTTCCAGGACACTTGCGTCCCTTGTAGACTATATGGTTGTATGGCACCACTGAGTTGACCAACTTCCTCCACATTGAGAGTGAGGGGTTCTTACGACTTTCTCAGGAAAATTTTGATGTGATGCTGCCAGCTTTCTTCATCCAATATTCGAAAAAGACAAATCTCTGGGCTTGGGGGAAACAGGGGCTCCCACCAATTCAGAGAGGAGAGTGGTGACCTTCCCCCCAAAAAACTTTTAATGACAGGGCACTCCCATATCATGTGCCAGAAGTCGGAATACCCACAGGAACATCTAATACAATTAGTGGACTGTAATCTGCCCATTTTCTGTAATCTTGCTGGAGTGAGAGAACCCTGGTACACTATATACAGCCGGATGATTTTATTATTGGCAGCAGGAGATACGTATAGAGGAGATTCCAAGAGCTCTTGGAATGTACCCTCAGTTAGTGTCGGTTTCCATGTCCTCCATTTCAGAAGGGCAGAGGGTATAGCCTAAGAGGCTCATAGTGAGATAAGTTGGGAGTACAGTGCTGAGTACAAGCCCTGGGGACCCTGAGAGCAAAGAATACCTATTAAGGGGTAATGGGAAATAGCAGGTCTGGGCGGTGGGAAACGCTCTTGCAAAGCGTGTATGACCTGGAGGAATCTGTAGAAGTGGCAGGTCATATTTGTTGTGTAGTTGCACAAATGAGGACAGGGTATTCTGTGTGTAAAGGTCTGCCAGGGTCCGGATACCATATCTCTCCCAAACTTGAGCATCCTCTAATCAGAGCATTACTGGGAGTCCGGGGTTACGCCATAGGGGAGTGTCAGCTACTATGACTGTGAATCGGCCAATTGACTTGACCTACCACCAGACCTGTAAGGCCAACCTATGAATTGGTAACATTTTGCCGGTTTGAGTAGAAGGTCCAGTAGGGGTCACAATCTAGGGATTTTTAGATAATGTGCCAGGTGTGCCTCAGAGTTGGGGAGAGGGTCATCATTTAACCAACTTCTCAAATTTATTACCTGGCTGGCCACGGAGTACAGGAATAGGTCTGGCAGGGCAGCACTCGCGTTGCGCTTCGGCCTCTGAAGCGTAGAGATTCGTAGTTTGGGGCGGGAATTTCCCTATATAAAGAAGGACATCAGGGACTGCATAGAAAACCGGAAACAGGCATCAGGGCCGACTTGGCCCAGTTAATTTGAAGACCCGAAAAATCACCAAATATATTAATGAGGTTTATCACGTGGGGAGGGTTGCCAGCGGGTCCGCCAAGAAAAGCAGGAGATCGTCAGCATATAAAGCCATGTGATCCTCCCTATCTCCTACCATAACACCCCTGCACAACTGGGTCTCGTAGCGTTATAGCTAGTGGTTCAATGGCCAGAGCGAACAGTATGGGGGACAGCAGACACCCTTGTCTAGTTCCTCTATGCAACCGGAAATAGGGAGAGCCGGACCCATTAATAGAAATAGTTGCTAAGGGGGATTCGTACAATAAGGCTATCCAATGGATGAAAGCCTCACCAAAACCAAATCTCTGCAAAACCTGCAGGAGCAAGGGCCATTCAATTGAACCAAATGCCTTTGCCGCATCTAAAGAGGCCAGGGCCCAGGCTTTCCCTCTGTCCGCCCCACCTGCACTGCGACACAATGCATTTTAGTCCTTTTCTTTAACAATTAAGTTGGTTAGCCAAGATCTAGAGAGCTGCTGTGTGTTCGTGTGTTGATTTACTCATGTGTGCAGGAGATCTGTGAATTTACTTTATAGCATGTGTTTGAATGCAGCAGGTCTGTAGGCTGTGTACTATTATATACCAACGTATAGTTTACACAGCGAACCGAGCGGGAGACAAATCAGTAAAGTAAGTACGCTGATAACTATTTACTAGCCGAAGAGCTCAGGTGACTAATCAATAATTGCAAAAGTTTTTAACCTGCAGCCTGCTCTCACTGCAAACAGGGGACTAGTGATGAGCTAACGTTCCAAAGGTTTGGCCGGTTCAGCAAAAGGATTCAGCAAACGCTGTCTAAGGCTTCATTCACACGAGCCACACTTTTCTGATTCAAATCTTTTTTATTGAATACATTTTTCTTGTGTCTCAAGACACTTTTGGTCCACAAACAGTACAAACACACAGACAATAACAAATCTCCCCAGTAAACAAGACCCAACAGTCCCTCCTGCAGGGTCTCAGCTCATTGTATAAAGTTCCTTGGGTTTTCCCAATCACCGAGGGGCACTTCACAGACCACACAGCTCAACGTCACCTAGAATGTAAGGGTTAGCATTTCCATGACATAGTTATCTCATTGGACCTTATCCTCTAGTCGGGTCATTTTGCAGCCATTTGAACCAAACACTGCAGTATTTTTGTGGTGTTTTTCTTTTATAATAAATGCTTTTTTCCCACATTAGGATTTGAGTGATTGTTTTTCTTAGCTCAGCCAGAGCAGGGGGGCTTCGTCCAGCCAATGCTGTGCTATCAGTTTCCTGGCTAGATATAATATCCTAGCTACTGCTAGCTTTTCATTTTCTTGCAGGGGCACATCATTCACATATCCTAAAACACATACCAGGGGTGTAAATTCCAGTTGAATTTCATACACAGCGTGGATCAGACTGCACACCTCGGTCCAATATCTCTGCAGCTTAGGACAACGCCACATCATGTGTATAAGGTCTGCTGTGTGGATCTTGCATCTGTTACACAAGGGGGTATCCCTCACGCCTATATTGTATAGAAACGCTGGAGTGCGGTACACCCTATGCAATAAATATATTTGTGATAGTCTATGAGACTCACTCAAGGACAGTTTGGGGGTCATCTGTAATACTTCCGCCCACAAGGATTCTTCAATAGGGCCAATATCTTCCTCCCACTTGCTCCTCGTCGCTAGAGGATAGCGCAGATTTATCTGGCTCTGTATACTGGAATATACACAGGATATCTTCCCCTTAGTATTAGTTGTACCTCCTACGATCTCTGCTGGCAGAAGTCTCTCAATCTCTATATTTTCTAGGCCTCTCTCTGCTTGAAAGGCATGCCGAAGCTGCAAATATTTGAAGAATTGAGAATGTGGCAGGCCGCATTCATTTCTCAATTGCTCAAAGGATTTAATATGGGTTCCTGACACTATCTGACCCAGACGCTTGATTCCCCTATCCTTCCATTCCTGAAAGCCCTCCAACTTCTCTAGCTCTCTCAGCCTTGGGTTATCCCAGATAGGGGTATAGTGTGTAAAGCTCTTAATCCCTATTATTTCTTTGACCTTCCACCAAACCCTATGCATGAGGGCCAAAGTTGGGAGACTGTGGGGACTGCAGCGGAACCTAAAGCTCTCCAGGGCCTCAAACAGGTGCGCACCGTGAAAATGAATTTTTAGAAGACGAAAACTCCCATCTCGCGTGTTTTCCGATTCCCATCCTCTAAAGTGTTGTATTTGTGATGCTAGAAAAAATGACATGGGATTAGGCAACGCAAATCCTCCATCCCCCTTAGAGTTGCACAGCGTCTCCAACCTAATTCTAGGTCCTTTATCTCTCCATATCAAGTTTCTAAACAGTTGATTAATCCTGTTAAAGGAGGCGAGCCACACTTTTACGCTCGGCCGATGTACGCTTTCCATCTGATGCATTGGCTTACAATGCATCAGTTCAGAAGGGCGTATTCCTATGGCATAAAAATGCCTGGCTGGCCAAGATAGCGCATAGGAGCGCTTTTACGTCGGCCAGGAAAGATAGTTCAGGAACTATCTTCCTGGCCGGACTACGGCATCAGCTCCCATTGATTCCTATGGGAGCTGCCGGAGAAGGGAGGTGGGAGTGAGTTTAGCAGCATCTCTGCTAAATACTCACCATCTTCCCTCCTATTCTCCACCCCTTAACGGCTGTTTGCAATGGGAGGAGGCAGGAGCTGGTTGCTAAGCTCCCACCCCTTTCCTCCTCCTCTTCCCATTGCTGGCCGCCGACAAGGGGCGGGAGCTTAGCACACTTGCTCCCGGACCCTTTCATTGCCGACAGCCAGCGAGTGGGTGGAAAGGGAGAGGCAGTTTAGCAGAGCTAAACTGCCCCCCCCCCCCACACACACACTTGACGGCAATCCAGGCTCGGCGTGTATGCGCTGGACCTGGGTTGTCTGAATGGGCGCACAAACGGCAGATTTGTGTACCTGTTCACACGATTTTTGGTTGCACTGTAGCCATGACATGGCTGACTGAAAAACGCTACACCCATGTGAATAAGCCCTAAGAGCCATAAAAGCCCCTCTAACACTTGAGTGTATCTAAGAACTTTTGAGCTTTTTGTAAGGCAAAGTTAATGTCAAAGTTACAGCAACATGTATGGCTATGGGTAAACAGATGGTACCCAGTAATGCGTAACAGCTTGTTTAAAAACACACTAGCGTATTTTTTATGCTTTTTAAAATTAAAAATGGGTCCAAAAACCAACCCTTTTTGATGGCAGACGTCTGCCGGCATTTTTACGGACACTGTGGCCATGGAAGCAGCAATGGCTTTTTCCAAGTGGTCCAAAAATTATCTGATTTTGAAGAAAGCAACATAATTAGCATCATGGAAAGTGAAGATGAAGCAATGGCTTTCTACAAGCTCTCAAAAATTATCCCATTTTGGGGAGAAGCAACAGGATCGATGTCTTAGAAAGTGAAGAAGATATGGCTTTTTGCAAATAAAAGGCCAAAAACTATAATCTCTTTTCTGGGATCACCTGGTTGATTTGTGGTTGTGTAGGTCTGGTAATAGCAGCAGCGGGGGTGGTGGTAGAAGTAGGTGCTTTAGCAGCAGCACAGTATTAAAAGGGTAGTACCACAATTACAGGATAGGGGATAACTTGCTGATCAGTGGGCGTTTCACTGCTATGACCCCCGCCAATTTCAAAAACAGTTCTACCATGTATCGCTCTGCCTGCCACTGTGGAGATCGCTCCCCCCCCCCCCCCCCCATCCTCCCCCCGAAAAGTGACGTCATTGTGACTGGAGCACTGGCCAAGCATGCACAGTTAGTGCTCCATTCATTTCAGTGGAGCTGACGAAAATACCCAAGCATGTGCTACTCGGCTATTTCTGCAGTCCCTTTGAAAGTGAATGGAGAGCTAGTGTGCTTGCATGACCAACGCTCCATTCAGTGTCCTCTTCACTGAGGGCGGTGCAGTAACCCCATAGTGAGGAGTATGATAAACACAGGACCCCCATTTTCGAGATCAGCAGATGGCTCAGAAGTGAGACCTCCACTGATCAGCAAGTTATCCCATATCCTGTGGATAAGGGATACCTTGTAATTGTGGTACCACCTCTTTACATGGACAACAGTACAGGATATCTGTAGTTGTGTAGACCTAGTTGTAGTGGTTGGCTGTAAGTTTGGTAGACTTGGTTGTATTAGCGAGTCGACAGCAGCAATGGCAGAACTCCTCAGTGGCTTCAGGTACAGGGTTTTAAAATCCTCATCGATTCACGCCTGATTCATTTTCACAAACGGGAGTTATCCCAAGCTTTTGGCAGTCAGTCTTGCTCGCTTACAGTTGACAATGTCACCTGCAATCCTGAACTCCTTCTCTGATGCTACACTGGAGGGTGGATAAGATAAATATATAATTACGGGAATGTGGACACATACTGAGTGTATTCTTTGCTTTTATTGAAGAAAGTGCTTTAGATAATCGGGTACACGAAGAACGCGTTTCAGCTTCACAGAGCCTTGTTGGTGAACAAGACACTTGTACTATTTTTCATGAAGTGTTCAATAAAACGAAGTTAAAAAAAATACCATTCTGTTAGTCGCCGCCCAATGTTCAAGCTTTTCTGGATCTTTTTGAATCCCCTCTCTCTCTTCTGTAGTGTTAGCTATTCATCCGAGCTTTGCGTCATCGGCAAATTTGATCAGTTCCTCCTATATTCCCTCCTCCAGATCATTTATAAAAATGTTGACCAACACTGGGCCTAGGACAGAGCCTTGTGGTACCCTACTTGATACATTCTTCCACTTGGAAGTGCAGCCATTTATGACCAGTCTTTGAGTACGATCACTCAGCCATTTGTGGATCCTTGTCAATCCCATATTTGGTCATTTTTTCAATAAGTATGGTATGAGATACTTTGTCAAATGCTTTACTAAAGTCAAGATATACAATATCTACCGCTTTTTCCTGATCAACCCAGTTGGTGATTCTATCATAGAAGGAAATTAGATTCGTCTGGCATGACTTGTTTGTTAGAAACCCATGCTGGCTCTGGTTAATTACTCCATTTTTATCCAAGTACTTGCATACATGCTGTTTAATAATTTGTTTAAAGATCTTTCCGGGTATAGAAGTCAGGCTCACAGGCCTGAAGTTTCCTGGATCCACCCTCTTCCCTTTTTGAAGATAGGGACAACATTTGCCCTTCTCCAGTCTTCTGGGACTTCTCCTGTTCTCCAGGAATTTTCAAAGATTATGGCGAGTGGTTCAGCAATTACCTTCGCTGTTTCCTTTAGTTTCCTAAGATGTAATACATCTGGACCTGGAGACTTGAATTCATTTAAGTTAGCCAAGTGTTCCCATATCATCTCTCTGTTTATACATAGCCTACATTATTTTATTCCCCCAATATTACAGGGAAGATCCGTTGATGTTACATCTACTTTCTGAGAGAAAGCAGATAGAAAATTGAAATTGAAAAATTTGTCTGTCTTAACATCATTTTTAACCAATTCACCATTTTCATCCTATAAACATGGCATCTTTGACTTTACTTTTGCTTCTGACATACCTCTCAAATCCTTTTTTATTGCTTTTGGCCTCTGTTGCAAGCCTCAATTCTTTATTAGTTCTAGCTTTTCTGACACTTGCCCTACAGTTTTAGAAAGCCTTCCTCCTCCTTTCAGTCATGTGGGCTCAGCCAAAATGAAACACCCAAGATTTGGGTTTGCACCAAACCAAACTTTTAGCGAGCCTGACCAGAAACAGTCGACTGTTTCATTTCGCTCAACACTACAAGATAATCTCTGGCACCCGGAGTGGTTTGACTCCCAATAATCAGACATTTGTGGCATATTCTGTCAGTATGCCATAGATGTTTCTGTATATTGTGTGGGGATATAAGGTTAGAGTGTAATTTTTGCCATCAGTATATTCAGGCTAATGTGTTTTATATAATTTTAGGATATTTTGGATTATTATGCCAAACATGAACACTCACCGCTTAGATGGAAGAAGCCACTGATCATACAGAAGCTTAAGGTAAGTAGTAACAGATCTACAAGTAACACTGCAAATACAAAAATGCAAATAGAAAGATGGAACACTACTTCTACAGCGCCATCTATTGGAAGGCAGTATTCCTTCATACCAATGTCAGACTTCCAATAGGTGGCGCTGTAGAGGTATTGTTTCATTTCCTCATTTGCATATTTCCCAGAGGAGCATGCATGGCCTTATATGTCTCCTCACACCGTCGAGGTGCTCTCCCTAAGTAGAAACGATACCCTTTCTGATTGTAGATACAAACCTGCTGCTGCAGAAATCCCAGAACTGTTCTAGTTTTGCTCTGTATTTGGGCACAGGTCAGGCCGTTTGGATTTTAAAGGAATTGTCTGACAGTGCAAAAAATAAGCTTTTTCTTTTTTTCCTGTGTAGAAATGGCGGCGCTCTTGTCCTTGGGCTTGTCTGCTATTCACTTGATTACGGATGAGCTGCAGTACTAGACTTTGCCCATGGGCCATAGTGCCACTAATTCTGTACTTTTTCAGTCTGTTACCCTGTAGGACCCATTAAATGCTAGAAATGTATGTTACCACAATAGGTAGAGTAGTAGTAGGAGCAAACCTTTCCTTTCTTTCAATTCTGTCCAGGAACTAGCAAAAGCTGAAGGGTTGTGGAACCTGTTTCTGCCAGCTATCAGTGGTCTTAGCCAGACAGACTATGCCTTCATTGCAGAAGAAACTGGGAAATCTTTCTGTGCTCCAGAAATTTTCAATTGCCAAGCACCAGGTATGTGTCTTATCGATGCCAGCCTCCACGGGATGTCTCGGTCATTGAATGCCCATGGGTGTTTTTTCACCGCATATTATGTGAGCGTTGCACGGCCAATGTGATACACCGTGAATGAAGTCAATGAAAGTCATTGATCCATGCACATGTGTGTGTAGACACTGCGTGTTGATACGCATTAGAAATAGATCGAAGCATGCTCTATTTCTCTGCGTACCACATAGCGTGAGCCCTATACTTTTGTATAGGTAGCAAATGCAGCACTGTCCATATGTAATACATTGCACATGGGTAGCGTTTTTATATGCAGCCCCCGCTATGAAACAGAGAGGGGATAATTAAAAAAGAAAAAGGCACACTGTGCATGACTGTGTGCATGTGATACTCGGGCATGTGATACTCGGGCATGTGCGGTACACTCACAGCCCATATGTGATCTCTGCCAGTAGACCCGCTATTTGCAAATACCAGTAAAGCGTTGCGGGGGAACCTGCTGTATGGCCGTTGACACGAGGCCTAATAGAGAGAACAATAGTTGTGGTCACCAGTAGTTATTCTTTGCAGAAGACCCATCCATAGTGTATATAAGAAAGAGCCTAGTGTCTTGACATTGCATGAGCGAAGAATAAAGTCCACAAAGATGGAAAGGAAAAGAACTAGATTAGAATACAATGTAGGTTTGTGCTGTTGGCGTCAGAATTTTGTCTATTGACAAATTAGCTAAGTTCAGATAAACTTTGAGCACTGTATATGGGGATATTTTCTGGCCGGGGCGCTGTGTATGGGGACATTTTCTGGCCCGGGCGATGTGTATGAGGACATCTTCTGGCCGGGGGGGCTTTGTATGGGGACACCGTCTGGCCAGGGGGCTGTGTATGGGCACACCGTCTGGCCGGGGTGCTGTGTGTTGGGACACCGTCTGGCCGGGGTGCTGTGTGTGGGGACACCGTCTGGCAGGGGGCTGTGTATGGGCACACCGTCTGGCCGGGGCGCTGTGTGTGGGGACACCGTCTGGCCGGGGCGCTGTGTGTGGGGACACCGTCTGGCCGGGGCGCTGTGTGTGGGGACACCGTCTGGCCGGGGCGCTGTGTGTGGGGACACCTTCTGGCCGGGGCGCTGTGTGTGGGGACACCGTCTGGCCGGGGCGCTGTGTGTGGGGACACCGTCTGGCCGGGGAGCTGTGTGTGGGGACACCGTCTGGCCGGGGAGCTGTGTGTGGGGACACCGTCTGGCCGGGGAGCTGTGTGTGGGGACACCGTCTGGCCGGGGAGCTGTGTGTGGGGACACCGTCTGGCCGGGGAGCTGTGTGTGGGGACACCGTCTGGCCGGGGAGCTGTGTGTGGGGACACCGTCTGGCCGGGGAGCTGTGTGTGGGGACACCGTCTGGCCGGGGAGCTGTGTGTGGGGACACCGTCTGGCCGGGGAGCTGTGTGTGGGGACACCGTCTGGCCGGGGAGCTGTGTGTGGGGACACCGTCTGGCCGGGGAGCTGTGTGTGGGGACACCGTCTGGCCGGGGAGCTGTGTGTGGGGACACCGTCTGGCCGGGGAGCTGTGTGTGGGGACACCGTCTGGCCGGGGCGCTGTGTGTGGGGACACCGTCTGGCCGTGGCACTGTGTATGGGAACACCGTCTGGCTGGGGTGCTGTGTGTGGGGACATCTTCTGGCCGGGGCGCTGTGTGTGGGGACATCTTCTGGCCGGGGCGCTGTGTGTGGGGACACCGTCTGGCCGGGGCGCTGTTTGTGGGGACATCTTCTGGCTGGGGCGCTGTGTATGGGGACACCGTCTGGCCGGGGCGCTGTGTATGGGGACACCGTCTGGCCGGGGCGCTGTGTATGGGGACACCGTCTGGCCGGGGCGCAGTGTATGGGAACACCGTCTGGCTGGGGTGCTGTGTGTGGGGACATCTTCTGGCCGGGGCGCTGTGTGTGGGGACATCTTCTGGCCGGGGCGCTGTGTGTGGGGACATCTTCTGGCCGGGGCGCTGTGTGTGGGGACATCTTCTGGCCGGGGCGCTGTGTGTGGGGACATCTTCTGGCCGGGGCGCTGTGTATGGGGACACCGTCTGGCCGGGGCGCTGTGTGTGGGGACACCGTCTGGCCGGGGCGCTGTGTGTGGGGACACCGTCTGGCCGGGGCGCTGTGTGTGGGGACACCTTCTGGCCGGGGCGCTGTGTGTGGGGACACCGTCTGGCCGGGGCGCTGTGTGTGGGGACACCGTCTGGCCGGGGAGCTGTGTGTGGGGACACCGTCTGGCCGGGGAGCTGTGTGTGGGGACACCGTCTGGCCGGGGAGCTGTGTGTGGGGACACCGTCTGGCCGGGGAGCTGTGTGTGGGGACACCGTCTGGCCGGGGAGCTGTGTGTGGGGACACCGTCTGGCCGGGGAGCTGTGTGTGGGGACACCGTCTGGCCGGGGAGCTGTGTGTGGGGACACCGTCTGGCCGGGGAGCTGTGTGTGGGGACACCGTCTGGCCGGGGAGCTGTGTGTGGGGACACCGTCTGGCCGGGGAGCTGTGTGTGGGGACACCGTCTGGCCGGGGCGCTGTGTGTGGGGACATCTTCTGGCCGGGGCGCTGTGTGTGGGGACACCGTCTGGCCGGGGCGCTGTTTGTGGGGACATCTTCTGGCCGGGGCGCTGTGTATGGGGACACCGTCTGGCCGGGGCGCTGTGTATGGGGACACCGTCTGGCCGGGGCGCTGTGTATGGGGACACCGTCTGGCCGGGGCGCTGTGTATGGGGACACCGTCTGGCCGAGGCGCTGTGTATGGGGACATCTTCTGGCCGTGGCACTGTGTATGGGAACACCGTCTGGCCGGGGCGCTGTGTATTGGGACACCAGCTGGCCGGCACTGCATCTAATGATGATTTGATACACTTGTATCAAGGCACTGTTCATATTTGTGACAAAGCCTCTATTCTTGCTTCCAAAAAAAAACTGTTCACCATTGTTAGTTAACCGGGTCCATTGGATGCCATTAGTATCTGTCCTACAGCAGATCAGGCAATTCATTGTGGCTTCCTTTATACACTGCAGCCACTACACTGATGTGAACAGAGTCTGAGAACGTGGAGGTATTGCAGAAAGTAAAATAGTTTCTGATCAGTTACTATTGAACAGTGTATACAATTACTGCAGCAGATAGAGGTTTAAATGTATTTCTTCTCTAATGTGGTAAAATTCTATTTGCAGACACGGGTAACATGGAGGTGCTGCACATGTACGGCACAGAGGCGCAAAAGAAACAATGGCTGGAGCCTCTACTTGCAGGCGAAATCGGGTCTTGCTTCTGCATGACTGGTGAGGATCCTAGCGGATGTACATTTCCTATTTACAATATACATTCTAAAAACTGAATATGTTGGCTTTACAGAGGTGAGTGGAGGTAGGTAGGCACCATTTATCTCTCCTAGTAGAAGTGATCTGGTAAAGAGACTCTATCAACATCTTTTTGCACCCCTCTATGAGGACCGCATCATGTAATGACCGTAACACTGATTGCAGTGATATGTCTGTTTTATGTATCTGTGCAGTAGTTTGGGAGAAACTTGCATTTTATCAGTAGCTGCACATGCATAGTTGCAGGCTAGTAAGTTGCAGGCTGGCATTCAATTGCAAGGCATTTTAAATGCCCCCATAGAAAATAATTGGCGACTCTTGAAGAAGAGTCAGACACAAATAGGACATGCAGCAGTTTTTCTAATTCTGCCTATTGGTCCAAGAGAAAAATTGCTTGTTTGAATTAACCCAGGGTGTCTGTAAAATTCTCCGACCCAGCAGATGGAGGTGACCGCTACCAATGAGACAACCTTCCAGGCAAAGGGGCGGGCTGGAACTTCACTCAGCAGCTTGAAGGGATGAGACTACAGCGCATACTGTACTAGATTAAGGTCCTAACGTGGGACAGGAGAATGTAGAAAGTTTTGGATGGCTGACTGAGAACAGTGGGCATTAGAAAAGTATGGATCGTTTGGAAACCAGACCCCTCAAGGAACTAAAGCTCAAGCCAATATTCAGATTTTCCAATGGCAAGGATAGGATGTAGGACAAAGAAAAGCGCATAGGATGGAAGTTGTGTCATTTGCAACAGGGAAAGAAATTTTTCCAAGCGCAATGATAAACCCGAGAGGAAAAGGGTTTTCTAGCCTTCATCATGGTTTGAATGACAATTTTCACGAATTCACGGGCTCTCAAGATGGCAGCTTCAACCGCCATGCTGTTAACCAGAGCGTGGATAAACTCCGGTGGAAGTGGGGTCCCTGTAAGAGAAGATCTTCTCAAAGAGGAAGGCGCCAAGGAGAGTCAATGAGCATATTAACGAGATCCGCAAACCATGCGCAGTGGAGCAAATCCAGGGCAATGAGAACCCCTGGGAGGCCTTGCATCGTGATCTTCCTGAGAGGTTGGAAGATTAGTGAGAAGAGGGGAAATATGTATGGGTACTGGAAGTGCGTCGATGGAATTACTAGTGCATCCACTGCTTGAGCTTGGGGGTCATGAGACCTGGTAGCTTGCGAGTGATTCTGAATGCCATGATATTGATGTCCGGTTGACCCCACCCTCGACAAAGTGCTCGAAAGACTTTGAGATGTAGCAAGTGTTTTCATGGGTTGACTGTCTCCCTGCTCAGAAAGTCTACGATCTAGTGGTCCATCCCCAGTACTTGAACCACCGAGAGAGCTGGAGACTTATCTTTGGCCCTTGTCAGGATTTTCGCTGCTTCTGCCATGACCTTCATGTTGTGAGTCCCACCTTGATGATTTAAGTACACGACAACCGTCACTTTTTTGGTTTGGACCCAAACTGGGAGACCTGTCAGCTGGGATGTGAAGTCCTGAAGCAACAGGAAAATGGCCTGAAGTTGCAACACATTTATTGGTAGTGTGAACTTCTTTCTGGTCCCAGTGCCTTGTAAAGTGAGATTTTGCAGAGTACTCCCCTAGCCAAAGAGGCTGACATCCATAGTGAGCACCTGCCATTGGAGGGTCAGAAAGGAGCATCCCATATGGATCTGTGGGGAATTCAGACACCAAAGAAGGGAACCTTAAAGCTGCAGAGGTAGTCGGATCTTTCGATCAACAGAGTCCACAGATTTGTCCCACTTCGAGAGAATAAGCCACTAAGAGGCTGAGCATGAAATTGGCCGAAATGGAATTGCCTTGAAGGAGAAGACCATCAGCCCCAGTGCACTCATGTAGTGATAAATGGTCATGGGATTCTGAGTTTGCAGAGAGCATACCTGCTTCTGGAGGAGGAGTTTTGGTGGTGGCAGTAATACACAGGCCTGAGCCGTGTTGAAGAGGAAACCAAGAAATTCCAGACGTTGCAACAGTTAGAGGGAAGATTTGGGGTCCTTAATGATCCATCCGAACCTGGATAGGCTGTCCAGAGTGATGTGGAGACTCTCCAGGTTGGCCTAATGGGTTGCAGCTTTTACCATGATATTGTTGAGATAGGGGATGGCCACTATTCCCTTCCAGAGGAGGAGAGCCATCACTGATGCCAGAACCGTTGTGAAGACTTGGGGGGGCCGTGGCCAACTCGAATGGAAGAACCGTGAATGGATATTGATTCGACTGGAAGGCAAAGCAGAGAAATCGCTGATGTGCTCGGCAGATGGGGACATGAAGATAGGCATCCATGATGTCGATGGATGACAGGAACCCCCCTGGTTCCATGGATGCAATGACAGATCTCAGTGACTCCATGCAGAAATGTTGGACTTTGACATACTGATTCAACTTCTTTAGGTCTAGAATAGGCCTAACCATCCTTCTTAGGTACCATGTAGAGATTGGAATAGAAACCTGCAAAGGGTTGAGAAGACAGAACCAAAATGATGGACACCTTGAGAGAATAAGTTGTCTATCGCCCGAGCTAAAATGTTGGCCTTTGAAAGGGACCTTGTAATCCTTGCTGACCCAGGTAGAGGCGAAAACCGTCCTGAGTGCCAAACTCACTGCCTCAAAGGATGTTTTGGCTAGAGATTCCATTTTCATGTCTTGCACATCTTGAAAAGATGAAGCATCTGCCATAGGAAGGGTGGTGTGCTTCGCCAAATCGGGCACTGGTGGATCTGCTGCTGGTGAAGACCATTTCTTCACTAACTCCTCTGGAAAAGAATACATGGTCAATACATTGTCGAATTCTGCATGAGGAGGGAGCGCCTTTGGAAAGCGCTTTGAGATTCTAAAGGAAAAGGTTGCCACTGATGTAGTAGGTAGGTCTGATCTGATACCTGAAGGGTATCCTTCAGGGAAAAGTATGGATAGTGTGGATACCTGACCCTTCAAGGAATTAACAGAACATGCACCCCCTTAGGCTGTTCCAGCAGTGCCCCCCCCCCCTTGTGCCCACCTGCCTTTAAGGAGAAAGGGAGTGCTCTGATGAAAGGGGGACCCTATTGCTGGTGGGTCACATTCAAGTTACAGCATGTACGTTTCTCCTTTTCTTCTGAGGTCCAGACACACAACAGAATGGTTAACTCTGTTCTGTTTGCCCTCCTCAGTGGGCTAACAGGGAGAGTCCTGCCAACCCTGTATTGCCTGAGCCCAAGTGGTTCTTGAAGACCGGCTACAAACAGGTCTGCCTCCTACAGACACTAAGCTAAAACTGCTTAGCTTGGTGTCTGCAGGAGGGGTATAGCTAGTAGGAGGAGCTAACAATTTCCTGCTTAGTGCCTGCCTCCTAGTGGCAGTAACTATACCCACTGTCTTCAGTTGTGTCCGCCAATAATATGGACGAGAAAAGTATCTTATCGGACAAGTGCTACCTGTCACTTTTTCAACAAAGGCTTTCACATTTGCGTATATGATGCATACACTATCTAAAATATTTTATATGTCTTAGCGTGCTCTGTGTCTGCTTATAACTGAAATACTGCCACCATGTGGTTGGATGCTAGGCATTTATATATATGGGCTAATAGAGAGGGATTTAACACCTAACTGTTTATACTGTAGATGACGCTGTGGCCCGCACTCACTAGTCTGTGGGTGGGTGTTTGAGGGTAAACGATGCCATGCCACCCACTCACCAGTGTAGCAGAGAGCAGCTCCTGCTACACTCGCAGTCAGCACCCACATCATATATATATATTGCATTTGCTGTCCTTTGATAAGAACTCTGCACTTAAGTGCATGCATTTTCTATTAGTCACCGTCCTGGGACCAGTTATCTACTGAATGGCATGCGGATGTGTAATTTTTGTATCATCAGAAGAGTCCTTAATGGAATGTAAATGGTCTTTCAAATCCTTTTGTGAAAACCTATACATAGATAGGTAATAAGTGATCGCTGGGGCTGCACACATTTTCTACTGCTCCATTCATCTCTCTGGGACAGCGCTCACCTATCTCTGACAGTTCCATGGAAGTTAATGGAGTGGTGTATACCTGACCACCGCTTCATTCATGCTGGGTGGCTCATTTCTGCAATAGCTCAAACTGGCTTAAAATAACAGACAGAGCTGTACTTGCTGATCCTCAGCTGTAGGGATTCACTGATGGTGCCCTGCCATCTGCCTGGTGATTGTTGTGAAAGAGGACGTCAGCGGAAATCAGGTGGCTGCCAATCAGTGGCTGCAACCTCGCCACTTGTTCTACTGGCAACAGCGCTCATATCCTGGGCGCCATGATGCCAGGAGTTCACAACTGAGAGGCTGCAGCAGTCAGGTGACTTCCGCTAACGTTCTCTTCCATGACAATCACCAGGTAGGCTGCAGGACAACATTGTTGGATCCCTGCAGCTGAGGACTGAGGAATACAGTCCTGTTTTGTTTTTTAGTCAAGACACCTTGAGCTATTGCTGAAAGTTGTCTAGTAGCTAGGCGACCCCTTTAACTGTGTTCTACACACTATGAATAACCTACATTATTTTCCCTCTCCAGAGCCTGATGTAGCCTCTAGTGACGCCACCAACATGGAGTGCAGCATCACAAGGGATGGAGATAGCTATCTCATCAATGGAAAGAAGTGGTGGAGCAGTGGTGAGTGAAACACACAAATAATCTGGGTGAAGCCATGTAGGGTCAGGTGTGAATAGCATCAACTGGTGTCATGCTCAACTTCACTCAGATACTATATATAACAGATCTTTAGAAGAGACTTTGGTAAAATGGTAAGTCTTTAACTTTTGGCTGATCTTGCCGCAATAAACTGTTTATCTGCAGAACTTTTCTGGATCTGTTTAGTGTCATTGGTGGATGTGCTTCCGCTCTGAAGACTGTTCTGATCTCACCAGCCAAGCCAGAATCCTACTCCACCCTGATAAGGCGCAAAAACCCTGAAACAGCTGTCTGTGTATGGATTTCTGGCTTGGTTTTCAATTCCCAATCTTTGTTTTAAAGACTTGTTTAAAGAGTCTGACATTGAGTTGAAGGAATGCTAGTTTCCAATAGGTGGCGCTGCAGAGGTATTGTTCCATCTTCCTTATTTGCATATATATTACCCAGCGGAGCATGCATGGCCTTATAAGTCTCTCACCTTCTAGGTGCTCTTCTTAGGCTACCTGCAGACGGCTGGGTCGGATCCCGCTACGAGAATTCTCGCAGCGAGATACGACTTGTGCCCCTGCAGGGACCAATGCGGCTCTCACCTGCTCCTGCTTCTCCGGCTCTGTGATGTGCCGGCTGTCACCCAGCCAGCGCATGCGCAGAGCGGAGCCGGCCCGTCACTAGTGACGTTTCTGTGCGGGTCTCGCGGAGGAATAGAACATGCTGCGATTTGTTTTCCGTGTGTGTTTTAACGCTGACAAATCGCTTCTGTGTGCATAGGATTGCGTTTTGCAATGCAATACTATCCATGCGGGCACGGGCGGAAATTCTGTAGGAAATCCCGCTGCAGAATTTCCGCCCGTGTGCAGGGGGCCTTAAGGAGAGACGATACCCCTCCCGATACATATAGTATCAGGTCACCTATATACTCATGGTAAACAGTAACAGTTTTACTTCCCTTTTCTCTACCAAATCTCAAGATTGCCATTCATTTATTTAATTATCTTCTTGGAGAAAAGTCCATAGCCGGTAATGATGACCCCGCTCAGTTCCTGGTATCTCCTCCTGGCAGGGAATAAACCTCAGTACTCCCATCCTGTCTCCACCCTGTTATTTGTCTCCTAAATTCAAGATCGGATGTAACTTGTTTGGAATTAGTCATCCTGTCATTCCCAAGAAATCTTTGTGCGAATGCCTCTGGTGTCATCACACCCTCAGATCCACTTCAGATATGAGCAGCTTCTTCTAAACTTGTTGTAGTTTCCCAACTCCAAACATGCTGAGAGTTGCAGTATTCAACCACTGGAAGACGACTGGTTGGGGATTCCCATCATGTACACTAATCAATTAGCAGAAACAAGTGACTCTTGGTACGTGATACATACAGTATGAACTACAAGCATCTTTGTGCTCCTACACTATATATGTCTGAAGAGAAAATGTAGGATTTGTTAAAGGGGTTTTCACACAGTGGATTGTATGGACCAGCTCTACGGATCCCACCAATGCTTGAATGAGGAGGTCTGGGTATGGAGCAGCGACCTCTTCGGATCTTTTCCTACATCTTTCCAACCCGCTGCTGTCTACATCACTGATAGTTCTCAATGTAGTTCTGGTTCAGAAGTGGCATACTGTAAAAAAACCTGTCCCTTCATTTTAGATATGGATGGCGGCCATCTAATTCATGTACCAGCAATGTATGTGGTGGAACCAAAGTAAACTAAATATATCATGCTACAGGCATGCTCGCTAGGGGCAATACGAGTGTTCTTGCCCCGTACCTTTAGCAACTCTTTCTTAGGTGAAGCCATAAGGAGATCCTTTTATTTGTGTTATAAATGATTAGACTCTTATTTCCACTATGAGACTTTCTCATTGTAAACCTCACATGCTTCTGGGCACTTACTGTACATAATGACGCCTATCGTAGGTACTAATTTTTCAGACAACTTAATGCTCATATAATAGCTCATGTGTATCTCATCAATCTTGCAACTTTTCCCACTGTAAATCAAGTTTTAAGTGGCTGGCACTTGGGGTCTTCCTTTCAGCCCTCTAAAATCCACTACCTGTTGTTAGGTATTGCGATTTTGTGATACTGAGATGTTTTCTTAGCCTTCCCTCCCCCCACAACTATCTTCACAAACTGCTCCCTGCACTCACACACTGACAGATATGTAGAGACAGTGTCTGCAATCTCCACAAACTCTGCCTGTCCTGCTGTTATAGCACCTATGTGTGTGCATGAGCATGTGCACACATTACTTGGGGTTTACTAACAATTTGGTCAGAATGTCTTTGAATAGCCCAGCTCCTGCAGTCATTGTGGCAAAACAGTGGGTATTCAGATACTGCCTCACTGCTGATTGGACCAGAGGCAGTGCAATGTGTGCATGGGAAGTGAGGGAAAGGAATTTCAAGACAGTAAACTGCTGGCTGAATGCTAGGCTTGTGACACGCCACCTGGGTGAAAGTGGATTGCAAACAACAGGGCAACAGAAAAATGGGGAAGGATACCTGAAAATCAGAACTGGGTACAAACAGCAGCAAGGAGAGCCTCATGTATTCTAGAAGACGTGTTGAAATCTTGGGTACGCTTTGTGGTTGTGGTCTGACTGGCCATCACGGGGTGGCTTGGCAGCACATAATTGTTTTTTCCAATGAGATTTAACTTTTTAAAAGTAATACAGCAAAACATGACAACTATATGAATTTTGGCATCGTAGTAATTGTACTGACCCATAGAATGAAGTTATTTTTGCTGCAGTGTGTACACCGTAAAAACAAGATCAAAACATTACCTCCCCCCCACCCGCACCCGCAAAAAAAAAAATGGCGGAATTTCGTTTTTTCTTTTCAATTTTAGTCCATTTAGAAATTTTTACGTTTTTTTCAGTATATGATATGGTATCATTAGTAGTACCATTGCAAAAAAACCACAACTTGCCCCACAAAAGGCAAGCCCTCAGACTGCTAAGTTGATGAATAAATAATAAGAGTTATGGATTTTTGAAAGTGGGGAGGAAAAACAGAAATAAAAAAAAGGGCCGCGTGCTTAAGGGATTAAGAATCCCTTATCGATGCAGCAGCAGTGAATGGAATCTAACGATTGGTTCTACTTGTCTTCGTTGTGTTGACATTTCTGAGTGCGTCACTGAATATTTGGAGCCGTTTACATAGAGCTTGAGTGGCCATGATAATATTGTTATATTTATCTTGGTCCGTACACCACAACATCCTGGTTCTTGTGAAATCACTGGTCAGGCCCATTTTCAATGCTCTAATTTCAAACTGGAATAAGCCTATGTAAGTTACCGGCCTGAGGATCACGTTACAACTCCGAGACCATCAGTGATGATAGAGAAATGTTATTATAAATAACGATAAAATGCTGCAAAGCTAAAAATGGTTACTTAGTTTAACCGCTTCCACACAAGACACGTCCTAACTAG
Organism: Eleutherodactylus coqui; assembly: GCF_035609145.1. NCBI lineage: Eukaryota > Metazoa > Chordata > Amphibia > Anura > Eleutherodactylidae > Eleutherodactylus > Eleutherodactylus coqui. The sequence goes on along the minus strand of NC_089848.1, from coordinate 29,169,411 downwards.
AGTTGAGCGAACATACTCTGGTGAGCTTGATGCTCGTTGGAGTATTAGCGTACTCGATGGTGCTCGTTACTCGAAAGAGCATCAAGCCGTGTTGCACCCCGCCCCAGTTTTCGGCTCCTCCCCGCCATGACGCAGCTCGTGTCATTGGCAAATTATTTGTCAGGCAGGCAGAGAGAGAGAAAGAGAGAGACACTCAAATAACGCGGACTTGAGCATTTGGGTGCTCGCTCATCTCTAGTCCTAGCCACTCCACCCCCTTCCACTTCCTTAGGCATAGGCCATCTGGACGTTTAGGTGTTAGTTGTAGATTGTTTGGCCTTTTTTTCTCTGCTAATGATGCATTTTTTTCAGTATGGATTTTAGTGACATTTTGATTTCCGTTTGTTTACTCTACTTCATTGTTGGAGTAACATTGCAAATTTGTATGCAGATCCGCACTAAAACCCGCAGTGCAACCAACCCTTGCGGAAACACTTGGGGATTTGACTTTTATATTTCCTCTATGTTAAATTCTGCTGTGGAAATGTGCAGAAGAAGCCGCTTATACGCTGATTTTCCAGAACATTAACATCTGCTCTGCAGACACGATTACATAGCGGATATTTTCTGCTCTGTATAGACAAAAAAAACACTAAAACTCATTAATTTAGCTGGGATTTTAAAAGGCTTCAGATTGTACTGTATGCCGTAAATACCCCAGCAGACACTCTGCAGCCTATCCGTCCTGTGTGAACATAGCCTTTTAGACAGAAACCGAGGGAGGGACTGTCAGCATCACTTATTCATTCATGAAACCAACAACTAGCCCCTTGGTCTTTGGATCATTGTTAACTCACACCTTTCAGTCCTTAGCCTTGCTCAAATCCTTCTGTCTCTTCTTGAAATCCCAGACAAACTAAATGATGATATCAGGTCTCTGTGGGGGCCATAATATCACTTCCAGGACTCCTTGTTCTTCTTTATAATGAAGATAGTTCTTAATGACATAGGCGGGATGTTTGGGTTCATTGTCCTGCTGCAGAATACATTTGGAGCCAATCAGACGCCTCCCTTGTATCATGTATTGCATGATAGATAAACATCTGTATTTCTTAGCATTGAGAACACAATCCTGACTAAATACCCAACTCCATTTGCTAAAATGCAGCCCCAAACTTGCAAGGAACCTCCCACCATGCTTCACTGCTGCCTGCAGACACTCATTATTGGGCCGCTCTCCGCTATGCTTTACTGCTGCCTGCAGACACTCATTATTGTGCCGCACTCCACCATGCTTCTCTGCTGCCTGCAGACACTCATTATTGGGCTGCTCTCCACCATGCTTCACTGCTGCCTGCAGACACTTATTATTGTGCCACTCTCCACCATGCTTCACTGCTGCCTGCAGACACTCATTATTGGGCCGCTCTCCGCTATGCTTTACTGCTGCCTGCAGACAATCATTATTGTACCGCTCTCCACCATGCTTTACTGCTGCCTGCAGACAATCATTATTGTACCGCTCTCCACCATGCTTCACTGCTGCCTGCAGACACTCATTATTGTACCGCTCTCCACCATGCTTCACTGCTGCCTGTAGACACTCATTATTGTACCACTCTCCACCATGCTTTACTGCTGCCTGCAGACACTCATTACCGTACCGCTCTCCACCCTTTGGTGAATAAATTGCCTTCTGTTACAGCCAGATATTTCACATTTCGACTCATCAGTCCAGAGCACTTTGAAGGGAAATAAGCATGATGTGTCTTTCATTTGCAGCACTGCGTTTTATTGGCCATCCACTGTGCCTACAGCCCTAGCTGTTGCTTGTTTCTTTGTACTTCTGCAAAGGAGTATGAACAGCACATCTTGAAACCCCAGTCTGCTTTGTAATCTTTGCCTGGTAGAGACCTTGTTGATGCAGCATAACTACCTTGTGTTTTGTTGCTGTGCTCAGTCTTGCCATGGTGTATGTGACATGAAACTGTCTTCCACAACCTCACTACTTTTGTAGTTGTTCCTCACCCAGCGTTTCTGTTTCAGTTAATGACTGTTTTTCAACTTACCTATGAAAATGATGATCATTATCACTTGTTTGATATAATTGGTTAATCCTACACTTCACTTTTATCCTACAAAATCCCTGACTTTGTGCAAGTATACCTAGAAGAAATGATGCTGTTTTGAAGGCAAAAAGTGGCCACACCAAATTATTCTCTTTTAATTATTCACTTTGCGGTTTGTTAATTGGCAAAGATAAACTCTTAGCACTTCTACTGTATTTTTTGAAAGCATTCATTGCAGCAGTTTCTCCACACCCACCTAAAGCCCCAAAGCTTTTGCACAGTCCTGTATTTAACACCTATTGCAGAGCTGCTTATTTTTTCATTCAAGTCCACATTTTACTGTATATAAATGTCCATTACTGATAAATATTTGCATTACATGTATATATCTCTTTTTTATAACTGCTAAAGAGCTTTTGTATGCTCTAAGTATATATAAACTGGTAATAAGGCAGATTTTATATCTGTGTCCAAACCTCCGGCCGGAGGTACCATATCAGATGTAGCTGAAAATACTGGGCAGCTGGGCGGAAAGCAGGCGGACCCCATTATAGTCAATGGAGTCTGCCTGGCGCCTTTTGCTTCCATCCAGAGACAGAACCATTTCGGCCACGGGGATTCCCTGAACAGAGCAGGAATGCAGAACCCCCAGCGCAGATATGAAACTGCCCTAAGTGGAATTATTCACACGGGCGTGAATCTTGTGTGCGTTTTGTTTGTTGTGAGACATACAAAACTACCACGAATATGAACTCCATTCTTTTTGAATAGACTTATTCATGAGCGATGTGAAAAAAATTGTAACATGTTCTATTCTTTGTCTTTCCCTCGGAGCACCTCACCCAATGTTTTCAATGGGACCTTAGAAGATATTGCATGGCACTCACATGACATGCGGTGAGGTTTCCCATTGTAATCAATGGGGAACACTTGTGATCCTCTGACGCCCGTGAAGGACACACCTGAGGATCAAAATTTCGAAGAAGTGATGCAAAGTGTTTGTGAATCAACAACACATCCCATTGGAGTGAAAAACACATGTTGGCAAGGGCGATATCGGGCCAAGTCTCTCGGCCTGATATCGCGCTCACAGTGTGAATTTAGCCGAACTTTGATAAGAGGTTTAGATAGAAAAACTGTTTGTTTCTTCTACATGGTTGTCAGAACACATTGAATACTCTTCAACACTCGGAGCTCCTTGTCTTCTCCTCCAAGAGCCAACCTTTTTCACCGTTTTAGTAACATAAGACTTAAATGTTGTCCCCATGAAAGCATAGAGTAGCGGATTGAGACAACAGTGAAATAAGGCCATGCTACTGGTCACCTGCATCATTAGGTCTATGGTTTTACTGGTCTGGCAACTGGTTATCAATATATATACTATATCGATGGCCCTCCAGAATTTAATAGCATTATATGGCAGCTGTGTGATGAGAAACATTCCCACCACTGCCAATAAGACCTTCAGTGGACGAGATCTTTTGATGTTCGGTGTTTTAACCAGGACTTTGGCTATGGCCGAATAGCAGTACAGCATGATAACGAAAGGGATTGCAAAGCAGCACACAGTTTCCAGAATCTGAATGAAGGCAGTGACCTCCTTTACCGAATCTTTCGGGTATGTTGGTAGGCAGGCATTCTTTCCATTGTGTTCCCTTACTTCACCAAATTGTAAATCGGGGATGCTCAGCAACACTGAAGTGATCCATACAAAAAGACAAATGGCCCAACATCTTCTTCTGAAATTTTGATTGGTTGATACTCTGAGTACAGCGAAGTATCTGTCCAAGCTAATGCAAGCCAGGAACTGCATGCCTGAGCTGAAGTTTACGGTGTACAAAGCGGAGGTCATCTTGCACATTGCTTTCCCAAACTGCCAACCAATGGAAGCATCTACGGCCCAAAAAGGAAGGGTGAAGAGCAGCAGTAGATCTGCCACTGCGAGATTCAGCAGGTAGACATCCGTTTTAGTTTTTATTTTCTTATAATATGCATAAATGGCAACTACTAAGGAATTGCCAGCTACGCCAACCACAAACGCCACCGAGTAGAACGCCGGGAGGAAAACGGAAGCAAATCTCCGAATGTCATGCTTCATACAAACTTCTTCATGACTGTCGTAATCAAAAGCAGTATGATTGTAGTCTTCATAGCTTTCGGCTGTTGTCATTGCCGCGGGGTTTATATCTTCATTCACTTTGTGGTTTCTGGTGAGGAAAACAGAGAATATTGTTATACTTCAAGGCCAATTTTTTTTGTTTGTTCTAAATTTTAAGTGCCAGAAGACCTAATAGTCTTACATGTTAGTCAACAAAGTTTATGACGCAGTCAAGTCCATTCCAAAGTAGACAAAAAGTTTTGTAGGGTTGGCAGATAAAGTAAACAGAGGACTGAGCTTGTAAAAGATGTTTCCTACTCTTCACTGAACAGTTATCAGTGGACCAGCATTTCAGTTATGTCTGTTTAAAGGGGATTTCCAGGGAACACACTATTGATGACCTATCCTATAGGTCATCAATAGTTGATCGTCTGGGGTTCGTCGCTCGGGACCTTGACCGATCAGCTCAATAGGCGCATGCTGTCAGCGCTGCAAATGCACAGAGATCGGAGCGGGAGCAGCGGACGTCTCCATGCCAACCCCACTGTAGGGGTCGGCGCTTGTAACTGCAGGCGTGCTGATTTCAATGAGAGTCGTTCCTGCAGTTACAAGCGCCGGCCACTACACATTGATTGGCGCAGAGACTTCCACTGCTTCAGCTCTGACCTCTGCATTTGCGGCGCTGACAGCATGCACCCACTCAGCTGATCGGTCGAGGTCCCGAGTGACGGACCCCAGCAGGCCAACTATTGATGACCTATGTCATCAGTAGCATACTCCCTGGAAAACCCATTTAACTACCTTCTAATCCATTGTTACACAGATTAGCAAGTGGGAGAAACATATACCTGTAAGCATTTAGAGACTCGCTTAATTTAAGCAATCAGTCTTCCTCCAGCAGCTCCCTCCCCCTCATCTCTCCATAGACATCTATGGGCAGCATGTGACGGAAGCAAAGATCCCACTCCCTCTCCATTTCCTATAACGCATCTCATTATCTTTACTGCTAGAGAAGGATGACAACAACCTGTGGACAGCAAGTTAGAAAGAAGTGAGACCCTCTAATGACCAACACTTTAGAGAGTTTTTTTTTTAACAAAAACATCATTTTAGGTATATAAAATAATTTGCCCTTTTTCCAGTTATCACCCTGGCTATCATAATAAGCACAAGTTTGTTGAATAGTTAGTGGCCATTTAAAGGGAACCTGATAGCCAGGACTGAAACTAGCCTTTCTGTTTTTGAAGTGAAAAGGCGGTCAAACAGCTTTTAACACTAATACAGGTATGGAAAAATCCAATTCATTAAGACCACAACATAGTACAGTACTATGCAGGGTGCACGTTGCGGAAAAGACTATCCTGGAGATATTTAATTCACATCTTTCGTGTGCCTTTGAAACCATGTAGTGCAACAAAGGATCTACGCAGCTGTTCATGCAGTCTTCCTGGAGATCGTGTTAAAAATTGTGTAAAAATTTGACACTGAGTAACTGATGAATCTGTATTGTAATATTTTTTATAATTGGGTCTGTTGTAGCAGTTGTGAATTACCCTATGTGGGACAACAAAGCACTTGTTTGTTAGATACTGCACATTAACCCATTAAGGACCAAGCGCTGTAAATTTACTTGGTCCTTGGTGCTGGGCTTTAATACTGTCCGATAGTAAAACTACAGTGCGGGATTAAAGCTTCTGCAATCAAGCAGAAGCAGGACGGGGTGGCAGCTGTTAGTGACAGCTGAGAACCCAAAGGAGAAGGGAGACGTTTTTAAAAGTGGAAGTATAACTTCTCTACGCGAGCTGGCGGTCATATGACCGCCGGAATCCTCTGACACAGCAGAGCTAAAGGGTCCTAGCAGACCCTCATCAGCTCTGTCAGTGACTATTGTCTCTACAGGGGCATGTTTTCCCCTGTAACTGGGGCTCTATGGATGTCCCAGCTACAGTGGAAAAGTGTCAAAAAAAGAAAAAACAAAGACAGCCAAAGACACCATCTTCATTGCTAGGGACAATGCAAAAGTAGGCGACAGAGAAGAATTACCAGCTGTGGGCAAGTCTGATCTAGGAAATCGTAATGAGGCTGGTGACCGCCTGATTCAGTGCTGTCAACAAAATCGACTTGTGATTATGAACACATGGTGTGAGCAACCGAAGTGCTATTTATACACATGGACAGCCCCAAATTGAAAGCACGCAACCAGATTGACTATTTCCTATGCTAGCAACATTGGCAGAGCTCAGTACAAGCAGTTGAAACCCTCCCTGGTGTAGACTGCAGCTCTGACCATCAACTACTTATTGCAAAAGTCAAAATATGTTTCAACACGATTCAAAGACCATCGACAGCAAAAAGCTTGGACACCAGTAACATCCCAATCCAATATGCAGTCAAGGTTAAAAACATTCCAGACACGTAGCACATCTGACAAATATCCGAATGAATTATGGGCACAAATGAAATCAATCATAATTGAAACAGCAGAACAATCCATCTCATACAAAAACAACAAAAAGACCACAATGGCTCTCAGATGCAACAATCGAAATTGCAAAACAGATACGAGCTGCCAAAGCTGCGGGCAAAAACATCAAATTCAGATTACTAAATGCAGAATTTCAGAGAAAAGCAAGGAGAAATAAGAAAGCTTACTGGAATGAGCATTTCAACAAATTGGAAGACTCAAGTAAGCAAGATCACACCTGTGAGCTGTTTGACCAGGTAAAGTGGGCATGGGCACCTTTTGCACCTTGGAGAGCAACAACCATCAAACATCAGAATGGTAAAGCACCACTGGATGGTTCCCAAGTTAAAACAGCGGTGGCAAAAGTACACAGCAGAACTACGTGCAGATGATCAACCACACCAATTAGCCAGCCAGGAATATTCAACGAAACAAGAACCTGATATTCTTGAGGAGAAGGTTGACTGGGCACTGAAACAATTACCAAACAGGAAAGCCCAAGTCATTGACTGCATACCAGCCGAATTACTCAAACCAATACCGACTCCAGTGCTTACAACCCTTTGTAGACAGTTCTGGAAGACCAAACAATGGCCAAAGGACTGGACAAAATCAGTTTTTGTCCCAATTCACAAAATAGGTGATGCACAAGACAATTTTTGGACCATCGCTCTTATAACACATACCAGCAAAATTCAGCTAAAGATCATTCAGAAACGGCCTCCTTCATGGAAATGGATTTCCCTGATGTTAAAGCTGGGTTCCACAGAGGGTGTGGAACCAGAGACCAAATCACAAACTTGCGCTGGGTCATATCGAAGATGTGTGAACACCAAAAGGACACATACCTGTGCTTCATCGACTACAGAAAAGCTTTTGAGTGTGTTGAATATGGCAAGATATCCTTCCATTCCTGAAAGCCCTCCAACTTCTCTAGCTCTCTCAGCCTTGGGTTATCCCAGATAGGGGTATAGTGTGTAAAGCTCTTAATCCCTATTATTTCTTTGACCTTCCACCAAACCCTATGCATGAGGGCCAAAGTTGGGAGACTGTGGGGACTGCAGCGGAACCTAAAGCTCTCCAGGGCCTCAAACAGGTGCGCACCGTGAAAATGAATTTTTAGAAGACGAAAACTCCCATCTCGCGTGTTTTCCGATTCCCATCCTCTAAAGTGTTGTATTTGTGATGCTAGAAAAAATGACATGGGATTAGGCAACGCAAATCCTCCATCCCCCTTAGAGTTGCACAGCGTCTCCAACCTAATTCTAGGTCCTTTATCTCTCCATATCAAGTTTCTAAACAGTTGATTAATCCTGTTAAAGGAGGCGAGCCACACTTTTACGCTCGGCCGATGTACGCTTTCCATCTGATGCATTGGCTTACAATGCATCAGTTCAGAAGGGCGTATTCCTATGGCATAAAAATGCCTGGCTGGCCAAGATAGCGCATAGGAGCGCTTTTACGTCGGCCAGGAAAGATAGTTCAGGAACTATCTTCCTGGCCGGACTACGGCATCAGCTCCCATTGATTCCTATGGGAGCTGCCGGAGAAGGGAGGTGGGAGTGAGTTTAGCAGCATCTCTGCTAAATACTCACCATCTTCCCTCCTATTCTCCACCCCTTAACGGCTGTTTGCAATGGGAGGAGGCAGGAGCTGGTTGCTAAGCTCCCACCCCTTTCCTCCTCCTCTTCCCATTGCTGGCCGCCGACAAGGGGCGGGAGCTTAGCACACTTGCTCCCGGACCCTTTCATTGCCGACAGCCAGCGAGTGGGTGGAAAGGGAGAGGCAGTTTAGCAGAGCTAAACTGCCCCCCCCCCCCCACACACACACTTGACGGCAATCCAGGCTCGGCGTGTATGCGCTGGACCTGGGTTGTCTGAATGGGCGCACAAACGGCAGATTTGTGTACCTGTTCACACGATTTTTGGTTGCACTGTAGCCATGACATGGCTGACTGAAAAACGCTACACCCATGTGAATAAGCCCTAAGAGCCATAAAAGCCCCTCTAACACTTGAGTGTATCTAAGAACTTTTGAGCTTTTTGTAAGGCAAAGTTAATGTCAAAGTTACAGCAACATGTATGGCTATGGGTAAACAGATGGTACCCAGTAATGCGTAACAGCTTGTTTAAAAACACACTAGCGTATTTTTTATGCTTTTTAAAATTAAAAATGGGTCCAAAAACCAACCCTTTTTGATGGCAGACGTCTGCCGGCATTTTTACGGACACTGTGGCCATGGAAGCAGCAATGGCTTTTTCCAAGTGGTCCAAAAATTATCTGATTTTGAAGAAAGCAACATAATTAGCATCATGGAAAGTGAAGATGAAGCAATGGCTTTCTACAAGCTCTCAAAAATTATCCCATTTTGGGGAGAAGCAACAGGATCGATGTCTTAGAAAGTGAAGAAGATATGGCTTTTTGCAAATAAAAGGCCAAAAACTATAATCTCTTTTCTGGGATCACCTGGTTGATTTGTGGTTGTGTAGGTCTGGTAATAGCAGCAGCGGGGGTGGTGGTAGAAGTAGGTGCTTTAGCAGCAGCACAGTATTAAAAGGGTAGTACCACAATTACAGGATAGGGGATAACTTGCTGATCAGTGGGCGTTTCACTGCTATGACCCCCGCCAATTTCAAAAACAGTTCTACCATGTATCGCTCTGCCTGCCACTGTGGAGATCGCTCCCCCCCCCCCCCCCCCATCCTCCCCCCGAAAAGTGACGTCATTGTGACTGGAGCACTGGCCAAGCATGCACAGTTAGTGCTCCATTCATTTCAGTGGAGCTGACGAAAATACCCAAGCATGTGCTACTCGGCTATTTCTGCAGTCCCTTTGAAAGTGAATGGAGAGCTAGTGTGCTTGCACGACCAACGCTCCATTCAGTGTCCTCTTCACTGAGGGCGGTGCAGTAACCCCATAGTGAGGAGTATGATAAACACAGGACCCCCATTTTCGAGATCAGCAGATGGCTCAGAAGTGAGACCTCCACTGATCAGCAAGTTATCCCATATCCTGTGGATAAGGGATACCTTGTAATTGTGGTACCACCTCTTTACATGGACAACAGTACAGGATATCTGTAGTTGTGTAGACCTAGTTGTAGTGGTTGGCTGTAAGTTTGGTAGACTTGGTTGTATTAGCGAGTCGACAGCAGCAATGGCAGAACTCCTCAGTGGCTTCAGGTACAGGGTTTTAAAATCCTCATCGATTCACGCCTGATTCATTTTCACAAACGGGAGTTATCCCAAGCTTTTGGCAGTCAGTCTTGCTCGCTTACAGTTGACAATGTCACCTGCAATCCTGAACTCCTTCTCTGATGCTACACTGGAGGGTGGATAAGATAAATATATAATTACGGGAATGTGGACACATACTGAGTGTATTCTTTGCTTTTATTGAAGAAAGTGCTTTAGATAATCGGGTACACGAAGAACGCGTTTCAGCTTCACAGAGCCTTGTTGGTGAACAAGACACTTGTACTATTTTTCATGAAGTGTTCAATAAAACGAAGTTAAAAAAAATACCATTCTGTTAGTCGCCGCCCAATGTTCAAGCTTTTCTGGATCTTTTTGAATCCCCTCTCTCTCTTCTGTAGTGTTAGCTATTCATCCGAGCTTTGCGTCATCGGCAAATTTGATCAGTTCCTCCTATATTCCCTCCTCCAGATCATTTATAAAAATGTTGACCAACACTGGGCCTAGGACAGAGCCTTGTGGTACCCTACTTGATACATTCTTCCACTTGGAAGTGCAGCCATTTATGACCAGTCTTTGAGTACGATCACTCAGCCATTTGTGGATCCTTGTCAATCCCATATTTGGTCATTTTTTCAATAAGTATGGTATGAGATACTTTGTCAAATGCTTTACTAAAGTCAAGATATACAATATCTACCGCTTTTTCCTGATCAACCCAGTTGGTGATTCTATCATAGAAGGAAATTAGATTCGTCTGGCATGACTTGTTTGTTAGAAACCCATGCTGGCTCTGGTTAATTACTCCATTTTTATCCAAGTACTTGCATACATGCTGTTTAATAATTTGTTTAAAGATCTTTCCGGGTATAGAAGTCAGGCTCACAGGCCTGAAGTTTCCTGGATCCACCCTCTTCCCTTTTTGAAGATAGGGACAACATTTGCCCTTCTCCAGTCTTCTGGGACTTCTCCTGTTCTCCAGGAATTTTCAAAGATTATGGCGAGTGGTTCAGCAATTACCTTCGCTGTTTCCTTTAGTTTCCTAAGATGTAATACATCTGGACCTGGAGACTTGAATTCATTTAAGTTAGCCAAGTGTTCCCATATCATCTCTCTGTTTATACATAGCCTACATTATTTTATTCCCCCAATATTACAGGGAAGATCCGTTGATGTTACATCTACTTTCTGAGAGAAAGCAGATAGAAAATTGAAATTGAAAAATTTGTCTGTCTTAACATCATTTTTAACCAATTCACCATTTTCATCCTATAAACATGGCATCTTTGACTTTACTTTTGCTTCTGACATACCTCTCAAATCCTTTTTTATTGCTTTTGGCCTCTGTTGCAAGCCTCAATTCTTTATTAGTTCTAGCTTTTCTGACACTTGCCCTACAGTTTTAGAAAGCCTTCCTCCTCCTTTCAGTCATGTGGGCTCAGCCAAAATGAAACACCCAAGATTTGGGTTTGCACCAAACCAAACTTTTAGCGAGCCTGACCAGAAACAGTCGACTGTTTCATTTCGCTCAACACTACAAGATAATCTCTGGCACCCGGAGTGGTTTGACTCCCAATAATCAGACATTTGTGGCATATTCTGTCAGTATGCCATAGATGTTTCTGTATATTGTGTGGGGATATAAGGTTAGAGTGTAATTTTTGCCATCAGTATATTCAGGCTAATGTGTTTTATATAATTTTAGGATATTTTGGATTATTATGCCAAACATGAACACTCACCGCTTAGATGGAAGAAGCCACTGATCATACAGAAGCTTAAGGTAAGTAGTAACAGATCTACAAGTAACACTGCAAATACAAAAATGCAAATAGAAAGATGGAACACTACTTCTACAGCGCCATCTATTGGAAGGCAGTATTCCTTCATACCAATGTCAGACTTCCAATAGGTGGCGCTGTAGAGGTATTGTTTCATTTCCTCATTTGCATATTTCCCAGAGGAGCATGCATGGCCTTATATGTCTCCTCACACCGTCGAGGTGCTCTCCCTAAGTAGAAACGATACCCTTTCTGATTGTAGATACAAACCTGCTGCTGCAGAAATCCCAGAACTGTTCTAGTTTTGCTCTGTATTTGGGCACAGGTCAGGCCGTTTGGATTTTAAAGGAATTGTCTGACAGTGCAAAAAATAAGCTTTTTCTTTTTTTCCTGTGTAGAAATGGCGGCGCTCTTGTCCTTGGGCTTGTCTGCTATTCACTTGATTACGGATGAGCTGCAGTACTAGACTTTGCCCATGGGCCATAGTGCCACTAATTCTGTACTTTTTCAGTCTGTTACCCTGTAGGACCCATTAAATGCTAGAAATGTATGTTACCACAATAGGTAGAGTAGTAGTAGGAGCAAACCTTTCCTTTCTTTCAATTCTGTCCAGGAACTAGCAAAAGCTGAAGGGTTGTGGAACCTGTTTCTGCCAGCTATCAGTGGTCTTAGCCAGACAGACTATGCCTTCATTGCAGAAGAAACTGGGAAATCTTTCTGTGCTCCAGAAATTTTCAATTGCCAAGCACCAGGTATGTGTCTTATCGATGCCAGCCTCCACGGGATGTCTCGGTCATTGAATGCCCATGGGTGTTTTTTCACCGCATATTATGTGAGCGTTGCACGGCCAATGTGATACACCGTGAATGAAGTCAATGAAAGTCATTGATCCATGCACATGTGTGTGTAGACACTGCGTGTTGATACGCATTAGAAATAGATCGAAGCATGCTCTATTTCTCTGCGTACCACATAGCGTGAGCCCTATACTTTTGTATAGGTAGCAAATGCAGCACTGTCCATATGTAATACATTGCACATGGGTAGCGTTTTTATATGCAGCCCCCGCTATGAAACAGAGAGGGGATAATTAAAAAAGAAAAAGGCACACTGTGCATGACTGTGTGCATGTGATACTCGGGCATGTGATACTCGGGCATGTGCGGTACACTCACAGCCCATATGTGATCTCTGCCAGTAGACCCGCTATTTGCAAATACCAGTAAAGCGTTGCGGGGGAACCTGCTGTATGGCCGTTGACACGAGGCCTAATAGAGAGAACAATAGTTGTGGTCACCAGTAGTTATTCTTTGCAGAAGACCCATCCATAGTGTATATAAGAAAGAGCCTAGTGTCTTGACATTGCATGAGCGAAGAATAAAGTCCACAAAGATGGAAAGGAAAAGAACTAGATTAGAATACAATGTAGGTTTGTGCTGTTGGCGTCAGAATTTTGTCTATTGACAAATTAGCTAAGTTCAGATAAACTTTGAGCACTGTATATGGGGATATTTTCTGGCCGGGGCGCTGTGTATGGGGACATTTTCTGGCCCGGGCGATGTGTATGAGGACATCTTCTGGCCGGGGGGGCTTTGTATGGGGACACCGTCTGGCCAGGGGGCTGTGTATGGGCACACCGTCTGGCCGGGGTGCTGTGTGTTGGGACACCGTCTGGCCGGGGTGCTGTGTGTGGGGACACCGTCTGGCAGGGGGCTGTGTATGGGCACACCGTCTGGCCGGGGCGCTGTGTGTGGGGACACCGTCTGGCCGGGGCGCTGTGTGTGGGGACACCGTCTGGCCGGGGCGCTGTGTGTGGGGACACCGTCTGGCCGGGGCGCTGTGTGTGGGGACACCTTCTGGCCGGGGCGCTGTGTGTGGGGACACCGTCTGGCCGGGGCGCTGTGTGTGGGGACACCGTCTGGCCGGGGAGCTGTGTGTGGGGACACCGTCTGGCCGGGGAGCTGTGTGTGGGGACACCGTCTGGCCGGGGAGCTGTGTGTGGGGACACCGTCTGGCCGGGGAGCTGTGTGTGGGGACACCGTCTGGCCGGGGAGCTGTGTGTGGGGACACCGTCTGGCCGGGGAGCTGTGTGTGGGGACACCGTCTGGCCGGGGAGCTGTGTGTGGGGACACCGTCTGGCCGGGGAGCTGTGTGTGGGGACACCGTCTGGCCGGGGAGCTGTGTGTGGGGACACCGTCTGGCCGGGGAGCTGTGTGTGGGGACACCGTCTGGCCGGGGAGCTGTGTGTGGGGACACCGTCTGGCCGGGGAGCTGTGTGTGGGGACACCGTCTGGCCGGGGAGCTGTGTGTGGGGACACCGTCTGGCCGGGGCGCTGTGTATGGGGACACCGTCTGGCCGTGGCACTGTGTATGGGAACACCGTCTGGCTGGGGTGCTGTGTGTGGGGACATCTTCTGGCCGGGGCGCTGTGTGTGGGGACATCTTCTGGCCGGGGCGCTGTGTGTGGGGACACCGTCTGGCCGGGGCGCTGTTTGTGGGGACATCTTCTGGCTGGGGCGCTGTGTATGGGGACACCGTCTGGCCGGGGCGCTGTGTATGGGGACACCGTCTGGCCGGGGCGCTGTGTATGGGGACACCGTCTGGCCGGGGCGCAGTGTATGGGAACACCGTCTGGCTGGGGTGCTGTGTGTGGGGACATCTTCTGGCCGGGGCGCTGTGTGTGGGGACATCTTCTGGCCGGGGCGCTGTGTGTGGGGACATCTTCTGGCCGGGGCGCTGTGTGTGGGGACATCTTCTGGCCGGGGCGCTGTGTGTGGGGACATCTTCTGGCCGGGGCGCTGTGTATGGGGACACCGTCTGGCCGGGGCGCTGTGTGTGGGGACACCGTCTGGCCGGGGCGCTGTGTGTGGGGACACCGTCTGGCCGGGGCGCTGTGTGTGGGGACACCTTCTGGCCGGGGCGCTGTGTGTGGGGACACCGTCTGGCCGGGGCGCTGTGTGTGGGGACACCGTCTGGCCGGGGAGCTGTGTGTGGGGACACCGTCTGGCCGGGGAGCTGTGTGTGGGGACACCGTCTGGCCGGGGAGCTGTGTGTGGGGACACCGTCTGGCCGGGGAGCTGTGTGTGGGGACACCGTCTGGCCGGGGAGCTGTGTGTGGGGACACCGTCTGGCCGGGGAGCTGTGTGTGGGGACACCGTCTGGCCGGGGAGCTGTGTGTGGGGACACCGTCTGGCCGGGGAGCTGTGTGTGGGGACACCGTCTGGCCGGGGAGCTGTGTGTGGGGACACCGTCTGGCCGGGGAGCTGTGTGTGGGGACACCGTCTGGCCGGGGCGCTGTGTGTGGGGACATCTTCTGGCCGGGGCGCTGTGTGTGGGGACACCGTCTGGCCGGGGCGCTGTTTGTGGGGACATCTTCTGGCCGGGGCGCTGTGTATGGGGACACCGTCTGGCCGGGGCGCTGTGTATGGGGACACCGTCTGGCCGGGGCGCTGTGTATGGGGACACCGTCTGGCCGGGGCGCTGTGTATGGGGACACCGTCTGGCCGAGGCGCTGTGTATGGGGACATCTTCTGGCCGTGGCACTGTGTATGGGAACACCGTCTGGCCGGGGCGCTGTGTATTGGGACACCAGCTGGCCGGCACTGCATCTAATGATGATTTGATACACTTGTATCAAGGCACTGTTCATATTTGTGACAAAGCCTCTATTCTTGCTTCCAAAAAAAAACTGTTCACCATTGTTAGTTAACCGGGTCCATTGGATGCCATTAGTATCTGTCCTACAGCAGATCAGGCAATTCATTGTGGCTTCCTTTATACACTGCAGCCACTACACTGATGTGAACAGAGTCTGAGAACGTGGAGGTATTGCAGAAAGTAAAATAGTTTCTGATCAGTTACTATTGAACAGTGTATACAATTACTGCAGCAGATAGAGGTTTAAATGTATTTCTTCTCTAATGTGGTAAAATTCTATTTGCAGACACGGGTAACATGGAGGTGCTGCACATGTACGGCACAGAGGCGCAAAAGAAACAATGGCTGGAGCCTCTACTTGCAGGCGAAATCGGGTCTTGCTTCTGCATGACTGGTGAGGATCCTAGCGGATGTACATTTCCTATTTACAATATACATTCTAAAAACTGAATATGTTGGCTTTACAGAGGTGAGTGGAGGTAGGTAGGCACCATTTATCTCTCCTAGTAGAAGTGATCTGGTAAAGAGACTCTATCAACATCTTTTTGCACCCCTCTATGAGGACCGCATCATGTAATGACCGTAACACTGATTGCAGTGATATGTCTGTTTTATGTATCTGTGCAGTAGTTTGGGAGAAACTTGCATTTTATCAGTAGCTGCACATGCATAGTTGCAGGCTAGTAAGTTGCAGGCTGGCATTCAATTGCAAGGCATTTTAAATGCCCCCATAGAAAATAATTGGCGACTCTTGAAGAAGAGTCAGACACAAATAGGACATGCAGCAGTTTTTCTAATTCTGCCTATTGGTCCAAGAGAAAAATTGCTTGTTTGAATTAACCCAGGGTGTCTGTAAAATTCTCCGACCCAGCAGATGGAGGTGACCGCTACCAATGAGACAACCTTCCAGGCAAAGGGGCGGGCTGGAACTTCACTCAGCAGCTTGAAGGGATGAGACTACAGCGCATACTGTACTAGATTAAGGTCCTAACGTGGGACAGGAGAATGTAGAAAGTTTTGGATGGCTGACTGAGAACAGTGGGCATTAGAAAAGTATGGATCGTTTGGAAACCAGACCCCTCAAGGAACTAAAGCTCAAGCCAATATTCAGATTTTCCAATGGCAAGGATAGGATGTAGGACAAAGAAAAGCGCATAGGATGGAAGTTGTGTCATTTGCAACAGGGAAAGAAATTTTTCCAAGCGCAATGATAAACCCGAGAGGAAAAGGGTTTTCTAGCCTTCATCATGGTTTGAATGACAATTTTCACGAATTCACGGGCTCTCAAGATGGCAGCTTCAACCGCCATGCTGTTAACCAGAGCGTGGATAAACTCCGGTGGAAGTGGGGTCCCTGTAAGAGAAGATCTTCTCAAAGAGGAAGGCGCCAAGGAGAGTCAATGAGCATATTAACGAGATCCGCAAACCATGCGCAGTGGAGCAAATCCAGGGCAATGAGAACCCCTGGGAGGCCTTGCATCGTGATCTTCCTGAGAGGTTGGAAGATTAGTGAGAAGAGGGGAAATATGTATGGGTACTGGAAGTGCGTCGATGGAATTACTAGTGCATCCACTGCTTGAGCTTGGGGGTCATGAGACCTGGTAGCTTGCGAGTGATTCTGAATGCCATGATATTGATGTCCGGTTGACCCCACCCTCGACAAAGTGCTCGAAAGACTTTGAGATGTAGCAAGTGTTTTCATGGGTTGACTGTCTCCCTGCTCAGAAAGTCTACGATCTAGTGGTCCATCCCCAGTACTTGAACCACCGAGAGAGCTGGAGACTTATCTTTGGCCCTTGTCAGGATTTTCGCTGCTTCTGCCATGACCTTCATGTTGTGAGTCCCACCTTGATGATTTAAGTACACGACAACCGTCACTTTTTTGGTTTGGACCCAAACTGGGAGACCTGTCAGCTGGGATGTGAAGTCCTGAAGCAACAGGAAAATGGCCTGAAGTTGCAACACATTTATTGGTAGTGTGAACTTCTTTCTGGTCCCAGTGCCTTGTAAAGTGAGATTTTGCAGAGTACTCCCCTAGCCAAAGAGGCTGACATCCATAGTGAGCACCTGCCATTGGAGGGTCAGAAAGGAGCATCCCATATGGATCTGTGGGGAATTCAGACACCAAAGAAGGGAACCTTAAAGCTGCAGAGGTAGTCGGATCTTTCGATCAACAGAGTCCACAGATTTGTCCCACTTCGAGAGAATAAGCCACTAAGAGGCTGAGCATGAAATTGGCCGAAATGGAATTGCCTTGAAGGAGAAGACCATCAGCCCCAGTGCACTCATGTAGTGATAAATGGTCATGGGATTCTGAGTTTGCAGAGAGCATACCTGCTTCTGGAGGAGGAGTTTTGGTGGTGGCAGTAATACACAGGCCTGAGCCGTGTTGAAGAGGAAACCAAGAAATTCCAGACGTTGCAACAGTTAGAGGGAAGATTTGGGGTCCTTAATGATCCATCCGAACCTGGATAGGCTGTCCAGAGTGATGTGGAGACTCTCCAGGTTGGCCTAATGGGTTGCAGCTTTTACCATGATATTGTTGAGATAGGGGATGGCCACTATTCCCTTCCAGAGGAGGAGAGCCATCACTGATGCCAGAACCGTTGTGAAGACTTGGGGGGGCCGTGGCCAACTCGAATGGAAGAACCGTGAATGGATATTGATTCGACTGGAAGGCAAAGCAGAGAAATCGCTGATGTGCTCGGCAGATGGGGACATGAAGATAGGCATCCATGATGTCGATGGATGACAGGAACCCCCCTGGTTCCATGGATGCAATGACAGATCTCAGTGACTCCATGCAGAAATGTTGGACTTTGACATACTGATTCAACTTCTTTAGGTCTAGAATAGGCCTAACCATCCTTCTTAGGTACCATGTAGAGATTGGAATAGAAACCTGCAAAGGGTTGAGAAGACAGAACCAAAATGATGGACACCTTGAGAGAATAAGTTGTCTATCGCCCGAGCTAAAATGTTGGCCTTTGAAAGGGACCTTGTAATCCTTGCTGACCCAGGTAGAGGCGAAAACCGTCCTGAGTGCCAAACTCACTGCCTCAAAGGATGTTTTGGCTAGAGATTCCATTTTCATGTCTTGCACATCTTGAAAAGATGAAGCATCTGCCATAGGAAGGGTGGTGTGCTTCGCCAAATCGGGCACTGGTGGATCTGCTGCTGGTGAAGACCATTTCTTCACTAACTCCTCTGGAAAAGAATACATGGTCAATACATTGTCGAATTCTGCATGAGGAGGGAGCGCCTTTGGAAAGCGCTTTGAGATTCTAAAGGAAAAGGTTGCCACTGATGTAGTAGGTAGGTCTGATCTGATACCTGAAGGGTATCCTTCAGGGAAAAGTATGGATAGTGTGGATACCTGACCCTTCAAGGAATTAACAGAACATGCACCCCCTTAGGCTGTTCCAGCAGTGCCCCCCCCCCCTTGTGCCCACCTGCCTTTAAGGAGAAAGGGAGTGCTCTGATGAAAGGGGGACCCTATTGCTGGTGGGTCACATTCAAGTTACAGCATGTACGTTTCTCCTTTTCTTCTGAGGTCCAGACACACAACAGAATGGTTAACTCTGTTCTGTTTGCCCTCCTCAGTGGGCTAACAGGGAGAGTCCTGCCAACCCTGTATTGCCTGAGCCCAAGTGGTTCTTGAAGACCGGCTACAAACAGGTCTGCCTCCTACAGACACTAAGCTAAAACTGCTTAGCTTGGTGTCTGCAGGAGGGGTATAGCTAGTAGGAGGAGCTAACAATTTCCTGCTTAGTGCCTGCCTCCTAGTGGCAGTAACTATACCCACTGTCTTCAGTTGTGTCCGCCAATAATATGGACGAGAAAAGTATCTTATCGGACAAGTGCTACCTGTCACTTTTTCAACAAAGGCTTTCACATTTGCGTATATGATGCATACACTATCTAAAATATTTTATATGTCTTAGCGTGCTCTGTGTCTGCTTATAACTGAAATACTGCCACCATGTGGTTGGATGCTAGGCATTTATATATATGGGCTAATAGAGAGGGATTTAACACCTAACTGTTTATACTGTAGATGACGCTGTGGCCCGCACTCACTAGTCTGTGGGTGGGTGTTTGAGGGTAAACGATGCCATGCCACCCACTCACCAGTGTAGCAGAGAGCAGCTCCTGCTACACTCGCAGTCAGCACCCACATCATATATATATATTGCATTTGCTGTCCTTTGATAAGAACTCTGCACTTAAGTGCATGCATTTTCTATTAGTCACCGTCCTGGGACCAGTTATCTACTGAATGGCATGCGGATGTGTAATTTTTGTATCATCAGAAGAGTCCTTAATGGAATGTAAATGGTCTTTCAAATCCTTTTGTGAAAACCTATACATAGATAGGTAATAAGTGATCGCTGGGGCTGCACACATTTTCTACTGCTCCATTCATCTCTCTGGGACAGCGCTCACCTATCTCTGACAGTTCCATGGAAGTTAATGGAGTGGTGTATACCTGACCACCGCTTCATTCATGCTGGGTGGCTCATTTCTGCAATAGCTCAAACTGGCTTAAAATAACAGACAGAGCTGTACTTGCTGATCCTCAGCTGTAGGGATTCACTGATGGTGCCCTGCCATCTGCCTGGTGATTGTTGTGAAAGAGGACGTCAGCGGAAATCAGGTGGCTGCCAATCAGTGGCTGCAACCTCGCCACTTGTTCTACTGGCAACAGCGCTCATATCCTGGGCGCCATGATGCCAGGAGTTCACAACTGAGAGGCTGCAGCAGTCAGGTGACTTCCGCTAACGTTCTCTTCCATGACAATCACCAGGTAGGCTGCAGGACAACATTGTTGGATCCCTGCAGCTGAGGACTGAGGAATACAGTCCTGTTTTGTTTTTTAGTCAAGACACCTTGAGCTATTGCTGAAAGTTGTCTAGTAGCTAGGCGACCCCTTTAACTGTGTTCTACACACTATGAATAACCTACATTATTTTCCCTCTCCAGAGCCTGATGTAGCCTCTAGTGACGCCACCAACATGGAGTGCAGCATCACAAGGGATGGAGATAGCTATCTCATCAATGGAAAGAAGTGGTGGAGCAGTGGTGAGTGAAACACACAAATAATCTGGGTGAAGCCATGTAGGGTCAGGTGTGAATAGCATCAACTGGTGTCATGCTCAACTTCACTCAGATACTATATATAACAGATCTTTAGAAGAGACTTTGGTAAAATGGTAAGTCTTTAACTTTTGGCTGATCTTGCCGCAATAAACTGTTTATCTGCAGAACTTTTCTGGATCTGTTTAGTGTCATTGGTGGATGTGCTTCCGCTCTGAAGACTGTTCTGATCTCACCAGCCAAGCCAGAATCCTACTCCACCCTGATAAGGCGCAAAAACCCTGAAACAGCTGTCTGTGTATGGATTTCTGGCTTGGTTTTCAATTCCCAATCTTTGTTTTAAAGACTTGTTTAAAGAGTCTGACATTGAGTTGAAGGAATGCTAGTTTCCAATAGGTGGCGCTGCAGAGGTATTGTTCCATCTTCCTTATTTGCATATATATTACCCAGCGGAGCATGCATGGCCTTATAAGTCTCTCACCTTCTAGGTGCTCTTCTTAGGCTACCTGCAGACGGCTGGGTCGGATCCCGCTACGAGAATTCTCGCAGCGAGATACGACTTGTGCCCCTGCAGGGACCAATGCGGCTCTCACCTGCTCCTGCTTCTCCGGCTCTGTGATGTGCCGGCTGTCACCCAGCCAGCGCATGCGCAGAGCGGAGCCGGCCCGTCACTAGTGACGTTTCTGTGCGGGTCTCGCGGAGGAATAGAACATGCTGCGATTTGTTTTCCGTGTGTGTTTTAACGCTGACAAATCGCTTCTGTGTGCATAGGATTGCGTTTTGCAATGCAATACTATCCATGCGGGCACGGGCGGAAATTCTGTAGGAAATCCCGCTGCAGAATTTCCGCCCGTGTGCAGGGGGCCTTAAGGAGAGACGATACCCCTCCCGATACATATAGTATCAGGTCACCTATATACTCATGGTAAACAGTAACAGTTTTACTTCCCTTTTCTCTACCAAATCTCAAGATTGCCATTCATTTATTTAATTATCTTCTTGGAGAAAAGTCCATAGCCGGTAATGATGACCCCGCTCAGTTCCTGGTATCTCCTCCTGGCAGGGAATAAACCTCAGTACTCCCATCCTGTCTCCACCCTGTTATTTGTCTCCTAAATTCAAGATCGGATGTAACTTGTTTGGAATTAGTCATCCTGTCATTCCCAAGAAATCTTTGTGCGAATGCCTCTGGTGTCATCACACCCTCAGATCCACTTCAGATATGAGCAGCTTCTTCTAAACTTGTTGTAGTTTCCCAACTCCAAACATGCTGAGAGTTGCAGTATTCAACCACTGGAAGACGACTGGTTGGGGATTCCCATCATGTACACTAATCAATTAGCAGAAACAAGTGACTCTTGGTACGTGATACATACAGTATGAACTACAAGCATCTTTGTGCTCCTACACTATATATGTCTGAAGAGAAAATGTAGGATTTGTTAAAGGGGTTTTCACACAGTGGATTGTATGGACCAGCTCTACGGATCCCACCAATGCTTGAATGAGGAGGTCTGGGTATGGAGCAGCGACCTCTTCGGATCTTTTCCTACATCTTTCCAACCCGCTGCTGTCTACATCACTGATAGTTCTCAATGTAGTTCTGGTTCAGAAGTGGCATACTGTAAAAAAACCTGTCCCTTCATTTTAGATATGGATGGCGGCCATCTAATTCATGTACCAGCAATGTATGTGGTGGAACCAAAGTAAACTAAATATATCATGCTACAGGCATGCTCGCTAGGGGCAATACGAGTGTTCTTGCCCCGTACCTTTAGCAACTCTTTCTTAGGTGAAGCCATAAGGAGATCCTTTTATTTGTGTTATAAATGATTAGACTCTTATTTCCACTATGAGACTTTCTCATTGTAAACCTCACATGCTTCTGGGCACTTACTGTACATAATGACGCCTATCGTAGGTACTAATTTTTCAGACAACTTAATGCTCATATAATAGCTCATGTGTATCTCATCAATCTTGCAACTTTTCCCACTGTAAATCAAGTTTTAAGTGGCTGGCACTTGGGGTCTTCCTTTCAGCCCTCTAAAATCCACTACCTGTTGTTAGGTATTGCGATTTTGTGATACTGAGATGTTTTCTTAGCCTTCCCTCCCCCCACAACTATCTTCACAAACTGCTCCCTGCACTCACACACTGACAGATATGTAGAGACAGTGTCTGCAATCTCCACAAACTCTGCCTGTCCTGCTGTTATAGCACCTATGTGTGTGCATGAGCATGTGCACACATTACTTGGGGTTTACTAACAATTTGGTCAGAATGTCTTTGAATAGCCCAGCTCCTGCAGTCATTGTGGCAAAACAGTGGGTATTCAGATACTGCCTCACTGCTGATTGGACCAGAGGCAGTGCAATGTGTGCATGGGAAGTGAGGGAAAGGAATTTCAAGACAGTAAACTGCTGGCTGAATGCTAGGCTTGTGACACGCCACCTGGGTGAAAGTGGATTGCAAACAACAGGGCAACAGAAAAATGGGGAAGGATACCTGAAAATCAGAACTGGGTACAAACAGCAGCAAGGAGAGCCTCATGTATTCTAGAAGACGTGTTGAAATCTTGGGTACGCTTTGTGGTTGTGGTCTGACTGGCCATCACGGGGTGGCTTGGCAGCACATAATTGTTTTTTCCAATGAGATTTAACTTTTTAAAAGTAATACAGCAAAACATGACAACTATATGAATTTTGGCATCGTAGTAATTGTACTGACCCATAGAATGAAGTTATTTTTGCTGCAGTGTGTACACCGTAAAAACAAGATCAAAACATTACCTCCCCCCCACCCGCACCCGCAAAAAAAAAAATGGCGGAATTTCGTTTTTTCTTTTCAATTTTAGTCCATTTAGAAATTTTTACGTTTTTTTCAGTATATGATATGGTATCATTAGTAGTACCATTGCAAAAAAACCACAACTTGCCCCACAAAAGGCAAGCCCTCAGACTGCTAAGTTGATGAATAAATAATAAGAGTTATGGATTTTTGAAAGTGGGGAGGAAAAACAGAAATAAAAAAAAGGGCCGCGTGCTTAAGGGATTAAGAATCCCTTATCGATGCAGCAGCAGTGAATGGAATCTAACGATTGGTTCTACTTGTCTTCGTTGTGTTGACATTTCTGAGTGCGTCACTGAATATTTGGAGCCGTTTACATAGAGCTTGAGTGGCCATGATAATATTGTTATATTTATCTTGGTCCGTACACCACAACATCCTGGTTCTTGTGAAATCACTGGTCAGGCCCATTTTCAATGCTCTAATTTCAAACTGGAATAAGCCTATGTAAGTTACCGGCCTGAGGATCACGTTACAACTCCGAGACCATCAGTGATGATAGAGAAATGTTATTATAAATAACGATAAAATGCTGCAAAGCTAAAAATGGTTACTTAGTTTAACCGCTTCCACACAAGACACGTCCTAACTAGAGTTGAGCGAACATACTCTGGTGAGCTTGATGCTCGTTGGAGTATTAGCGTACTCGATGGTGCTCGTTACTCGAAAGAGCATCAAGCCGTGTTGCACCCCGCCCCAGTTTTCGGCTCCTCCCCGCCATGACGCAGCTCGTGTCATTGGCAAATTATTTGTCAGGCAGGCAGAGAGAGAGAAAGAGAGAGACACTCAAATAACGCGGACTTGAGCATTTGGGTGCTCGCTCATCTCTAGTCCTAGCCACTCCACCCCCTTCCACTTCCTTAGGCATAGGCCATCTGGACGTTTAGGTGTTAGTTGTAGATTGTTTGGCCTTTTTTTCTCTGCTAATGATGCATTTTTTTCAGTATGGATTTTAGTGACATTTTGATTTCCGTTTGTTTACTCTACTTCATTGTTGGAGTAACATTGCAAATTTGTATGCAGATCCGCACTAAAACCCGCAGTGCAACCAACCCTTGCGGAAACACTTGGGGATTTGACTTTTATATTTCCTCTATGTTAAATTCTGCTGTGGAAATGTGCAGAAGAAGCCGCTTATACGCTGATTTTCCAGAACATTAACATCTGCTCTGCAGACACGATTACATAGCGGATATTTTCTGCTCTGTATAGACAAAAAAAACACTAAAACTCATTAATTTAGCTGGGATTTTAAAAGGCTTCAGATTGTACTGTATGCCGTAAATACCCCAGCAGACACTCTGCAGCCTATCCGTCCTGTGTGAACATAGCCTTTTAGACAGAAACCGAGGGAGGGACTGTCAGCATCACTTATTCATTCATGAAACCAACAACTAGCCCCTTGGTCTTTGGATCATTGTTAACTCACACCTTTCAGTCCTTAGCCTTGCTCAAATCCTTCTGTCTCTTCTTGAAATCCCAGACAAACTAAATGATGATATCAGGTCTCTGTGGGGGCCATAATATCACTTCCAGGACTCCTTGTTCTTCTTTATAATGAAGATAGTTCTTAATGACATAGGCGGGATGTTTGGGTTCATTGTCCTGCTGCAGAATACATTTGGAGCCAATCAGACGCCTCCCTTGTATCATGTATTGCATGATAGATAAACATCTGTATTTCTTAGCATTGAGAACACAATCCTGACTAAATACCCAACTCCATTTGCTAAAATGCAGCCCCAAACTTGCAAGGAACCTCCCACCATGCTTCACTGCTGCCTGCAGACACTCATTATTGGGCCGCTCTCCGCTATGCTTTACTGCTGCCTGCAGACACTCATTATTGTGCCGCACTCCACCATGCTTCTCTGCTGCCTGCAGACACTCATTATTGGGCTGCTCTCCACCATGCTTCACTGCTGCCTGCAGACACTTATTATTGTGCCACTCTCCACCATGCTTCACTGCTGCCTGCAGACACTCATTATTGGGCCGCTCTCCGCTATGCTTTACTGCTGCCTGCAGACAATCATTATTGTACCGCTCTCCACCATGCTTTACTGCTGCCTGCAGACAATCATTATTGTACCGCTCTCCACCATGCTTCACTGCTGCCTGCAGACACTCATTATTGTACCGCTCTCCACCATGCTTCACTGCTGCCTGTAGACACTCATTATTGTACCACTCTCCACCATGCTTTACTGCTGCCTGCAGACACTCATTACCGTACCGCTCTCCACCCTTTGGTGAATAAATTGCCTTCTGTTACAGCCAGATATTTCACATTTCGACTCATCAGTCCAGAGCACTTTGAAGGGAAATAAGCATGATGTGTCTTTCATTTGCAGCACTGCGTTTTATTGGCCATCCACTGTGCCTACAGCCCTAGCTGTTGCTTGTTTCTTTGTACTTCTGCAAAGGAGTATGAACAGCACATCTTGAAACCCCAGTCTGCTTTGTAATCTTTGCCTGGTAGAGACCTTGTTGATGCAGCATAACTACCTTGTGTTTTGTTGCTGTGCTCAGTCTTGCCATGGTGTATGTGACATGAAACTGTCTTCCACAACCTCACTACTTTTGTAGTTGTTCCTCACCCAGCGTTTCTGTTTCAGTTAATGACTGTTTTTCAACTTACCTATGAAAATGATGATCATTATCACTTGTTTGATATAATTGGTTAATCCTACACTTCACTTTTATCCTACAAAATCCCTGACTTTGTGCAAGTATACCTAGAAGAAATGATGCTGTTTTGAAGGCAAAAAGTGGCCACACCAAATTATTCTCTTTTAATTATTCACTTTGCGGTTTGTTAATTGGCAAAGATAAACTCTTAGCACTTCTACTGTATTTTTTGAAAGCATTCATTGCAGCAGTTTCTCCACACCCACCTAAAGCCCCAAAGCTTTTGCACAGTCCTGTATTTAACACCTATTGCAGAGCTGCTTATTTTTTCATTCAAGTCCACATTTTACTGTATATAAATGTCCATTACTGATAAATATTTGCATTACATGTATATATCTCTTTTTTATAACTGCTAAAGAGCTTTTGTATGCTCTAAGTATATATAAACTGGTAATAAGGCAGATTTTATATCTGTGTCCAAACCTCCGGCCGGAGGTACCATATCAGATGTAGCTGAAAATACTGGGCAGCTGGGCGGAAAGCAGGCGGACCCCATTATAGTCAATGGAGTCTGCCTGGCGCCTTTTGCTTCCATCCAGAGACAGAACCATTTCGGCCACGGGGATTCCCTGAACAGAGCAGGAATGCAGAACCCCCAGCGCAGATATGAAACTGCCCTAAGTGGAATTATTCACACGGGCGTGAATCTTGTGTGCGTTTTGTTTGTTGTGAGACATACAAAACTACCACGAATATGAACTCCATTCTTTTTGAATAGACTTATTCATGAGCGATGTGAAAAAAATTGTAACATGTTCTATTCTTTGTCTTTCCCTCGGAGCACCTCACCCAATGTTTTCAATGGGACCTTAGAAGATATTGCATGGCACTCACATGACATGCGGTGAGGTTTCCCATTGTAATCAATGGGGAACACTTGTGATCCTCTGACGCCCGTGAAGGACACACCTGAGGATCAAAATTTCGAAGAAGTGATGCAAAGTGTTTGTGAATCAACAACACATCCCATTGGAGTGAAAAACACATGTTGGCAAGGGCGATATCGGGCCAAGTCTCTCGGCCTGATATCGCGCTCACAGTGTGAATTTAGCCGAACTTTGATAAGAGGTTTAGATAGAAAAACTGTTTGTTTCTTCTACATGGTTGTCAGAACACATTGAATACTCTTCAACACTCGGAGCTCCTTGTCTTCTCCTCCAAGAGCCAACCTTTTTCACCGTTTTAGTAACATAAGACTTAAATGTTGTCCCCATGAAAGCATAGAGTAGCGGATTGAGACAACAGTGAAATAAGGCCATGCTACTGGTCACCTGCATCATTAGGTCTATGGTTTTACTGGTCTGGCAACTGGTTATCAATATATATACTATATCGATGGCCCTCCAGAATTTAATAGCATTATATGGCAGCTGTGTGATGAGAAACATTCCCACCACTGCCAATAAGACCTTCAGTGGACGAGATCTTTTGATGTTCGGTGTTTTAACCAGGACTTTGGCTATGGCCGAATAGCAGTACAGCATGATAACGAAAGGGATTGCAAAGCAGCACACAGTTTCCAGAATCTGAATGAAGGCAGTGACCTCCTTTACCGAATCTTTCGGGTATGTTGGTAGGCAGGCATTCTTTCCATTGTGTTCCCTTACTTCACCAAATTGTAAATCGGGGATGCTCAGCAACACTGAAGTGATCCATACAAAAAGACAAATGGCCCAACATCTTCTTCTGAAATTTTGATTGGTTGATACTCTGAGTACAGCGAAGTATCTGTCCAAGCTAATGCAAGCCAGGAACTGCATGCCTGAGCTGAAGTTTACGGTGTACAAAGCGGAGGTCATCTTGCACATTGCTTTCCCAAACTGCCAACCAATGGAAGCATCTACGGCCCAAAAAGGAAGGGTGAAGAGCAGCAGTAGATCTGCCACTGCGAGATTCAGCAGGTAGACATCCGTTTTAGTTTTTATTTTCTTATAATATGCATAAATGGCAACTACTAAGGAATTGCCAGCTACGCCAACCACAAACGCCACCGAGTAGAACGCCGGGAGGAAAACGGAAGCAAATCTCCGAATGTCATGCTTCATACAAACTTCTTCATGACTGTCGTAATCAAAAGCAGTATGATTGTAGTCTTCATAGCTTTCGGCTGTTGTCATTGCCGCGGGGTTTATATCTTCATTCACTTTGTGGTTTCTGGTGAGGAAAACAGAGAATATTGTTATACTTCAAGGCCAATTTTTTTTGTTTGTTCTAAATTTTAAGTGCCAGAAGACCTAATAGTCTTACATGTTAGTCAACAAAGTTTATGACGCAGTCAAGTCCATTCCAAAGTAGACAAAAAGTTTTGTAGGGTTGGCAGATAAAGTAAACAGAGGACTGAGCTTGTAAAAGATGTTTCCTACTCTTCACTGAACAGTTATCAGTGGACCAGCATTTCAGTTATGTCTGTTTAAAGGGGATTTCCAGGGAACACACTATTGATGACCTATCCTATAGGTCATCAATAGTTGATCGTCTGGGGTTCGTCGCTCGGGACCTTGACCGATCAGCTCAATAGGCGCATGCTGTCAGCGCTGCAAATGCACAGAGATCGGAGCGGGAGCAGCGGACGTCTCCATGCCAACCCCACTGTAGGGGTCGGCGCTTGTAACTGCAGGCGTGCTGATTTCAATGAGAGTCGTTCCTGCAGTTACAAGCGCCGGCCACTACACATTGATTGGCGCAGAGACTTCCACTGCTTCAGCTCTGACCTCTGCATTTGCGGCGCTGACAGCATGCACCCACTCAGCTGATCGGTCGAGGTCCCGAGTGACGGACCCCAGCAGGCCAACTATTGATGACCTATGTCATCAGTAGCATACTCCCTGGAAAACCCATTTAACTACCTTCTAATCCATTGTTACACAGATTAGCAAGTGGGAGAAACATATACCTGTAAGCATTTAGAGACTCGCTTAATTTAAGCAATCAGTCTTCCTCCAGCAGCTCCCTCCCCCTCATCTCTCCATAGACATCTATGGGCAGCATGTGACGGAAGCAAAGATCCCACTCCCTCTCCATTTCCTATAACGCATCTCATTATCTTTACTGCTAGAGAAGGATGACAACAACCTGTGGACAGCAAGTTAGAAAGAAGTGAGACCCTCTAATGACCAACACTTTAGAGAGTTTTTTTTTTAACAAAAACATCATTTTAGGTATATAAAATAATTTGCCCTTTTTCCAGTTATCACCCTGGCTATCATAATAAGCACAAGTTTGTTGAATAGTTAGTGGCCATTTAAAGGGAACCTGATAGCCAGGACTGAAACTAGCCTTTCTGTTTTTGAAGTGAAAAGGCGGTCAAACAGCTTTTAACACTAATACAGGTATGGAAAAATCCAATTCATTAAGACCACAACATAGTACAGTACTATGCAGGGTGCACGTTGCGGAAAAGACTATCCTGGAGATATTTAATTCACATCTTTCGTGTGCCTTTGAAACCATGTAGTGCAACAAAGGATCTACGCAGCTGTTCATGCAGTCTTCCTGGAGATCGTGTTAAAAATTGTGTAAAAATTTGACACTGAGTAACTGATGAATCTGTATTGTAATATTTTTTATAATTGGGTCTGTTGTAGCAGTTGTGAATTACCCTATGTGGGACAACAAAGCACTTGTTTGTTAGATACTGCACATTAACCCATTAAGGACCAAGCGCTGTAAATTTACTTGGTCCTTGGTGCTGGGCTTTAATACTGTCCGATAGTAAAACTACAGTGCGGGATTAAAGCTTCTGCAATCAAGCAGAAGCAGGACGGGGTGGCAGCTGTTAGTGACAGCTGAGAACCCAAAGGAGAAGGGAGACGTTTTTAAAAGTGGAAGTATAACTTCTCTACGCGAGCTGGCGGTCATATGACCGCCGGAATCCTCTGACACAGCAGAGCTAAAGGGTCCTAGCAGACCCTCATCAGCTCTGTCAGTGACTATTGTCTCTACAGGGGCATGTTTTCCCCTGTAACTGGGGCTCTATGGATGTCCCAGCTACAGTGGAAAAGTGTCAAAAAAAGAAAAAACAAAGACAGCCAAAGACACCATCTTCATTGCTAGGGACAATGCAAAAGTAGGCGACAGAGAAGAATTACCAGCTGTGGGCAAGTCTGATCTAGGAAATCGTAATGAGGCTGGTGACCGCCTGATTCAGTGCTGTCAACAAAATCGACTTGTGATTATGAACACATGGTGTGAGCAACCGAAGTGCTATTTATACACATGGACAGCCCCAAATTGAAAGCACGCAACCAGATTGACTATTTCCTATGCTAGCAACATTGGCAGAGCTCAGTACAAGCAGTTGAAACCCTCCCTGGTGTAGACTGCAGCTCTGACCATCAACTACTTATTGCAAAAGTCAAAATATGTTTCAACACGATTCAAAGACCATCGACAGCAAAAAGCTTGGACACCAGTAACATCCCAATCCAATATGCAGTCAAGGTTAAAAACATTCCAGACACGTAGCACATCTGACAAATATCCGAATGAATTATGGGCACAAATGAAATCAATCATAATTGAAACAGCAGAACAATCCATCTCATACAAAAACAACAAAAAGACCACAATGGCTCTCAGATGCAACAATCGAAATTGCAAAACAGATACGAGCTGCCAAAGCTGCGGGCAAAAACATCAAATTCAGATTACTAAATGCAGAATTTCAGAGAAAAGCAAGGAGAAATAAGAAAGCTTACTGGAATGAGCATTTCAACAAATTGGAAGACTCAAGTAAGCAAGATCACACCTGTGAGCTGTTTGACCAGGTAAAGTGGGCATGGGCACCTTTTGCACCTTGGAGAGCAACAACCATCAAACATCAGAATGGTAAAGCACCACTGGATGGTTCCCAAGTTAAAACAGCGGTGGCAAAAGTACACAGCAGAACTACGTGCAGATGATCAACCACACCAATTAGCCAGCCAGGAATATTCAACGAAACAAGAACCTGATATTCTTGAGGAGAAGGTTGACTGGGCACTGAAACAATTACCAAACAGGAAAGCCCAAGTCATTGACTGCATACCAGCCGAATTACTCAAACCAATACCGACTCCAGTGCTTACAACCCTTTGTAGACAGTTCTGGAAGACCAAACAATGGCCAAAGGACTGGACAAAATCAGTTTTTGTCCCAATTCACAAAATAGGTGATGCACAAGACAATTTTTGGACCATCGCTCTTATAACACATACCAGCAAAATTCAGCTAAAGATCATTCAGAAACGGCCTCCTTCATGGAAATGGATTTCCCTGATGTTAAAGCTGGGTTCCACAGAGGGTGTGGAACCAGAGACCAAATCACAAACTTGCGCTGGGTCATATCGAAGATGTGTGAACACCAAAAGGACACATACCTGTGCTTCATCGACTACAGAAAAGCTTTTGAGTGTGTTGAATATGGCAAGATATCCTTCCATTCCTGAAAGCCCTCCAACTTCTCTAGCTCTCTCAGCCTTGGGTTATCCCAGATAGGGGTATAGTGTGTAAAGCTCTTAATCCCTATTATTTCTTTGACCTTCCACCAAACCCTATGCATGAGGGCCAAAGTTGGGAGACTGTGGGGACTGCAGCGGAACCTAAAGCTCTCCAGGGCCTCAAACAGGTGCGCACCGTGAAAATGAATTTTTAGAAGACGAAAACTCCCATCTCGCGTGTTTTCCGATTCCCATCCTCTAAAGTGTTGTATTTGTGATGCTAGAAAAAATGACATGGGATTAGGCAACGCAAATCCTCCATCCCCCTTAGAGTTGCACAGCGTCTCCAACCTAATTCTAGGTCCTTTATCTCTCCATATCAAGTTTCTAAACAGTTGATTAATCCTGTTAAAGGAGGCGAGCCACACTTTTACGCTCGGCCGATGTACGCTTTCCATCTGATGCATTGGCTTACAATGCATCAGTTCAGAAGGGCGTATTCCTATGGCATAAAAATGCCTGGCTGGCCAAGATAGCGCATAGGAGCGCTTTTACGTCGGCCAGGAAAGATAGTTCAGGAACTATCTTCCTGGCCGGACTACGGCATCAGCTCCCATTGATTCCTATGGGAGCTGCCGGAGAAGGGAGGTGGGAGTGAGTTTAGCAGCATCTCTGCTAAATACTCACCATCTTCCCTCCTATTCTCCACCCCTTAACGGCTGTTTGCAATGGGAGGAGGCAGGAGCTGGTTGCTAAGCTCCCACCCCTTTCCTCCTCCTCTTCCCATTGCTGGCCGCCGACAAGGGGCGGGAGCTTAGCACACTTGCTCCCGGACCCTTTCATTGCCGACAGCCAGCGAGTGGGTGGAAAGGGAGAGGCAGTTTAGCAGAGCTAAACTGCCCCCCCCCCCCCACACACACACTTGACGGCAATCCAGGCTCGGCGTGTATGCGCTGGACCTGGGTTGTCTGAATGGGCGCACAAACGGCAGATTTGTGTACCTGTTCACACGATTTTTGGTTGCACTGTAGCCATGACATGGCTGACTGAAAAACGCTACACCCATGTGAATAAGCCCTAAGAGCCATAAAAGCCCCTCTAACACTTGAGTGTATCTAAGAACTTTTGAGCTTTTTGTAAGGCAAAGTTAATGTCAAAGTTACAGCAACATGTATGGCTATGGGTAAACAGATGGTACCCAGTAATGCGTAACAGCTTGTTTAAAAACACACTAGCGTATTTTTTATGCTTTTTAAAATTAAAAATGGGTCCAAAAACCAACCCTTTTTGATGGCAGACGTCTGCCGGCATTTTTACGGACACTGTGGCCATGGAAGCAGCAATGGCTTTTTCCAAGTGGTCCAAAAATTATCTGATTTTGAAGAAAGCAACATAATTAGCATCATGGAAAGTGAAGATGAAGCAATGGCTTTCTACAAGCTCTCAAAAATTATCCCATTTTGGGGAGAAGCAACAGGATCGATGTCTTAGAAAGTGAAGAAGATATGGCTTTTTGCAAATAAAAGGCCAAAAACTATAATCTCTTTTCTGGGATCACCTGGTTGATTTGTGGTTGTGTAGGTCTGGTAATAGCAGCAGCGGGGGTGGTGGTAGAAGTAGGTGCTTTAGCAGCAGCACAGTATTAAAAGGGTAGTACCACAATTACAGGATAGGGGATAACTTGCTGATCAGTGGGCGTTTCACTGCTATGACCCCCGCCAATTTCAAAAACAGTTCTACCATGTATCGCTCTGCCTGCCACTGTGGAGATCGCTCCCCCCCCCCCCCCCCCATCCTCCCCCCGAAAAGTGACGTCATTGTGACTGGAGCACTGGCCAAGCATGCACAGTTAGTGCTCCATTCATTTCAGTGGAGCTGACGAAAATACCCAAGCATGTGCTACTCGGCTATTTCTGCAGTCCCTTTGAAAGTGAATGGAGAGCTAGTGTGCTTGCACGACCAACGCTCCATTCAGTGTCCTCTTCACTGAGGGCGGTGCAGTAACCCCATAGTGAGGAGTATGATAAACACAGGACCCCCATTTTCGAGATCAGCAGATGGCTCAGAAGTGAGACCTCCACTGATCAGCAAGTTATCCCATATCCTGTGGATAAGGGATACCTTGTAATTGTGGTACCACCTCTTTACATGGACAACAGTACAGGATATCTGTAGTTGTGTAGACCTAGTTGTAGTGGTTGGCTGTAAGTTTGGTAGACTTGGTTGTATTAGCGAGTCGACAGCAGCAATGGCAGAACTCCTCAGTGGCTTCAGGTACAGGGTTTTAAAATCCTCATCGATTCACGCCTGATTCATTTTCACAAACGGGAGTTATCCCAAGCTTTTGGCAGTCAGTCTTGCTCGCTTACAGTTGACAATGTCACCTGCAATCCTGAACTCCTTCTCTGATGCTACACTGGAGGGTGGATAAGATAAATATATAATTACGGGAATGTGGACACATACTGAGTGTATTCTTTGCTTTTATTGAAGAAAGTGCTTTAGATAATCGGGTACACGAAGAACGCGTTTCAGCTTCACAGAGCCTTGTTGGTGAACAAGACACTTGTACTATTTTTCATGAAGTGTTCAATAAAACGAAGTTAAAAAAAATACCATTCTGTTAGTCGCCGCCCAATGTTCAAGCTTTTCTGGATCTTTTTGAATCCCCTCTCTCTCTTCTGTAGTGTTAGCTATTCATCCGAGCTTTGCGTCATCGGCAAATTTGATCAGTTCCTCCTATATTCCCTCCTCCAGATCATTTATAAAAATGTTGACCAACACTGGGCCTAGGACAGAGCCTTGTGGTACCCTACTTGATACATTCTTCCACTTGGAAGTGCAGCCATTTATGACCAGTCTTTGAGTACGATCACTCAGCCATTTGTGGATCCTTGTCAATCCCATATTTGGTCATTTTTTCAATAAGTATGGTATGAGATACTTTGTCAAATGCTTTACTAAAGTCAAGATATACAATATCTACCGCTTTTTCCTGATCAACCCAGTTGGTGATTCTATCATAGAAGGAAATTAGATTCGTCTGGCATGACTTGTTTGTTAGAAACCCATGCTGGCTCTGGTTAATTACTCCATTTTTATCCAAGTACTTGCATACATGCTGTTTAATAATTTGTTTAAAGATCTTTCCGGGTATAGAAGTCAGGCTCACAGGCCTGAAGTTTCCTGGATCCACCCTCTTCCCTTTTTGAAGATAGGGACAACATTTGCCCTTCTCCAGTCTTCTGGGACTTCTCCTGTTCTCCAGGAATTTTCAAAGATTATGGCGAGTGGTTCAGCAATTACCTTCGCTGTTTCCTTTAGTTTCCTAAGATGTAATACATCTGGACCTGGAGACTTGAATTCATTTAAGTTAGCCAAGTGTTCCCATATCATCTCTCTGTTTATACATAGCCTACATTATTTTATTCCCCCAATATTACAGGGAAGATCCGTTGATGTTACATCTACTTTCTGAGAGAAAGCAGATAGAAAATTGAAATTGAAAAATTTGTCTGTCTTAACATCATTTTTAACCAATTCACCATTTTCATCCTATAAACATGGCATCTTTGACTTTACTTTTGCTTCTGACATACCTCTCAAATCCTTTTTTATTGCTTTTGGCCTCTGTTGCAAGCCTCAATTCTTTATTAGTTCTAGCTTTTCTGACACTTGCCCTACAGTTTTAGAAAGCCTTCCTCCTCCTTTCAGTCATGTGGGCTCAGCCAAAATGAAACACCCAAGATTTGGGTTTGCACCAAACCAAACTTTTAGCGAGCCTGACCAGAAACAGTCGACTGTTTCATTTCGCTCAACACTACAAGATAATCTCTGGCACCCGGAGTGGTTTGACTCCCAATAATCAGACATTTGTGGCATATTCTGTCAGTATGCCATAGATGTTTCTGTATATTGTGTGGGGATATAAGGTTAGAGTGTAATTTTTGCCATCAGTATATTCAGGCTAATGTGTTTTATATAATTTTAGGATATTTTGGATTATTATGCCAAACATGAACACTCACCGCTTAGATGGAAGAAGCCACTGATCATACAGAAGCTTAAGGTAAGTAGTAACAGATCTACAAGTAACACTGCAAATACAAAAATGCAAATAGAAAGATGGAACACTACTTCTACAGCGCCATCTATTGGAAGGCAGTATTCCTTCATACCAATGTCAGACTTCCAATAGGTGGCGCTGTAGAGGTATTGTTTCATTTCCTCATTTGCATATTTCCCAGAGGAGCATGCATGGCCTTATATGTCTCCTCACACCGTCGAGGTGCTCTCCCTAAGTAGAAACGATACCCTTTCTGATTGTAGATACAAACCTGCTGCTGCAGAAATCCCAGAACTGTTCTAGTTTTGCTCTGTATTTGGGCACAGGTCAGGCCGTTTGGATTTTAAAGGAATTGTCTGACAGTGCAAAAAATAAGCTTTTTCTTTTTTTCCTGTGTAGAAATGGCGGCGCTCTTGTCCTTGGGCTTGTCTGCTATTCACTTGATTACGGATGAGCTGCAGTACTAGACTTTGCCCATGGGCCATAGTGCCACTAATTCTGTACTTTTTCAGTCTGTTACCCTGTAGGACCCATTAAATGCTAGAAATGTATGTTACCACAATAGGTAGAGTAGTAGTAGGAGCAAACCTTTCCTTTCTTTCAATTCTGTCCAGGAACTAGCAAAAGCTGAAGGGTTGTGGAACCTGTTTCTGCCAGCTATCAGTGGTCTTAGCCAGACAGACTATGCCTTCATTGCAGAAGAAACTGGGAAATCTTTCTGTGCTCCAGAAATTTTCAATTGCCAAGCACCAGGTATGTGTCTTATCGATGCCAGCCTCCACGGGATGTCTCGGTCATTGAATGCCCATGGGTGTTTTTTCACCGCATATTATGTGAGCGTTGCACGGCCAATGTGATACACCGTGAATGAAGTCAATGAAAGTCATTGATCCATGCACATGTGTGTGTAGACACTGCGTGTTGATACGCATTAGAAATAGATCGAAGCATGCTCTATTTCTCTGCGTACCACATAGCGTGAGCCCTATACTTTTGTATAGGTAGCAAATGCAGCACTGTCCATATGTAATACATTGCACATGGGTAGCGTTTTTATATGCAGCCCCCGCTATGAAACAGAGAGGGGATAATTAAAAAAGAAAAAGGCACACTGTGCATGACTGTGTGCATGTGATACTCGGGCATGTGATACTCGGGCATGTGCGGTACACTCACAGCCCATATGTGATCTCTGCCAGTAGACCCGCTATTTGCAAATACCAGTAAAGCGTTGCGGGGGAACCTGCTGTATGGCCGTTGACACGAGGCCTAATAGAGAGAACAATAGTTGTGGTCACCAGTAGTTATTCTTTGCAGAAGACCCATCCATAGTGTATATAAGAAAGAGCCTAGTGTCTTGACATTGCATGAGCGAAGAATAAAGTCCACAAAGATGGAAAGGAAAAGAACTAGATTAGAATACAATGTAGGTTTGTGCTGTTGGCGTCAGAATTTTGTCTATTGACAAATTAGCTAAGTTCAGATAAACTTTGAGCACTGTATATGGGGATATTTTCTGGCCGGGGCGCTGTGTATGGGGACATTTTCTGGCCCGGGCGATGTGTATGAGGACATCTTCTGGCCGGGGGGGCTTTGTATGGGGACACCGTCTGGCCAGGGGGCTGTGTATGGGCACACCGTCTGGCCGGGGTGCTGTGTGTTGGGACACCGTCTGGCCGGGGTGCTGTGTGTGGGGACACCGTCTGGCAGGGGGCTGTGTATGGGCACACCGTCTGGCCGGGGCGCTGTGTGTGGGGACACCGTCTGGCCGGGGCGCTGTGTGTGGGGACACCGTCTGGCCGGGGCGCTGTGTGTGGGGACACCGTCTGGCCGGGGCGCTGTGTGTGGGGACACCTTCTGGCCGGGGCGCTGTGTGTGGGGACACCGTCTGGCCGGGGCGCTGTGTGTGGGGACACCGTCTGGCCGGGGAGCTGTGTGTGGGGACACCGTCTGGCCGGGGAGCTGTGTGTGGGGACACCGTCTGGCCGGGGAGCTGTGTGTGGGGACACCGTCTGGCCGGGGAGCTGTGTGTGGGGACACCGTCTGGCCGGGGAGCTGTGTGTGGGGACACCGTCTGGCCGGGGAGCTGTGTGTGGGGACACCGTCTGGCCGGGGAGCTGTGTGTGGGGACACCGTCTGGCCGGGGAGCTGTGTGTGGGGACACCGTCTGGCCGGGGAGCTGTGTGTGGGGACACCGTCTGGCCGGGGAGCTGTGTGTGGGGACACCGTCTGGCCGGGGAGCTGTGTGTGGGGACACCGTCTGGCCGGGGAGCTGTGTGTGGGGACACCGTCTGGCCGGGGAGCTGTGTGTGGGGACACCGTCTGGCCGGGGCGCTGTGTATGGGGACACCGTCTGGCCGTGGCACTGTGTATGGGAACACCGTCTGGCTGGGGTGCTGTGTGTGGGGACATCTTCTGGCCGGGGCGCTGTGTGTGGGGACATCTTCTGGCCGGGGCGCTGTGTGTGGGGACACCGTCTGGCCGGGGCGCTGTTTGTGGGGACATCTTCTGGCTGGGGCGCTGTGTATGGGGACACCGTCTGGCCGGGGCGCTGTGTATGGGGACACCGTCTGGCCGGGGCGCTGTGTATGGGGACACCGTCTGGCCGGGGCGCAGTGTATGGGAACACCGTCTGGCTGGGGTGCTGTGTGTGGGGACATCTTCTGGCCGGGGCGCTGTGTGTGGGGACATCTTCTGGCCGGGGCGCTGTGTGTGGGGACATCTTCTGGCCGGGGCGCTGTGTGTGGGGACATCTTCTGGCCGGGGCGCTGTGTGTGGGGACATCTTCTGGCCGGGGCGCTGTGTATGGGGACACCGTCTGGCCGGGGCGCTGTGTGTGGGGACACCGTCTGGCCGGGGCGCTGTGTGTGGGGACACCGTCTGGCCGGGGCGCTGTGTGTGGGGACACCTTCTGGCCGGGGCGCTGTGTGTGGGGACACCGTCTGGCCGGGGCGCTGTGTGTGGGGACACCGTCTGGCCGGGGAGCTGTGTGTGGGGACACCGTCTGGCCGGGGAGCTGTGTGTGGGGACACCGTCTGGCCGGGGAGCTGTGTGTGGGGACACCGTCTGGCCGGGGAGCTGTGTGTGGGGACACCGTCTGGCCGGGGAGCTGTGTGTGGGGACACCGTCTGGCCGGGGAGCTGTGTGTGGGGACACCGTCTGGCCGGGGAGCTGTGTGTGGGGACACCGTCTGGCCGGGGAGCTGTGTGTGGGGACACCGTCTGGCCGGGGAGCTGTGTGTGGGGACACCGTCTGGCCGGGGAGCTGTGTGTGGGGACACCGTCTGGCCGGGGCGCTGTGTGTGGGGACATCTTCTGGCCGGGGCGCTGTGTGTGGGGACACCGTCTGGCCGGGGCGCTGTTTGTGGGGACATCTTCTGGCCGGGGCGCTGTGTATGGGGACACCG
Organism: Eleutherodactylus coqui; assembly: GCF_035609145.1. NCBI lineage: Eukaryota > Metazoa > Chordata > Amphibia > Anura > Eleutherodactylidae > Eleutherodactylus > Eleutherodactylus coqui. The sequence goes on along the minus strand of NC_089848.1, from coordinate 29,130,640 downwards.
TCTGGCCGGGGCGCTGTGTATGGGGACACCGTCTGGCCGGGGCGCTGTGTATGGGGACACCGTCTGGCCGGGGCGCTGTGTATGGGGACACCGTCTGGCCGAGGCGCTGTGTATGGGGACATCTTCTGGCCGTGGCACTGTGTATGGGAACACCGTCTGGCCGGGGCGCTGTGTATTGGGACACCAGCTGGCCGGCACTGCATCTAATGATGATTTGATACACTTGTATCAAGGCACTGTTCATATTTGTGACAAAGCCTCTATTCTTGCTTCCAAAAAAAAACTGTTCACCATTGTTAGTTAACCGGGTCCATTGGATGCCATTAGTATCTGTCCTACAGCAGATCAGGCAATTCATTGTGGCTTCCTTTATACACTGCAGCCACTACACTGATGTGAACAGAGTCTGAGAACGTGGAGGTATTGCAGAAAGTAAAATAGTTTCTGATCAGTTACTATTGAACAGTGTATACAATTACTGCAGCAGATAGAGGTTTAAATGTATTTCTTCTCTAATGTGGTAAAATTCTATTTGCAGACACGGGTAACATGGAGGTGCTGCACATGTACGGCACAGAGGCGCAAAAGAAACAATGGCTGGAGCCTCTACTTGCAGGCGAAATCGGGTCTTGCTTCTGCATGACTGGTGAGGATCCTAGCGGATGTACATTTCCTATTTACAATATACATTCTAAAAACTGAATATGTTGGCTTTACAGAGGTGAGTGGAGGTAGGTAGGCACCATTTATCTCTCCTAGTAGAAGTGATCTGGTAAAGAGACTCTATCAACATCTTTTTGCACCCCTCTATGAGGACCGCATCATGTAATGACCGTAACACTGATTGCAGTGATATGTCTGTTTTATGTATCTGTGCAGTAGTTTGGGAGAAACTTGCATTTTATCAGTAGCTGCACATGCATAGTTGCAGGCTAGTAAGTTGCAGGCTGGCATTCAATTGCAAGGCATTTTAAATGCCCCCATAGAAAATAATTGGCGACTCTTGAAGAAGAGTCAGACACAAATAGGACATGCAGCAGTTTTTCTAATTCTGCCTATTGGTCCAAGAGAAAAATTGCTTGTTTGAATTAACCCAGGGTGTCTGTAAAATTCTCCGACCCAGCAGATGGAGGTGACCGCTACCAATGAGACAACCTTCCAGGCAAAGGGGCGGGCTGGAACTTCACTCAGCAGCTTGAAGGGATGAGACTACAGCGCATACTGTACTAGATTAAGGTCCTAACGTGGGACAGGAGAATGTAGAAAGTTTTGGATGGCTGACTGAGAACAGTGGGCATTAGAAAAGTATGGATCGTTTGGAAACCAGACCCCTCAAGGAACTAAAGCTCAAGCCAATATTCAGATTTTCCAATGGCAAGGATAGGATGTAGGACAAAGAAAAGCGCATAGGATGGAAGTTGTGTCATTTGCAACAGGGAAAGAAATTTTTCCAAGCGCAATGATAAACCCGAGAGGAAAAGGGTTTTCTAGCCTTCATCATGGTTTGAATGACAATTTTCACGAATTCACGGGCTCTCAAGATGGCAGCTTCAACCGCCATGCTGTTAACCAGAGCGTGGATAAACTCCGGTGGAAGTGGGGTCCCTGTAAGAGAAGATCTTCTCAAAGAGGAAGGCGCCAAGGAGAGTCAATGAGCATATTAACGAGATCCGCAAACCATGCGCAGTGGAGCAAATCCAGGGCAATGAGAACCCCTGGGAGGCCTTGCATCGTGATCTTCCTGAGAGGTTGGAAGATTAGTGAGAAGAGGGGAAATATGTATGGGTACTGGAAGTGCGTCGATGGAATTACTAGTGCATCCACTGCTTGAGCTTGGGGGTCATGAGACCTGGTAGCTTGCGAGTGATTCTGAATGCCATGATATTGATGTCCGGTTGACCCCACCCTCGACAAAGTGCTCGAAAGACTTTGAGATGTAGCAAGTGTTTTCATGGGTTGACTGTCTCCCTGCTCAGAAAGTCTACGATCTAGTGGTCCATCCCCAGTACTTGAACCACCGAGAGAGCTGGAGACTTATCTTTGGCCCTTGTCAGGATTTTCGCTGCTTCTGCCATGACCTTCATGTTGTGAGTCCCACCTTGATGATTTAAGTACACGACAACCGTCACTTTTTTGGTTTGGACCCAAACTGGGAGACCTGTCAGCTGGGATGTGAAGTCCTGAAGCAACAGGAAAATGGCCTGAAGTTGCAACACATTTATTGGTAGTGTGAACTTCTTTCTGGTCCCAGTGCCTTGTAAAGTGAGATTTTGCAGAGTACTCCCCTAGCCAAAGAGGCTGACATCCATAGTGAGCACCTGCCATTGGAGGGTCAGAAAGGAGCATCCCATATGGATCTGTGGGGAATTCAGACACCAAAGAAGGGAACCTTAAAGCTGCAGAGGTAGTCGGATCTTTCGATCAACAGAGTCCACAGATTTGTCCCACTTCGAGAGAATAAGCCACTAAGAGGCTGAGCATGAAATTGGCCGAAATGGAATTGCCTTGAAGGAGAAGACCATCAGCCCCAGTGCACTCATGTAGTGATAAATGGTCATGGGATTCTGAGTTTGCAGAGAGCATACCTGCTTCTGGAGGAGGAGTTTTGGTGGTGGCAGTAATACACAGGCCTGAGCCGTGTTGAAGAGGAAACCAAGAAATTCCAGACGTTGCAACAGTTAGAGGGAAGATTTGGGGTCCTTAATGATCCATCCGAACCTGGATAGGCTGTCCAGAGTGATGTGGAGACTCTCCAGGTTGGCCTAATGGGTTGCAGCTTTTACCATGATATTGTTGAGATAGGGGATGGCCACTATTCCCTTCCAGAGGAGGAGAGCCATCACTGATGCCAGAACCGTTGTGAAGACTTGGGGGGGCCGTGGCCAACTCGAATGGAAGAACCGTGAATGGATATTGATTCGACTGGAAGGCAAAGCAGAGAAATCGCTGATGTGCTCGGCAGATGGGGACATGAAGATAGGCATCCATGATGTCGATGGATGACAGGAACCCCCCTGGTTCCATGGATGCAATGACAGATCTCAGTGACTCCATGCAGAAATGTTGGACTTTGACATACTGATTCAACTTCTTTAGGTCTAGAATAGGCCTAACCATCCTTCTTAGGTACCATGTAGAGATTGGAATAGAAACCTGCAAAGGGTTGAGAAGACAGAACCAAAATGATGGACACCTTGAGAGAATAAGTTGTCTATCGCCCGAGCTAAAATGTTGGCCTTTGAAAGGGACCTTGTAATCCTTGCTGACCCAGGTAGAGGCGAAAACCGTCCTGAGTGCCAAACTCACTGCCTCAAAGGATGTTTTGGCTAGAGATTCCATTTTCATGTCTTGCACATCTTGAAAAGATGAAGCATCTGCCATAGGAAGGGTGGTGTGCTTCGCCAAATCGGGCACTGGTGGATCTGCTGCTGGTGAAGACCATTTCTTCACTAACTCCTCTGGAAAAGAATACATGGTCAATACATTGTCGAATTCTGCATGAGGAGGGAGCGCCTTTGGAAAGCGCTTTGAGATTCTAAAGGAAAAGGTTGCCACTGATGTAGTAGGTAGGTCTGATCTGATACCTGAAGGGTATCCTTCAGGGAAAAGTATGGATAGTGTGGATACCTGACCCTTCAAGGAATTAACAGAACATGCACCCCCTTAGGCTGTTCCAGCAGTGCCCCCCCCCCCTTGTGCCCACCTGCCTTTAAGGAGAAAGGGAGTGCTCTGATGAAAGGGGGACCCTATTGCTGGTGGGTCACATTCAAGTTACAGCATGTACGTTTCTCCTTTTCTTCTGAGGTCCAGACACACAACAGAATGGTTAACTCTGTTCTGTTTGCCCTCCTCAGTGGGCTAACAGGGAGAGTCCTGCCAACCCTGTATTGCCTGAGCCCAAGTGGTTCTTGAAGACCGGCTACAAACAGGTCTGCCTCCTACAGACACTAAGCTAAAACTGCTTAGCTTGGTGTCTGCAGGAGGGGTATAGCTAGTAGGAGGAGCTAACAATTTCCTGCTTAGTGCCTGCCTCCTAGTGGCAGTAACTATACCCACTGTCTTCAGTTGTGTCCGCCAATAATATGGACGAGAAAAGTATCTTATCGGACAAGTGCTACCTGTCACTTTTTCAACAAAGGCTTTCACATTTGCGTATATGATGCATACACTATCTAAAATATTTTATATGTCTTAGCGTGCTCTGTGTCTGCTTATAACTGAAATACTGCCACCATGTGGTTGGATGCTAGGCATTTATATATATGGGCTAATAGAGAGGGATTTAACACCTAACTGTTTATACTGTAGATGACGCTGTGGCCCGCACTCACTAGTCTGTGGGTGGGTGTTTGAGGGTAAACGATGCCATGCCACCCACTCACCAGTGTAGCAGAGAGCAGCTCCTGCTACACTCGCAGTCAGCACCCACATCATATATATATATTGCATTTGCTGTCCTTTGATAAGAACTCTGCACTTAAGTGCATGCATTTTCTATTAGTCACCGTCCTGGGACCAGTTATCTACTGAATGGCATGCGGATGTGTAATTTTTGTATCATCAGAAGAGTCCTTAATGGAATGTAAATGGTCTTTCAAATCCTTTTGTGAAAACCTATACATAGATAGGTAATAAGTGATCGCTGGGGCTGCACACATTTTCTACTGCTCCATTCATCTCTCTGGGACAGCGCTCACCTATCTCTGACAGTTCCATGGAAGTTAATGGAGTGGTGTATACCTGACCACCGCTTCATTCATGCTGGGTGGCTCATTTCTGCAATAGCTCAAACTGGCTTAAAATAACAGACAGAGCTGTACTTGCTGATCCTCAGCTGTAGGGATTCACTGATGGTGCCCTGCCATCTGCCTGGTGATTGTTGTGAAAGAGGACGTCAGCGGAAATCAGGTGGCTGCCAATCAGTGGCTGCAACCTCGCCACTTGTTCTACTGGCAACAGCGCTCATATCCTGGGCGCCATGATGCCAGGAGTTCACAACTGAGAGGCTGCAGCAGTCAGGTGACTTCCGCTAACGTTCTCTTCCATGACAATCACCAGGTAGGCTGCAGGACAACATTGTTGGATCCCTGCAGCTGAGGACTGAGGAATACAGTCCTGTTTTGTTTTTTAGTCAAGACACCTTGAGCTATTGCTGAAAGTTGTCTAGTAGCTAGGCGACCCCTTTAACTGTGTTCTACACACTATGAATAACCTACATTATTTTCCCTCTCCAGAGCCTGATGTAGCCTCTAGTGACGCCACCAACATGGAGTGCAGCATCACAAGGGATGGAGATAGCTATCTCATCAATGGAAAGAAGTGGTGGAGCAGTGGTGAGTGAAACACACAAATAATCTGGGTGAAGCCATGTAGGGTCAGGTGTGAATAGCATCAACTGGTGTCATGCTCAACTTCACTCAGATACTATATATAACAGATCTTTAGAAGAGACTTTGGTAAAATGGTAAGTCTTTAACTTTTGGCTGATCTTGCCGCAATAAACTGTTTATCTGCAGAACTTTTCTGGATCTGTTTAGTGTCATTGGTGGATGTGCTTCCGCTCTGAAGACTGTTCTGATCTCACCAGCCAAGCCAGAATCCTACTCCACCCTGATAAGGCGCAAAAACCCTGAAACAGCTGTCTGTGTATGGATTTCTGGCTTGGTTTTCAATTCCCAATCTTTGTTTTAAAGACTTGTTTAAAGAGTCTGACATTGAGTTGAAGGAATGCTAGTTTCCAATAGGTGGCGCTGCAGAGGTATTGTTCCATCTTCCTTATTTGCATATATATTACCCAGCGGAGCATGCATGGCCTTATAAGTCTCTCACCTTCTAGGTGCTCTTCTTAGGCTACCTGCAGACGGCTGGGTCGGATCCCGCTACGAGAATTCTCGCAGCGAGATACGACTTGTGCCCCTGCAGGGACCAATGCGGCTCTCACCTGCTCCTGCTTCTCCGGCTCTGTGATGTGCCGGCTGTCACCCAGCCAGCGCATGCGCAGAGCGGAGCCGGCCCGTCACTAGTGACGTTTCTGTGCGGGTCTCGCGGAGGAATAGAACATGCTGCGATTTGTTTTCCGTGTGTGTTTTAACGCTGACAAATCGCTTCTGTGTGCATAGGATTGCGTTTTGCAATGCAATACTATCCATGCGGGCACGGGCGGAAATTCTGTAGGAAATCCCGCTGCAGAATTTCCGCCCGTGTGCAGGGGGCCTTAAGGAGAGACGATACCCCTCCCGATACATATAGTATCAGGTCACCTATATACTCATGGTAAACAGTAACAGTTTTACTTCCCTTTTCTCTACCAAATCTCAAGATTGCCATTCATTTATTTAATTATCTTCTTGGAGAAAAGTCCATAGCCGGTAATGATGACCCCGCTCAGTTCCTGGTATCTCCTCCTGGCAGGGAATAAACCTCAGTACTCCCATCCTGTCTCCACCCTGTTATTTGTCTCCTAAATTCAAGATCGGATGTAACTTGTTTGGAATTAGTCATCCTGTCATTCCCAAGAAATCTTTGTGCGAATGCCTCTGGTGTCATCACACCCTCAGATCCACTTCAGATATGAGCAGCTTCTTCTAAACTTGTTGTAGTTTCCCAACTCCAAACATGCTGAGAGTTGCAGTATTCAACCACTGGAAGACGACTGGTTGGGGATTCCCATCATGTACACTAATCAATTAGCAGAAACAAGTGACTCTTGGTACGTGATACATACAGTATGAACTACAAGCATCTTTGTGCTCCTACACTATATATGTCTGAAGAGAAAATGTAGGATTTGTTAAAGGGGTTTTCACACAGTGGATTGTATGGACCAGCTCTACGGATCCCACCAATGCTTGAATGAGGAGGTCTGGGTATGGAGCAGCGACCTCTTCGGATCTTTTCCTACATCTTTCCAACCCGCTGCTGTCTACATCACTGATAGTTCTCAATGTAGTTCTGGTTCAGAAGTGGCATACTGTAAAAAAACCTGTCCCTTCATTTTAGATATGGATGGCGGCCATCTAATTCATGTACCAGCAATGTATGTGGTGGAACCAAAGTAAACTAAATATATCATGCTACAGGCATGCTCGCTAGGGGCAATACGAGTGTTCTTGCCCCGTACCTTTAGCAACTCTTTCTTAGGTGAAGCCATAAGGAGATCCTTTTATTTGTGTTATAAATGATTAGACTCTTATTTCCACTATGAGACTTTCTCATTGTAAACCTCACATGCTTCTGGGCACTTACTGTACATAATGACGCCTATCGTAGGTACTAATTTTTCAGACAACTTAATGCTCATATAATAGCTCATGTGTATCTCATCAATCTTGCAACTTTTCCCACTGTAAATCAAGTTTTAAGTGGCTGGCACTTGGGGTCTTCCTTTCAGCCCTCTAAAATCCACTACCTGTTGTTAGGTATTGCGATTTTGTGATACTGAGATGTTTTCTTAGCCTTCCCTCCCCCCACAACTATCTTCACAAACTGCTCCCTGCACTCACACACTGACAGATATGTAGAGACAGTGTCTGCAATCTCCACAAACTCTGCCTGTCCTGCTGTTATAGCACCTATGTGTGTGCATGAGCATGTGCACACATTACTTGGGGTTTACTAACAATTTGGTCAGAATGTCTTTGAATAGCCCAGCTCCTGCAGTCATTGTGGCAAAACAGTGGGTATTCAGATACTGCCTCACTGCTGATTGGACCAGAGGCAGTGCAATGTGTGCATGGGAAGTGAGGGAAAGGAATTTCAAGACAGTAAACTGCTGGCTGAATGCTAGGCTTGTGACACGCCACCTGGGTGAAAGTGGATTGCAAACAACAGGGCAACAGAAAAATGGGGAAGGATACCTGAAAATCAGAACTGGGTACAAACAGCAGCAAGGAGAGCCTCATGTATTCTAGAAGACGTGTTGAAATCTTGGGTACGCTTTGTGGTTGTGGTCTGACTGGCCATCACGGGGTGGCTTGGCAGCACATAATTGTTTTTTCCAATGAGATTTAACTTTTTAAAAGTAATACAGCAAAACATGACAACTATATGAATTTTGGCATCGTAGTAATTGTACTGACCCATAGAATGAAGTTATTTTTGCTGCAGTGTGTACACCGTAAAAACAAGATCAAAACATTACCTCCCCCCCACCCGCACCCGCAAAAAAAAAAATGGCGGAATTTCGTTTTTTCTTTTCAATTTTAGTCCATTTAGAAATTTTTACGTTTTTTTCAGTATATGATATGGTATCATTAGTAGTACCATTGCAAAAAAACCACAACTTGCCCCACAAAAGGCAAGCCCTCAGACTGCTAAGTTGATGAATAAATAATAAGAGTTATGGATTTTTGAAAGTGGGGAGGAAAAACAGAAATAAAAAAAAGGGCCGCGTGCTTAAGGGATTAAGAATCCCTTATCGATGCAGCAGCAGTGAATGGAATCTAACGATTGGTTCTACTTGTCTTCGTTGTGTTGACATTTCTGAGTGCGTCACTGAATATTTGGAGCCGTTTACATAGAGCTTGAGTGGCCATGATAATATTGTTATATTTATCTTGGTCCGTACACCACAACATCCTGGTTCTTGTGAAATCACTGGTCAGGCCCATTTTCAATGCTCTAATTTCAAACTGGAATAAGCCTATGTAAGTTACCGGCCTGAGGATCACGTTACAACTCCGAGACCATCAGTGATGATAGAGAAATGTTATTATAAATAACGATAAAATGCTGCAAAGCTAAAAATGGTTACTTAGTTTAACCGCTTCCACACAAGACACGTCCTAACTAGAGTTGAGCGAACATACTCTGGTGAGCTTGATGCTCGTTGGAGTATTAGCGTACTCGATGGTGCTCGTTACTCGAAAGAGCATCAAGCCGTGTTGCACCCCGCCCCAGTTTTCGGCTCCTCCCCGCCATGACGCAGCTCGTGTCATTGGCAAATTATTTGTCAGGCAGGCAGAGAGAGAGAAAGAGAGAGACACTCAAATAACGCGGACTTGAGCATTTGGGTGCTCGCTCATCTCTAGTCCTAGCCACTCCACCCCCTTCCACTTCCTTAGGCATAGGCCATCTGGACGTTTAGGTGTTAGTTGTAGATTGTTTGGCCTTTTTTTCTCTGCTAATGATGCATTTTTTTCAGTATGGATTTTAGTGACATTTTGATTTCCGTTTGTTTACTCTACTTCATTGTTGGAGTAACATTGCAAATTTGTATGCAGATCCGCACTAAAACCCGCAGTGCAACCAACCCTTGCGGAAACACTTGGGGATTTGACTTTTATATTTCCTCTATGTTAAATTCTGCTGTGGAAATGTGCAGAAGAAGCCGCTTATACGCTGATTTTCCAGAACATTAACATCTGCTCTGCAGACACGATTACATAGCGGATATTTTCTGCTCTGTATAGACAAAAAAAACACTAAAACTCATTAATTTAGCTGGGATTTTAAAAGGCTTCAGATTGTACTGTATGCCGTAAATACCCCAGCAGACACTCTGCAGCCTATCCGTCCTGTGTGAACATAGCCTTTTAGACAGAAACCGAGGGAGGGACTGTCAGCATCACTTATTCATTCATGAAACCAACAACTAGCCCCTTGGTCTTTGGATCATTGTTAACTCACACCTTTCAGTCCTTAGCCTTGCTCAAATCCTTCTGTCTCTTCTTGAAATCCCAGACAAACTAAATGATGATATCAGGTCTCTGTGGGGGCCATAATATCACTTCCAGGACTCCTTGTTCTTCTTTATAATGAAGATAGTTCTTAATGACATAGGCGGGATGTTTGGGTTCATTGTCCTGCTGCAGAATACATTTGGAGCCAATCAGACGCCTCCCTTGTATCATGTATTGCATGATAGATAAACATCTGTATTTCTTAGCATTGAGAACACAATCCTGACTAAATACCCAACTCCATTTGCTAAAATGCAGCCCCAAACTTGCAAGGAACCTCCCACCATGCTTCACTGCTGCCTGCAGACACTCATTATTGGGCCGCTCTCCGCTATGCTTTACTGCTGCCTGCAGACACTCATTATTGTGCCGCACTCCACCATGCTTCTCTGCTGCCTGCAGACACTCATTATTGGGCTGCTCTCCACCATGCTTCACTGCTGCCTGCAGACACTTATTATTGTGCCACTCTCCACCATGCTTCACTGCTGCCTGCAGACACTCATTATTGGGCCGCTCTCCGCTATGCTTTACTGCTGCCTGCAGACAATCATTATTGTACCGCTCTCCACCATGCTTTACTGCTGCCTGCAGACAATCATTATTGTACCGCTCTCCACCATGCTTCACTGCTGCCTGCAGACACTCATTATTGTACCGCTCTCCACCATGCTTCACTGCTGCCTGTAGACACTCATTATTGTACCACTCTCCACCATGCTTTACTGCTGCCTGCAGACACTCATTACCGTACCGCTCTCCACCCTTTGGTGAATAAATTGCCTTCTGTTACAGCCAGATATTTCACATTTCGACTCATCAGTCCAGAGCACTTTGAAGGGAAATAAGCATGATGTGTCTTTCATTTGCAGCACTGCGTTTTATTGGCCATCCACTGTGCCTACAGCCCTAGCTGTTGCTTGTTTCTTTGTACTTCTGCAAAGGAGTATGAACAGCACATCTTGAAACCCCAGTCTGCTTTGTAATCTTTGCCTGGTAGAGACCTTGTTGATGCAGCATAACTACCTTGTGTTTTGTTGCTGTGCTCAGTCTTGCCATGGTGTATGTGACATGAAACTGTCTTCCACAACCTCACTACTTTTGTAGTTGTTCCTCACCCAGCGTTTCTGTTTCAGTTAATGACTGTTTTTCAACTTACCTATGAAAATGATGATCATTATCACTTGTTTGATATAATTGGTTAATCCTACACTTCACTTTTATCCTACAAAATCCCTGACTTTGTGCAAGTATACCTAGAAGAAATGATGCTGTTTTGAAGGCAAAAAGTGGCCACACCAAATTATTCTCTTTTAATTATTCACTTTGCGGTTTGTTAATTGGCAAAGATAAACTCTTAGCACTTCTACTGTATTTTTTGAAAGCATTCATTGCAGCAGTTTCTCCACACCCACCTAAAGCCCCAAAGCTTTTGCACAGTCCTGTATTTAACACCTATTGCAGAGCTGCTTATTTTTTCATTCAAGTCCACATTTTACTGTATATAAATGTCCATTACTGATAAATATTTGCATTACATGTATATATCTCTTTTTTATAACTGCTAAAGAGCTTTTGTATGCTCTAAGTATATATAAACTGGTAATAAGGCAGATTTTATATCTGTGTCCAAACCTCCGGCCGGAGGTACCATATCAGATGTAGCTGAAAATACTGGGCAGCTGGGCGGAAAGCAGGCGGACCCCATTATAGTCAATGGAGTCTGCCTGGCGCCTTTTGCTTCCATCCAGAGACAGAACCATTTCGGCCACGGGGATTCCCTGAACAGAGCAGGAATGCAGAACCCCCAGCGCAGATATGAAACTGCCCTAAGTGGAATTATTCACACGGGCGTGAATCTTGTGTGCGTTTTGTTTGTTGTGAGACATACAAAACTACCACGAATATGAACTCCATTCTTTTTGAATAGACTTATTCATGAGCGATGTGAAAAAAATTGTAACATGTTCTATTCTTTGTCTTTCCCTCGGAGCACCTCACCCAATGTTTTCAATGGGACCTTAGAAGATATTGCATGGCACTCACATGACATGCGGTGAGGTTTCCCATTGTAATCAATGGGGAACACTTGTGATCCTCTGACGCCCGTGAAGGACACACCTGAGGATCAAAATTTCGAAGAAGTGATGCAAAGTGTTTGTGAATCAACAACACATCCCATTGGAGTGAAAAACACATGTTGGCAAGGGCGATATCGGGCCAAGTCTCTCGGCCTGATATCGCGCTCACAGTGTGAATTTAGCCGAACTTTGATAAGAGGTTTAGATAGAAAAACTGTTTGTTTCTTCTACATGGTTGTCAGAACACATTGAATACTCTTCAACACTCGGAGCTCCTTGTCTTCTCCTCCAAGAGCCAACCTTTTTCACCGTTTTAGTAACATAAGACTTAAATGTTGTCCCCATGAAAGCATAGAGTAGCGGATTGAGACAACAGTGAAATAAGGCCATGCTACTGGTCACCTGCATCATTAGGTCTATGGTTTTACTGGTCTGGCAACTGGTTATCAATATATATACTATATCGATGGCCCTCCAGAATTTAATAGCATTATATGGCAGCTGTGTGATGAGAAACATTCCCACCACTGCCAATAAGACCTTCAGTGGACGAGATCTTTTGATGTTCGGTGTTTTAACCAGGACTTTGGCTATGGCCGAATAGCAGTACAGCATGATAACGAAAGGGATTGCAAAGCAGCACACAGTTTCCAGAATCTGAATGAAGGCAGTGACCTCCTTTACCGAATCTTTCGGGTATGTTGGTAGGCAGGCATTCTTTCCATTGTGTTCCCTTACTTCACCAAATTGTAAATCGGGGATGCTCAGCAACACTGAAGTGATCCATACAAAAAGACAAATGGCCCAACATCTTCTTCTGAAATTTTGATTGGTTGATACTCTGAGTACAGCGAAGTATCTGTCCAAGCTAATGCAAGCCAGGAACTGCATGCCTGAGCTGAAGTTTACGGTGTACAAAGCGGAGGTCATCTTGCACATTGCTTTCCCAAACTGCCAACCAATGGAAGCATCTACGGCCCAAAAAGGAAGGGTGAAGAGCAGCAGTAGATCTGCCACTGCGAGATTCAGCAGGTAGACATCCGTTTTAGTTTTTATTTTCTTATAATATGCATAAATGGCAACTACTAAGGAATTGCCAGCTACGCCAACCACAAACGCCACCGAGTAGAACGCCGGGAGGAAAACGGAAGCAAATCTCCGAATGTCATGCTTCATACAAACTTCTTCATGACTGTCGTAATCAAAAGCAGTATGATTGTAGTCTTCATAGCTTTCGGCTGTTGTCATTGCCGCGGGGTTTATATCTTCATTCACTTTGTGGTTTCTGGTGAGGAAAACAGAGAATATTGTTATACTTCAAGGCCAATTTTTTTTGTTTGTTCTAAATTTTAAGTGCCAGAAGACCTAATAGTCTTACATGTTAGTCAACAAAGTTTATGACGCAGTCAAGTCCATTCCAAAGTAGACAAAAAGTTTTGTAGGGTTGGCAGATAAAGTAAACAGAGGACTGAGCTTGTAAAAGATGTTTCCTACTCTTCACTGAACAGTTATCAGTGGACCAGCATTTCAGTTATGTCTGTTTAAAGGGGATTTCCAGGGAACACACTATTGATGACCTATCCTATAGGTCATCAATAGTTGATCGTCTGGGGTTCGTCGCTCGGGACCTTGACCGATCAGCTCAATAGGCGCATGCTGTCAGCGCTGCAAATGCACAGAGATCGGAGCGGGAGCAGCGGACGTCTCCATGCCAACCCCACTGTAGGGGTCGGCGCTTGTAACTGCAGGCGTGCTGATTTCAATGAGAGTCGTTCCTGCAGTTACAAGCGCCGGCCACTACACATTGATTGGCGCAGAGACTTCCACTGCTTCAGCTCTGACCTCTGCATTTGCGGCGCTGACAGCATGCACCCACTCAGCTGATCGGTCGAGGTCCCGAGTGACGGACCCCAGCAGGCCAACTATTGATGACCTATGTCATCAGTAGCATACTCCCTGGAAAACCCATTTAACTACCTTCTAATCCATTGTTACACAGATTAGCAAGTGGGAGAAACATATACCTGTAAGCATTTAGAGACTCGCTTAATTTAAGCAATCAGTCTTCCTCCAGCAGCTCCCTCCCCCTCATCTCTCCATAGACATCTATGGGCAGCATGTGACGGAAGCAAAGATCCCACTCCCTCTCCATTTCCTATAACGCATCTCATTATCTTTACTGCTAGAGAAGGATGACAACAACCTGTGGACAGCAAGTTAGAAAGAAGTGAGACCCTCTAATGACCAACACTTTAGAGAGTTTTTTTTTTAACAAAAACATCATTTTAGGTATATAAAATAATTTGCCCTTTTTCCAGTTATCACCCTGGCTATCATAATAAGCACAAGTTTGTTGAATAGTTAGTGGCCATTTAAAGGGAACCTGATAGCCAGGACTGAAACTAGCCTTTCTGTTTTTGAAGTGAAAAGGCGGTCAAACAGCTTTTAACACTAATACAGGTATGGAAAAATCCAATTCATTAAGACCACAACATAGTACAGTACTATGCAGGGTGCACGTTGCGGAAAAGACTATCCTGGAGATATTTAATTCACATCTTTCGTGTGCCTTTGAAACCATGTAGTGCAACAAAGGATCTACGCAGCTGTTCATGCAGTCTTCCTGGAGATCGTGTTAAAAATTGTGTAAAAATTTGACACTGAGTAACTGATGAATCTGTATTGTAATATTTTTTATAATTGGGTCTGTTGTAGCAGTTGTGAATTACCCTATGTGGGACAACAAAGCACTTGTTTGTTAGATACTGCACATTAACCCATTAAGGACCAAGCGCTGTAAATTTACTTGGTCCTTGGTGCTGGGCTTTAATACTGTCCGATAGTAAAACTACAGTGCGGGATTAAAGCTTCTGCAATCAAGCAGAAGCAGGACGGGGTGGCAGCTGTTAGTGACAGCTGAGAACCCAAAGGAGAAGGGAGACGTTTTTAAAAGTGGAAGTATAACTTCTCTACGCGAGCTGGCGGTCATATGACCGCCGGAATCCTCTGACACAGCAGAGCTAAAGGGTCCTAGCAGACCCTCATCAGCTCTGTCAGTGACTATTGTCTCTACAGGGGCATGTTTTCCCCTGTAACTGGGGCTCTATGGATGTCCCAGCTACAGTGGAAAAGTGTCAAAAAAAGAAAAAACAAAGACAGCCAAAGACACCATCTTCATTGCTAGGGACAATGCAAAAGTAGGCGACAGAGAAGAATTACCAGCTGTGGGCAAGTCTGATCTAGGAAATCGTAATGAGGCTGGTGACCGCCTGATTCAGTGCTGTCAACAAAATCGACTTGTGATTATGAACACATGGTGTGAGCAACCGAAGTGCTATTTATACACATGGACAGCCCCAAATTGAAAGCACGCAACCAGATTGACTATTTCCTATGCTAGCAACATTGGCAGAGCTCAGTACAAGCAGTTGAAACCCTCCCTGGTGTAGACTGCAGCTCTGACCATCAACTACTTATTGCAAAAGTCAAAATATGTTTCAACACGATTCAAAGACCATCGACAGCAAAAAGCTTGGACACCAGTAACATCCCAATCCAATATGCAGTCAAGGTTAAAAACATTCCAGACACGTAGCACATCTGACAAATATCCGAATGAATTATGGGCACAAATGAAATCAATCATAATTGAAACAGCAGAACAATCCATCTCATACAAAAACAACAAAAAGACCACAATGGCTCTCAGATGCAACAATCGAAATTGCAAAACAGATACGAGCTGCCAAAGCTGCGGGCAAAAACATCAAATTCAGATTACTAAATGCAGAATTTCAGAGAAAAGCAAGGAGAAATAAGAAAGCTTACTGGAATGAGCATTTCAACAAATTGGAAGACTCAAGTAAGCAAGATCACACCTGTGAGCTGTTTGACCAGGTAAAGTGGGCATGGGCACCTTTTGCACCTTGGAGAGCAACAACCATCAAACATCAGAATGGTAAAGCACCACTGGATGGTTCCCAAGTTAAAACAGCGGTGGCAAAAGTACACAGCAGAACTACGTGCAGATGATCAACCACACCAATTAGCCAGCCAGGAATATTCAACGAAACAAGAACCTGATATTCTTGAGGAGAAGGTTGACTGGGCACTGAAACAATTACCAAACAGGAAAGCCCAAGTCATTGACTGCATACCAGCCGAATTACTCAAACCAATACCGACTCCAGTGCTTACAACCCTTTGTAGACAGTTCTGGAAGACCAAACAATGGCCAAAGGACTGGACAAAATCAGTTTTTGTCCCAATTCACAAAATAGGTGATGCACAAGACAATTTTTGGACCATCGCTCTTATAACACATACCAGCAAAATTCAGCTAAAGATCATTCAGAAACGGCCTCCTTCATGGAAATGGATTTCCCTGATGTTAAAGCTGGGTTCCACAGAGGGTGTGGAACCAGAGACCAAATCACAAACTTGCGCTGGGTCATATCGAAGATGTGTGAACACCAAAAGGACACATACCTGTGCTTCATCGACTACAGAAAAGCTTTTGAGTGTGTTGAATATGGCAAGCTGTGGAAATTCCTAAAGCAAATGGGAATAGCGGGGCATCTAGAAGAATTGATAAACTTACTTTATGAGAACCAAGAAGCCACAGTCAAGACTCTCTTTGGTAACACTGACTAACTTGAAATAAGGCCTAGTGCCCACGGCCATGATGGGCTCCGCAAGCGGAATTCCGCACCGGAGTCAATCACGGCCCTCCCCTAGAGACCCCATACTCACCTCCGGATCTGCTGCCCGATGTGCCGCATCTCAGTACAGCACATGACGCGCCGAACGCGTCATATGACGCAGGCGTCGGTGGGCGGGGGAGCGTTTTCACGCTATCTACCGCTGTGCTACAGCGGAAGATAGCATGATGGACGGCTTCCATTGACTGCAATGGAAGCCGTTCGCATGTACGCCCGCGGCAAATAGAACATGCTGCGGGTGATTACGGGTGATTGGTCAGGCCAAAGGTATCACTAAAAAGCAAAACCACCAAACAACGGCTTTCATACTTGGGTCATGTAATATGAGCCAATTCTTTTGAAACAACAGCGATGCTCAGCACAGTCGGTGGGTCCAGAAGAAGAGGACACCAAGGAACACGCTGGCTAGATACAATCAGGGTTGACACAAACATGACTGCGGAAAGTCTGAAGGAAGCGGCCATAGACAGAAAAGCATGGCGTATGCTGATCCACAAGCTGACCGAAAGTCGGCAACAAATGAACAGATAAATCATCATCTTGGCTTTTGAAAAGTGGAGATGAAGATTCCAAAAAATAGTTGTGTCCTTATGGTCAAAATAGGCCGTGCCCTTAATGGTAATGGGTTAAAAATATGTTTAGATGAGGTGTATGTAGTATCACAGGCCAGCTACTCAAAAAAATGAGCAAGCAACTAAAGTATCTAAATTATATATACATGTGAAAGCCCTCACTGACTGACTGACTCACCATTAATTCTCTAACTTCCCGATGCCGTACAAACATGAAATTCGGCAGGAGCATTCTTTAGGTCCTAAATAGGTATAGTAAAGGGGTCACAACTCGAAAATTCAATGCTAAGTGCAAAAGTGTTGTCGCCCCTGTGTAATGTACTAAATCTAATTCTCTAACTTCCCGGTGTTGTACAAAAATGAAATTTGGCACGACCATTCTTGAGGTCCTACATAGGAAAAGCAAAGGGGTCACAACTTGATTATTCAAAGCTAATTGCAAAAGTAAGTGCACCCCTATGTAATGTAACTTTTCGGTGTCGTACAACTGTGAAATTTGGTGCAAGCATTCCTCAGGTCCTAAATGAGGAGAGTGGCTGGGGTAGCACATTCTGCAGAGGGACATCAGTACATGCAGCCTGAGGAGAATCTAACCCTCCTCTATGTGTATACATATTTTATTCCTTGGTTACTCTAAAGTAACCTTCACTTCATAAAATTTTCTGTGCAAACAACACGTAAACACCTGTATAAAATTAACTCGGGCGAGGCCGGGTATATCAGCTAGTATTATATGTGTCTAGGTCCGCCAGAGCAAAAGTGCTTTTTGTTAGTGCCTCTAGGCTTTGTCTAATATAGAGGTTCCCAAGTGAAGACGTCGCCGTCTATTACTTACATGTGTTTTTCTATAGCATATTGAAAGTGCTTGTCTGATTTGACTTAACCACTGTAAGTGTAGACCTCCACTGCTAAAGCCGTCATTTACTCAACTTAATAGCGAATGGGGAAAAAAGTACTACGTATTGCATACAGGTCAACCACTCATCCTGTAGGTCAGCACTCCTACACAAGAGCCCATATGACAGCATAGTAATTTAGGACAGAAAGATACAGAAGGGTTGTGTAAAATCATGTTTGGAGAATGGAAACTTGGAACATAGCAGTAGGATAGAATCATAGCTTAGGAACTTTTCTTTAGGTGGGGTTTTCAGAATGTGATTAAGTATCTAAATGTCCTCCTAAATATATTTGTATAAAACCTATTTAATGATGCCCGTTTACTGCTGAAGCAAAACCAATAATGAACTTTGCATTCTCTTCTTGTTTACAATCATCTCATCTATTGTGTTCAAGATACAAATTCCCTTTCTGTAGAAGGTAAAGCATCTGTTGCTCTGGTTCTCCCTATGACATAGCCACAGGATATGCCAAAAAGTGTGACATATGGGAGTCCTGCTCCTCTGGGACTCACACCTCTCTTCAGAAGTAAACTTCCCAACTCAGCTGGATATAAGGAACAGGCTGTTCTACACGGTTTCCATAACTGCTGTGGAAGTGGATTGGTAGTTATGAAAACAGCATAACACAGCAAACTTAACTGTTTATACAGCTTCGGAGTCGCAAAAATGGCTCGCTTGTGCTGTACAGTTTCTGTAACTCATGTTTACTTCGTTGGGCGTTACTTAACCTTTTAAGAACTAAGCATGGTAAATTTATGGTGCTTGGTCCTGAGCTTTAATCCTGGCCTGGTAGCAGAAGTACGGCGTGGAATTAAAGCTTCTTCTGCAATCAAGCAGGAGCAGGTCAGGTCCTCAGCTGTCAGACACCGCAGAGGACCCGGAGGAGAAGGGGGAAGCGGTTTTTAACTACCTCTGCCTTCTCCTTTCTAGGCTGCAAAGCGCTAAAGAGAGAAAGCAGAAGTGTGATCGTGTGACCACCGGGAGTCCCCTGTCATAGCAGAGCTGCAGGGTCCTAGCAGACCCTGTTCAGCTCTGTTAGTGACTACTGTGACTACATTGGGATAGTTTTCCCTGTAACTAAGGCTCCTATGGATGCCCCAGCTACAGTAGAAAAGTGTGAGATTTAAAAAGAAAAAAAAAGACGATGTGAATGATCCCCAGAGGTCTTATGATGTCATGGGGGATATAGATGTTGAAGAGTTACAATAGGTAAAAAAAATTACAGAATAAAATAAAAATATATACAGAAAAAATAAAATGATCCACTGCTGACGCCAAGCAAAACTGTTGCCATGAGCCCTGTAATCCAAGACTATACAAACTATATGTCAAAATGTTCGAAACACAATGAGGTACCCATTCCTGTACTTTTATTTTAGTGCAATCATACTAAAAAAAACACCTTTTAGCTTTTTGCCCCCAATGAAGGGAAAAAAAGAGAAAAAAAAAGTCAGTAAAAAAAGATATAAATAAAATAGTCCTATATGCCACAGAAAAAAATACAGCAAGAATAATTTTGGTAGTTGAGGGAAAAATAGGGCAGTAAAACCACCACATGGGTAAAATTCCTAAAAAGTGTCTGGTCTTCAAGAGGTTAAAGAACAGAGCTCAACTTAATTGTTTCGGACCCCTGACTGTCTCATCTCGGCCATCAATGACTTGGGAATAGCACTTCAGTTGTGTATAGTTTAGCTTTTGTTAAGGACGTGTTATAGGAAATCACTGTTTCCTGGTAATACCATGTCAATGACCTTCGCCTGCAGATGATACATTCTGTAAACTCCACGTGTGACTCATGATTTGGTAATCCTTTTGAACCAAGTTAAAGTTGTGTCAATTTGGAATATATGTAAAGTGTCATACTCTTAGAGTCCAGAGCAAATATATTATATACAGTATTGCTTAAAGGGAATTTGCAGGGCTAAACTCAGGGCTCCTTTAGATAACCATGAGAAGTGAACCCATTCATTTCATTTGGTTCATCGTCATTTCCGCATTTTGCATGCACATAAAAATAGACCCTGTGCTATTTCCCTGCGTATTTGCGCACCGGGGGCGCCATAGACGTCTATGGGAGCTGCGCAAATGTGCACTTGCTATGAGTGCAAATGCACAATATGCTGCACATTTCCATGAAGAAACACATCTGGACCTCATTAGGCTAAATGGCCTTTGAAATCACGGCCATGGGTATGTCACATGCACATGTGAACAGGCCCTGCGTGCACAAAAAGTGCAGTACTATGTGCCGATGCGTGCGCAAAACTACCTAATCAACCTCGTTCACCATACAAATACATTGCGCAGTTCCATGTATGGTCATCTGAAGTCTCCCTCAGGCTAGGTCATCAGTAGCTGACTGCTGAGGTCCGCTACTCAGGATCCCCATCGATCACGTTCATCAGTCACATGGCTTAAGAGCCGCTCAGTGCCAGGCACTGCCACTATACAACGTACAGTGCTGTGCCTTGCATGGACTGAAGAGGCCACGGTGCTCACCCAAGTGCTGCTGTTGCTTCATTCAACTGGCTGGCAGGGTTGTCGAGCAGCAGAACCCTACTGATCAACTATTGATGACCTATGCTGAGGATAGGTCTTCAGTAGTTCAGTCCCAGAAAACTTCTTTTAATCTATAGTGACCTCACAGATTGCTAAAGTACTACTTCTGGTATCAGAATATCTTACAATGATTGCAATAAGGAGCGATCTAGAAGACCAACTGATCTTTTTGCAGCACTGGACACTAATAAACTCCCTCCCCCTACTTATTTGTTCAGCTCCCATAGGAGCCTATGGGAGCCGCCAGCATATCTCAGCCGAAAGACAGGGTACGACCTATCTTTTTCAGCCGCCGTATTTGGTCGCTGATGTCCTATAATTCCCAGTGCAGTGTGTTTATGTGGCTAATAATCGGTCATCTGAATGAATGTATTGGAATCCAATGCTTCAGATGGTCGCGATTTTTTTAATCACAGCTAAATTAGGGGGAGTGGCATACTCGCTAATAGCAGCCGTGACGCTTGCGGCTGCTATTCATTCACCTGATTTAACACTTAGATAGCCGCTCTGTTTTAGCCTGGCTATCTGAGCCTTAATACGACGCTCGTGTGAATGAGCCCTTAGTCTGTAGAAAGCAGGAAAAACTATGCTCCATTGTGAAGCCATGAAACGTATCTTATGAAATTGCGTTATTCATACTCTTCCCTTGCATTTTCATGTTTTATGGTGTAGCCAACAATGGTGATCAAGAACTCGATAAGAGTTTGTAACGCGTTCTCTGATCCTGACGTTACGGCACTTTTTTAATAAAGCAGGACACTTTTCCTTTTAAATCAAACAATTTTTCTACACTGTTATTTGTATTTGCTGGAATCGCCAGGAGTGGGCGGGTGAAGTTTGATCTAGGAAGTGTATCTGCGGGAACGGTTCAGTGCAAGATCTCTGGAAAGGTGAGCTCCTCTATTTTATTTTTGTAAACTAACACCACACAGAGTTGTACCATGCATGTTGTAATTGTACACGATGAATAAGCATCTACAGTGTAGATAGAAAAAGTAAGTGAACCTCTGTATTAATGACTTCTCCAAGAGCCAATTAGCAAAAGTTCTTTCAGTGAAGCAGATGAGATTAGAAGTGTGGGTTTCACAGGTGCTTTGCCCATTAAAAAAAGATACACAGAGCCTAGTGACTGACAAATCTGTTTTCAAGCAAGATTGCTTAATTTTAACTATGTAGCCCTTGGTGAAAATGAGTTTGATGCCCCTTAACTAAATGATTAAAAAACAAGAGGAGTTGTGTATTAGAATGGCAAATTCATTCAGAGTCCAAACGTTAACCCCCTAATGTTACGATCGTGTGGGCAAACTAAGCATGGGGCCCACACGATTTTACCCAAATGGGAAAGGATCCACACGGGAGCACAGAGAGAATAACATGGACTTCAGTCAACTGACCCTGTGCTACAAGGGGGATGACAGTGGCCCTACCTAAGCGGGGACATCGCCCCAATAAGAGGGCGGCCCAGTTGTCTTCGGAACTGGGCCCTAGCTGATCCTAGGAGCCACGCCACAGAACAGGAGACATACACATGCCACATGACAGAAACAGAACAACAGGATACACAGAGCCAGAAAACACAGCATACAGCAGCCACAATGCAACTACTAGTAGCAGATGGTAAGCTGAATATAAATACCAGGTATTAGTTGACATTTTGTACAAAACGTGTAAGCTAGTGGGCCAACTTCATGGCTCCTGGTTATACCACTAGTCCCTACACTAACCAAGAGTCCAGCAGAACCGGACAGAGTTCACACAGAACGCTGCAACAGGAACAGGACAGAGCACAGGATACCTGCTTACAGGCACAGGTGAACAGCAGACTACAACATATAGTTGAAACCACACGGTCTCCACCCAGAACTCACATGCACACAGATGAAACTCACAGCAAGTCCATGTGTCCTCATACAGGGGAGATAGACAGTTAGCCACACAAGCTGACATAGGGAACTGTGTCAAGTTCCACCAACTGACACACAGAGCAAGACATAAGATGTTTGGAGGCCGCACCTGTAAAGGGGAAAATAAGGGAGTGCTGCATGAGCTGCTGACTAGGACTACAGGTGTCCAAACCATCTATGGGAAGCAGAGAGACACAACCAGACCTACTTGCAAACACAGTTCAGAGTGGGAACAAATTACGCATACCTGATAAGTTACAGAAGTAACATGACTGCTCACCCTGGGACCCAGCCAGACACTGACCAGGAGCTGGGTTTGTATGTGAGCACAGAGCCAGGAGATTGGCTAGCAGGAAGTACCACACCCAGCCAGCTCAATCAATTAACCCTCCACCAGCTGTAGCTGTGCTGCTAGGAAGCTTAGAACTACAGATCCCAGCAGCACATGTAACACCTAATGAGTATGCTGCAGCATGACCTGAGGGAGGTTCTGCATCCAAGACATCCTAGAAATACTGATGAACTGAAACACATTTGCAGGGAGAAATGGTCTAAAAATCCTCCTCCAGAATTGTTCTAACCTTATTTGCAGCTACAGGAAAAGTTTGGAGAAGATACTTGCTTCTAAATAAGGATTTATAGTTTATTTAATTCAAAGGTTGACTTACTTTTTTTTTCTTTTTGCACTATGTATGATATTCAGTGTGCTCAATAAAAGTAATGGATGGTACAATTGTGTTAGTGGTTCAGTGAGCTTGCATTTGTCTATTATTGTGCATGGTACTTATTTCAGCAGTAATTGAGACAGTCAGTGTGAGGGCAGAGAATGTATCAATAGCTCAGACTTCCATGCTTTGTCCACCCAATCAATGTCAAGGATGTTTGTGTAAGCTGAAGTTCCTCTGCACTGAAAAAGAAGTTAGGGAAATCCTGATAGTGAAACACTCGTCTACGTATTCTGGGCTGTTATCATTAAAAGGAGAAATGTAATTGCTTGTGCCCCACTATAATATATTCCCTCAACACATTAACTTGTCTTCAACCTTGGAATACAGTCAGTTTAAGCTATAGCATCTGATTTATTTCCTAATAAAACTGTGTTGGCCATTACAATTGCGCTAATGAAGTGAGTTATGCAAATGTTTCCATCTTCCTTATTTGCATAAATTACCCAGAGGAGCTTGCATGGCCTTATGCGTCTCCTCACTCATCTTCTAGGTGTCCCCACACCTTTTGGGTGCTCTCCGTGGGGAGAGAATGTACCATCTCCCGACCCACTCACACCCTAGGTGTCTCCACACACTCTTTGGATGCTCTACTTAAGGAGACACAACACCCCTCCTGACACAAATGAAGTGAGTTATATGCGAGGTTGGTACTTCACCTCTCAGTGAACCTTCTTGACTAGTCAGCAGTCCCAAGAGGGTCCACTTGTCAATGTTTTCTAGCCTTTAGAATAATTTGCATGTTCTTCTTACTGAAGCATTTTGCCAAATCAGATCTGGCAAGGGCTCTTTTGTGAGATTCAATTTTTTTAGAAAAAGCTTCATACTTTGAAGAAATCATATTAGAGAAGAAGGCTAATAAATCAAGCCCTCTACACATATGTCCAAAGAAGAGAAGAGGAGGGGGGAGCGATTTCTGCTAAGAATGTGATTTATATCGTGAAGCAAACAGAAATAAAAAAACAGTAAGTTGCTGCCAATCCAGCATTTACCACCTTATATGATGGGGTGCAGTAATGCGATTTGCAGAGAGTTAAAAATCCATGGGCCCTAGGTGCAACCCTTTTGACCAGAAGGATCATTAAGGCAAGGGAATTAAGCCAGTTCTTCTTTATTGTTCAGTATTAATGTGTTTTGGGGATGCAGCTCTTCCTCAGAAGACTGAATAAAGTGCTGTGCACATAAGTAAAAGTAAAGAATGATGGAAAACTAAAGAAGGGGGGGGGGGGGGAAATGTAAAACAAATTACACACTATAAGGCTGGGTTCTCACATGCCGGAATCCTGCCGTAAATCTCGCAGTTTGGCCACAGCGAAAAACCGCAAGATTTCCGCCAGTAAAGCGCAGGTTCAAAACCCGCGGCACTTAGCCGCGGGTTTTAAAATGGACTGGCCGTTCGCTTTTCCGCTGCGGCCGGTACTCCCATAGAGGAGAGCGCGGCCACAGTGGAATTAAAAAAAAAAAAAAAGGCCTTACTACGGTCGGCGAATCCGCGCCGCAGCGCCATCTTTGCCGCGACGGATTCGCGGTCCCGTGTGGATGAGATTTCTGAGAAATCTCGTCCACGTGGCTAGCTAAACCCCAGGATTAGCGGCCGCAGGTGAATTTGCCATGGCGAAATTCTGAACGGAATTTCCGCGGCACATCCGCCCTGTTTGAACCCAGCCTTAAGTGAATCTAGTATCATTACCGTAGAATTAAAATGAATGATTGAAAACAGTCAAATGTAGAGCTTTCAGAAAGTTAAAATTTGACAACATATCAGTAAATGGTGACTATTATGTGCGGGGAGTAAACTGGCATACTAGGTGAATAAAGGGAAACAAGTTCAGCCCTTGTAGTGCTTAGAATATCTAATCCACTGGTGGAGAAGTACTGTATCTTTAAATGGTTACATACCTTATACCATAAGACAATCCTGCAGAGCAGCGGTCATATAGGAGGAGTTAAAGGGGTTGTCCCGCGGCAGCAAGTGGGGGTATACACTTCTGTATGGCCATATTAATGCACTTTGTAATGTACATTGTGCATTAATTATGAGCCATACAGAAGTTATAAGACGTTTTTCACTTACCTGCTCCGTTGCTAGCGTCCTCGTTTTCATGGAGCCCGCCTAATTTTCGGCGTCTAATGGCCAAATTAGACGCGCTTGCGCAGTCTGGGTCTTCTTCTTTTCTCAATGGGGCCGCTCGTGCAGGATGCCGGCTCCGTGTAGCTCCGCCCCGTCACGTGCCGATTCCAGCCAATCAGGAGGCTGGAATCGGCAATGGACCGCACAGAAGCCCTGCGGTCCACCGAGGGAGAAGATCCTGGCGGCCATCTTCAGCAGGTAAGTAAGAAGTCACCGGAGCGCGGGGATTCAGGTAAGCGCTGTGCGGTGTTCTTTTTTAACCCCTGCATCGGGGTTGTCTCGCGCTGAACGGGGGGGGGGGGGGGGGAGACAAAAAAAAAACCCGTTTCGGCGCGGGACAACCCCTTTAAATGAATGCATGCAAGGCAAAAACAGCACTTTATGCAGCCCATTTCTGAGGAAGGGGCTCTATCCCCGAAACACGTTAAGGGCTCAGTCACACAGGCGCATCGGCGCCCGTGTTACTGCAGCCAGCAGACGGCCGTACCTGAAGACGTCTCTCTGCAGCGCTGGGAGGAAGAACATGTGACCGGCTTCATTGCCGGTCATGTGTTCTTTCATCAGCGCTGGAGAGAGACGGCCGTCTTCAGGTACGGCCGGCTTCTAACTGAGTCACACGGGCGCATCGGCGCGGGTGTACGGGTGCTGATGCGCCCGTGTGACTGAGCCCTAATACTGACTATTTTATTAACTAATGAAGAATTGGTTTAATTCCCTTGCCTTAATGACCTTTCCGGTCATAAGGCGTTCCTCTAGAATCCATGTTTTTTAGATTCTCTTCATGCTTCTGTACACATAAACCCCATCGATAAGCTTTTTACCACCCATTATGAAGTATACATTCATCTATACCATGGCCAACATTTGTCCTTTAGGGGCACCTTACTCAGGTGTATTTGCCCCAATAGCTGGGCGTCATCAGTGTAACGTATAGGTGCTATCATTTACATGGGGCTGTCCTATTAACTTCAGATAATTTTTTCAAAATGATAATTTTACTATTTTTCATCATCAAGAATTAAAACAGCAAATAAAATAGAACTTGTTTCGTTAATATTCAGGAATTTCAGAATGCGTGTCTCATATTGAACCTGCTTTAGCTTCAACTCACAAATGCACTCTGGATTTTAAAAACCTATTTTGCTTTTGGGAAGTCTTGGATCACGGATCCCACAAATCCCCTGGAAGCTCCTTCTGTTTTTGACTCTGTATATTTGGTTACCAGTACAATCGACAATCCCCACTCGTCAGCCTAGATGGGATCCCATCAACAAACCACATGCAGGAAAGTTTCCTAAGAATTACATTAATCCAACAGACGGCAATGTGCGACATACGGAAGATCGGGCTGGAAACAGTTTGTGCTGTGGCCAGGGAAAAGTCTACAACCGGATTCTTCGCTCTGCTCCCTTCTCTAACGTTTATGATAACTTGTCTAATTGCCATAGATTTACCTTATATTGATCTGTGAAATACAAAGTAGACAAGCAAAAGTCTTCCCCACCATAAAACTAGACATACAATATTTACGTTTTACATCTAAAAACAGGATAAAAGTAAACTTTAAGGAAGTAAGAGCGATGCAGTTATCCATTAGTTAGTTTTAGTCCCTTTTTACATTTTCTATGGTGTTTTCAGCCTGAAGATCTCTGAAGTATCACATGCACTCACCTCTATTCCAAAAAGCCTTTGCTTTCTGTTGTGCAGTGTAAGAATGTCTGCCATGGCACAGAAGATTATGAGCTTTTATTTCTCATCCAGCCAATACCCCTCCCTCATCTGGCAAGAAAGATAACTGTGTCAGTCAGGAAGTATATCCAAGCAGGAGGCTGGTCGTATTCTGCTGCTCTCTAGACTGACTAGTGCGGAGTAGAATTCTTTTATATGCAATCACACAGTTTACTATGTAAGATTATTGACCGCTTCAGGCTGTATAGGTTTTAAAGGGGTTTTCCTGACAAAGACTGCTGATGACCTACCCTCAAGATAGGTCATCAGTATTTAACTACCGAGAACCCACCGCTCTTGATTCCCAATGATCAGCTGATCGCCCAGCCTTTTGTCAGTGCAGCGAGCTGTGCGTTGTCACTGGGGTCGGGATGAGAAGTGCCATAGCTGGGCTTCACTCCCATTGAAATCAGTGGGATCTGAAGTCCGCTATTACACTTTTGACACTTCCGCCTCTGACATCGGGGTCAGATGTGGAAGTGTACCAGCTGTTTCAGCTCCTATTGATTTCAAAGAGAGTAAAGCCCAGCTATGGCACTTCACATCCTAACCCCAATGACGGCGTTCGGCCCACTGCACTGACAGCTGGATGGGTGATCAGCTGATGGTCGGGGGTCCCAAGTGACTGGTCTTCGGTGATTTAACTGTTGATGACCTATCCTGAGGAAAGGTCATCAATAGTTTTTGCCCAGAAACCCCCTTAAGGACATGGCCTATTTTGGGCTTAAGGACACACCTTTTTTTTGGCGGATTTTCATTTCCATGACCATATAAGGGCTTGTTTTTTGCGGCCCGATGTATTGGTACCACATATGTGGTTTTTGTCTTACAATTTTTATATTTTACATACAAATAGGGGAAAGTAAGCAAAAAGGGTTTTTTTAATAATTTTTTTACATTTTTTTTTTACACTACTTCTTTAGGTTCTTTTTTACACAATTTATGTTCCTGTAGGGAATTTGTACCATAATACCTATGATCACTATGGTAAGGCATTGTCCTGCAATGCCTTATCGCAGGTTATAATGATCATAGGCACTGGCAAAGCAGGACGCCTGTATCTGGTGTCCTGTTGCCAGGACAACCCGTTGGCCCTCTGCAATTACATCACGAGGGTCCGATGATGTCACAGAGGGAACACCCTCCCTCTGTGAACCTTTTTACACATTCTATTTTTTTTTTGCATTCCTATATAATTGTAAACTTGATTTTAACATTTTTTTTGTCTTATGGAAGCCTTTTAGTGTTCAAGATTTTTATTAAAAATTTGCAAGCTTGTTACGAAGCAAAAGAATAAACCTTCTCATATCACATCAGCAGAATACATTTCTAATACTATAAGCATTCTGAGTTGGCATTCGCATTGACCTGATAATATAAATTATTCTCCACTTCAATATAAACTTCTCAAACAAAGACTTACAAGTTAGAGAAAACAGGGGGGAGAAAAGGGGAGTTATGGAAGCCTTTTAACCATTCTTGTTAACTATTCATGTAATGTCATATCTCTAACCTAAGGTATGTCCACACAGGCACTAATACAGGACGGAACTTAGGACTCTTATGAAGTCTCAAAATGAAAAGAGAAATCAGCCAGCCCCAGTGATGAAGACACTGGGGTGGATGGGATAGTGATAAATTAAGCCCCCTTCCTCTGTCAGCACTGCAGCCAGCATTAATGATAGTGCAGAAAGGGTTAAATTACTGGGATTGGAGTTTTCTCTGATTCCAGCTATTTGTACCGGAGGGCGGTGATCAATTACAGCCCGCAGAAGATCACGTGGACACATCTCCTGTGCCTGCTGGATCACTATCACATACATGTGCATCCAGATGTAGGCCCGGATAATGAAACGAACCCTGTGCAGTCTGATGCTGCAGTCATAATCCCCTTCATCTGCGCCATAGTTCTTTATAACATACCAACCGACGGGTAGAAGATAGATGGAAAGTAATATGACCGCAGCATCAGGGTCTGCAATAGACACACCCAGGACTGAATAGAAGCTGTAGATAAAGCTCACTTAATATCAGCAGATCATTTTGTTGTTTTCAGTATCCCCAGAGCAAAGGGAAGGTGCAGTGATAGTCTCACCGAATGAGTGTTTATTTGGGTTTTGCTGTGGGAAATGGGCTTTGGGGAGAAATATGTTACTTGACTAGAAATGCTGTAGGTGAACTCCCAGAGTTTGAGTATAAATGGGAGAGGCTTAGCTTCCTTTTGGTTCATGAGAGGGACTACACAGGGGTGTTCTGTTGTAAACTATTGATTGCCTATCCTCAGGATAAGTCATCAATAGTAGATCAGCAGGAGTCTGTCGCCCAGGACCCCCATGATCAGCTGTTCTCTGAGTCGATATACTTGTGTACCTAGCTGATTCCTGCATGTCTATTATTGCAGTAGCCAGGCTTGTTATTACATGCAAAGATCCCATCCATTGCAATGGGACTTTGGCCTGCAATACCAAGTCTCACCACTGCAGTGAGAATGGAGCTGTCTGCTTCCTGCAGGAATCAGCTCTGTGCACAAGTGTATTGCCCAGAGAACAGCTGATCGTGGGGGTCCCTGGCGACAGAAGCCGCCATTTGCTATTGATAACTAATCCTAAGGATAAGCCAGCAAACATTTATAACCGGAGAACCCCATTCAAGTTTTTTGTTTATCTCTAAAATATGCCAGCACTTTAGATTTAAAAATAGTGACAGGTCTGTTGATAGTAACCCGATAAGACCCATAATTAATGCAGCATGATGTTGGCAAAAGGCTCTCTTTAGTTGGTGATATCTAAACATACCCTGTAAATCATGGTGATTTGTAGGAATTGTATCAGAAATATAAAGTGTAGATTCAAAATGAACTTTCCAAAGTTGACTAAAACTACTATTTAAGAATCTCAAGCTTAGACTTTTCAGGATTCCATTGTAATAAAATATAATGCTTGGCTAACCAAAGAAGTGTTGTCATGTATAAAGTAAGCTTAACAAGGAACACGATGTTTATAAGACACTCATTTATCAAAACTGTCCAAAAGAGAAACTATGAAAAACAGAAGGTAATAGACCTTAGGCGCAACCCTTAGAGCAGAAGGCTCATGTTACTTCCGTGCAGCGCACTAAAGCACTGCGCCTCAGCACGGACGAAAGATGGTGTCCTAATAAAACTGCAAACACACTCGCATAGTAGTTGCAAAGAACCGTTACACCACTCCAGCCAAAGATGGAAGGAAACCTGTCCCTTACTAATCGGGGGAAGTAGGGCACCCCTGCCTAAAAGTGTGGTAGGCGCCCTAATAAGGATGGCCCCACTGTCTCCATTTGGGACTTGGCTCTCCCTAATGAGGTACCTGGAGAGAAGCACAAAGCATGACACTGGTCACAGACGTAAAACACGACGGTTCATACACCACGTTTGGCCCCCGTACAAACCAAATGAACACGTTGCTGTTCACACCAACATAACAGGTAATGCAAACCACACAGAACAGGACAGTTCATACACCATGTCTGGCCACCTGCACAGACCCAACAGCACACGTTGCTGTTCACCGCAACACACCAGGTAATGTATATCACACAGAAAAGAAACCCCACTCAGAACTCGCATGCAAACAGTGTCAGGCATCACCCATCTGACCACACATGACATCAAACGTCTGGAAGATGCACCTATCAAAGGGGAAGGGAGTGGGGGTCTGCATAAGATGCAGACAGGGATTACAGACTGTCCTCAAGGGAGGTGAGAGACACTTCAGACTTACATGCATAACACCAAGCTCAGAGTGGGAATAGAACAGAATGAGTAAAACTGAGTAAAATGACCAGCAGCCTCTAGCCAGAGGAGCTGGTATTTATATGCAGCAGACCAGTGGAGATTGGCTGGCTGGAGAAACTCCACACCCAGCCAGCACAATTATCCCTCCTGGAAAACCACAGTACTACAGATCCCAGGATTCTTCTTTATTGATTAATATGCAGTGCATTTGACATTTCTTGGGGATACAGCCCCTTTCTTAGACGTGGCTGGATAGAGTGCTATACACAATTTTTTACGTAAAAGATAGAGAAATCAACAAAAATAAATAAAAAGAGGACAGGTAAAGCGAAATAGAATAAAATAAGGGTAAAATCATTATTTTAAACACACATTTTATTTAATTTCATTTTATTCTGTTTAGTTTTTCCCCTCCACATTTTCGTTACTTTGATTTTCTATCTTTTTCTATATGTAATAATTGTGTATTATGTATAGTACTCTATGCAGCCATTTTTGAGGAATGGGCTATGTCCCTGAAACGTGTCAAATGCGCTGGCTGTAAATAATGAAGAATTGGGTTAGCCCTTTCCAATCCACTGTCTGACATCTGAAGACATTCTGACCGATGTTGGAAGACGTCCGGCAGGGTATTCTTACTCTATATTACTAGCCGCTCGGTTGTCGGGGGCCTCTCCAGCATGTCCCACACCACAGTACTGGCTCTGGCCAGCAGATGGCGCCATTATATAATAGCAGAAAGAGAAACCCCCCTAGGAAATGCTGAATCCGAAATTGGATTGCAAAGGGTTAAAGGAGATGTCCCGAGGCAGCAAGTGGGGTTATACACTTCTGTATGGCCATAATAATGCACTTTGTAATATACATTGTGCATTAATTATGAGCCATACAGAAGTTATAAAAAGTTTTTTACTTACCTGCTCCGTTGCTAGCGTCCTGGTCTCCATGGTGCCGACTAATTTTTGGCCTCCGATGGCCAAATTAGCCGCGCTTGCGCAGTCCGGGTCTTCTGCTGTTCTCTATGGGGCTCCGTGTAGCTCCGTGTAGCTCCGCCCCGTCACGTGCCGATTCCAGCCAATCAGGAGGCTGGAATCGGCAGTGGACCGCACAGAAGAGCTGCGGTCCACGAAGATAGAGGATCCCGGCGGCCATCTTCAGCGGTAAGTATTGAAGTCACCGGACCGCCGGGATTCAGGTAAGCGCTGTGCGGGTGGTTTTTTTAACCCCTGCATTGGGGTTGTCTCGCGCCGAACGGGGGGGGGGTTTAAAAAAAAAAAAACCCGTTTCGGCGCGGGACATCTCCTTTAATTCCCTCGTCCTAATGAGGCTTCTGTTCTAAGGGTTGCGCCTTTAGTCCATTATTTTCTGATTGTCATAATCTTTCATGCCCCATTATACAGTTGAGATATTTTAGCTGGCAGCACCTTATTGACTATCTCAATAATTTCTCTACTAATTGGTTTACACTCCTGGTAGGAGCCGCTCCACCCTCCTTTCTCTCTAAAAGAGAAACTGTCTTTTTTGCTTATTACAACCAATTACAGCGCAGCTTTCATCTCAGAGCAGTTTCAGAAATCAAATCTGATTGATTGCTGTGGGCAACAGACAGTTTTTTTGGACAGTTTTGGTAAATGAGGCCCTCTACACTTTAAGAAGCAAATTACTCTTGTAGTTGAAAATGATGGTGGCCGTACTCGGAGCTTCTCCATAATAGGATATATATAGATATATATGAGCAAATGCCTTATGTAAGAAGCGAGGATGGGTAATAGACGTGCATGAAAAACCTATTCTGTGGCATCCTATTAACCCACCAACACCACATATGCAAAAGAGAAATATATATCTATTACAGTATAGTAAATATTTAATCCTGCCTTGAAGTGAGAGGTGAACGTGGGATATTCTCTGCCAATTCTTGGACTAAATTAATAACTTGAGTCTAGCAGAAATGAGAACTGTTACCAGAAGCAAAAGGAAAATGGCAATTATGACTTATTTCTAAAATTGAAACTATATAGATGGAGCTAAAGTAATCCCCACCGCAATAAGTATGACACTAGTGGGGTATCCCGCTCTGATGAATTGTAGGACTGCTTCATTGAAAATTCATCTTGATATCAGATCAATGTCTTTATAAATTACCGTATGTTATTTTGATGTTACTTTCCCTTTTTATCCCTTTACAGGTGCTGGAAATGACCATTGCAAAATAGCTATTGTGATGGGTAAAACAGGAAATGACTCCTCCTCCAGGTACTTACTTGGCTCTGTGTTCACAGATAGAAAAACATTCTGATGGGGTCTGAAACTTAAGTGTCTGAGCGCTGAGATTCCCAGCTACTGGTAGAATTGGAGTCCTGTGTCTCAGCATATCCCACCCATAAATGGTAGAAGTGGGGAAGAGTCGGCACCATACGTGACCTGAGAGGAGTTAGACCCATGCCTTTCTTACTTTTTACTGCCTTAGGCCAATTTCACATGGGCGAGTGTGATATCAGGATGTGAGTCTCGGCCCAATATCATTCTCGCCAACGTACGATGTCCCCGAGGATGCGAGACGGTTTTTTGTTAAAAAACATCACTTCAAGAAAGTAGCAATTCTTCACTGCAGCTAAAAGCGGCAGAGAATCGCAGAGTGTTTCCCATTGTTTCTCATTGTAAACAGTGGGCGATGCCAGGCATTCCGAGGGTACGCCCAAAGATAGGACACGCTGGGATGTGGGAAAAGATCGATCGTATCGCAACGCACAAATCTGCACAACAGTGGTACCATTACTGGAGAAAAGTAGACTGCTTTCTCTAATCTTGCCTGGACAACCTCTTTATACTGTTCTACTTCATCATTACTCGGTAGGTGCCATCTAGTCAAAATACTAGGTTTTTCAAAAATTCTATTTTACTTGTAAACTATTCCATTAGTATTAAAGCATACTGATATAAGCCAACTACAATCAGCCTCCATATCATACATTTGGGCCATAAATGGCCAAGAGTTGGTCCTAAAAAAAAAAAAATGCTCCCAAAAGAAAGAGGACGTTTGGGATGTAAGGCGTTATAATCTAGCTGGCCTGTTGGGGCACGGACTTTATTGGATCCAGGAATATAAGTTTTACTCCAGCTATAACCGGGAGCCTGAATGGGCTTACCCATGGGGTGTATAAGATCATGATGACTTGAGATCTCAGGAGAATATACATCTAATATCATGGATTTCTTGATAAATCACCCACCTAAGAAAAATTCTCTCTTCCTAGTGAAAATGGGAAGTGTGACTAGTTTCAGGTTATGGGAAAGGCAGTTGCAATATCCTAACTTTACACACAAAATTCTGGAGGGGTGAACTTTGGTACAGAAGGCACTAATGACTGAGCGATGACAAAAATCTTATTTTAAACTAATGCATTATACAATATGTGCAGCCCCAGCCAATCAGCTATTGAGGACGCATCATCAGGCTAGATGATCAATAGAGTTTCCATTCAAAACCCCTTTAAATGGCTCCAACCAACACCGTCCTCCACTACTAAGGTAATTCGGCAACTAAAACATTTCCTCCATAAGATAGGCTTGAGATTGAAAGATCCACTCTGAAAATTTTTTAGAAGGTGCAAAGTCTTTATTAGCCATTTTCGTAATGCAAACGACATAAAATGACTGATGAGCCCCTTCTGCTACACCTCATGGTATTTAATGGGTGACGTGGCCAACTCTTTGGATAATCTATGGATACACAGTTGGCGCAGGAAGTGATTAAAATATTCTAAAAAATAAATAGATAGTAAAAAGCATTAAGGGATTCCTACAACTTTTTGACTTTATTCCTGAAGTTTAGTGGATTTTATAGAGAATGTGTCACCATTAGTGATGAGCGAGCATTGCCCTTAGCGAGTACCTGCCCGCTCGAGACAAAAGGTTCGGGTGCCGGCGGCGAGCAGAGAGCTGCGGGGGAGAGCGGGGAGGAACGGTGGGGAGATCTCTCTCTCCCTCTATCCCCCCCCCCCCTTTCCCTCCTGCTGACTGCCGCTACTCACCGCTCCCCCGGGCTGGCACCCGAACCTTTTCTCTTGAACGGGCAGGTATTCACTAAGGGCAATGCTCGCTCATCTCTAGTCACCATGAAAAATACCCCTAAGCTACTATAATGTGTGGATGTGCTGAAGAGGAACAAATACCGAGGATGTAATTCTTATCTCTGAACTGCTTTCACTCCGCAGTAAACCTGCAAAGGGCCCCCATGGACCGTATGCTAACGAGTCGTCTAGGAGTCCTGTTAGACTGTTTTCAGAGCTTGGGACTCCAGCGGACGTTACAATGCAGCGGACGTTACAATGCAGCGGACGTTACAATGCAGCGGGCGTTACAGTGCAGCGGACGATACAATGCAGCGGGCGTTACAATGCAGCGGGCGTTACAATGCAGCGGACGTTACAATGCAGCGGACGTTACAATGCAGCGGACGTTACAATGCAGCGGACGTTACAATGCAGCGGACGATACAATGCAGCGGACGATACAATGCAGCGGGCGTTACAGTGCAGCGGGCGTTACAGTGCAGCGGACGTTACAATGCAGCGGACGATACAATGCAGCGGACGATACAATGCAGCGGGCGTTACAATGCAGCGGACGATACAATGCAGCGGACGATACAATGCAGCGGACGTTACAATGCAGCGGGCGTTACAATGCAGCGGACGATACAATGCAGCGGACGATACAATGCAGCGGACGATACAATGCAGCGGGCGTTACAATGCAGCGGACGTTACAATGCAGCGGACGTTACAATGCAGCGGACGTTACAATGCAGCGGACGATACAATGCAGCGGACGATACAATGCAGCGGGCGTTACAGTGCAGCGGGCGTTACAGTGCAGCGGACGTTACAATGCAGCGGACGATACAATGCAGCGGGCGTTACAATGCAGCGGACGATACAATGCAGCGGACGTTACAATGCAGCGGACATTACAATGCAGCGGACGTTACAATGCAGCGGACGATACAATGCAGCGGACGATACAATGCAGCGGGCGTTACAGTGCAGCGGACGTTACAATGCAGCGGACGATACAATGCAGCGGGCGTTACAATGCAGCGGACGATACAATGCAGCGGACGATACAATGCAGCGGACGTTACAATGCAGCGGGCGTTACAATGCAGCGGACGATACAATGCAGCGGACGATACAATGCAGCGGACGATACAATGCAGCGGGCGTTACAATGCAGCGGACGTTACAATGCAGCGGACGTTACAATGCAGCGGACGTTACAATGCAGCGGACGATACAATGCAGCGGACGATACAATGCAGCGGGCGTTACAGTGCAGCGGGCGTTACAGTGCAGCGGACGTTACAATGCAGCGGACGATACAATGCAGCGGGCGTTACAATGCAGCGGACGATACAATGCAGCGGACGATACAATGCAGCGGACGTTACAATGCAGCGGGCGTTACAATGCAGCGGACGATACAATGCAGCGGACGATACAATGCAGCGGACGATACAGTGCAGCGGACGATACAGTGCAGCGGGCGTTACAGTGCAGCGGGCGTTACAGTGCAGCGGACGTTACAATGCAGCGGACGATACAATGCAGCGGGCGTTACAATGCAGCGGACGATACAATGCAGCGGACGATACAATGCAGCGGACGTTACAATGCAGCGGGCGTTACAATGCAGCGGACGATACAATGCAGCGGACGATACAATGCAGCGGACGATACAATGCAGCGGGCGTTACAGTGCAGCGGACGATACAATGCAGCGGACGTTACAATGCAGCGGGCGTTACAGTGCAGCGGACGATACAATGCAGCGGGCGTTACAATGCAGCGGGCGTTACAATGCAGCGGACGTTACAATGCAGCGGACGTTACAATGCAGCGGACGTTACAATGCAGCGGACGATACAGTGCAGCGGACGATACAGTGCAGCGGGCGTTACAGTGCAGCGGGCGTTACAGTGCAGCGGACGTTACAATGCAGCGGACGTTACAATGCAGCGGGCGTTACAATGCAGCGGACGATACAATGCAGCGGACGATACAATGCAGCGGACGTTACAATGCAGCGGGCGTTACAATGCAGCGGACGATACAATGCAGCGGACGATACAATGCAGCGGACGATACAATGCAGCGGGCGTTACAATGCAGCGGACGTTACAATGCAGCGGACGTTACAATGCAGCGGGCGTTACAATGCAGCGGACGATACAATGCAGCGGACGTTACAATGCAGCGGACGATACAATGCAGCGGACGATACAATGCAGCGGGCGTTACAATGCAGCGGACGATACAATGCAGCGGACGTTACAATGCAGCGGACGTTACAATGCAGCGGGCGTTACAATGCAGCGGACGTTACAATGCAGCGGGCGTTACAATGCAGCGGACGTTACAATGCAGCGGACGTTACAATGCAGCGGGCGTTACAATGCAGCGGGCGTTACAATGCAGCGGGCGTTGCAATGCAGCGGACGTTACAATGCAGCGGACGTTACAATGCAGCGGACGTTACAGTGCAGCGGACGTTACAGTGCAGCGGGCGTTACAGTGCAGCGGACGTTACATTGCAGCGGGCGTTACAATGCAGCGGACGATACAATGCAGCGGACGATACAATGCAGCGGACGATACAATGCAGCGGACGTTACAATGCAGCGGACGTTACAATGCAGCGGACGATACAATGCAACGGACGATACAATGCAGCGGACGTTACAATGTAGCGGACGTTACAATGCAGCGGACGATACAATGCAGCGGACGATACAATGCAGCGGACGTTACAATGCAGCGGACGTTACAATGCAGCGGACGTTACAATGCAGCGGACGTTACAATGCAGCTGACGGGCTGTTTGTGGCTTCTCTGCAGCGGGATGACATTAGGTTCAGAGATAGGAATCACATTGGTGGAATCTGTGTCTCAGTAGTCGTTCAGGGCTGTTTTTCATGGTAACAGATTATCTTTAAGAAGTTTGCCAACTATTTTAATGTCATGCTTTTAAGGCCCCTTCAAACTTGGTGTAGCCCCTGTCATATAAGGGCTTATGTCCATGGGCGAGGACCCTGCTTACCCATCCGGGTATTCTTTTTTCTGTACTGCGGATGTGTGGGATATCGCCGGCCGGCCCACATGCGCAGTACTGTTATTTTTTTTTTTATTTCAAACTCCTGCTTTCCCACTGAATCCGCGGCCCATCCACAATGTCAATTACGGACGGACGGGGATTGGATGGCTTCCATTGACTTCAATGGAAGCTGTCCGTGTGGGAACTGGAGCATGCTGCGATTTGATTTCCACATCCAAAGGTCTGCATATCAAATCTGCATGCTTCAATTCAGTTGCGGACGCCCATGTTTCCCTATGGGTGCCTTGAACTGTGGATCATCTGCCCGGGTGCCCCACATAGATTCCGCAGATCAAATCCACCCGGACATGAGGCCTAAACGTGACTATAATAACAAGACTGCTGCTACTTAAAGGAGGCAGTTCAGCACTTAAGACAGATTGAATGTTCATTACATGTATCAATGACTGTCATGTTATAGCACACTTATTATTTTTCAGACATAAGATGCACAGTATGATCCTTGTTCCATTGGATACAGAAGGTGTAGAGCTCGTCAGAGGGCTAAAGGTGTTCGGGTTTAAAGGTAATAATGCAACACACACCTTTCTGTTGCTATACAGTTAAATCATGCCGCTTCCTGTGGGGATGGATGGATAGGAGATTGATCAGAGGCGTAACTTGAATGCAAAACCTGTAACTGGGCCCTCAACTATAATGCTTTATTCATAGTACTGGGCTCCCTATATGGAAAGGACAGGGCCCACTAAGGCTCCTGGGCCCGGGCGCAACCGCATCCTCTGCATCCCCTATCGTTCCGCCCCTGAATATTTCTATATAATTATTGGCGGCTGTAGGCAATCCGTTTTATCATTCAGCCCCAGGTCTATGCTGGCTAAATGGTACAGTAAAATGGCGCTACAGCTGTTATAAAAGTGAAGTAAAGAAGTAATCCGTGCAGAATAAGGGGGAGATTCTTTGTAACATCACAGCAGCGTCTCTGAGCAGATTGTAATAACCCAGCACAGGTCTGTGGAGGTCACAATCCTTGCCTGTGCCCAGGTGCCTATATTCTGCTGACAGAGCCTACTGGGCACAGGCAAGGATTGTGACCACCACAGACCTGTGCTGGGTTATTACCCCCCTCACCCATACTTGTAAGGGTCAGTGCACATGTGGCGGATCACATGTGGGTCTTCCTGTGGATTCACTCCTGCTTCACTGAAGGGGTGAAAACAAATCAACAACAGAATGAGCACTTACAAATCTACTCGGTTTTCTGTGCGGGAAATGTCCAGCGGCTATGGATGTGATGTGTAAGATCATTCTTCATCGCTTGGACTGGAATCCACTGTGGATATTACCTGCACATTACCGCAAGTCAAATCCACAGCAAATCTGCCTCATGTGATTAATCCCCAATGTATATAGAGTCTAACTTTGGCTTGAAAGAATGCTGCCTTCCAATAGGTGGCACTGTGGAGGCATTATTCAATCTCCTTTATTTGCATATTACCCAGAGGAGCATGAATGGCCTTTTGAGTCTCCTCACTCGTCTTCTATGTGTCCGCCTTAAGGAGAAAAGATAGCGTTTCTTATCCCCAATGGAAACTGTTAAATTGCTGAAAATGGGATCAAATTTATTTAAAATCCTAAAAATTACGAACTTACTGAAACAAGGGCAGATGGAAACAGCGACTCGCAGGAGGATGCCACACAGTGCTATAGGGGAGACGTCACAGAGAGGCAGAATACTGATGAGCAGCCACTCGCACACCTACCATTCATGGGGGGCGGCATATGTATACTAGCATATAAGTCCTCTATAGCAGGGGTGTCAAACTCATTTTCACCGAGGGCCACATCAGGCTTATGGTGACCTTCAAAGGGCCGATTGTAAGACAGTATAGTGATGGTTCGTTCACACAAGCGTATTTGCGTACATAATATGCAGTGAATAGGAGCCATTGATGTCAATGAGTTCCTTCACATGATGGATATTTTCACACAGCTTCTCCTATTTTGTTGCGTACTATGCACTGCAATAGGCCATTGGGGTGAATGGGCCGCGCAAATACATGGTGAATGCGCAAGAAACCGATGTATTCACTGCATATTTGCGCACCAGTTCAGTTGGCCCATCCGCGTTCTTTTTTGTGTGCCCAAATATGCAGCATATTTGTGCGCTCGAAATAAGATTACGCCCGTGTGAACGAGCCCTAATAGTGACCCTGATAGTGGTTGCAGTAGTAATAGTGAATCTCATAATGGCCCCAGTAAAAATAGCGACCCCCACAGTGGCCCCAGTACTAACAAGGTACCCCACAGTGGCCCCAGTAGTAACAGGGTACCCCACAGTGGCCCCAGTAGTAACAGGGTACCCCACAGTAGCCCCAGTAGTAATAGCAACCCCCACAGTGGCCCCAGTAGTAATAGCGACCCCCACAGTGGCCCCAGTAGTAATAGCGACCCCCACAGTGGCCCCAGTAGTAATAGCGACCCCCACAGTGGCCCCAGTAGTAATAGTGACCCCCACAGTAATATTACCCCCATCAGTAGTTATAACCCCACAGCAATATTATCCCCCCCCCCCCAGCAGCAGCAATATTAACCCCCCCTCCCAGCAGCAGCAATATTAACTCCCCCCCCTCCCAGCAGCAGCCACCATTACCCCCCCCAACAGCAGCCACCATTAACCCCTAAGCAGCAGCCACCATTAACCCCCCATCAGCTGCCACCATTACTTCCCCCCCAGCAGCCACCATTAATCCCCACCCTAAGCAGCCACCATTACCTCCCCCCAGCAGCCACCATTAACCCCCACCCTAAACAACCACCATTAACCCCCCACAACAACATTAACCCCCCCAGTAATAAAAGTCCCCAACCCCCGAACCCAAATACTTACCTCCTCCCTGCTGTCAGCGCCGCTCCCCTTCTGCTCGCATTGATCCCTGGATGCACACTGACGTCAGTGTGTGCGCCCGGCACGCTTCTTCCCTGAGTCCTCTCCTGCGGAACTGAAGAGCAAGGGACTCAGGGGAGGAGGATCCCGGCTGCCTGGCTGCACACTGACGTCAGTGTGTGCCGGGATCAGCGGTAACAGTGCGATTACCAGCTGGGAGCTGCGGCACCCAAGCTGGTAATTGCTAGAGTGGTGAGCGATGTCGGCACGCCGCGGGCCACATAACATGAGGCAGCGGGCTGGATTCGGCCCGCGGGCCTTGTGTTTGACACCTGTGCTCTATAGGCTGTCAGTCACACAGTTACATGTAGTGCACCGTGGGGGCTAAGGATATATTCAGACATAGCAGTTGTGCTGCCATTATTTCTATGAGACAGAAATTCCTGCAGTTTTACAGCAAATTGCAGGAATTCTGCATCTAACGGCAATTTGCAGTAA
The DNA here is from genome assembly GCF_035609145.1 of Eleutherodactylus coqui. NCBI lineage: Eukaryota > Metazoa > Chordata > Amphibia > Anura > Eleutherodactylidae > Eleutherodactylus > Eleutherodactylus coqui. Next base: position 29,089,370 of record NC_089848.1, on the reverse strand, counting down.
AATAATGGCAAACTCCCCAGTACAACCGCTGCTTGATATACCAAAATACCAGCCTATTGATCACCTTCTAGATGTACAACACAAGGATGTACCACACATTCCCACCCAACATCTCAAAGCCAGACTGCCCGCTGCAAAAGGGACAAACATGAGATAGTTGATACCTTGGTCAAAATACAGGTATTTACACTGAACGATCATCATTCACATTCCCACTGGATGCAGGTATCCAAACTATTATCAGGCATGAAGTCCGGCCATTTGTGTGACCTAAAGTAAACTATTACAATAAGAATATTATATTTCAGTTTAATTACCCAAGTTCACCTTTCATAAGCCCATGTATACAATCCCCGTGACTTTGCTTCACACTGGTTCGGAATAAAGACCATCTTGGTTGCAGCGTATTGTGTCAGTGGTTGCACTGTTGCCCCTCAGCACGGGGGTCCTGGGTTCAAGGACAATATCTGCACGAAGTTTGTACGTTCTCCGACTCTTTTTAGGTCTTCTCCAAGTACTCCAAAAACATTCTGATTGATCAATTTGCAAATCAGACTGTGAGCCCCAATGGTGACGTGAGTGCTGACCATCTCTGTTCAGCGCTGCGGCTTATGTTGGCAATGAATGAATGAGTGAATGAAAAATAAATAAAAATCACCCGCATCACCACATATTTCCTGTGATCTGTTAGATGTTTCCTACTTTATCAGTAATTCTGTTACTGTGTGTTAACGATTTGCAGATACCCCTCATGGAGGACACTTTGAAGTACATTTCAATAATGTGAGAGTTCCCATAACGAATCTAATTCTGGGTAAGTTGTTGTATCGGACTGAATGCAGATGGCCTTTTAAACTGGAACACATCCGTTATTCATTGTTCTGCTCACTTTGTGTTTGCTGGGATTTTAACACCTTGGAACTTATTAATCCAGTATGAGGAGTCGGCCAAGTACTGGAGGAATACTGGAAATCCCCTCCAGAAACAGGAGAGGAAACTTCAGTCGGACTGTTTAGTGATGACATCAAAACACTTTCTGCCTCCTTAACTTACAATAGAGCCTGGGAGGATGTCAGTTCAGCTTCTGCCAAAATACACCTAAGGACAATCCAAGGTAGTGATTCCGTACATAGGACACACCTGTCTGTCTGGAAATATCGAGTTTTGGGTGTGATTTTGGACCCCTTCTGCCTTGTAGTCACCAAAACTTACATCCAATAAGAAGGGAATTAACCACAGATTTTTAGATGCACTTAAATATAGGTAAGTGTTACTAAGTCATCAGGGTTTCCAAGATGCACAAATAGTAGCAGCATTGTGGACCTTTGTCCTTCTTCAGGCTCAGAATCACAAACCAATACAATTTATAAGACCATGATAATTACAATATAAAAGTGCAACATCTAAGCAATACAAAGTATTCTATTATTATTCATACATCATTGTTATTCCTTCTACAAGTGGGAGAAAAGAAAACCAGCCCTGGACTGGATATCTACAGATAGAAGGTCAAATATCCATATTCACAATTCCCTTTAACCCTAGATCGCCACAGCTGATGTAGACAATGGTTTTCACTGTTTTTAACTCAAGCCCCCTCTACTCAAATAAATTACATTATCACACACCAAAGGCTAAATAACAGCGAGGTACAGGCTTGCACGGAGCTTGAGTCAATCACGAAAACAATAACAAGGAGACGACTTGTACTTTTTGGTCATGTTGCACGCTTGTCAGAAGCTGTCCCGGCCCATGGTGCTCTAACTGCAGCAATTGCTAGGAAAATCGAGAGACGACCCCCTGCTGGATGGCGGAGGCCTCCTGGTCGTCCGCGGCGCTTGCGGGTGCAACAGATAGGCAACAGTGCCTCCTCCGACATCAACTGAATGGAACAATGCTCTCGGTCGTGGTCATTCTAGATCGGTGCTACGGACCCTCATCGTCCAAGCGAGATAACTAACTAAAGGCTAAGATCATACATGTGCAGCGTTCCGAGGAGCGGGCCCACAGCCGAGGAGACAGTGGGGTAAGGAAAGGCTTTGTCACATCTTCTACCCCGGGGGTAGCTCAGGACCTAATGAATGTGCCACTGAGGAAGATCAAGGGGATAGTAACTGGTTCTCTGTAGTCCAGTTGTCACTCGTGACGCCACCGTTCCGTCCTCTGCAACGGATCTCCCAGATGTAATAAAGTAGTCCACACACAGGATATTTTCTGAACGATAATCGGGAACGGTCGATTCTGTTCGTTCCCTTTCACACTTAAACTTATATTCCAATAAAACAGTCTCTGTATAGTAGCCAACTATCGTGGTGCAGCAGGGAGGATTCTCGGGGAATTTGTATAATCCACAGTCTAAGTTATCAGTTAGATTTCTTTCCCGGCAAACTCTCTCTCTCTGCTGTTATACTCTCACGTTCCTCTCGCTTAGTAGCGGTCTTCCATTCCTCCAGATGCAAACGGTACATGTGCTGCACATCCACGCGTTTCCATCATATCCGGGTTTTCACTCTCTACACATGAAAGCTACAAGTAGTCTCTGCAGGGTTGGTCCCTGGGGGAAGCAGCTGGCCACCTCTCCGACTCTTCCATGGCTCCGGCATTCGCTCACTCTCTCAGAATCTCACCGACTCTCTCTACTTGCTTTGCATTCAGCAAACTCATATGTACCACAACGTCACATGACACATAGAAAATGTTACATTTTCAGACAGGACAGAATATAGACATTAACCCATTCAGTCCTGCAGCCAAGCAATACACATATCTTGATGCACTCCACAAACAAAACACTAACAAGATACATAACATTATGGAGGGGCCCTGTTAACTCTGGGCCACTACACATGTGCTGCAACTTCTACGAAAGCACATCCACAGGTCTTTGGGGATTTATTAAGACCACTGGTGCCTGATGTGCCTAATGTATGTAGAGGCGCAGGAAGTTGGGCACCAGCTGGGAGTTGGTGTCGATTTTCTGGTATAATGTAAGCCAGTTTCTATACATACGGTAATTTTGGCAGGATGGAGCCGTCACACCCCTCCCTGCAAGCTACACTTTTCAAAAGAGCCGCATGGGCAGGTAGAGATTGCAAAGAGTTGCAAACTTTTGCTCAAGTGGGGCTTGCACCAGATTTTGCATCTTTTTTTACACTTGTCTTATCTTCATAAATCTCCCTCTTGGTATGTATCCTATGGGTTGCACGTACCACAGACTGAGGACCGGGGCCCTGGACCTAAAGGGAAGTTTTAAGCAGTTTTTATCTACAGAAAACATATTTTTTCTCATTTTCATTTATTGTCACTAGTAAATAGCAGTCCATCAACAGGCACTTTCCTTCCAGAACTTTGTGTGTGTATGATCATGTGCTAGGTGCATGCCGTGCGGTCTGTGTGTGTGTGTGTATGATCATGTGCTAGGTGCATGCCATGTGGTCTGTGTATGTCTATGTATGATCATGTGCTCTCTGCATGCCGTGCGCTCTGTGTGTGTATGTGTATGATCATGTGCTCCGTGCATGCCGTACGGTCTGTGTATATGTGTGTATGTCGATGTGCTAGCTGCATGCCGTACGGTCTGTGTATATGTGTGTGTATGATCATGTGCTCTGTGCATGCCGTGCAGTCTGTGTGTGTGTATGATCATGTGCTCTGTGCATGCCGTGCAGTCTGTGTATGTGTGTGTGTATGATCATGTGCTCTGTGCATGCCGTGCAGTCTGTGTATGTGTGTGTATGATCATATGCTCTCTGCATGCCATGTGGTCTGTGTATGTGTGTGTATGATCATGTGCTCCGTGCATGCCGTGTGGTCTGTGTGTGTATGTGTATGATCATGTGCTCCGTGCATGCCGTTCGGTCTGTGTATGTGTGTGTGTGTGTGTGTGTGTGTATGATGATGTGCTAGGTGTATGCTGTGTGGTCTGTGTATATGTGTGTGTATGATCATGTGCTCTGTGCATGCCGTGTGGTCTGTGTGTGTATGTGTATGATCATGTGCTCCGTGCATGCCGTTCGGTATGTGTGTGTGTATGATGATGTGCTAGGTGTATGCTGTGTGGTCTGTGTATATGTGTATAATCATGTGCTCTGTGCATGCTTTGCAGTCTGTGTATGTGTGTGTATGATCATGTGCTTTGTGTATGTGTGTGTATGATCATGTGCTAGGTGCATGCCGTGTGGTCTGTGTATGTGTGTATGGTCATGTACTATCTGCATGCCATGCGGTCTGTGTGTGTGTATGATCATGTGCTCTGTGCATACCGTGCGGTCTGTGTATGTGTGTATGATCATTTGCTCTGTGCAGGCCGTGCTGTCTGTGTATGACCCGTGTATGTATGTGCACACGCACTGTCTTGCTCCGTCTTGATAACAACCGGGTACAATTGTCTGCCTTTCATTAGGTCTTTCCTGTAAACAGAATGACTCACTCCTCCTCATGTTGCCTCTTCTTCCTTTCACTTTTATTTTACAGTTGGTTTACTTGTTGGAGTATATATATATAGTTGTTAGGTGGAATATAATGTGATTCCTTCACCAGTGATGAGGCTGTTTACTGGAATTACAATTTGCCTAACGGGGTTTTCCTGGGAGAATACTATTGATGATGTATCCTCAGGATAGGTCATAAATAGTTGATCAGCTGGGGTCCGTCACTCGGGACCGCGACCAATCAGCTGATCGGGCGCCCGCTGTCAGCACTGCAAATACACAGGGATTGGAGTGGAAGCAGTGGAAGACTCCGCGCCAACCCCTGTGTAGTGGCCGGCGCTTGTAACTGCAGGCACGGCTCTCGTTGAAATCCATGAGTATAGGTCATCAATAGTTTTCTCCCTAAAAAAACCCTTTAAGGTGAAGGTTCATCTGTGCACTATAAAATTCTGTAAAGGCCATAGAGGACGTGGACCTGCTCCGTGGCCCGACTACACAATCCTCAAGCAGCCTTTTCTTCTCACCTCCTCTCATCCCTCTAGTGCAGTGTTCCCCAACTCCAGTCCTCATGGAGCCCCAACAGGTCATGTTTTCAGGATTTCCTCAGTGTTGCACAGGTGATGTAATTATTGTCGGCGCCCCAGACATTGCCACAGGTGTTCTTACTATAGGATATCCTGAAAACATGACCTGTTGGTGGTCCCTGAGGACTGGAGTTGGGGACCCCTGGTCTAGTACACACGTCAAACACTAAGTCCGCAGGACGAATCCATCCCACCGCCTTATTTGATATGGCTCGCTGGCCGTGCGTCAAACTCACCCAACCTGCAGCGCCGCTCCGGCAGCAGCAGCCGCCGTTGCAAAATCTGTGACCGCTGACTGTTTAACCACTTAAATTCTGCATTCAACAGGGTGCTCTCTTTGTCACTCCATAAGCGTCTCGTGACACAATTGTGGGTTGCTCTATACATTCTTTAGGTCTCATTCATCTGTATGTTATTTGGGTTTTTGTGAATGAAGGAATAAGACTATCAAACCCTCGATGAAATATATTTACAAATCGTTACATATTTGTATCCAACTTGCAGGATTTATTAGCGCCAACTCATCATATTTTATTTAAATGGGTTTATGATATTGTTACTTACAATGGGATGTGCCCCTAATGCCCATCTCATAAAGGTCCCAGATGCCCCAGCGAGTACCCTACATGAGACAGTTTATGCCACTCTGCATTGTTGTATGACATCTTCTTCCTTTCCAGGAGAGGGCAGGGGTTTTGAGATTGCCCAGGGTCGCCTTGGTCCTGGTCGCATACATCATTGCATGAGGATCATTGGAGCAGCGGAGAATGCTCTCCAGCTTATGTGTGCCAGAGCTGCACAGAGGACCACCTTTGGAAAAAAGCTGTACCAACATGTAAGGAGAATCTTAGTTTTTTCATTTTGTGATCATACAAATGCTGATCTGATCAGCCGTAAGAATAAAAGGAAGTGGATGCGATAAACAACAACAACTGGTAACATGGCGCAACCATCCAAAGACGACTAAAGGACAAGAGTGGGTGCAACCCAAATTCTCCTCTATTTTAACAACCAGCAGTAATAAAACATGTTTCGGATCACAAGACCCCTTCTTCAGTCCAGCTTTAGTTGGCTGCAAGGGGCTCCAAAATGCATTTTTGCTACTAGTTGTTAAGATAAAGGGGAATGTGAATTTTACCCCTTCTTAGTTTACCCCTTCTTAGTTCCCCTTTTATTAGTTTTTGGAAGGTTGCTCCGTGTCACCAGTTTTTGTTGTTTCTCGCATCCATTTCCGCTTATGTCCACTTAAAGGGGTTGTCCCGCGGCCGAAACGAAAAAATTTTCACATCCCAGTCCCCCATGTTAGGCAAGCATCACAAACTACCCATGTAAATCGGTTTTTTAGAGCGTTTCTACTTACCATGAAGCTGTTTCATGAAGTTATAAAATCTTCTTCCAAGATGGCCGCCGTCATTTCCCAAGGTGCACCGCTGGTCTTCTCCCATGGTGCACTGTGGGTCTTCTCCCATAGTGCACCGTGGATGTTCTTCTCCAGTCTGAGCTCCACTGCCGATTATAGCCACCTCATTGGCTGATCGCCACCACGTGACGGGGGCGGAGCTACGTGATGACGCTGAGAAGGGGGAGGAGCCAGGACTCAGCTCGTGAGGCCGGACCCTCCAGAAGAGGATTCTTCTCTGCGCAAGCGCGACTGTTGCGGCGACCAGTGGAGAAGTTTGGTCGTCGCAATGGAGACGGGGATGCCAGCATCGGAGGGGGTAAGTGTATAACTTCTGTATGGCCAATATTTAATGCACGATCTATATTACAAAGTGCATTAATATGGCCATACAGAAGTGCATAACTGCACTTGCTTCTGCGGGACAACCCCTTTAACCGAAGCGTTCATCTGGTTGATAGCACCACTATAACATGCCACACTTGTTTTTATCCCACGGCCTATATTTCTGGCCCCACAAGTGCTACAGGTTTGCTCCCCCCATTTTCTTCTGCATCTATCATAATAATAAAAGCACCTACCTAATATTGTGGAGGTCTTCAAAACCGCTCTGACCCATCGAGGCCTGAACTCCAGAAGCCCCCTGAAGGTGTCCTATGGTTCCAAAGTGGGACCTCCATGGATCAGAGTTCTTTCCTAGCATGTCCCACTGATGCTCCATTGGATAGAGATCTGGGGAGTTTAGAGGACAAGTCATCATCTAAACTCTTTATCATGTTCCTCAAAGCAGTTCTGGAACATGTTAGCAGTGTGGCAGAGCACATTATCCTGAAAGTCACTTTTGACATTAGGGAATATTGTTGCCATGAAAGAGTTTACCTGGTCTGTACAATGTTTAGGTAGATGATATGTCCTAAAGTAACATCCACATGAATGCCAGGACCCAAGATTTCCCAGGAGAATATCGCTTACAGTAATCATGCTGCCTTCGCCAACTTGGTGCCATCTCTTCCCCAGATAAGTCTCGGGGCCACCTTCTACCTTTGTTTCATAGTGCACTTCTGATGTTCATCTGCCCATAATATGCATTTTCGGTGGTGGACAGGAGGTCAACATGGGCACTCTGATTAGTCTGTAGTTATGCAGTCCCATGTACACATCAAGCTGCTGAACTTTCTCAGCAATTTGGGCCAGTTTTCACACCCTATGCGCATCAATGAGCTTTGATTACATATAACCCATGGGTTCAACGGTTGTCCTTCCTTGGACCTCTTTTAGTCGATGATAACCGCTGTATTCCTGGAAAGCCTCACCCATCCTTTTGGAGACGCTCTGACCCAGTCGTCCTTCCATCACAATTTGGCTCCTTGTCAAAGTCACTCATCCTTACACTTGCCCATTTTTCCTACTTTTAACACATCAACTTCAAGAATTGACTGTTCACTTGCTTTCTGAAATATTTCACCCTTTAACAAGTGCCTGTGTAACAAGGTAACCAAGGTTATTCATTTCACCTGTCAGTGGCTGATCAGTGTATCAGGGTGAACAATATAATCATTTTAAGGTCCAATTTTGTAACCATGTGAGAGCACCACTAGTGGACTTTATAGTGAACTACATACACTCATTGATGAAAAAAATAATGCAATCTAATGTCGTATTGCTGCAAAACTCTGCTTGAATTGAATTGAATTGCCCACCATCTAGGCCAATCTGACCAAGTTGTTAGGAAATGTTGGGACCGGTGGTTACATGAGGGTATGCACACAGGATGATCAAGCTCCAGACGGCCCAGACAGACCACCAATACAGAAAATTGTTTGATCCACCACCAAGCACAAGAGGATCTAACAGTTCCATTGTCCACCATCCTTACACAGGTGGCACTTTCATTACAGAGCCCTGCTTCTGCCCAGATCATTTCCGGGGACTTAGCAGAAGGAAACTTGGTGTCACGGTGCCCATTACATGTCCTGCCATTAACACCCCAACACTATCACCTTTGTTTGCAATGGTGTCATGAACAAGAAACCTTCTAGACTGCTACGGACTAGAACCGCATCGTCTTTAACAGTTGGTCATGTTGAGTATGGAGGCTTCGTGGCGAGTTCTGCCTTTTGCTGTGTAATTATTTGGGAAGCTGTCGCATACAACGTCATCCCTAGTAGTGATCAAGGGACACCAACAGCTCAGCAATATGTGCAGGAAATCCTGCGGCCACAGGTGTTGCCTCTCATGACTTGGCTTTCAAAAGGTGTTTTTTGGCAGGATAATGCTCATCCACACGCAGCGAGGTTTTCCCAGGAATGCCTCTGCCAGGTTTATCACTGATTGAGCATTTGGGACCTGCTGGGATGCCAACTTCAGCAGCCTATGAGTACGCAAGATCTAGAGCCTCAGTTGCAACATCTGTGAGCAAATGTACCGCAGGATACCATGCGTAGCCTGTATGTTTCCATGCCCGAGTGTATCTCCTCATATATCCAGGCTGCAGATGGCCTACAGGATACTAGGGCCCCCTCTGAATTCTACAGTTTTCCCCAATAAACTTATCCTTTCGCTCTAATATTGGGATCTGTTGATGATGATTATCCTTTCAGTCCAGGCTGACCTTCAGTCACTTTATGGATCATCATTCTGCTTGCTTTCCTATCCTTGTCTGGCTGTGATCCATTGCTTTGTCCACCCTTCCCCATTTATCCGGGCTTGGAACCTGCATGTAGCTAGCTATACAGCTGGGTTATTGGGATCTGTTAGGAGTCCATAAAACAAACAGCTCAGTCTGTGAACACTGTCTAAGGGGCATTGATTGATTGTGTAGCCAAAAGACTCCAAAATGTCCCCAATTTTTCTTTTCTCGTCTGTATCATTGGGGGACACAGCTTTGACCTTCAGTATAGCTACTGCCACTAGGAGGCGACACTAAGCATAAAAGGTGTTAACTCCTCCCACTAGCTATATCCCTCCTGCAGGCATCCAGCTAATTCAGTTTTAGCTTAGTGTCCGTCTGAGGTGGATGGCTCGCCCACATGCGCTGTATTCCGTATGGGCCAGGGTTGACTGGGAATCAGGACGCTCCCCATCACCCCAACTGAGGAGGGCGAACAGAGCTGGATGTGCAAACTCTGTTGTCTGTCCGGCCCCTTCAGAGGGCAAGGAGGCACATCCAGGTTCTTCTGCATGTGACCCGCCAGCCATAAAGCCCCCCTTTCTTCTTCCGGGCAGCCCGCATCCTCTCCCCGTGCAAGGGCAGGCAATGGAGGGGGAGAGCTCTGCTGGAGTTGAAGAGCCATTTTACCTCGGCGGAAGTAAGGAAGAAAGAAGATAGGCGAGTAAAAAGGAGCAGGTAAGAAAATAGCTTGCCTTGCTGCCCGGCCCCTGTATAGGGTCCCCTCCTGTGTCAGGCCCATGTGGGAGGGTATTGGCTGCCATGCGGCTTGTGTTATGCCTACACTGGCTGCCTTGGGGCCATGTTGGAGTTGGCTGCTGGGATCTGTTGTTCTACATGTTGTTTTCTTAGCAGGTCAGCTTCACAAGTGTGGTTGATTGTGTTGGCCAGGTGTGGTGCTTCACTCAACCAATTCCCTAAGTCTGTGCTTTATTTATATTATATATACATTTTATATATATATATATATATATATATATATATATATATATATATATATATATATATATTACACATACACACACACCAGCTCCTTGTCAGAGTTTGCTGGTTTTCCTCTTGAGCAGTCCTGTGTTCCTGCATGCCTGGTAGCTCTGCTCTGCTATAAGCAGTGTCATTCTGCTGCATTTCTGCGCAGGTTCTGTTCTGTGTCATTCTTCTGTATGTCTGTTCTGGTATGTCTTGCGATAAGCAGCGTCATTCTCCTCCGTAGCTTAGCTGCTTTGCAGCATTATGCTTATCCGCGATGTGGCACTAGCCGCTGGGTGGCATTATTGCTAGCCGCGGTTAGGCGGGTGTCCACACGACCTGGTATATGCAGCCAGGCGGCATGTGGTTACTATTGCCACACATTTTTTTCCAATGTACATTGCCACCACAGAGATTCTTTTGCCGCTAAAAATAAAAAAAGAACAGTGGGCAAGATGTGGGGCCGCCGGCCGGACTGATAGTCTAATCCAGCTGCAGCGGCAGGTCTTTTTGCGTGCAGAGGGTCCTCTGGCAATGGCAATATGCTCTATTGTGAGGCGCCATAGTCATGCTTGTTTCCCTGCCCAATCAACCTCAGCGTGGTTCCTGGCTTGTGTTGACGCCTTGCCTAGCAGCTAGCTCCTCTGTTGCCCCTTTGGGCAGTCCCCTGCAAGCAGCCTTGGCGCAGGGTCTGGGTCCAGAACGAACACGCGGCATTACTCCGGACTTGGTGACTCCTGTGGGATCCTGTGGATTCATCGCTCCTCACATCTGCTCCGGACCGGGTTGAGTCTTACCTGTTGGTAGCTCCCCTGTTGCCCCCCCCCTGCAGTCAGCTTGCCACAGTGTCCGTATTCGGGATGACACACGGACAAGGGCGGCCATTGCCATGTACCAGGTGCGTAAGATACTAGATGTACATCCAGCAGAGAATATCTCCTCTTACGGACAACAGTGGTCAGACTAATGGTCAGCATTACTCCGGACTTGCTGACTCCGGTAGTACCTTTCATAGGGGAGTACTGGCACAGGGAGTCTCTGGACTCATTGCTCCTTATGTCTGCTCTGCACCGGGTTGAGCCTTGCCTGTTGGTAGCTCCCCTGTTGCCCCCCTGCAGCCAGTCTATGATGACACGTGGACGGGGCCCGCCAGAGCCACATACTATGTACGCTCTCGCTGCAGTACGAGATTACATCTAGCAGAGAAGATCTCGTCTTACGACCAAGAATGTTCTAAATAAGTGTCTGCATGGCTTTGGCATTGCTGAGACCTGTGGTACCTTCCATGGAAAGAGTACTCGGGCAGGGATTTGCCGGATTCATCGTTTTGCATGACTGCTTGGTCGAGGTTGAGCCTTGCTTAGCGGTTCACCGAGGGTTGCCCACTTGCAGTCTCTGGCAGGAGTCAATTTGCTCTATAGCCAAAGTGCCTCCTTTTAAACAGGGCTTGGCATCAGTGGAGCATCGGCTGGGGTTTCTCAGTAATGATGCAGGTGCCATTTTCTTTTCAGGGTCCTCTTGTTTGCACAGATACTCTGAAAGCAGTTTGGCTGAAAGTTGCTGGTAGTGAGTTTAAAAAAAAAAAATCATGTCTGGGTCAGTATTGAGTCTTCTAGGGCACCGTCTGGGAGACAAGGCGTTTTATTCAGGCTGATCCAGGAACATGCCGTGATCCTTCGCTGCATGTTCTTCCTGCATGATGGCATGCAGGAGACCGTGAAACCGTTTACACGGATACTGATTACATTGCTTAGCACTCGCCCTTCCTGGCTTTGGATATGGTTTCCATGAAGACTGGCAAAATCCACGCTCCCTTTTTTTCTGGTGCCTGGATTAGCGGTGGTATTAGTGAGGAGCTGCCTTGGTGGACATCCAAGAGGGACGTCATTTCCAAGCCTAGGCTTCATCAAAAAGGCCACAGACTTTCTGCAAAGGTGGAAGCCGCGGCTATGCCAAGTCTGAGGCTGATACTGGTGGTATTTTTGAGCCACGTCTACAGCTCCTGTTCCCTCTGGTAACTGTAGTCCCAACGCATCGCCTGAGATGCTTCCTACTAACCCATTGCCGATGGTACTGACGTCATGTCCTACTCGCCATGGCTGCTTGTCTCCCAAGCAGGAGGCGCTAGCGGGTGGAATTTCTCTGTCATCAGGAGAAGCTGTTATCGATCGGTTGCAGATTACCTCTCGGCACGTGGTATCGTGACCCCGCGTCAATGGAGACTTCGATCCCAGATCCCTGCTGGTACTCCCGACAACACAAGTCCTGTGCTTGGTTTCCCAAGTGGGATCCTCGCATTGGCTCTGCTTCATGGCAGGACAAGGTTACCGTGCCGGGACATCATGTTTTTCAGATTAGGTTGTGACACCAGTTTCTTGTGTCTCGTGGAAGCTCTTTGTCTGGAGCTTTGTCCCAGTGGGTAGCGGGGGCTGTTACTAGGATCCCTTTATGCTTCTACGTCCCTGAGCATGTCATATGCCTAGGCATCCGGTAATGCCTGCCACGGTTAAAAAGCTGATTACGCTTCGTTTCACACGCGGCTTCTTATATTTTCCCACCCCCCTTGGGTACTGCTCTGGAACGTCCCAAAGTCAAAGCTGTGTTCCCCAATGATACAGATGAGAAAACAAGATTTTGGTACAACTTACCGTAAAATCTTTTTTTCGTCCTGTTCATTGGAGGGACACAGCACCCACCCAGTCTGGGATTAGGACTGTAACGTATACGCTCTGGTTGGCATGTGCTCGGTGCAGTCGTACATGGCCAGTGAGTTACAGTTTTTGAGCCTTGTTGTTGTGTATTAACTATTATTGTCCTTTCCTGCTGCTTGCATACAAACTGAATTAGCTGGATGCCTACAGGAGGGATATAGCTAGTGGGAGGAGTTAACACCTTTTATGCTTAGTGTTGCCTCCTAGTGGCAGGAGCTATACCCAAGGTCAAAGCTGTGTTCCCCAATGACAGGACGAGAAAGACATTTTGCGGTAAGTTACACCAAAATCTTGTTTTTACTACCTCTTTTCTGTAACATAACGTGCAGCTAATAGACTATTTCCTGGGGTAAATCCTATACGAAGTACAATATAGCAGCCAGCGTTCAATAACAGAGTATGTTGACCGCACAACTTCTGATAAATCTTAGTTTATTCCTCCACACCGCATTCTGCTCTACATCAGATGTATCATTTATTGTTTTACTTTTGTCTTTCTACTATTTGGATTCTATGGAAATGTACTTTGCCTTAATTGCATCAACTTTCCTGATCTGAAACAGTTGAGGCTGCAATAAGGATGTATAATAAAGTATTCTAGTCTGCAATGTGTTATATAAGAAAAATACGGGACGTAATAGGAAAGAGAATTCAGATTTACTCATCGGTCATTATAATGTGGGTTTACTTTGGGCATAGAGATATTTGGTGTGTAAAGGGCCTCTGAACCCCAGATTACGGAAAGGCATCCAGATGACGCGGCCTGATGATGAGACGATGTAGAGCTCTTTGGTTAGTGTTTCCCGCCATATACTTTGTGCTGACCTTAGTAACTTGCTTTACAGGATGGACATTCATGTATATAAACAAATGTGGTCTTTGTGTTTTTCGTCACGCAGGAAGTGGTTGCGCACTGGATAGCCGAGAGTCGCATTGCAATTGAACAAGCCAGATTGCTCACATTGAGAGCCGCCAAAGCCATAGACACCGTTGGCACCGTACGAGCTCGGAAAGAGGTATCGGATATATTGTTATTATTACACTCCACATCTTGTTATTGTTACCATTCTGTTGGGTAATTTAACCCCTTAGTGACCGAGCCTGTTTGCACCTTAATGACCAGGCCAAATTTTGCAAATCTGACATGTGTCACTTTAACATGGAAAAACACCAGAAAGGTTTTGCATATCCAAGCGATTCTGACATTGTTTTTTCGCCACATGTTGTACTTCATTTAGGCGGAAAAAAAGACCGATAGAATTTGTGTTTATTTATTAAAAGCCCAAAATTGGGAAAATTTTGAAAAAAAATCATCATTTTTTTCACATTTCCAACTGCAATATCTCAAATATGTGCAAACACAACATAGAAATTCCTGCTAAGATATATATTTCCATCCGTTTACTTTATTTTGGGCGCACATTGGAAAAACTTTCGTTTTTTTTTTAACCATTTAGGAGACGTACAAATTTAACATTACTTTTCAGCATTTTGAGGAACACTTTGTTTTCCTACACATAGGAGTCAGAATGATAGATACCCCCACAAGTGACCCTATTTTAAAAACTACACCCCTTAGTGTATTCAATGAGGGGGTCAGGAGTATTTTAACCGCACAGTTTTTTTTCAGGAGTCAATGCGATTTAGAAAATAAACTAAGCACATATATGAATGAAGACTTGCACCCCAAAATGGGTACCCCTGTTTGTCCTTTGCTCAGAAACATACTTATTGTGGCCCCAATCTTCTTAGAGGGCGCATGGCTAGGCCTATAGTGTATGGAGCACCCGTTTGATTTCAGGGCACAACTGAATAATTTACAGGCCCCATTGCACACTAGTAGAGACAATAAACTGCCAAAGTAATAAAACGCCCCTCACAAGTGACCCAATTTTGACATCAAGACCCCTTAGCTAATTTATCTAGGGGTGTACTGAGCATTCTGACGCAATTTTTTTTTTTTTTTAACTATAATGCGAGTGAAATATAAATGTGATTTCAATTTTTTTCACCAAATTTGTCACTTTTAAGACCGTTTTCTTTGTTTCAAGCAGGAAAAACTGGGGAGACGCACTAATAAAAATAAAATTGATTCCCTAAAAAGACCCCCACCCCCCACCCCCTTTTTGGCGTTTCTTATATGTGAAATAAAATTTAAAACGGTATGATAAATTTCAAAGCAGGGGTAATTACAAAGGCCAGGGTGGGATGGGCACAGGGGGCAATAAAATTGCGTATCTCTCCTCCCTTGCTTGGTGCATACGCGACACTTTTTTGGGGGTATTTTTTGCTCGCAGTCTCGGGATGGGATTCATAATATGGTGCTCCGTTAGCCTCCGCACCTCCTCGGATTGCAATGCATCTTGTGGTGTGGTGGTCTCAAATAAAAGATTCTCTACAAGCTCCTCCTCAAACTGGAGGAAGCTCAGCGTGCCCCCCCCCCACCCCCCCCCCCGGACGATTTAAAAATTACGTGAGCTTTGAAGGTAGCGATCTGTATCAGGTAGATGGCTACCTTCTTGTACCACGCTCGCGTTTTACAAGGTATGGCTGTATAGCTTGGTCTGACAGATCGACGCCCCCCATGAATTTATTATATTGTGTGACGCAGACCGGTTTAGTTTTCTCCGCTGCAGCCCCCTCTCCCTAACTGTAACGGAGGTGTCTGCGTGCGCAGTGGACAGCATAAAAATGTCCTTTCTGTCACGCCATTTAACTGCCAGCAAGGGGTCATAGGCCGGTGCGTAAGACGCTCCTTTATCTACACGCCTGGAAACCAGGGGTTGTGGGAACCCTACCCTATTTTAGCGTACAGTTCCGCAGGCCCCTGTACCTGCGTCATGTAACGCTCTATAAAGGGGGACACTTGTATAATAATTGTCAGTATAAATGTGGTACCCTTTATTTAAAAAGGGGCCCACGAGGTCCCACACAATTTTCCCGTTGACACCAATATCTTCAGGACAGTTGGGGGGATTTAATTGTCGATCCCTGCCCTCATAAATAAAAAAAAAAAAATCGCAAGTATAACCTGTGGCGCTCTCACAGATTTTTATATAGCTTGACGCCATATCTTGCGTGTTTTGAGGGAATGAATTGGCGAAATGATAAACTGCCTTTAAAACTCATGAGCGACTCGTCCACCGCCAGATTGTTTGGGGGGGTATAAATGTTTTTAAAGGCGTCTCGTAGAAGTGATATAAGGGGCCTTAATTTGCCCAGTCTATCATAAGCCGGGTCACTTCTGGGGGGGATTTGGGCATTATTGGCGAAATGAAAAAGAAAAGCATAATTTTCATATCTGCGTCGGGGCATTATGGATGCAAATACGGGCGTCGCGTGAATGGCGCTCATGGACCAATAGGACCGTATTAATGACTTTTTTACGAGTTCCATTAGTAAAACAAGTCCCCAAATTTTTTTTAACTCAGGGACATATATGGCGGTCCACATCACTGAATAAACCAACGTGGGGTGCACGGTCACGTATTGTCCAGGGTATGTATTAGTCTGCTGGACAATTAACTCCAGGACACAGTCGGTAATAATTAAATTTAAAAAATTAAACGGTGTAAAATTTGCGACGTCCAGATTGATGCCTGGAGCCGCTAAAAATTCTGGGATGCGCGGTGTAAATAAACTTGCGGAACTCCACGCAGTGGCGGGCGCCGCATTACTTGGCCCAGCTGCCTCAACGACTTCCTCAACCTCCATAGTGCTGGAGGTAGAGTCGTCACTCTCAAAAAAACCTCCTCCTCCAACTCACTGGTGGTATCGCTCCCGTAGCTTGACGCAAAGAGCAGCACGTATGCTTGCTCAGCGCTGTAGCGCCTACAATCCACTTTATTAAAAAAATTTTTAATGGAGGTAGACAAAAAAAAAAATAGCCCCCCAAAAAGCAAACAGGGATTTAATGGGGTAATTGAGGTATGAGGGAAGGTGATGGCGGGGTGATGACGGGTAATAACGTTTTTTTTTCTTTCTTTTTTTGACTCTCTATATGGCACACGATTTTTCATAGCTATCTCTCTCCTTTCACAAATCTCTCTCAGTGACAGGAGATACGCAGGACTAATCGTGTGCCATATTTATTAAACAAATGACATGGATGGCTGTGATAGGTGTATCACAGCCACCCATGTCAGCAGGGACCAATCACTTTGGTCCCTGCAAGTTACTATGCGGTCTGGGGTGACTGCATCCTCTTCTGACAAGTCACAATGGCAGACCCAGTGCAAACCGTGAAGTCACAAAAGTTTTTTTACACCAGAAAGTGGCGTAAATTATTTTCTAAATGTTCCTTATTGTGCCAACATAGCGTGCCAATATAAAACCTTCATATAATATACAAAAATATTCAGTAGTTTTGTTCATGAGTCCTTCCACCATTTGTGGTGGAACTGTAGAAAAGGCTTTACTGAAATCCAGATCGGCAATATCCATGGCACCACCTTCATCCACCTCAATGGTACCTCGTGAGATATCACAAGGCTCTGTCCTGGGCCCAGTGTTTTTCAACATTTTTATAAATGACTTAGATGAGAGAATTGAGTGGAAATATCAAATTTGCGGATGACACAAAGCTATGAGGGATAGCTAACACTAGAAGGGGAGAGAGTATTGAAAAAGATTTACACAAGCTTGAACAGTGGGCGGCGACTACCAGAATGGTATTTAACAGGGAGAAATGCAAAGTTCTACATCTGGGGAAGAAAAATTAAAAAAAAGCACGTACAGAATGGGAAGAATTGGGCTAAGCAGCACAAAAAAGACTTGGATGTACTAATAGATCATAGACTGAACATGAGTCAACACTGTGATGCAGCAGCAAAAAAAGCAAACACAATTCTGGGATGTATTAAGAGAAGCATTGAGTCTAGACCACGTTAGGTAATTATCCCCCTCTATCCTTCCTTGGTCAGACCTCATCTGGAATACTATGTCCAGTTCTGGGCACACCAATTTTAAAATGGACATAGGCAAACTGGAGCAAGTTCAGAAAAGAGTTACCAGGAGGCAGAGTAGTCTGCAAACCATGCCCTATGAATAACGGTTAAAGGATCTGGGAATGTTTAGCTTGCAGAAGAGAAGGCTGAGAGGAGACTTAACCCTTTCCAATCCACTGTCTGACGTCTAAAGACATTCTGATTGAAGGCTATACAGCTCTGATGTCTGAAGACGACCGGCAGGGTATTCTTACTGTATATTACTGGCCGCTCTGTTGTCAGGGGCCTCTCCAGCATGTCCCATACCACAGTACTGGCTCTAGCCAGCAGATGGCGCCATTGTATAACGGCAGAAAGAGAAAGCCCCCTAGGAAACCCTGAATCCAAAATTAGATTGCAAAGGGTTAATAGCTGTCTACAAATATCTGAAGGGCTGTCACAGTGCAGAGGGATCAGCCCTATTCTCATCTGCACAAGGAAAGACTTTGGATGAAACTGAAAGGGAGGAGACACAAATTAGATATTAGACAGTTAGGGGGATCAATGAGTGGAACAGGTTACCATGGGAGGTGGTGAGTTCTTCTTCAATGGAAGTGTTCAAACAGAGGCTGAACAGACATCTGCCTGGGATGATTTAGTGAATCCTGCATTGAGCAGGGGGTTGGACTAGATGATCCTGGAGGTCCCTTCCAACTCTACGATTTGATGATTCCCTTAGAGGAAACCTATCATGTTGAAACTGTAGTTCAATCTGCAAGCACCATGTTTGAGAGCAAAATTAGCTGAGCCGTTTCATATAGAATTTTGCATTATGAAGTAACTACTAAGAAATGGATGTCCTGGGGAATATCCCAGTTTGCTGCTCACTAACGTCATCCCTACAAACTTTTCTTTCAGGAAAAATCTACCTTTATGACCTCTATTTATTTGGAATGATAAAAAAAACAGCAGTGCATGTGAAATGTCTCATCGTGTTCCTATTCCTGATCTCTTATGTCTTGTAGATTGCAATGATTAAGGTTGTGGCACCTAGGATGGCATGCCAAGTGGCTGATCGGGCAATTCAAGTCTTCGGAGCAGCGGGGGTATCTCAGGATTCCCCACTGAGTTTCATGTAAGTGATTGTCTCTGCAAATGTAAATTGTAGAAACGTCTATATGCACATGTACTTCAGATGGGATTGAGGTTTGTTTGAGGAACTTTTTTAAGAAGGCCTACCAGTAGAAAAATGTAGTAGGAAAGCCCTGGTTGTACAAGCTGAGGTACTATAAGTTACAAGCCTGAATTCAGAGCTGCATTACTGCCCGTCTGAGGAGGCTAATAAATGGAAAATCTAAAGGTAAAAAACTGATATGTTAAAAAAGATACATATTTAATAACAGCATCATTTTTATTTTTTTCATATTACATCATTCAATGCAAACATAAAAGAAAGCAAAGGGACGTACAAAACATTGTGCAAATCAATGTAGGATCACATATTTATTAGTTCAAGACCGCGGACAGAAATCACTAAACACTAAAATCCAGATATCAAAATAGTAGAAGACGAATCCAACCACCAGAGCAAAGAAAAAGTAATGTAATAACCACTATGTGCGTCTAAGAAATATCACATCCGGGTATCCCTACAAGAGTAGCTACCTCAGGGGATCTTAATCCTACCCGTCTGATGGCCGCCATGTGATACATGGTACACACATTGCTATGAGTGTAGCTTCCTCAGGGGTTCTTAACCCCTTAACGACCGGGCCATAGTGTTTTTACGTCCTGCAGCTGCAGGACGTATGGAGGGAGGTAGCGCCGCTATCTCCCTCCATACAGTGCGGGCGTCAGCTGTTTATTACAGCTGACACCCGCGGGCAATAGCCGCGCTCGGCCGTTCGGCCGATCGCGGCTATTAACCTTTTAAATGCCGCTGTCAATTCTGACAGCGGCATTTAAATCCCCTGAACGCTTTTCGGGGGTCCCGCACGGCCCCCCCACGGTGAGATCGGGGGATCCGTGCAGGTGTCATGGCAGCCGGGGGCCTAATGAATGGCCCCAGGGCTGCCTTAGCAGACTGCCTATCAAGCCATCCACACAGGGTGGCTTCATAGACTGCCTGTAAAAAAGCAGTAAGACGTAATGCTATAGCATTACGTCATACTGCAGGAGCGATCAAAGCATCGCATGTTAAAGTCCCCCAGGGGGGCTTCAAAGTAAAGTAAAAAGAAAAAGATCAATAAAGTTTTTTAAATTGTAAAAAAAAAAAAGTTATAAAAGTTTAAATCACCCCCCTTTTGCCATACCTATTATTAAAAAATCTAAATCATAAAATAAAAATATGTATTTGATATCACCGCGTCCGTAAAAGTCCGATCTATCAAAGTAGTGCATTATTTTTGCTGCACGGTGAACGTCGTCCGAAAAAAAAATAAAGAATGCCAGAAATGCATTTTTTTAGTTACCCTGTCTCCCAGAAAAAACGCAATAAAAAGCGATCAAAAAGTCGTATGTATTCCAAATTGATACTTTCGGAAACTACAGGACATCCCACAAAAAATGAGCCCTTGCTTAACTAAGTCGACGGAAAAATAAAGTTATCGTGCGCACAAAATAACCGCAGAAAATAATTGAAAAAAATTTAATATCTTAACAAAAAAATACAAGTACTACAGCAAAAACAATACTATATAAGTTTGGTATCGTAGTAATCATACTGACCCATAGAATAAAAATATCAGGTCGTTTTTGTTGCAGTTTGTGCGCCGTAGAAACAGGACGCACCGAAAGATGGTGGAATGTCGTTTTTTTTCCATTTCTCTCCGCTAAGAATTTTTAAAAAGTTTTTCAGTACATTTTATGGTACAATAAATAGTGCCATTGAAAAATACAACTTGTCCCGCAAAAAACAAGCCCTCATACAGCGACTTCGATGGATAAATAAAGGAGCTACGATTTTTTAAAAGGGAGTAGGAAAAAACAAAAATGGAAAAAAGCAAAAAAGCCTGGTCACTAAGGGGTTAATCCTACCCGTCTGATGGCCGGCCATGTGATACATAGTACACACATTGCTATGAGTATAGCTACCTCAGGGGTTCTTAATCCTACCCGTCTGATGGCCGGCCATGTGATACATAGTACACACATTGCTATGAGTGTAGCTTCCTCAGGGGATCTTAATCCTACCCGTCTGATGGCCGCCATGTGATACATAGTACACACCTTGCTATGTGTGTAGCTTCTTCAGGGGATCTTAATCCTACCCGTCTGATGGCCGCCATGTGATACATAGTACAGACCTTGCTATGAGTGTAGCTTCCTCAGGGGATCTTAATCCTACCCGTCTGATGGCCGCCATGTGATACATAGTACACACCTTGCTATGTGTGTAGCTTCTTCAGGGGATCTTAATCCTACCTGTCTGATGGCCGCCATGTGATACATAGTACACACCTTGCTATGAGTGTAGCTTCTTCAGGGGTTCTTGAAGGCAACCTGTCATCTTGGAACAACACCACAAACTAAGTTATGGTACTAATCAGGTAGGTGACGGGGAGCCTGGGGGTGTATTCTTTTATACTCGCCGTTGCCCCATTCCCATGGTGTACGGCACATTGCGCGTGGTCTAATCTGACACGTTTCAGAACACTGTGCGTGTGTACCTCTATAGAGTTCTATGGAAGAGCGCAAGAATGGTGATCTGAATATAGTCAGATTTCCAGACCACGCTCAATCTTCAGTTGGGTACACTACAGGAACGGGGGAGCGGGCTCCCGGACCAGCAATACAACTTAGTTTATAGTGGTGTTCCAAAGTAACAGGTTTCCTTTACTCCTACATGTCTGATGGTCAGCTATGTTAACCCCTTAGTGACAGCTCCATTGCCTTTTTATGTCCTGGCTGGCTGGGCTTTAATCCTCAGCGCCCTAAAAGCACGCTCACTCAGAGGATAAAAGCCTGGGGCCTGTGAACATTGACAACTCTATGCTGACGGAGGTGGCCAACAACCTGGAGCTCTCGGGGGGGCCATGGTGAATGGTTCCCAGTCATAAAAGTGAATGAAAAATAAATAAAAGTTAAAGATTCAACACCCCTCATGGATCGGATTATGTGCTACCATGTGTATCCGAGAGCAGAGAGATATCATTGGGAGCCGCTGTATGCATCGGAGAAGAACACAATGAGAAACACTCAAGTAATGTTTCCAAGCTCTTCTGTTTTTTTGTACCAATAGAAGAAGTTATATAGTTTCATATCCCCCACAAAGGTAACAATTCTAAATCTACAACAGGTGTGATACTTCTCTCTTAGTAAAACATTGCAAAGGTTAATTATGACAAAGCTGCATGCTCAGCGTCCGAGACCCTGTTAGTAAAATGTAACTACAATGCCTGTCTTTTGCACACATACCTCTTGCTATGCACACGGCACAAATACGCACACAACACTACTGCGTAACATATGGTTCAATACTTTCACACCACGTTACCAAAAATCTATCTGCAATGCAGCATCAGGCTTTGGGCTTATAACTTCTGGCAATCAAATCTCAGAGTAAAAGCCAAGTATTAAAGGGGAACTCTGGTGAATCTAAATGTAACTGGCCATTAAATAGTTAATAACTATGGACGCCTTTGCAAACTTCTGCTCCAATGCATTACCGTTGTGTGACTACAGCTCTTAGGCCGGGCTCACATGAACGTGTGTAGCATCATGCAGGCTGCGAGATATACACTTGCGGCACACAACCAGTACGCAGTGACATTGTGTACTGACTGCACGAGGCCCACAGCCATATACTGTGTTGGTGTGTATGCGTGTAATATGTGCCAACATAGAATATGCTCGCGATTTTTCTTGTGCAAGTCGTGTGAGCGGCATCATGGCCGCCTATGGCAGATTAGTACAGCGTATTGCACGCGCAACACCCGCGCTTCACCTATACGCTCGTGTGAGCCCGGCCTTATGCATTGTGTTTCCTTGGTTACAGACTTCACCAAACCCTCTGATCCCGCACTCATACTCTTCTATTGTATCTGCATCGGGGCCAGGAATCAGTTTTTTTTCCTATTTTTTGAATAAAAAGTGTCTGCAAACCTCGGCCTTCCCGTTATATCAGGCGGCTGCCGGAGGCTGGATTTACATGGACCGTTTTCTTGCATGTGTTCCGTCCAATTGCGATACAGACAGAAACTCTAAATGGGTGATTTTCTTCTCGGTCAGAGTCCAAGATAGAAAAATCACCGCATGCATTATTTTTGGGTGATATCAGAGATTATTTTCTATGGCGGGGGGGGGGGGGGGGGGGGGAGAATGCACTCGCAAGTGTGATGCTTTTTTTTTATTTCACTATTGAAATCAAATGCAGTTTTCACACACGGGCAGCGATGCGTTTTTGTTGCAGGAAATAATTGCATGTTTACAAGCGCGATAAGTCAGAGATTCTTGGACCAATATTGCACCCGTGTAAATACAGGCTGATTATCAATTCTTTTTTTCGTATGTGTATAATAAATCATCCTAAGTTATAAAAAAGAGAGATACCCCTTTAGGCCGCGGTCAGACGAGCGGTTTTTTTTGTTGCAGGCCTATGTGCGCAAAAAAGTTGTGTCTCTTGCATACATAGGCGCTAAAAAAACCACTCATCTAACGAGCCCTTAGGTGAACTCGGTCTCTGCAGCAGCATTTTGTGTTTCGCCCCTGTGTTCCAGCAGTCCCCCTATACAGGTCGCTACATGAGCCCAACTGTCTACCAACATCCCGACAATTTCCATCATGTTATATGCAGCAGATGTGCAGATGGCCAGCCTGGGGATTAAGGGCAAACCCTGTGGGTACAAGCAGGAAGACCGCTAACGCATTGGGGGCAATGATAATGCAAAAGACCGCAGCTGCAGGGAATGACTTCACTTAAAGGGGCGTGCTGGTTTTAGTTATTCTCATATAGAATAGGGAATCATACAGTCTCTAAATCATATATTTCAAAATCGGCACAGTTATCTCTCCTATTCCAATTCAGTAGCCTGTGTAGAGCACGAATTGGATCTGTAATGCATCCTGTGACACCCCCCACCATAAGGTTAGCTGCACCGATGAGATACATGAACAGAATTTCAAGTACATACTGTATCCAATGTATTGGACAACTACATATTTACTATTCCATGAGTAATAAATGGAAGGGCTCATTCACATCGGCGTGGGAGGTTCCGTTCACATCGGCGTGGGAGGTTCCGTTCACTTCGGCGTGGGAGGTTCCGTTCACTTCGGCGTGGGAGGTTCCGTTCACTTCGGCGTGGGAGGTTCCGTTCACTTCGGCGTGGGAGGTTTCGTTCACTTCGGCGTGGGAGGTTCCGTTCACTTCGGCGTGGGAGGTTCCGTTCACTTCGGCGTGGGAGGTCCCGTTCACTTCGGCGTGGGAGGTCCCGTTCGGAACCTCTGATGCAGAATCAGCAAAAACTCGGACAAAATAGTGCAGCATAGTAAAGTGCTGGAAGTCGAACAGACTCTATTATAGTCAATGGGCGCAGTTCGGCTTTGGTCGGCAGCTCTGGTATTTCATTGTTCGGCTCCGCTGGTGGAGCCAAATCACAGGAATCGCCCAGAGCTCTGGCGGAGGTAGGAAATGGGCTTTAGAAATACTGCAGTACCCCTTTAACTGTATTCGAGTTATTCCCTCTGTTTTAGCCCTGTTTCCTCTCTGTCGGTGATGAACAGCTGACTGTACGGTTTGTATCTCTGACTTTAGTGACAAGTAACGTATCTTCGTAGCGGAGATGTTTGAGGAAGGTGCGTTGGCGTATGACCGATGCTATAAGTACGTTTCCTTCCTCTTGGGTGGACCATGGAAAGAACGAAAGTAACTCTCCAGTAACCGGCTTCAGCTTGTTCCACGGGTGAATAAAAGTGAGAGGAGAAGTGTGAATTCTGTATAACTGTACTTTATCCATTGCTTGTAGGTACGCATCTCTCCGGACTCTCCGGATTGCTGATGGTCCTGATGAAGTTCATCTCTCAGCCATAGCAAAAATGGAATTGATGGAACAAGCAAAGTTGTTGTCAAAAATGTAAAACTACCCTTATACTCCCCTTCCAAACCAAATGATTTACATGGGTTCCTGTAATATGAAAGTCTATTTGATTTTGCCCCTTAATACTGAAAGGGAGTCTGTGATCCGGAATTATGTTAGTGAAGTTTACCGGCTGAATGGCGCCCTGAATCCTCACACTTGGTGCCGGTTTAAAGTCTGCTCTGTATGGTAAATATGTTGGTTTTGGTATTGATTTCGGAGGGACCCTGCCGGACCCCGAGTCTTCCTTTTTGTATAGAGTACTCCGCCCTACTACCTGGTTGGTGAGAGCCCCTCGTGGTCCGAGTTACAAGTCCTACAAGCGCTAACATGCCATTGTCACAGGGTCATGGGGCACCTCTAAGCCAATGAGGATTCCTCAGCTGCTAACACTGGACTCCGATTGTTAATAGGATTGTATGTTCTACAATGTATGATGCCGGTCTGTTTCCCTGTAATTAATGGACTTTAGAAATTGTTATGTAATTAGTAGCAGTGTAATTAAAGCCCACAAAGGTATACTATTGTCAGAATGTAGTTCCATCATTGAACAATTATGGGCGTGGCCAATTGTATCACTTTTCAGTGATTGTGAACTAGATTAGTACTTGATTCCTACATCTGCAGGCTCGGTCTAATTACTGTCCACTGGCAGATATGATGGAAGGTTATATACTCTGCTCTACTTTATAAGACTTGTTTAAAAAACAAAACAATTACATTCTTTAAATTAGAAAATTGACGCTGAAACTTCTCAATATGGACATTTTATTCCTACAGAAATGCCTCTTTGTAATGTAATTCTGACATTTTCCTTAACTGATCTCTGATTTCCTTACTGCTGAATTTCATATTTGTAGATTTAATAAATCATTGTTCTCATTTTTTGCGTGGTTTTACTATAATCTTATATAATTCCTAAATAATTTTGTTATAATCTATATTTAACACCAAAGTACTTAACCTGCTTGTTGATGGTTTCCAGCCAGTATAGTTTTTTTGAATGTGTCGTTCCAGAGAAGGCAGCAGTTCAAGGCAGAAGTTTATAAAGCATCTGGCCTTGTCTTCCAGCTAATCTTCTGTAACCACTTTTGTACTTCTTCCCAGAGATTCATCATTTCCATCCACTGTAAACCCACAGGTCACCCAGATGGTTAAGAAGGGTGAAATGAAAATTCCAGGAAAGAGGGGTTTTTGCTCAGAATTTTCTTTAATTGTATGGTACGGGCTGGATGTTTTTGGAATGATGGGTAGGTTGGTAGTGGGATCCATCATTTCCTCTCCTCATCCAGTACGGGGTTTTCTCTTGTTCCCAGGTCAGCTCAGGTGAGGCTACTGCGCTCATTACTGGGGCACAAAAGGCTGCAATGTAAGGGAGTTTGTGTCGGAGTGTGGGAGATGCACAATTCTGGTGTGGAGAAGCCTGACTGTTGGGTGATGCCTGCTATACTTTATGTTTAGGTGAAAGAACCTCTGTTAGTTAGAGCTCTGATGATCAGAAGTTTTACTTTCTGGTGTTGCACTTGCATATGCGCTAAATATGGCTGTGTACCATAGAACTTATGTTTGTGGCCAAAATAAAGCTAAGATTGAAAGCGTACCTGAGTTTTCAAAAAGCCTCAGGTTTTTATTGGCTACTGCTTTGCATCCAATTTTCCATATAGATTTTCCTATTTTTATGCTGACCTGCTGTTTGCAATTCACTTACAGGTGAGGGATATGTCCTAAGCTAGCTACTCTGCCAGTACTGTACTGGATGGGACTTCCTCTCCCAGGCTTACTATGCTGCCCTGCATAACCCTACTCCAATCAGCTGTAAGGAAGCATCTGAATGCCTGCCCTTCTGTTGCATGTAGTAACTAGCAGTGTCCCCATGTCCCTGTTACTAGAGAAGCCAAATGCCTAACTACAGGCAGTGGAATGCTGGGAGGGTGACCACTAGTGGCAAGCACTTAAAACCTGATTTTCAGTGGCAAAACAAGAAAAAATAATTACAAGCGCTGGCCACTACACGTAGGTTGGCGCATAAGCTTCTGCTCCGACCTCTCTGTTGTTGCGGCACTGACAGAATGCGCTCACTCAGCTGACAGGGTCCCAAGTGACGGCCCTCAGTCGATCAACTATTGATGACCTATCCTGAGGACTGTTCATCAAAAGTATTTTACTGGAAAACCCCTTTAATGCAAGTATATTACAAGACTGATGATACACGCAGGCTGTTAGATGAGCAGACGTTGTATAAAACGCTGGTGTCCATTGAATTTTACCGGGACTTTGTCAGTGAGGATAAACTACAACATATATAATGGGAAAATGGCAAAATAAAAGTTGAATGAAGATATTTTACAAAAAAATGGTAGGATATAGACTTATATACATTATGTAACCATGGTTACTGAAATGTCGAGTTTTACTGTAAAAATGCCTTGTCAGCTCCCTGCCATACCTGCTGTAGTAACAGGACATTAACCACAGTATATACCAGGATGCAACTAAATGTAACGCAATGGTTTCAATGGCAATGATTTGTTAAACGTCAATGTAATTAGGCCTCTTACACACGGGCGCCAGCGATATCGCCGCTATGTACACACGATTTTGTAGCGTCAGTGATGCTACCCATGATTGTCTCACAAGAAAGTTAATAGGACTTTCTAATGTTAGAATCGCATCGCATGAAAATCGCAAGTCCGTGCGATGCAATAAACAAGGAGGCTCCATAGGGAAACAAAACAGCAAATCACGGCTGTATAGAGCGTGCCAGGATTTTGTAGCCCGTGTGAAATCAACCTAAGGCATGGTCTCACAGGGCAGAAATGCTGTGGACTTTCCACTAGCCAAATCCGCAGCATTTATAGTCCAAGCCATGTGGATGACATTTAAAAAAAAATCTGATCTACGGGTGCGGAAAAAAATCAGTGTAGAATCCACAGCAGAACTGACAGACATCGCGTCTTAAATCAGGAGCATGGCAAATGTTTGCTGCGGATTTTATCCTTTGTAATGCAGAGGGGCAAACCTGCACAAAATCCACACAGTTGGGTGTGACGTAGGCCGCTGCATAGTAACTGCAGAAATTCCACAGCAGATATGCTGCATGTGAGCGTACGCTAATGTTTGCCACATCATGGTACAGGATATAATGAGTTAAATGTCAGATTATAGCATGCTACATGTGAGCGTACGCTAATGTTTGCCACATCATGGTACAGGATATAATGAGTTAAATGTCAGATTATAGCATGCTACATGTATGCTTGTACTTACCATAAAATGATAATTCTGTGACATTGTTT
The DNA here is from genome assembly GCF_035609145.1 of Eleutherodactylus coqui. NCBI lineage: Eukaryota > Metazoa > Chordata > Amphibia > Anura > Eleutherodactylidae > Eleutherodactylus > Eleutherodactylus coqui. Next base: position 29,061,312 of record NC_089848.1, on the reverse strand, counting down.
CTTAGAACTGTATTGTCATTCATCTTGGAAATGTATAAATGCACTGAAGGGCCACCTTATAGAGACGCCCTTCTTGCAGCATGTTGGATCCCATTGGCATTAAGAAGTGCAGTAACTCATTGTGCGTAGATTCCACTAGATGAGGACATCATTGGCCAATACGGACGAGGTGGCTTCTTGCAGTTGCCGCAGATTAGAGGTACTGACCTGCCCTGACCAGCTGATAAGGAAGCTTCATCCATTCATGGAGCTTGCATCAAATTCGGACCCTCCCATCATGGTGCAACCGAAATCTGGATTCATCTGACGCTGCTCAGTGGTCTAATTTTTCGAACTGGTTTCCTGCTGTTATCGGCCATCTGTGCTAAAGAGCAGGTTGTGCACTCCAACATGATAGTTGGAGTACTGGCACTTTAGTTAGGCCTCATGTGCACTGGACAATTCTATTTAGCAAATCCGCGCGGGTGTCCCGCACACGGGATCCGCGCTCATAGGGATGCATTGGACACCCGCAGATAAGTAAATACCTGCGGATGTCATTTTTCCCTGCCACGCAGATCGCACGTACAGGAAATCACCCGCATCATGCTCCATTTTCTGCGGGTTTCCCACACGGATGGCTCCCGCAGGCTTCCATTAAAGGAGATGTCTCGAGGAAGCAGTTAATTTTTTTTTTTGCCCAGTCCCCCCCATTAAACATACATTACAAAGCCCCCCTGTAAATGACATTTCTAGCTGGTTCGTACTTACCGTTCCAGTGTTTCAGCAACTTATAAAAGTTTCCTCAAGATGGCCGCCGGCTCTTTCCCCGTCGCTCGCTGCAGCCCGACGTGCGCGCTCCCGAGACGCCGCCAGCTGTGTCTCCATGGCAACCGGACGCATCGCAGCCGCCGACCAGACGCCCCGCAGCCGCCGACCAGACAGCAGGTAACCGGCGCTAGCCCCCGGCTCCCCAGCGCTAGACCCTCAGCCCAGGTGAAGGCCCCGGAGCCCAGCGCTAGGTTCCGGAGCCCAGCGCTAGTTCCCCCGGCCTAGCGGCAGCCCCCCCCGGCGCAGCGGCAGCCCCCCCCGGCCTAGCGACAGCCCCCCCATCACAGCGGCAGCCCCCCCCGGCCTAGCGACAGCCCCCCCGGCGCAGCGGCAGCCCCCCCCGGCGCAGCGGCAGCCCCCCCATCACAGCGGCAGCCCCCCCCCCCCGGCGCAGCGACAGCCCCCCCGGCGCAGCGACAGCCCCCCCATCACAGCGGCAGCCCCCCCCGGCGCAGCGACAGCCCCCCCCCGGCGCAGCGACAGCCCCCCCGGCGCAGCGACAGCCCCCCCCGGCGCAGCCCGGCGCAGCGGCAGCCCCCCCCCGACCCATCACTTACCTGGGAGGCTTCTCGGGGCTGCTGGGCTGGGCTTCTCCGCTGGGCAGCTCCAGTTTCTGCACCTTCCTCTAACAGAGGATGGTGCAGAATGGCCGCTTCAGCGCGCTCCCGAGCAGTGACAGCTCGTCTGCGCATGCGCAGAAGAGCTGTAGCGGGGAGCACACTGAAGCGGCTCGTGCTGAATGGAGAAGACCGGACTGCGCAAGCGCGTCTAAAAAAGCAAGCTGCCAGCGAATTTAGACGGAACCATGGAGACGAGGACGCTAGCAACGGAGCAGGTAAGTGGAATAACTTCTGTATGGCTCATATTTAATGCACAATGTACATTACAAAGTGCATTAATATGGCCATACGGAAGTGTATAACCCCACTTGGTTTCGCGAGACCACCCCTTTAATGCCTATGGAAGCCGTCCATATCCACGGCACACCCACAGCTGAATTTCTGCTCTGCCGCGGGAGAGCAGGAGTTCAAGAAAAGGTAGTGCACGGCGCATGCGCACGGCACGCTTCCCGCATGCCAAGTACATCCACCGGGCAGAAAAATGAAAGATTTTAGTAAATGTTTTATCTCGTCTCAGTGCTGGATTCACTGCTCAGTACTGCTGTATTCAATAATGTCATTCAATAAATGGCTGAGATTCGTTAATCAAGTGCCGGAGGATTGTTTGGTGTGGCGCTTGGTGAACCAATCAGAGCAATCGCTTGCTGGAGGCAGGGTATTCAAGGGTGCTGCCAGTCCAATTACCATCACGAAATGCTTAGTTGTAAAAAGGAGAAAATGATGGGCCATGGGCGCAACCCTTGTAATGCAAAGGGCATAAAAGCAACGGGATTAACCAGATTTCTTCTTTATTATTTAGATGGTACCAAGCACAAATAACACATTTCGGGGATGCAGCCTCTTCTTCAGAAAGGGCCGTAAAGAAGGAATGGTGGGTTCTCTGTGAAATGTGTCACTGCCCAAACACTCCTGGACCCACCTTTATAACACACTGTAATGGAATGACCATACCCGGCAGTCATAACTTGGTTTGTACATCACTCTGGCTTTAAACCCCTTTTACTCGGGACGATTACCAGACAAATGACTCATCAGGTCGAGGGGTTTGCGTGATAATTGTGCAGTGTAAATGCAGGCAGTGAAAGACCGATCAGCGAGATTTCACGCAGACCATAAAACCATTGTTGGTCTGCCGCTGCATTGTTCAGGTTAAACAGGCAGTCGCTCATCTATGACTGCCGACCTGTTTAATGTGAATGCAGGCCGGCGGGTTGGAACAATCTCCAGCCCGCTCCACCTCCATTCCCTGTGTGAAAGCATAGTAGCAATCCTCACTGGGACGGGTGTCGGGCACTTCAGGTCTCGTGTAAAAGGGGCTTTATTCTCTGCAGTATTCGCAAACTTTTGTTTTGCTTAACTTTGGAAATAAGTAGAGATTCTGAATCGCTCCAGCTATATCTCCAGAGTTGCACATTGCCAATTATACAAAACCTGTCCACAATATATCTTTCTGCAATACATGGGGATTTCCACAAGAATTTAAGGGAGTGAGAACATTAGCAGATTTTTTGGCTGAAACGGTCAACCAGATAAGACAAATTACAAATATTACAATTTTTTTCTGTGTTCTGGTAGAAAAGGTTACAATATGCCAGAGCCTTGTTCATGCATTGGAATAACAACAGTTATCCTTTGTAATTCCATTCGGATTAGTAAGAGGAAATCGAGCCGTTAAAGGGGTATTGCCATCATAGGCTTTTGTTGTGTAGCCAGAGGATATGCCATGAATGACTTTAGTAGAGTTGAACAAACTAAAACAGTAGAACCCTGTTTCAGGTTGAACTTTGCAAATAGTTTGGTTTTGGCAAAAACCTGAACCTCCGGTGGTATGCCTCGGCCAAACTACTAAAATGAAATGGGTACTTGCTGGGGCATATGTGAGGATGGATGGTAGTATGGGAGTGACGGTGAAGTTGGCAGATGAAGGGAATGCCATTACAAGGTTGGCACTGCTGCAGCACAATATGGCCTCTGACTTCCGGGGGGGGGGGGGGGGGGGGGGGGGGGTTGTCTGAACCAGTAAGAAGGGGAATAGGAGTGCAGGGCAGGCTAGTTAGGTGCTGGTAGTGGGTGACTCGGGTATTAGGAGGACAGACAGGGCAATCTGACACAAAGTTAAACACATCGTGCGTCGGGTTGAAAGATTATTGGGCTGGTTTGGTGAGGATGCAGTGGTCATGGTACACATTGGCACCAATGACAAAGGTAGGGGTAGGGGGGTAGGTGAAGGGTCCTAAAAACGTTTTAAGGGAACAAAGTAGTAAGCTTAGGGCAACGACTTCAAAAGTAGTATTTTCTGAAATACAACCTGTACAACTTGCCACATCAGAAAGTCAGAGGGAGATTGGGGAGGTAAACAAGTGGCTCCAGAGTTGGTGCAGGAAGGAGGGGGTTTGGGCTCCTGGAGAACTGAGCCAACTTTGCTGTTAGCTACAGGTTCTACCATAGGAATGGGCTGCACCTCAATGGGGAGTATGCACCTGTGCTGGGAGAGGAGATGGCTAGAAGGTTGGAGGAGTGTTTAACCCCATAATGACGTGGCCCCTTTTTCTTTTTCCATTTTCGTTTTTTCCTCCCCCCTTCAAAAAATTCGTAACTCCTTTATTTATCCATCGGCGTCGCTGTATGAGGGCTTGTTTTTTGCGGCACGAGTTGTATTTTTCATTGGTGCTATTTAAAAGTACCATATAATGTACTGAAAAACTTTAAAAAAATTCTAAGTGGAGTAAAAAAAGAAAAACAACATTTTGCCATCTTTTAGTGCATCTTGTTTCACCATTCTCCTATTTGAGCGCACAGCTTTCTTTCTAATATTGTTCTTCAATTATATAATTAGTAAATAGATTAATACTGAAAGTGTTGGCCCTTTAATAAGTAATATAAGAGAAATAGTAAGGGGTGATGAGGAGAAAGCAAATTTATTAAACCTTAGGTGCGATGCAGAGTGATAAAGTAAACTCTCCACTAAATAACACCAATTTACCTCATGAAGAAGTACAGAGCCACCTAAAAAAGCTTCAAATAAAAAAAATTTCCAGGTCTCTATGGTGTACACTCCTGGGTTCTAAGGGAATTAAATCATGTGTTAGACAGGCCCTTGTTTCTTATATTTAAAGACTCTACAGTGACGGGATCTGTTCCTTTCAGATTCAAAAAGGGGTCGAAAAGGGAACCTGGAAACTACAGGCTGGTAAATCTTCTATTGAGAGTAAAAAGTTTGAAGGGTTTCTAAGAGATGCTATCCAGAAGTACCTAAAGGAATATAGCTGTATAACTCCATATCAGCACGGGTTTATGAGAGGTCACTCCTGTCAAACCAATCCGATCAGCTTCTACAAAGTAAGTTCTAGACTGGCTCAAGAGGGAAGACTCCTTTTGAACAGCTCTGCAGTGGGACAGGTCCCTCCCATCACACCCTTTCATGTATATACAACATTCTAACTACCCACACAGAGGCCCCACCACCAACATATGTACGCGCTCGGGAAAGAGATGTCAATATCTCTTACACCTGAACAGTTAAATAGAGTATTCAGCTTTACACATAAATCATCCATCTCAAGCGAGGTTCAGGAAACGGGATTCAAAATTCTCTCGTGATGGTATAGGGGGCCACCAGCCATTTCCCGCGTGTGTTGGAGGTGCGGTGGGGGTCAAGGGAGGTCGGCACAGAGATTTTTTCTCTAAATATACAGAGGTTGGAGCAGAAGCCTACCCACCGACCTCCGTATAATTGAAATCAATGGGAGCCGTACCTGCAGTTATAAGCGCCAACCACTACACAGAGGTCAGCACGGAGACTTCTGCTCCAACCTCTGTGTATTTGCAGCACTGACAGCATGCAGCTGCTCAGCTGATCGATCAGGGTCCTGAGCGACGAACCCCAGACGATCAACTATTGATGACCTATCCTTATGATAGGTCATTAATAGTATTTTCCTGGAAAACCCCTTTAAAACAAGATAGGACAGTATGCTGTTGCAAATAGATCTGGATAAATTGGGGGATTTAAAATTCCTGCCTGCTGAAAGGGCTGTATCTAATTGTCTGAGTGCTCAGCCAGTCACAGGCAGCACTCAGCTATTCATTGAATGACAGCTGAGCGCTGAATGTGATTGCTCACAGTGCTCAGCCAATCACAGGCAGCTCTCAGCAGAGAGGTGAGTATATGTTTTTTGTATTTTTTACACAAACCAGGGATGATTTTCAGGGAAGGGCTTATAGTTAAAGCCCTTCACCAAAAAAAATCACTGCAGGGGTTGCCAGCAGTGGTGGCCCCATTGAAAGCAATGGTGCATGGACTTGCATTCACCCCTGTTTTTCCACGTACGTGGGCATGTGGTTTTCTGCGCACCTATGTATGCACATAAACACGCTCGTGTGAATAAGGCCCGACACTGATATGGTAAAAGACTTGTAGATTTTAGTTAACTGTAAACTTAACTAGAGCAACCAGTGTCAGGCAGCTGCTGCCAAGGCAAATAGGATCATGGGGTGCATCAAAAGAGGTCTATGGGCGCATGACAGGAACATTGTTCTTCCTCTTTACAAGTCACTGGTCAGACCACACATGGAATATTGTAGACAGAGTACAAGAAGGGTCTAGATGCCTTCCTTGTGTCATACAGTATTACATGTTATCGTCACTGACTACTTCAGAAGGGTCGGTGATCCGGTGACTATTCTGATTTCCAGACTTGGAGTCGTGAAGGAATTTTTTCCTTTTAAATGAGGAAAATTGGCTTATACCTCATTGAGGATTTTTTCTGCCTTCCGCTCGATTGCCATTGGGGAAGGAAGGGGGGTTAATAGACTGAACTGGATGGACGTGTCTTTTTTCAGCCTTACATACTGTGTTACCATGTATTTCCTTTTCATCCCTTTCACCCTCTGTTGAATAGCTGTTAGACAATGTTCTACACCATTTTTAGAGGTATCTGTGAAGATTTGGTTTGAACTAAATTAGACTGAACCAAACGTTTGTCTACATTCGCTAAACCTGCCAAGCTGAAACTTTGAAAAGTTTGCTTATCACTACTTTTAGGTGGGCTTTCTCTGGGACACAAATCATTTTGGTGGTTTCCCAAAGGATTACAGATAAATGATAAATGAGAAAGTTGCCCTCCATTAGTCCAAATGTTAAATTCTACTCCCCAAAACATCAGCAAGATGTTGCAGCATTGTATATATAGTATATACTTTTAAGGCAGTGCGGACCAGCACACTAAAAATATGAGGATATCCTGGAAGAGCAATTATGTGACACATTTAGATGAGTACAGAATTTTACCTTTACCTTCTGCCTCTATCTTACATTAAAATGTATGATGTGTCTGTATAGAGAGATTGGGGATGCAGAGTATGGGGAGCTAGAGAGACTGTATATTGAGGACAATCTATATTTGACCAGTAACTATGTTTATGGGATGGAAGAGGCTGTGTGTGTCAGATTCCCTCTATTCCTGTTGATATGAGAGACTGCAGTACCAGGTTTGCATACAAGAGGAAACTCAAAACAAAGAAAAGCTTTCTTCAATAGAGGTGAATGAGCAATGGTAATCTAAGGAACCTGCTGGAAGGTTCTGCTAGACTGCTTGGGAGGATATAAAAGGGTCTGCTTGTGGTTCTGGAGCCTTCTGTCCACTGATGACTTGTGGGACAGCTCTTCTGTGTTGTTGGAGAAACTGATGTGCTGCTGATCTGGGAATACTGTCTGCTGCTGTAAAAGACTACCCTCTCAATGACCACGGCTCAGAACTGTGGGTGCTGTAACTTCGCTGCCGCTACATAGGTGAGACATCTGCTTAATAACTGGGAGCTCCGGGTGATCCCCCAGAGAGTAGGATTGAGTTCCTCAACCAACTTTAGCTTGCAGTGGATTTGTGCAAATCTTCCTCTGCCAACAGTGCCAACACTTAGAACTAGGAGAGACCGGTCTCCAATTGTTGTGTGCACACATTCTTCAGAAGGGGCAGCGGAAGCATGGACTGTGCCAGATTCACGACGGCCAGATGGGTACCAAAACATTTCAGAAACTGGTGTGATTTTGTATTTACTGTATAACATAATACTGAAAATCTGATATTTCTTGTTAACTGAGTATACTTGAGAAATAGGTATTTACTTCTAGCATAGAGTGCTAAGAGGATCACAGTCAGTATAGAGTTGCAACAGGTTACATTTAATAGTTATTAATGTTTTATTTTATTTCTTACCACTAGCCCCACACCTGAGCTAAATTGGCTTGTTGGGGTTTTTTTTGCCCTCCTTTGGATCAACAAGATGGAGGTGATGAGGGGGGGGGGGGGGGGTGGAAACAGGCTGAACTGGATGGACATTGTATGTTAGGCTGAATGAAGACAATGTTACGATGTTAAACCTATAACAAAATAAAACTAATTTTGTGTACACATCTCTTAGCATTGTATCCAACGTGGTTGGGCTCCTTGCCGCATCTACACTACTGTAAGTGTGCAGCTGTATACACTGAGTGCCATATGTGTGAGAGATTCTCATCTGGAAGCAGTGCTTTTAGGGGAAATACAGCATCTGATGGGGCATACCGTATGCCACTGAAAGTATAGGCGTCTCTGCTCTACAATTGAACAATTAAAGTATCCAGTCAGTCGTTTCAAGTTGTTTAATGGCAATTTTTAGACATATATGCATTTTTTGAGACAGATCAGACAAACAAACACCGCAAGAGGCGTGTTTTTAGCCTTTTTTCCTGCTTTTAGTTTCTATCTTTATCCATTTAGTCGGGGCGACTCTCGGACACTTTATGGATCAGCCCGCTCTACAGTTCTGTTTTGTATGCCTTCTTTCAGTTTGATCATTTCCATGTTGATGTCGGCTTTGATAGTATCAATCCAGCATGTTCTTTGGTGGCCAGGTCTTCTTTTGCCACTGATCACTTACTCTTCCTCTGGTCCATTGTCTTCAGTGTCCAATTCTCGCAGTCGGAGATTGTAATTGGGAAGATGATTGCTTTGAGCATTTTGCATTTCGTTGCGATGCTTCTGGCTTTGTTTTTCCAGATCTTACCCATACTTAACATTTTGCTGCGGTCTAGTGTGATTTATTGTTTCATTTTGGTTCTTGATTCTCCATTGTGGTCGATTTTCGATCCGAGACAGATAAAGTCTTGAGTTGCTTTGAATTCTTCATTCTTGATTTTGATATTTTTCTTGTACCGTTAGCGGCTGTTGTCACGATCTTAGTCTTCTTCATATTCAAGTATAGGCCTGCTTTTTATCTTCCTTGTTTAACTTTTAGTATCAGTTGTTCACGACCTTCCGGACTTTCTGCCAGCAAGCTTGTATCATCTGCCTATCCTGAGATTGATAGATTGGTGGAAGAAACATCAACAGTTCACCATTTGATTTCACACCGCCTGCTTTTCCTCTTTTTAATCTATATGTAAAAACATTTGTTGAATGCAAATCATGTGTTTTACAATCACCCGCATTCGGTTCTTAGATAGTGGAGCCATATATTGTCTCTTAAGTAGGTCTACAATTTATTATTCAGTCTCCCAATGTGCACAGCAGCTCGACTCTGTACTATTTCAGATGGATAATGGTTTCACGAGTTGGTTACAGATAGTAAACCCTCTGTGCTGCAGATACAGAACATTCAGGTTCGGTGTAGCAGGTAATGTTCTCCAGATGGATTCACTGGGTTTTACAAGTCAACATCCATCAATCAGTGCCTCAAGCATTGTCCTTAAGCAACAAGTGGAGCTGCTGCCATCACAACAACCAGTCCGATTTCTGGAAAAGCGAGAGCTTGAATCAAACTTATTCTTGGCAGCTGCACTTTTCTTAGGGTGCCTGCACACGAACGGAATTTCCAGCGCGTTATTTTAGGCACATTATCTGCCCCAGACCGCAGCCAATATACTCCTATGAGGATCCGCAGTTGTCCCCAGACGGACGGATTTGTATCGCGTTTTTTCACGCGCGTGAAAAAATCTGCGACCTGTTCTAATTTGGGTTGGATTCTGCGCGTGAAGCCTCCAATACAAGTGAATCGGTGCGTTTTTTCACGCAGTACATCCGCAGTGCAGCTGCAGATGGAGTCACTGGTTGCTATGACTACAGGAAGTAGGCATGGTAGGAGACGTCCCAACACACAGCACAGAGCTTCACAGGCAAATTTGTAAAGGGAGATAGGTAGTATTTCTTGCCAATGCAGGATGTAAGAATGCAAAATCTGTAGTAATGAATTCCTCTTGTGAATTTTTTTGCAGTGACTAAAATAAAGTCACGCTGGAGAAGCGCCCGAAAAAAGGTACATGGATCAACCATGCCCACAAAGACATCTGCTCACCGGGTGAAAGCATGTTGCCAGAATAATTTAACGGTGCTCGCACAAGCAAGAGGGACAAAACGGAGTCTGGGTGTTGGTTTTTAAGCTGTTCTCCAAGGAATGGGCAGTTCTCTAGGGGTTGGGTTTACAATAAGGGGTGTCTGCTGGTTTTTCTGCGCGTTTTTTCCCGCAACACATCCGCGTATATCTGCGCGTGATTTTTCACGCATCCGCACCTATCCGCAAGCACATTTAGGTACCATACGCGCGTGAAAATCCGCTAGCGGAATCCGGAACGCTCGTGTGCAGGCGGCCTTAGGATAGGTCATCAGTGTTGCATAAACAGCATCATGGGATTCTCATTGAAATTAATGGGAGGTGCATTGTAACCAGATTTGGCTTGGATTGTGCCATGGAATACGCTTCTAAATCTACATTAAATTCTGTTATGTGAATGAAAGACCTCACTCACCTAAACCTAACTTAAACATACAAATATATGTTTGTATGAAATAGGAAACCAATGAAAGGGAGCGTGACTGCAGGATCAGACACACAGGATTTGTTTGTAGTCTGTTCCTATGGAAATACAGCTTTGGCTTTAGGAAGTTTTGGATCATGATGGCAATAAAGTTAGCCAGGGACAGGGGGATATTAATTAACCCTTGCCAGCGAGGTTTGACACCTCTGGTATTTCTCACAGACATCATGGCTCCAAGATTCAAATCAGGAGAAAATCTCTTAAAGGGGTTGTCCCGAGGCAGCAAGTGGGTCTATACACTTCTGTATGGCCATAATAATGCACTTTGTAATATACATTGTGCATTAATTATGAGCCATACAGAAGTTATAAAAAGTTTTTTACTTACCTGCTCTGTTGCTAGCGTCCTCGTCTCCATGGTGCCGACTAATTTTTGGCCTCCGATGGCCAAATTAGCCGCGCTTGCGCAGTCCGGGTCTTCAGCAGTCTTCTATGGAGCCGCTCGTGCCAGAGAGCGGCTCCGTGTAGCTCCGCCCCGTCACGTGCCGATTCCAGCCAATCAGGAGGCTGGAATCGGCAGTGGACCACACAGAAGAGCTGCGGTCCACGAAGACAGAGGATCCCGGCGGCCATCTTCAGCAGGTGAGTATGAAGACGCCGGACCGCCGGGATTCAGGTAAGCGCTGTGCGGGTGGTTTTTTTAACCCCTGCATCGGGGTTGTCTCGCGCCGAACGGGGGGGGGGGGGGGTTAAAAAAAAAAAAAAAAACCGTTTCGGCGCGGGACATCTCCTTTAATAAGGATTATTGGTTATGCGAAGGTTCTAGCCCAATCTGAATTATATCTTCAGAATCGGGTGGGCCAGCCTATTAAAACACATCTACACACATTGAGGTGCAGGCCCCAGAGCACCCCCAAATGGCATATCCGCATACCTAGGTATAATTTTCGGGTCATGCTTGGTATCGCTGAATAGGTAAAATCATGACCGGAAATATGCCAATTATATATATTCCCAATCGGAGGATCTCCTGCAGAGATGTGACCGAAATTGGGAATTATGATTTTTTTCCGTTTTATCTATGCCTCCACCCCCCCCCCCCCCTGAATGACCACAGAAGGGGTGGGGCGCAATGTGTTCTGGGGAAACCTTTAAGAACCAGGAAGTCATAGGGACCAGGGGGGTGGGGAGTGTCAAACCTTTACTTCGGAGGTATGCCACAGCATATAGACTGTCCCGTTTCTTCCAGTGACTCCGCACAAATTAGAACCTTGGGCCGAGTATCCCAAATGTGGTATCTTTCTGTTACTTTCTCCTTGTTTTTTTTTTTAAGTATTGTCTGTTGTGTATGTCTGTAAACCTTATCTCCACTGTAACATCCTTTTCTGTATATTTTTGTATACATATAGATATTCTAACCATTTTGCACTTGCAGTCTCACTAGAGGGATCGATCAAGGCTCTGCCTTGACAAGTGGTCATTGCAGCAAAAGTGCTTGGAGTAGTTGATCCGTGACAAATTGGCGACAGAGGCAGGATCGGTCAGGTCCCCCCCCTCTCTCTCCCTGAGAGGGTCATTGAGGAGCACTATTACTGTGAGAGGGGCATGACATGAAGGGCATGACTTTGCCTAAAAGTAGCATGGTTGAGCATAAAACAATTTTCCAGAAGGTATGGTCTACCAAGAATGGTATGATTGAGGACAAATATCCAGTGAAACGGGAGCCTGTTGACGTAATTCGTCAAGTAAAGGAGTCGGAGACGGATGTATAAAATTGCTCTGATGAACAAGCGGTGTACAATCAAGAAAATTGCAGCCGAATGCAACTGTGGTGCTTCAAGTAACGTGTCCGAAAGCACAACCCAACATTTCTTAGCACGGATGGGCTGTAACAGCAGACGACCAGTTCAAGTGACATTGCTGTCCAAGAGAAAGTGAAAGGTGAGACTCCAGTGATGAAAGGAGGACAAAAATGGGATCACTGAGCAGTGGAAAAACATTGCCTGCTCAGATGAATCCAGATTTCTGTTGCTGATGGGCTTGGCACAAGGAGCATGAATTGAAGAACCCTTCCTGTCGGGTGTCAACAGTTCAGGCTGGTGGAGCTGGAGTTACGGTGTGGGGAATGTTTTCTTGGTCCCTTTTACCTAGATGGACACATGAGGAATTGTTGCTGTTCTGAAGACCAAAGCAGATCCAACGCGCTACTAGATGGATGACTAATAAAGGGGCCATTCAGGTAATCGTAGACACAAAACCATAAGAGATTCACAGTTAGCGCTATTTGCTTCATTTTAGATGCATTAGTGCAATAAAGATGATCACAAAGATAGACTTTTCCTTAAGGCCGCCTGCACACGGCAGAGCCAGATTCCGTCCGCCAAATCCCGCACAGAATCCAGCTCTGCTGCAGCTCCTATTTTTGGGTAATTCCTCGTAAGGAATCACACACACACAAAAAAAAAATCACATTGTACTCCCATAACAGTGTAATGCAATTTTTAAGATTGAAAACTATTGGAAGCATTTGCAAATTTTTTTTTAGGATGTAAAAATTGTAAGCGCGTCGTAGGATGCGATGTGATGTTTTGCTTTTAAGCTAAAACGCATCGTGCTCACATCCAGAATCGCAGTTTTACAAGTGTGATATTGGTCCTAGTTTCTCGGATCGATATCGCACTCACCATTGTGAATGCACCTTAACTAGTTTGGTTTTATACTTCTTCAATAGTGCTGCTGGCAATACTAACCAATAGGATATGAATCTTGTGGCCACATGGTGGCGCTCTTGCAAAAAAGGAAAAATCAAAAATAGTCTTACAGTTTAGCACTGTACATTGATAACCTCCTATAGGTCACATCTGGAGAGTCTATCAGCATAATCATCTCATTCATCCCAATACGATTCATTAATATAAGGAAGGGAAACTGCTTGTAACGGCCGCACCCCCGGAAGAAGAGATCGGGGTGTCTGCTGGTGTCTCTTTACAAATACATTCTGCGAATAAATTGGCGTTTATTCCCCGGCAGGAGACCGGAACAGAGAGTGATAATAGGGACCTGAACTGCGGGTAATGACTATAATAGCTGCTATGCAAGCGGGTTGCACTCGCCTCTGGATCGCTGACCTCTATTATATAGAAATGGCGCATCACACATGCAGAGACTCCAGAGACGTGCATTTCTTTATCTCTGGCTCCTGCCAGACTTTATTTTCACAGCACACAACGAAACACAGTTCATATGCACCCCACCTTGGGTGTGAGTCCAGGGTAGTTGTCCCTGTCGGACTCTGGCCTTTGCTAGGCCACCAGCCTGCAGCACCTAGGCCCTGCTGCGCTGGTCCGCTCTCTGCTGCTTCCTGCACAGCTGCCTCTTTTGTAGCTAACTCTTTCTACAACTAGGGTATTAACTCTTTCTTTCTTAGAATGCCTGACTAGCACACTCTGCAGGTCATTCTGTGTAATGCACCGCTACAGTGCGGAGAGCAGACAGTAAGAGGAAACCATTCTAGAAGAGACTGCAGATGTGTCATGTACAGTAATGTGTCTTCCACGGACTGGCTGATAAGTGTCTGCTGTATGGTCACAACTAGAACAATGCTGCAGGGTAATTACCGTCCGGGACTAATAGTGCGGAGATAGCGGCCAATGCAGAATAAAGACTGTTGCCAGCAGTGTGCGTATACAATGTATATAGAATTGTCAGCTGTAGTCCATGTAAAATGTAATAGTGGCCCCTATATAAAGTGGTCTCTATAAGGGTACCTGCACACGGGTGATATTCCTGTCCGAAAATCGGCAGAAATAGCCCCATTCCTTTGCATGGCTGTAGGCACACGGGCTCTTTATTACTCGGACGGAAAGTCACAATAGAAATTAATCACAGCATGTCCTATACTTGTCTGATTCTTCAATGCGAAGCCTTATTGATTAGAGAACGCATCACATCACTTCTGTGAATATGCGATCCTCGCGCACGTGAAAATGATCAAAAGTGTTTTTCACCTTGACTTCAATGGGAACTATTACATTGCAAGTGCCATGCAATGGCTTTTAAGGTCCCCTTTTTCTTATACAGGACCCTTTACCTGATTACGATCATATATTTCAAACATTTTCCTATATGAGGAGGGAGTTTGAGTCTTCCACTCCTGATCCTGGGAAATGGGGCAAATCTGTACTCATATGGGTGATTTACCTAATGAGTGCGTAATTGTCTCAGGCATTTTTGGGAACGTAGTATAGGGGTTTATGCCTTTGGCATTTGCTTTCACTTAATGTCATTTATGACCCTTGCCGAGCTTCTAAGCCATTTGATCAGTCATCTACAGAAAGACATTGATAAAACACTGTAGAACAAGTCTAAAGATGGCCTAGGAAGATGGTGGAAGATCTCAAAAAGAAAACTTATCAGGAAAGACTTCAAGAACTTAATTTTTGTGTAGCCTTTAAGAAGGAAGTGAAAGGGGGACATGATTGAAAGTGTTACATATGTTAAAGGTACAAATAGGGTTCAGGAGGGAAGAGTAATTATTAGGAATAGTGACGGGCGATCAGTGGAATAATAGCTTTGTTTTGGCATCTGGCCAATTTCATGAAAATCATAGCGAACTGGGACAGTTGATTCTGACTCCCACTAAATTCAATGTGAGTAAAAATTGGGTTAGCTAATTTAACCCCAGAAGGTCCCCAATGCAACCAAAGCTCCCCAAAATGTATGGGAATACAGACACATCTGGGGAACACTGTGGTCTGCCTAAATATTGGTAAAAATAGTGTATAGTGGTGAAGGGGTCACTTGGGTGTCACTGAAAACAAAGCAAGGCCCACATAGGGTCTCCTAGATCACAAATTTGCACCAAGGCAGACAGCAGGGGTGCTGCTTGTTTTAAAAGAAATATCATAAATTTTGCAAAGGATATATTCTACCAGGTGAACAGAACAGCCGAGCATGGACCTTCTCCAAGGAAAAGCTGAAGAGCTATAGATGTTTCTTTGGTTTCAGAACATTTTTGTTTTGGGAGAAGGAAGAGGAAATATGGTGGAAGCAGAAGAAGGAAAGCAGCAGCGCCACCACAAGCAGCAGCACCTTAAGTTCAGAGCGCGCTCCTCGTAGATACATGAGAGCTGTGGCTGTTGCGTCCTTATCGGACATGCAATATACAAAAACAAAAGAAAGGCACAACTGTGCAACGTAAATACAAAACTAGGGGAACGCCTTTCCCTGCAAACCCCTAACCTGGGAGGGGGCCCTGCCTACTCAGCAGGCCGATTGCTTCCGACAGGTGCGGACCCACAACGCGTGCCTGGGCCACTAAATATTCCCTACCAGGGAGCCCTGATACAAAAAAGGGAACAGAACACCATGAATGCAAAGCTACTTAGCTTAACATGGAGGAGCTCCAGTGCTGGCTGTGCTCCTCAGCAGCAATCCAGGTATCAACTGAAAATTGACCACCACTGAGGTCAATTCTAGCATGGCTTATATAGGAGCAGAGTTACTCAGAAACAGGTGAGGACTGACATTACTCATCCAACCACCATACCCCTCAGCTACAAGAAAGGGAGAGACACTGCTAAGCCTTGGTCCGGCCTGAAAGCCAGGTGAAGACTTCAGAACAGCTGCAACAGTGGCTCTATATTTCCATATTGACATATTTTTCACTTGGGGAAGTATGACAAGCAAACATGGCGGAAGCAGGATGAGCACAGTACCACCACCATCAGGAGCAGCACATTGAGGGCACAGTATGGTATTTGATATAACTCTATGCTCGGTCATATGTGAGGAAAAAATACCAGCGTGCTAACTAATCAGTGGAATCTGCCATGAGGGGGCAGACGTCAGGTGGAATCCATGCCTGGTTCATCTTTATGTGATTGTTCTCAGCAAGAGAAACGACGTAATCTTGTGTCTACAAGATTACGTCGTTTCTCTTGCTGAGAACAATCACATTTTGCTCTACTGGCTAACACGGTACCAGATCTTTGGTTCATCTTTATAAACATCAGATGACCAACATTGTCTGTGGATAGACTGATGTGTCTGACAGTTATCACACCCCCAGCTGTGCTGAACACTCTTTCTGACAGCGCACTGGCAGCGGGGCAGGCGAGCACCTCTAAAGTATTTTGTGCATGCTCATCCAGCTTAGGCACACAGAAGTCAAAGGGACCAACACCAAGTCTGAGTACATCCACGTGGGAGCTGACATTCTCTTGCAGATGTATCCCTGCGGCCATGGAGGAATGCTCTGATGAAGCTGCTTAACATTTTGACCTGATGCTGCTGCATTTTAAGGTCGATCTTCACTGCCAGAAGCAGATTTGTCATTTTGACCTTATAGCGGGGATCAAGGAGGGTGGCCACCTAGTAATGATCTGATTTTGATGTTTGCAATGTGATGGTTCTTCTGCAAGCACTGCAGAAAAGCATTCATATACCTCAAAATGCTTTAGGGTGATGGCCCATATTCCTCAGGTTCGGGATAATCCTCTGACTGGTCCCCTAGACATAAGCGTTTTAGGACAGTAAGTTGGCATTCACCACGTGCAGCGCTGTATGGGGGCTGTGTTTTGCCACATATGGATGTATGTGCTGATGTGTTGAAAGGTGGAGGAAGAGGGGAAGGAGGGGACAGACATGGATGAACGTCCTGCAAGTCTTGGGGATACTATGAAACGTAGACCACCACTTTCGGCTTCAGGCCCCACTTGCAGGACATTTATCCAATGTGCTTTTATGGATATGTAATGCTGCTGGCCATGGTTGCTTTATTATGTGCCCATGGTCAGGTGCTCCCTGCCGCTGACAACATTCTGCAATGCTAGGGACACGTTATAACTCACATGCTGGTGCAGGGCAGGGTGGCTTTTTGGGCAAAGAAATGGCAGCTTGACATCTAATTTTGTAGGTTGGAACAGAGCATCACGTTGTGGACGGCGTCTGTGTTAACTAGATGAAAGGCAGCATTTCCATTGGAAGCAGTTGGGGGATGGAGAGCTGACTGCTGACCTGTGACATGTTGGAATATGGGGTAGATGTAGAGGTCGGTGAAGGTGGTGATGGTGGCGGCTCAACGTCTGCTCTCCATTCCCCCCTCCCGACTCTGAAGCCTGCAGCCCAGTCGTCATTTGCAGAGGATAGGCATAAAGTAGGCATCCTATTGCCCCAACACAAAACTATCTGTCTGTACCCAGAGGCATGAATAGGGAGGAAGAGACGCTACAGCAGCGGAAGATGGAGCAGGATGAGGCTGCCTGTTTGCTCACTGGCCCAGCTGGGCTCTTAAGGCAGCGGGTGGTATAAAGTCATGAGACTGTTCATACATGTTGTGTTGAGGTTGTTGACGTTCTTGCTGTGTTTTAAACCCTTACCGCAGATCTTACAGATGACCCCTCTTTTGTCATTGCCTTCGGTTACAAAGACTGCCCAGGCTGCACAAGTGAACAGACCTAGCTATGGCCTGATGGTGGCGCTGCTGCAACTAGCAGTAGCTGATGGTGATAATACAGCACTTACGTCTATCTGTGACAAGGTGACCTGCCTGCTGATTGGCTGCACTCCGACCTCTGCAGCAGGCATTTAGGGAAATTCAATTTTTTCAGTAAAAATCCGATCAAAACCAGCAACACTAATTAGGAGGCTAAATTCAAGCACAAGGGGGCGCCATCTGAGATTAGTTGGGGGAAGATCAGAAACAATGTCAGAATTGTTATTTTTACTGTACGGCCTCATGTCCATGTGGACATATCCGCATCGGGTCACCCGCACGCGTGATCCGCGCCCCATAGGGATGCATTGGACACCCGCAGGTAGTTAAATACCTGCGGATGTCATTTTCCCCTGAGGCGCGGATTGCATGTGCGGGAAAACAAACACAGCATGCTCCATTTTAGTGAGGGTCTCCTGCGGGGACGGCTCCTGCAGGCTTCTATTGAAGCCTATGGAAGCCGTCCGGATCCACTGCACACCGGAGCGCGGGAGAGCAGGACTTAAAAAAAAAAAATTAAAAGAGTGCATGGCGCATACGCGCGGCATCCGCAGGGCCAAAGAAAGAAGATCCGACCATGACGGAGGGCAAATCCGCATCTTGCGGACAGGTAAGTAATTCTTCTATTTAAGCCTTATGTCCGCGGGAAAGGAGGGAGCCGCTGCGGGATTCTGCATGGAGAATCCGTGGCGGGCCTGATTTTCCCCGTGGACCTGAGGCCTAATAGTAGATGCTCGGAACAAACCAGCAGACGGGTTGGAAAATCAACAATACATGAATTCAAGCTGCGTGGGATAACATATATCTATCCTGAAGGTACATGCATGTAGACGTGTAAAAAGTGGCACCTGAGATTTTTGGGCAACTTGGATCGGACACGCTGCAATATTTTTTACTCTGTTAAGCCTGCCAGTGCCAGAAATCATTTTTTTCCGGCCGCCACGGGTTTGGTTCACTGCTTAGAGAGTTATAGCATACCGCTCCCATAGAACTCAGTAATAAATATGCAGGGAGCTCCCCCTAGAGGTGACAGAAAGAAGTGTCTTGACGTATCCTCCAAATTTAACACAAAAAGCCACTTTCAATGACTGCTGCAGTCTCAGAGTTAGACCCAATGCACACGGGTGGATCATTACTACAAAATCTGGCGGGCGTCTGGCCGTGGATTCCGTAGCAATGTCCGTCCATAGCATGCAATGTAAAATGATTCTTACACACACACACGAGCAGAAGAATTCCACTCGCGGAGGAAGAATCACAGCATGATCTATTTTCATGTGGTCAATTTCGAAATCACTGCAGATCCGTGTCATCGCCAGCACGGCATACTCTGCATTGCGCACATGCACCAGCCAGCACATCGGCGGCACAGAGAGGAAGAATCCGGAGAGGTACGCAGGGATCACCAGCCGGCACAGGGTCTGATTCTGCTGCGGGATCCCGCATGTGTCATCTGACCTAGCCATGTGCATTTGGCCTTATTCAACCCCCTCAACAGAATCACTAAGGAGATCCCATTGTGGTGCCCCGGTGGCCACCTAGATACAAGGCCCACGCTGAGGAGCTGGGAGGTAGAGTTGGCACTTGTTACAGTGGCTCTTACCCGACCACTCCCCGGAGGTACGCACGCAACTTTGGCTCAAGTACCACTAGGCCTCTTCCAGGCAACGCTGGGAAAGCGATTACCTGTATACGTGTGGTAGACTGTAGACTTGACATGCGTGACGCCACCATTCCTTACACACCGGTATGATCCTCGGAGATCACTCAAGCACACCTGATGCAACTAATCAGAGGCTTCATTACTTGCATCAAGAGTGTTTGAGATAAAATACATCAAATGCCTGGACGGACTAGGGCTTTGTTGACTGTGACATTTGATTACATGTTAGAATATGGTTAATTCGAGAGATTGGTCCAAAAAGTGAACAGAACAGATCATTGCCTTGTATAAACAACATCAGACAGCCCATGGACATCCCATCCATGTGCTGTCTGATGTATGGGACCCCGCACATGTACATGGGCTATTTTCATCAGAGAGTCAGACAAGAATAAGACATGCTGAAATATTTTTAATCATATGTTCCGGAAATATTATCCATCTGCAAGTAGCCTTAGTAGAACTAGAACTGAATGTTCATGAGCTGCAGCTAACTACACTGACCCCGATGCATCCAGTAAAGTAACTGTAAATACAGCAGGTGGTCCTCCGTGTGTACATATAGGTCTTGTCTGATACTTGGACAGGAAGTAAGGGTGGTGTAGTGGCCCAGAACACCATCCTGGTCCCCTCCATAAATGGCATGCATTTTTTTCCTATGTAGATGCACCGCGCACAGCTTGTTCTGTCATATCCAGTGTGTGTTGCACAGCTGCAGCGCTTGAGAGGTTAACAGTAATAAAATCATAGTCTGCCTGTAGATGTATCAGGTTTGTCTTGTCATGTGGTACAAGTGAGGTTATAAATGGGAGAGTTTGAGAGCAGAAAGGGAGAACCATCTTGCCTGCTAGAGTGCTAACAGAGCCACATGGAAGCACCTTCAGCTTCCATGTTGGTGAAGATGAAGAGGAGAGATATCCCGTAGCGTTTGGAGTGTGGATGTGAGAGGAGTGAGTCCCTGCAACAGACAGAGAGAGAGAGAGAGAGAGTACTACCTAAATTCCTAAACAGGTACCCAATCACACTACAGGCTTTTCCTGTGCGGCCGTCCATAGTTGAGATCACCGCACAGAGGTACTTTATTGTGACACCAGCAAAGCCTTGCGGGGGATTTATTAGCTAAACCTTCTTTAGTAATTGTCTGCCAGAGTGTCTGCGGAGTGACCCCTACCCCCTTCCTCCTCTGGAGTGCTCCCAATCCAGGATCGGTGACATACAGATAACGTGCAGTGTAGGGCCATATTCATCCTGTGTATCCTCCCTACCTCTGAGCTATAGTCTGTCACCATTTAAAGTGAATTGTACCTGCATAACCTGTTGTAAGAAGTTGACTATTACCAAGTAAAAGTTATACCGGGCCTTAACTATTTCTAGGGACCCGAGGTACTACACACAAGTCTCTGTGTTCATTTTCCCCGCCGCATAGAATACCAGTGTGTGGGAATGATGGCGTCACGAGTGATTTGTAGTACTACTCCCCCCATCCCGTTTATTGGCATTCCGTATCATAGGGGTGTCAAAGCCGGCCTGAGATCCTGCTCTGGCCTTGGCTATTTGTCATCCCTCAGGGACCAGAGCATGGCAAGTGCCACCGTGACAAGACAGCACTTATCCCTCCCAGCTCTTCACATTAGGCAGGTGCCCAGGGTCACCCCTCTGGGGTGTTACAGGTCTAGCTTTTTCTGGCGTCATTAACAGGATCCGATCTGCTGCACCAATACAAATCAATGGACTGCCAATTGAATCCAAAGTGGGGCCACCCAAGATGGCACCAATTATATGTTAATTCTCTCCTCTTTGACTCACTCCTGCCAAGTAGCTCCCACCAAAGTTACTTGTTGCCAAATAGACAACGCCCTGGCTTGGCACAAAATAGGGAAGGGGACTACCCCAACTTCATTGACTTGCTGGTGCCCGAAGTAGGAGGAGCTAACTGAGGCCCACGGAGATCACCTAAACCCGCAAAGGAGGCCACATTATTACCGTCTGTCTGTCTGACTGTCTGTCCCTGTATATAATTGCACACCTAACACACAATTAAAAAACGCATTAAAAACTCATCCGGTTTTTACTAGTGGATGCAGTTTCTTAAAAACATATGTGGTCTTTAAATACCGCATGCAGTTTTTTAATGTGTTTTTCTTATTTGCCGTTCAAAAGTACAACAAAAACATGAATACACCCTAGGCCACTCTCACACATGCGTTCAGAAAATGCAGCTTAAAAACGTGGCATTTTTACCGCAATTCTTAAGCGCTTCTTAATGCACCCCATCATTGTGATGGCTGAGGAGGCGCATTAAAAAAAACGAAAACGCAAAAATAGAACAGACAGCTCTTGAAAATCGCAGTGGTAGGAACACTGAGTTCGAGCGCGGGTCTGAGTTACCCGATTAAAATCAATGGGAGCATTGTACCGCGGTTATTATAGTGCTCAGGACGCCACGCTAATAGCGGTAAAAAGCGATGTGTGGGAGATTGTGACATACACACAAATTTTCATGTAGTGCATGAAATGTGTCATGTTTGGAAAGATTACAACAAGGGGCAGATCATGGATAGAAAATTATGTTACAGCTGTATGCAGCACAATCTATATATTGGTACAAGGGGGGGGGGGGGTTGAGGCCCACAGGGGGGTTGGGGGCGAGCGGAACTTTTGCACCTGGGCGCCTAAGCCTGTATGCATCAATTAGTAATAAATCCCCCTGTGGCCCCACTTAGTAGTAGGACCCCTCTGTGCCTGCTGGGCCCCACTCCTAAAACTCCAGCTGATGGGAGGAGTTAAATTCATTAATACACATTCACACATGGGCTGCTGTCTGGTCTGAGTCTCTGTACAACTTTGCCTACCATAGCTTACTCACTCTCCCCCACTGGCTCCAGTGCTCGGACTACAGTGAATGTAGAGTGCAGTTTGTGTGCGAATGTGTTATACTGAATTTAACCCCATCCACTGGCTGGAATTTTAGGAGCAGGGTCCAGGGGCGTCCCCTTCATCTTGGTAGAGTGATGCCGTTATGTGGATAAATCATATTCCAGAAGATTTCACTGGTTTGCTCCGGATTGGTTATAATGAGAAGCTTCATGCAAGAATATATGTATTTGAATTGACAGATGCTATCCGGCAGCCCCCAATACTCTCCTAGTTTATTCAAAGGAAGTACAGTACAGATATACTGAATATGACGCACCAATTACATGCACACCCCTCACATCATAACAACTCATGATTGGCCTAGTATGCAATGATGCTAATGATTAACATATGTTTACACCCCAGGTGTATGTCGCTATGTGAACACGTAATTCTTATATACCCAAGTAGCATAGACTTTATTAATATTTCAATCTGGACAGAACATATGCAGTCAGAGATAAGTAGTTTCTCCCCTTGCTAGTGAGCTCTGAGAACCGTATGTGGGAGCTTCTACTTGTACATGCCAGGGTATAATATTGAGCTTATTACCCATTTAACTGCTAGCTTTTTCCTATGAAGGTGGATATATGAGTATATATATGTTTGCCTAGGCTAATATAAGAAACATTTACGGTACATTATTATTACTACAACAATGCATTCTGTGCAGTCGCACAGGTCGCGTACCCCCTACATGAACATATTTAAATGCATAATAAAAAATGATATATCTTTACATTTACACACAGCAATCCTGACTGCCGGCATTTGGACAATGGCGACCAGGACCCAGAACTGCATCATTAACAGGCAGTGAACCTAAGCACTAACAGAGGATTTCTGGGAGGGACCAGCAGGGGACGCTGTGCTATGCTGCTGGACATGGTACCCAATGGATGTACAATAGTGACATCTAGAGGTGATAGCTGATAATTTCTTGCCACATTAGAGACGACTGGTACGAAATGACAGTTAAAGAGAATGAATGGGGTCGTCAGCTAAAGGGAAAGGTGAGGCTAGTAGAAATAGTATGATGAAAGATAGGATGAAGGCAATCAAGAAATGTAAAAGTAGGTGAATTAATAGGATAACCTCACGGGATCACAGGTCCAACAGATGTCCTCCATTGCAGTTTTCCTGACCATTACTAGACCTCATTGGTAAAAATGGAAAAATATTTAATCTCTATGTAAACTGTCCGGTGTCAATGCTTCCAAAACTTTGACCACATTTGTTTCTTTGAGGAAATTCTATTGCTGGCTTGCTATTACAACCAAAGTTCACATTCATCCTCTCACCATGCAGGTAGCTGACTACCAAATGAGGGAGCTAATTACACCTGTGTGGGACACCGATGAGACAGCCACTCACACTGCCTCTTGATAATGAGGGGGGTGGCTGCTTGGTGTATACTCCCACACAGAGTAGATACAAAGTGCTAGACTTCCTGATACATGTAGAGCAGCATGCAGACCAGCAACCTATTAATGATGCCATAATAATTCGGCGGGTTGCCCTGCACTTCCATCAGGGAACCACATTGGTACTGCCACCCTGGGCTCCCCCTGGAGTCTTAAAGCCATGTTGCATGTGAATGATAGATAATAAATGCAAGGCATTGGTTGGATTTTGGCCAACTAACCACTTAGTTATGCACTCCTTACTCCGTAAGTAATGGCCGTTTTCTGTGATTGTTTTTAGGTTTCTATATTTTCCCCTTCTGTGATGTAAAGTTCACATTCACTTCAGTTGGATCTTTGTCTGTAATACCAAGCTTGGCCACTGCAGTGGGAACAGAGCTGTCTGTGTAGTCGCCCAGAGTCAGTGGGGCCCCTCCATAATGTTCTACATCTGTCTCATGTTATTGTATTGTTAATGTCTTTTTTGTGGCATACACCTGATTTATGTGTATTGAATGGTTGCAGGACTGAATGGGTTAATGCCTGGTATGTTCTGTCCTGTCTGGATAATGTAACGTTTTGTGGTCACGTGATCATGTATGATATAGGTGTTTGCAGAATGCAAGGTGTGAGGAGAAGTCTGACAGCAGGAGAGAAAGAGTGACAATTGAATTTAAGGTAGCCCCCGTTTACAACCCCTGTGATCTCCCTCAGCAGTGACCCGACCGCGTCCCAAGCTACCCCCATGGGAGGAGATGGTAGCGCTCCATGACAAGGCCCTTCTCTAACCTGTTGTCTCCTCGGCTGTGGCCCCGCTCTTCGGACACCGTATCTGCCTCCTGTAGAAATCAGCTCTGTGTACAAGTGTGCTGACCTGGCGAACAGCTGATCAGTGGGGATGCGGGAGGCACCGCCCCGCTGATTTACTATTGACGGCCTAATCTGCAGATAGGCTAATAGTTTACAACTGGACACCCACATTGCAGGCCTGTAGCAGTGCTGTGGCCACATGGTTTTCCTACTGTATTGCCGCAGACATGGCAGACGAGTGCTTTTAATTCACTTGTAGGAAGTGCTGAGTGAATTTGTTATTTGTTATAGTTGTGGAGGAACGGCGGCCTCCATATCTGTCGCACACCATGCAGATATGGCTGGATCCCACTTTCCCTGATTGTATTTGGATGACTAGAAGAGGGGATTCTGTCATATTAGGGCCCCCCTACATACGGTGGCCTTGGTGTGGCAGATGGGCTGACTTATGCTTAAAACCCCATAAAAATACAAGTTATGTCATTTTAATACAGATAGTAAATGTCTGCAGTCATGCCGTAGTCGCGGGTCTCTGCTTGAACTTAAAGGGGTTGTCCCGCCGCCCAAACTGATTTTTCCCCCCCATTAATGCCCTGTAGAGTAGAAGCATCACACACTACCGCATTACACATAAAAAACATTCTGCTAACCTTTTATTCCTTTTCTTCCCCTTATCACGATCCTCTGCCATTGAAAGCTGGCCCGCCAGGAGCGACGCGTACAGCGGATCCGGAGTGGTAAGTATGGGGGTTTTCAGGGGGGCGCCGTGGTGGACTCCGCTGCGATATTCCGCTTGCGGAGTCCATCACGGCCGTGGGCATGAGGCCTAAAAATGCACGCAGCTTCGCCTCTATGGGTCTCCCCACTATTAAAAACCTCAAGTATGGCAGACACTTATGCCTTGTGCTTTTGCACAAGAACTCTTCATGCGGTGAGGACCAGCGACAAATAACCTTACCTCTATGCTCGCTTACTTAACTAACATAACTAAAATAACCATCAGACCTTCTGTTGGGTAAAATTGTGGGGTAGGCCACAGCTTTATTAAACCAACGCTTATCAAAAACTTTATTCAATTAAGAAAAACCTTTATGAGAAAAAACCTTTTCCATGCCGTAACCGTCCAACTTTGAGTCCACAATAGTCCCGAGGAAATTCGTGAGCCCAGGTCCTTGGCTGCTAACCTTCCTCGACTCTCCTTCTCCAGCATGGAAAAAACTCCAGGCCTAACGTAGCTGTGACAACTTCCGAGAAAAAACAAAAACAGAAAAAAAAACAAAAACAAAAAAAAAAAACAAAAAAAAACAAACCTTGATCCGAACTAAAAAACAAATAACCTCAACGTCGCTCATCTTCCTCACCCTGCCTCGGGGCGGGCGGGTGGGTGCTTCTCTTCTTAGCTCCTTCTTCCACGCTGTTCACCGCTGCACTGAGCTCCACTTCCTTCTTCTCCCCTTTTCCCTTTCCTGTGCTAGCTCCGCCCACCTTCGCTCACTTCTCCTTTAACCCATTCCTAACCCCATTGTCGCTCGTCCCATGCCGTCTCATTAACTCATTTCACGGCATAAGAGACCAGCGACAAATAACCTTACCTCTATGCTCGCTTACTTAACTAACATAACTAAAATAACCATCAGACCTTCTGTTGGGTAAAATTGTGGGGTAGGCCACAGCTTTATTAAACCAACGCTTATCAAAAACTTTATTCAATTAAGAAAAACCTTTATGAGAAAAAACCTTTTCCATGCCGTAACCGTCCAACTTTGAGTCCACAATAGTCCCGAGGAAATTCGTGAGCCCAGGTCCTTGGCTGCTAACCTTCCTCGACTCTCCTTCTCCAGCATGGAAAAAACTCCAGGCCACGCGGAATGCGTCGTTTACTCCTACGCATGACGCCCCACCCCACCAACTCGTGCCAAAGCCATCTCCACCCCATCTTGCAAACCCGAAAGAAAAGTGTCCAGACCGACATCACTCAGGTGGACTCCATCATCTCTGAGTGCTCCTCTCTCCTTTTCTTCCAACTCCCAATGTCTGATAGCGATGCCACCTAGTGACTGTACAAACTTTGAAATTTTTAAGTTGATTAGTCTCCTGACCCTGTCTATCGCTTCCGGATCGCGCACTCCTCGCCAACTCCTTCTGGCCACTATATCCGACCAAACCAAAATTCCGTCTTGGAAGCAATCCCGGAACCTTAGCAAGTCTTGCTTCATGATGACCAGTAAGTCTCTCATTTTCATCCTTCCTAGGTCATTCCCCCCGGCATGAACAACCAGTACGACTCTTCGGGGGGTCCAGCTGCTGATGTCCATAACAATCCGTAACAAACTAGGCCATTGAAGCCCTCGGACTCCGTGCCAATTTACGGCAGTTCCGATTAAATTCAGACTCCGACCTGCCGGCCGTACGGCTGCTCTCTTTTCAGCCCAGTAAATGTAGGAATGTCCTATGATCCACACCTTCCACGGCTCCGCAGCTGGAAGTAAGCACAGAAAAAACACAAGAAAAACCTCGAAATGGCTAGGAAAAAACCTAACGAGCAAAAGAAAAAATTCACGGCCGACGAAAAATTCATATAACCATCAGATCTGGCCTCACATATGATTTATATGCCTGAGACCTCCATCTTCCCAACTTTTTTACTTCTACTTCGTTCATCCCGCCTAACTCGGCCGTCGTTGCCGCACCTATTCTGAAAGAATGAGTGCCAAACTCCGAAGCCTCTAGGCCTACCTCGCGCAAAGACGCGCGTAACACCGACGAAAATTGGAAACGAGTAAGCGGAAGACCTGACGCATGAACCAAAAATTGCCCGCTTGTGACTCTTGAAGCCAAATAACGCCTAACCGTGTCCACCGGACACCAACGTGCACCCAGGCTGCCAATTGACAGCCATTCGCCTCTGCCATAGATGTCCGTTTTTGACCGACTGACGCGCACACGTAAAGTATCGTTTAAAAGTAGCATGTCGTTAAAGAGGAGGCCTCCCTCTTTTTTCTTGCTTGCGGGAACTAGCTCGCTGATCCTTAATGCTGCGAAAAAAGCTAACAGGAATGCTGCTCTAAATAACAACGCTTCCTCTGCATTAACGCACGTGGTTTCCAAAACGTCCAGCAGCTTGCATAATAAATTGTACGTAATGGGCCGGCGGGCATCCACCCGCCGCTTGTCCTTTTTCCACCCGCGCAATATTTGCCGGATGGCAAAGTCCTTTGTCACGTCCTCTATCCCGTGCAACTTCAACAAAAAGGCGACACCCGCCAAATGTTTTTTGGCGACGTCAAATGACGCTCGACGAGATCGTAGCGCGGATAACATATCCATTACTGCCCCGCGCGCAACGGAGCCCCCCGCAACGCGGCCACCTGTGAATGCCAACCATGCAGACCCGACCGTATTATAACTTCTCCATGTTTCCTTTGAAACCGACGCTTCCACAAGCTTCAACAACTCCTCTCGACTAGGCTCCATAAGAAAAGCGGGCAACGTAACCCCACGGTCTCCGCCCTCGGGTGCCGTTCCCTGAACAAGTCCATCTGAAAACGAGAGAGTGCGTCAGCTGCTCCGTTCAAAAACCCCGGCACGTGCTTCGCGCGTAAATATATATTCCGTTGCAAACAAATCAGCACGACGTGTCTCAATAAAGCCAACACCGGCTGAGACCCCGAAGACTGTTTGTTGATAATTCGTACAACTGCCGCGTTGTCTGACCAAAAACAAATCTTGCTGTCCTGGAGCTCCGCTCCCCATAGCTCCAGGGCCACCACAACCGGGAAGAATTCCAGTAACGTAATATTTTTTACCAGCTGATGCTGTATCCACGACCTTGGCCAGGACTCCCTGCACCATTGGTCTTTAAATACCACTCCGAAACCGTCCGAACCGGCCGCATCAGCAAACAGGTTGACGTCGGCCCCGGACCATTCCTCCTTTTGACACAACACTTGCCCGTTGAAAGTTTCCAAAAAAACCCGCCACATATGCAAATCATCTCTAATCCCGCGCGTGACCCGAATAAAATGGTGGGGCTCACTGACCCCCGCCGTAGCTAAAGACAACCTTCTAGAAAACGCGCGGCCCATGGGGATGACCTTGCATGCAAAGTTGAGCAGCCCCATGAGGACCTGAAACTGGCGCAGCGTGGCTTTTTTACACCGTTCCACGTCCGCTACTGCTTGTCGTAGCCGTGCTATTTTTTCCGTTGGTAACCGAAAAACCATTTCAGCCGTGTCAATTTCAATGCCCAAAAAGGTTAAACAAGTAACGGGGCCCATTGTCTTTTCCGCCGACAACCGGACCCCCAACCGCTGCATGAGATCCTGGAAAGTATTCAACAAAAACCCGCAAACACCGGACGCTTCTGTACCGATAAACAGAAAATCGTCTAAATAATGCGTCACCGACGTGATGCCCGTTTCATACCTAAGGATCCATTCCAGGAAGGAACTAAACAGCTCGAAAAAATAACACGAAATCGAGCAACCCATGGGCAGGCACATGTCATAAAAGAAAAAATTATCGATCATGCAACCCAAAAGGTGAAAACAATCCGGGTGAACCGGCAATAAGCGGAAAGCGGATTCGATATCCGTTTTTGCCAATTGCGCCCGCTTGCCTGCCTTGGTAACCAAATGCACCGCGTGATCAAAAGACGAGGCTTGCTCTTTTGAAATACCATCATTCACCGACTCCCCTTTTGGGAAGGACAAATGATGGATCAGACGGAACTTGCCCGTCTCCTTTTTGCGTACCAAGCCCAGCGGAGACACCCGTAAATTGGGAAAAGGCGGTTCAGGGAAAGGGCCCGCCATGCGCCCCATTTCTACCTCTTTAAACAATTTTTCAATTACGAGCTCTCGATTTTCCACCGCGGACTTTAAATTGCGAGATAACGTGACGGCTGACTGCTCAACAAAAGGAATAACAAAACCAGTTGAAAAACCTTGCTCAAGGATTTTTGCTTCCTGCCTCCTGTGGTACTTGTCTAACCACGGAAGCAGGCGCTTGCTTCTCACCGGTGTTCGTTGTGCCGCTGGCACCCGCCACTGCTGGCGTTCTCTGCTTTCTGAAACAGCGAATCGCCGCATGTTGCCCTCCGCAGACAGATGCCTGTACCTGCAGGAGGCGTGAAATCTGCAGTGGCCCTCGTTGAAGAGCCAACAGGAACCGTTAGGTCGGGTTGCGGCCGCAGCGGGCTGTTGATTTCCCCCCGCGGCTCCCCCTTGAAAAGGCGCTTTTTGCGGACGCTGTGACAAGATCAACTGGATCCACACGTCAGTCGCTTTTGACGCCCAGCTAACATGACTCACACCCGATACACGGCGCCGAAAATCCTCATCATACCGCCACCACGCGGTCCCGCCGTGTAACTTGTAAGCACTGAAAATCGTATTCAAATAAACCATTAATTCAGGGCCTTTGTTCGGCTGATGTTGACAAACAACATAAGCCAACACGGAAAAGGCCTGTAACCAATTACCGAACGTTTTAGCAACCTTTTGTTTCTTTTCCGTGTTGCGTTCGGCTAATCTTTCTTTATCAACAGTAACATGATCCGCGGATAGCAACGACCAAATATCAATGTATACACCTTTGCGGATTTTCTCCCAAACATCATCCGTTAAACCGACCCCTAATGGGGCAACACCACAAAATAGCGAATCCGCATATCTCAAACCTTCCAACGGATCTGTTTCAGAAACCATCTCAACCGCAGCTGGGCCCTCGCCCCCCGCTGCGCTTGAATCAACCTTGGTCAATAATGACTTTAAAACAGTAACCAAATCTTTTTTGTCCGCTGCTCTCGCGGGATCCATCACATTAAACCAAGCTTTTTTATAGTCACACTCACCGGCTCGACCGACCTCCGGCATCGCCAAGGGCGTGGTCCCTGCCAGTCGACTCCCGGTCCTGCTGTCCTGTCTGTTTGATGGCTGCCGATCCCTCGAACGTGTAGCCCTCTGCGCCGCTCCTGCTTGTGTAGCTCCGGGATAGCCCCCATATGGCCGCTCCTGCTCGTCCTCGTGCCTCCTGCGGCGTATGTAATCCCCGCTCGGGATGGTTGATGACGCCGCCACCGGCTGACGTTGGCTCTCTTGCTGGTAAAACGCCTGACGCGCCCTACGCCTATCGCCTCTGCGCGCCTCACGCTCTCTGAAAGCTTCCCTACCGCGCTCTGGGCCTACCCTACCTAGCTCGCTGTCACTGTCGCGCGCGAAGCCCTCTCTACCACTCCTTTCCTTCTGCCTGCGCCTAGCATTTTGCCCCTGGCGTCTGCTACCAGTGTGGCTTGCGGGGCTATGGGAAGAGTAACCAGAAGGGTCAGCAGCCGTGAACACATACTTGGGGTTCACATAGCAAAGTCTATGGGACCTACTGGAGGCGGGCTCACCTCTCAATGGCCGGAGGTCACCTTGCCTATGGCGCTGTGAAACCTCGTGGGTACGGTCGTGGGATGCTGGCCGTGGGCGGGTTTGCTGCTCATAAACGGACCCCTCAGAACTAGAGGTATACAAAGGGTTAATTACCCTATGGCCCGATGCCTGAACGGGGCTGCGGCGATACCGCGGGCTCTCACTGTACTCCCGTGGGCTGCCCCCCCCCTCTACGTGCCGCTAACGCGCTGCGTGCTGTGCTGCTTGCGCTGCTACACTCACTGTGCGATGGGCTACTTGGCTCCCTCCCCCCTGTGCCCCCCCTGGCGACTAACCCCCTACGCCTTGTCTCCCTCCAAGCTGAGGTGCCCCCTCCCCCTTGCGCTCCTACCTGCTCTACTCTACACGCGGCGCCGCCATCTTGCCTGAGCCTGCGGCCATACCGCGCGCTCCCCGACGCTTCCTCTGCTCTGCTCCGCTCCTCACCTCCTCCGGTCCGCGTCGTCCTGCGCCCGACAGCGCGCTGCTCAGTTGCTCCGGATCCCGCTGCCGCTGACAGACCCATCCTCCGCTCCGTGCTCCCGACCGTTGGTGACCGCTGGCTCCTTGCACGCGCTACTTCCGGTGCGCGGTTTGAATTTGGCGCCTTCTTCCTGCCGACCGCTCCAGACTCCTTCGCTCTCTTGTCGCCCCTGCTCGTTCTGTCGCTGCGCCGCTTTGCCGCCGGGCTCGAGCTGAGCCTCGCTGGGGGATTTCTTCGCCTCTTCGGACGGCCACGCTCCTCTTCGCGCTCTTGGGCTGCGCTCCTCTCCACTTCCTTCTCCGGTGCCTCTGGCGCCGCAGGGATTCCAGACTCCGACTCGGCTCTGCAGGATCGCAGTAAGTCTTCCAGCCATGCTGTGCCGTCTTCCCGCACCGCCTGCTTTATTTGTGTTCTCAGCTCCTCCATCTTCTGTTCTTCTCCCGCTGCCGCTCACGCTGTCTCCGGCTCCCGATTTCTTTTCTTCTTCCACTCGACTGGACTTCTTTCCCCGGTCTCCTCTTCTGCTTGCTTGTAGAAAAAAACAGTCTTTTGTGCTTGTGAAAAAATTCCTTCTTCCTTCTTTTCCTCAATCTGGCTGCTTGTTCCTTCTGCTTCTCTTCTTAGCTCCTTCTTCCACGCTGTTCACCGCTGCACTGAGCTCCACTTCCTTCTTCTCCCCTTTTCCCTTTCCTGTCCTAGCTCCGCCCACCTTCGCTCGCTTCTCCTTTAACCCATTCCTAACCCCATTGTCGCTCGTCCCATGCCGTCTCATTAACTCATTTCACGGCATAAGAAGAGTTTTTCCAACCCCAAACAAATCCTCACACCATGGAGAGAACCGTCCTACGGTAATTGCAGCAAGGCTGCCCGGGCATCTAGGGCACGCGCTGTAGCGCATATAAAAAAATCGGGGCCAGAAGGCTGTGTAACATCCCAATACACTCACTGGGTGTATGGCCAGAGGCCTAGTCCTTGTCACGGTGACGCCACACTCTAATTGGACACTCCGGATGATATGCCGTAGAAATAACGGACACGAGTCCAGTATAGATTAGTAATCTGAGAGTGAGCAGATTTACTAACTCAGGTAATTTGCAAAGACCACAGTGGATTACAGTACTTGAGGAAAATGTAGTTGAACAGGAATACAAGTGCAGCAGCAGGAAAAGTACAGTTGTAATGATGACACGTGAACTTCAATGCTTTCTCTATAATGTTTACTGTAGATTAATGAACTAGACAATTTCCCCACTAGCATATTTGACTGAAAAAAATGATTTAGATAAACCACATGTGTCAAACACAAGGCCCACTGCCTGATTTTCTGTGGCCTGCGGCGTGCCGACGGCCGCTCACCACTTTAGCGATTACCGGCTGGGGTGCCGCAGCTCTCCGCTGGTAACCGTGCTGTTACAGCTGATCCCGGCGCACACTCTGACGTCAGTGTGCAGCTGGGATCCTCCTTCCCTGAGTCCCTGCTCTTCAGTTCTGCAGGAGAGGACTCGGGGAGGAAGCGTTCCGGGCTACACACTGACGTCAGAGTGCACCCGGGAATCAGCGCGAGCAGAGGAGAAGCGGCGCTGACAGCAGGGAGGAGGTAAGTATATTGCTGCTGCCGCTGCTGCTGGGGGTGGTTAATATTGCTGCTGTTGGGGGGGATTAATATTGCTGCTGTTGGGGGGGATTAATATTGCTGCTGCTGTTTAGGGGGGGGTTAATATTGCTGCTGTTGGGGGGGTTATCATTGCTGCTGTTGGGGGGGGGTTATCATTGCTGCTGTTGGGGGGGGTTATCATTGTTGCTGTTGGGGGGGGTTATCATTGCTGCTGTTGGGGGGGTTATCATTGCTGCTGTTGGGGGGGGGTTATCATTGCTGCTGTTGGGGGGGGTTATCACTGCTGCTGTTGGGGGGGGTTATCATTGCTGCTGTTGGGGGGGTTATCATTGCTGCTGTTGGGGGGGGTTATCATTGCTGCTGTTGGGGGGGTTATCATTGCTGCTGTTGGGGGGGGGTTATCATTGCTGCTGTTGGGGGGGGGGGGGGGTTATCATTGCTGCTGTTGGGGGGGGGTTATCATTGCTGCTGTTGGGGGGGGGGGGGTTATCATTGCTGCTGTTGGGGGGGGGTTATCATTGCTGCTGTTGGGGGGGGGGGTTATCATTGCTGCTGTTGGGGGGGGGTTATCATTGCTGCTGTTGGGGGGGTTATCATTGCTGCTGTTGGGGGGGGTTATCATTGCTGCTGTTGGGGGGGGTTATCATTGCTACTGTTGGGGTGGGGTTAATATTGCTACTGTTGGGGTGGGGTTAATATTGCTACTGTTGGGGTGGGGTTAATATTGCTACTGTTGGGAGGGTTAATATTGCTGCTGTTGGGGGGGGGTAATATTGCTGCTGTTGGGGGGGTAATATTGCTGCTGTTGGGGGGGGGGGTTAATATTGCTGTTGGTGGGGGGGGTTAATATTGCTGTTGGTGGGGGGGGGGGTTAATATTGCTGTTGGTGGGG
This sequence comes from Eleutherodactylus coqui, assembly GCF_035609145.1. Taxonomy (NCBI): domain Eukaryota; kingdom Metazoa; phylum Chordata; class Amphibia; order Anura; family Eleutherodactylidae; genus Eleutherodactylus; species Eleutherodactylus coqui. The sequence continues at coordinate 29,027,397 of NC_089848.1, read as the reverse complement.
GGGGGGGGGTTAATATTGTTGCTGTTGGTGGGGGTGGGGGGGGTTAGTATTGTTGCTGTTGGTGGGGGGGGGTTAATATTGTTGCTGTTGGTGGGGGGGGGGGGTTAATATTGTTGCTGTTAGTGGGGGGGGGGTTAATATTGCTGCTGTTGGTGGGGGGGGGGGGGTTAATATTGCTGCTGTTGGTGTGTGTGTGGGGGGGGGTTAATATTGCTGCTGTTGGTGTGTGTGTGGGGGGGTAATATTGCTGCTGTTGGTGGTGGTGGTGGGGGGTTAATATTGCTGCTGTTGGTGGTGGTGGTGGGGGTAATATTGCTGCTGTTGGTGTGGGGGGGGGGTTAATATTGCTGCTGTTGGTGTGTGTGTGTGGGGGGGGGTTAATATTGCTGCTGTTGGTGGGGGGGGGGGGTTAATATTGCTGGTGGTGGTGGTGGGGGATTCATATTGCTGCTGTTGGTGGGGGGGGGGGGTTAATATTACTGCTGTTGGTGGGGTGGAGTGGGGTAATATTGCTGCTGTTGGTGGGGGGGGGGGGGTAATATTGCTGCTGTTGGTGGGGGAGGGGTAATATTGCTGCTGCTGTTAAGGGGGATAATATTGCTGCTGCTGGGGGGGTAATATTGCTGTGGGGTTATTACTACTGTGGGGGTCGCTCTTACTACTGGGGCCACTGTGGGGTCGTTCTTACTACTGGGGCTACTGTGGGGTACCCTGTTACTACTGGGGCTACTGTGGGGTATGGGGTACCCTGTTACTACTGGGGCCACTGTGGGGTACCCTGTTACTACATGGCCCACTCCGGGGGTCGCTATTACTAATTAGCCCACTGTGGGGGTCAATATTTTTACTGGGGCCACTATGAGATTCACTATTACTACTACGACCACTATAGCGGTTACTATGACTGCTGTGACCACTATAGGGGTCACTATTAGGACTCGTTCACACGGGCGTAATCATATTTCGGTCGCACAAATACGCTGCGTATTTGCGCAATCGAAAATAGCTTATGCCTGTATATTTGGGCACGCAAAAAAGAATGCAAATTGACCCACTGAAACGGTGCGCAAATATGCAGTGAATACATAGGTTTCTTGCGCATTCACCATGCATTTGCGCGGCCTATTCAATTCAATGGCCTATTGGGGTGCGTAGTATGTAACAATATAGGTCATGCTGTGTGAAAATATACATCATGTGAATGAACTCAGTGAAATCAATGGCTTCTATTCACTGCTTGTTATATACGCAAATACGCTTGTGTGAATGAGCCCTTACTGTACTGTCTTACAATCGGCCCTTTGATGGTCACCATAAGGCTGATGTGGCCCTCGCTGAAAATCAGTGTGACACCCCTGAGATAAACTGAAGAATAACTGAAGCAGAAGGATAAGTGGCTAGAAGACGGATCATGGTTTTGACTTCACTGAAAAGTTATGAATCATTATTTTTGTATCTCGGAGAGATGCTTCTCTTCCTCTGCTGTGGGATGCCAAGGGAACGGGTGTTAAACACGTTGGACCTTGGGGCAAAACGTGCTGCACTCCTCGCTCTCACTGTCTAGCATCCTCCTTCTTCCTGACTCTGACGACTGACTAACTGCTCTGTCTTTTTCTATTTATCACCTCTCTATTTCCTACCTGCACTTTCTAGACTCCTCCTCCTGCATCGGGACTAATAGAGCTGCTTCCTCGCCCTTGGGCTCTGCACCAGTAAGGTTAAACCTGACTGTCAGCCAATGAGGAGCCAGCTGACATCAGGGATGAGCTTATTGCTTAGAGCAGAAGGGGAGGCACAGGGTCTCTCCCACAGACGGCACCTTCTGTATCCGAGGATGGCATCCAGACCGGTAAGACAGGGCAGTGTGCTATGTGTGTTGTGTAGTGCCTGCTGGGACACTACAGCTTGGTTATGGCAGGACGTCTACACCCTAGTTTATGGCCAATGGTGGACCACTGCCAGTGTGGCTACCTGCCCAAAACAATGGTGAGTATCTTTGGAATAATGTGTTGTGCCATGATCTGTATAGGTTTGAGCTGATGCTATATCTGAACATCTAGAAACCAGCTCTGAAGCAAATAGTGTTTTCAAGGTCTACTGTGTGTCTGTATTTCGCCCCCTTTGTATGTGCGCTCGGGTGGGCCCATATGGAAACACAGCTCCTGTACCCGTTTTTATTTTTTTTCTTTGGCTCTGCCACCTGTATGCACTTACTGCCTACCTTGGACCCTCCTATTTATTTATTTGCTTTTTCTGTGGCCCTATTCTTGTACACCCTTGGATTTTGCTCTCCTTTTCTAGCGCGTTTTTTTTGGTGGGGTTTTTCTGCCCCCATAGATAAAATGGTGAAGGTAGCATGGCAATCATCTGCAACCAGTACAAGCGCAAAATGACCCACCTAGCCCAGGAGGAACCCACCGAAAGGCAGCTGTATAAATTTGCCTACCTCCTGGGTTTTTTGGACCGTATCATGAAACTGCCTCCATAAGTATATTAACCCCTTAATGATGCAGGCTTTTTTTCGTTTTTGTTCCACCCCGCATCTTACTGTGCATTTTGTTTCCACAGTGTACAAACGGCAACAAAAATGATAACTTTTATTCTATGGGTCAGTACAATTGCTACGATACCAAACTTAGGGCGCATTCAGACGACCGTATATCGGCTGGGTTTTCGCGCCCAGCCGATATATGGCGTCCCTCTCTCTGCAGGGAGAGCCAGGAGCAGTGCACTGAGCTCCCGCCCCCTCTCCGCCCCTCGCCACTATTTGCAATGGGAGGGGTGGGATGGGGGTGGAGCTAAGTTCTGAGGTTTAGCTCCGCCCCATCCCACCCCTCCCATTGCAAATAGTGGAGAGGGGCCGGGAGCTCAGAGCACTACTCCCGACTCTTCCAGCCTCCTCCCCCTGCAGGGAGGGATGCCCAGCCGATATACGGTTTTCTGAATGTGCCCTTATACAGTTTTTTTTTCTGTACTACTTGTATTTTTTTACATTTTCTGCCGCCATCTTCTGCACGTACTAACTTTTTTTTTTCCGTTGACACAGTTGTGCGAGGGATCCTGTTTTGCGGGACATCCTGTAGTTTGCGTTAGTACCATTTTTGAATTCATACAACCTTTTGATCGCATTTTATTGCAATTTTTCTTAGACTGAGTGACCAAAAAAGTGCATCTCTGGCGTTGTTTTTTTTCTGACAACGTTCATCATGTGGGGTAAATAATGTGTTACTTTGATAGATTGGACTTGTATGGACGCAGCGATACCAAATATGTACTTTTGTTTTCTGCAGGTTTTTTTTCCCCAGTCGTCTCCACGACAGCACCAATTGAGATTGCCTCCTCCTGATAGGACAGGAACATACTGAGAGGTTAAAAGCTCCCCCCCTTCCCCACTTTCCTCAGTGGATTCCCGTCCTGCCAGGAGGCAGGATCTCTGAGAGGGGCTGGTGGAGAAGCCAGCCAGAAGCTACTCACAGGCGGATCGGAGGGCAGTGGGTCAGCCTGTCCTCCCTTCCTAGCCAGACAACTCCCGGGACGCCACATGGGGTGGTAACCCCCGTGCCAGGTTCCTCCCGCGGCGGCCCATGGGGGGTACAAAGCGGGAGCCTCAGTCCCCCTCCTCCTCCCTGCAGAGTTACAGCGCGGCGCTCCAGGAAGCCCCTTGACGGCGGGGGGCGGGGCATCGCGTCACGTGTCCAGCGCGATGGCGTCATCGCGGCCGCACCAGGAGGTGCATGGAGGGGGTGGGGCTTAGCGCAGGAGTGCGAAAATTTAAAATAAAGGAACTTGAGAGAAGCCAGAAGGTGGACCAGCACTACAGGTCGCAGGGTGTCTATAGCACCGGTATAGTAATGAGTGCTCCGGCCCCAGAGACAGCTGAAACCTCAGCCTCAGCGGCCGTAAGTAGCCAGTGCGGCAAAAAATACAAATGCAAAATCCAATGTGTTGTATATGGAAAAATTGCATATTTACCCGCAAAAAATACTTTCCCTTTTTTGTCAGGGGGATAAAAAAGACAAATCCCCCGCAGAACAAAACTCAAAAAATGCGTGGAGTGCGGGACAAGACTGCCAGCTACGTACCAGAGGCCTCTATGCAAGGCATGCTTAGCTAGGCTAGTCAAAGAGGAATCGGGGGGATTCATGGAGGACGTTAGGAAGCTGGTGAAAGAGGAGGTTCGATCTGCCCTAACGTCACAGCTGGCGCCGCCAGCTAAACGCCAGAAAAAGGCGTATGTTCCCGACGAGCCTTCCGACTCCGAGAGTTCTATCGGATCGGAGCAAGAGGAACAGGCGGCCGAGGAGTCCTCAGATGATGAGGACTACAAAAGATACCTATTCCATCAGGACGACTTAACGGAATTGATTAAGTCAGTCAGGGCTACACTAAAAATGGAAGAGCCCAGAGAACCACGTACCTTACAAGATGAGATATTTGGGGGACTAGGGGAGAGGCATAAACATACCTTCCCTGTCCACAAAAATATCATTAAAATTATCCAAAAGGAGTGGAAGAAACCAGACGCAGGTTCCTTCTCCGCTAGAGGTTATAAAAAGAAGGTACCCATTTGAGGAGGAAGTTTGCGCAAGCTGGGAGGAGGTACCCAAGGTAGACGTCCCAGTGGCCAAAGTAGCTAGGAGGACGAGCCTGCCCTTTGAGGACGCTGCACAATTAAAAGATCCCATGGATCGCAAAGCTGAAGGCCTTCTAAAAAAATCATGGAAGGCAGCGGCAAACATACTTAGGCCAGGGATCGCAGCCACTTGCGTGGCACGCACTCTGGGGGTATGGCTAGGACAGCTGGAGCTACACTTAACCAATAAGACGCCAAGGGAAAAGATCCTAAATTCTCTTCCTATCCTGCGTATGGCAACAAATTTCCTAGCGGATGCCGCGGCCGAAACGGTTAAACTCTCGGCAAAAGCTACAGCCTGATCTAACTCAGCCAGAAAAGTGTTATGGCTGAAATCGTGGTCAGGCGACCTAGCCTCAAAAAATAAGCTATGCGCCCTCCCGTTCTACGGTCAGTTTTTGTTCGGACCAGACCTAGACAAGATCCTGGAGAAGGCGGCCGAAAAAAAGAGGGGATTCCCGGAAGAAAAACCGCAGAGAGGGAAGACCTTCTTCCGAACCCCAGTGCAACAGCCCGAGGCCTACTGAGGCAAGGGCAAGACAGGCCGCTGGAGTTACCCCAAGGGGGGCAGAGGAAGAAATATCCTCTTTAACCCCCACCAGGGGGAGCCCAAGCAGAGACCCTGACGCCAGCTCCATAGGGGAAAGGCTGGGGAACTTTGTGGATCAATGGGCCGCAATTTGCGAAGGCCCATGGATCCCAAAGATCTTACAGCAGGGATACCGGATAGAAATGGTGTCCCTCCCCAGAAGGAAATTCGTTATCACAGGAGGCGGCAACAGTTACACTTACTAAGGCAAAGCGTTCGGGACCTGCAACATCTAAACGCAATATCCCCCGTACCTTGAAACGAGGAAACCCAGGGCCATTATTCCAGGCTCTTCCTAGTAAGAAAACCCTTTGGGAAACAGCGGATGATAGTGAATCTGAAACCTCTGAACACCTGCGTCAAGTACAGAAAATTCAAAATGGAGTCCATCTCCTCAACGATAAAGTTGATTCCCAAAGGGGCCTACATGGCATCCATCGATCTGAAGGACACTTATTTCCACGTACCGATCCACGAGGGGTCCCAAAGATACCTAAGGTTCGCAGTGGGTATGGGCAAAGGAATAGAGCACCACCAATTCAGATGCCTGCCTTTTGGGATCTCCTCAGCACCCAGAATTTTTACCAAAATTATGGCAGAGGTAGCCGCCTACCTGAGGAAAAAGTCGATCCTGATAATACCCTACCTGGACGATATTTTGATAATAGCAGAGTCCAGGAAACTACTTACGAAGCACCTAGAGATAGTGCTAGAACTCCTCCAGTCGCTAGGATGGATCATAAACTGGGAAAAATCCAGCTTAGACCCCGACAGGAAGAAGACGTTTTTGGGCATAATGCTCAACTCAGAATTACAATGCTCCTGCCTGCCCGGGGAAAGAATACAAAAAATCCGAAGGGTTGTCAAATCCTTCCTACAGAAACGATCATGCACAATTCGGGGAGCCATGTCTCTCCTGGGAAGCCTGACGTCATGCATTCCCGAAGTAGCATGGGCCCAGGCTCACACCAGAGCTCTGCAGGCCTCAGTCCTATCCACGTGGGACAAAAGCAGTCCTCGCTAGGGACAAAAATGTATATCCCAAACACAGTGAAAACGTCCCTGCATTGGTGGACATCCCCAGCGAACCTGCAGAAAGGGGTTCATTGGCTACAAAACCCAGCCACGCACATCACAACGGACGCAAGCGCCTGGGGATGGGGAGTGCACGTGGGGAACCAGTTCTTTCAGGGCCCGTGGTCTCAAAGGATAAAAGAACAATCCTCCAATTACAGAGAGCTACAGGCCATATGGCGGGTCCTACAGCAGTTAGGAAACTCGCTACGGAACCAGCATATAAAGATACTGTCGGACAATACCACCATGGTCGCCCATATTCGGCACCAGGGGGGCACAAGGTCTCCTGCCCTGCAAAACATTTTGCAGAAAATTTTCCACTGGGCAGAGGGCCGGATCCTTTCGATCACGGCAACACACTTAAAGGGGACGCTAAACCAAAAAGCGGATTTTCTCAGCAGGAGGCAAATAGACCCAGGAGAATAGTCTCTCTCCCTGGAAGCATTCAGAACCCTGACCAACCGGTGGGGGATCCCACAATTGGACCTGTTTGCAACCAGGGAGAACGCCAAAGTAGGAAATTTCTTCTCCCTCCGGCCAGGAGATTGTCCTACAGCAATAGACGCCCTAGGCCAGGACTGGGGAGAGGGGCTGGCGTACGCTTTCCCTCCGATACCGCTGATCCCCAGAGTTTTACAACATTTCAGAACCCAGGTATGCACGCTAATCCTGGTGACCCCCTGCTGGCCCAAGAGAAGTTGGTTCGGTCTTCTGACAACGTTGAGCGTCCAGGACCCAGTCACCTTTCCTACCTGGACAGATCTGCTATCACAGGGGCCACTGAACCACCCGGGCTTAGACAGACTCCACTTAACAGCATGGCTCTTGAGGAATCCTCACTAAGGGGGAAGGGATTCTCAGAGAGAGTGGTAGAAACATTAATGTCCAGCAGAAAAAAGACAACCCACCTTATCTACCAGAAGGTTTGGAGAAGGTTTTCCTCATGGAGACAGGAAAGGGATTCCGGGGATTCTATCCCGGACATCCCTTTGATCTTAGAGTTCTTGCAGGAGGGCCTGCGACACAAAGTTCGTGGACAATAGATGGGTCAACAGGTTCCTGACAGCAGCAGCTAGATTACGACCTAGACCCATAAACCTTGTTCCAGACTGGTACCTTAATTGGGCCCTAAGGGCCATGTCAGCGGAACCATTCGAGCCGATCGAATCACTACCGATAAAAATGCTTACAATCAAGACCGTTTTCCTAGTAGCCATCACGTCCGCAAGGCGGGTTAGTGAGCTTCAGGCTTTGTACATTCGCCACCCATTCCTAAAAATCTCGGACACCAAATTAGTATTTAAAACAGACCCTGCCTTCATGCCAAAAGTGGTATCACATTTTCATAGGTCCCAAGACATAATAATTCCCTCATTTTTTAGTAAACCTAAAAACGAGGAAGAAAAAACCCTAAGCTGTCTGGACGTTAGGAGAGCAGTCCTAGGCTACATAGATGCGACAAGCCACCGGAGACGGGACGACAACCTGTTCGTCCAGTTCAGGGCCCAAATAAATGGAACAAAGCGGCAAAAAACTCCATAGCCAGGAGGATCCGCCTGGCCATTATAGAGTCCTATAAAGCCCTCGGGAAGGAAATCCCCTTAGCTCTTAAAGCCCATTCTACAAGGGCAGTAGCATCCTCATGGGCCGAACATAGCTCAGCTTCGGTCAAGCAGATATGCAAGGCCGCAGTCTGGAAAAAAACCCCACACGTTCATTAAACATTATAGGGTAAAAGTGCAGCAGGACGAGGACATGGCCTTCGGCCGCAAAGTCCTCTCGGCAGCAATCCCACCCTAATAAACTTTAGTTGGTACATCTCAATTGGTGCTGTTGTGGAGACGACTGGGGAAAAAATAGATTATACCTACCCGATAATCGGGTTTCCAGGAGTCTCCACGACAGCACCCGTACCTCCCCCCCCCCCTAAGAACATAGTAAAGAAATTATAGAATATAATTTCCCCTCAAAAAAAAAAAAAAAAAAATCCCAGTTAGGGAAAGAATTTAATTTAAGCTCCTACCCCGGCAATTCGTTAGAATCCACTGAGGAACGTGGGGAAGGGGGGGGGGGGGGCTTTTAACCTCTCAGTATGTTCCTGTCCTATCAGGAGGAGGCAATCTCAATTGGTGCTGTCGTGGAGACTCCTGGAAACCTGATTATCGGGTAGGTATAATCTATTTTTTTCTTAAGCCCCTCCTAGGGGACCACAACTTGCGATGCTTTGATCGCTCCTGCAGTATGATGTAATGCCATAGCATTACATTATACTGCAATCTGACAGGCAGCCTATCAAGCCACTCCACGAAGATGGCTTTATAGGCATACTGCCAAGACAGCCCTGGGCCTTTCCAGGCTGCCATGACACCTGCACGGCTCCCTGAGATCTCATCGCCGGGGGCCATATTGGACCCCTTAATATTGTTTGGTGGATTTAAATGCTGCTGTCAAAATTGACAGCGGCATTTAAAGAGTTAATAGCGCCGATCTGAGCTTTTGGTGCCGGCTATAAAACAGCCTGCACCCACAATGTATGATGAGAGATAGCCACGCGATCTTCCTTCATACATACCCTGACCTGCTGTTGTGTGATTCGGTGTGTGTGGTTGTGTATCGTGCCGGCACTAGCGGTGTATTATCCACACAACTTTTATTAAAAAACAAATTGTCATTGGTTTGTTAGGCCGGTGGAAAAGCAGTAAAAAATGTGAAAATTAAAAAAATAAAAGCAATAGAATCTGAATGGCTGCATGTCAAGGGCTCATTCCCATGAGTATTACACGCGAAGCGCGCCCGCAGAATAGGCGGTGAATGAAGTCAAGGAAAGTCCAACGATCCGTTCACATGAGCGTGTAAACACTGCGTAGATACATGCGTGAAAAATATGGTGGCACGATCTATGTCACCGCGTATCACGCAGCGAGAGCCGTACTGTTCTCTCTGGGCAGCGCAGTCAACATTGTCTAGATGCGATACATATGCAGCGCCACTACGAGACAGCGGCAAACTTTTTTTTTTCAATTGTGAGCGTGATACGTTGTCCTGCGCGACGACGGACAGCGCTCACGCAGAGTTTCATGCATTCGGTCCGTGGGAATGACCCCCAAGATTGATAGCATTGTTATCTCTCCAACGGCGGCGCTCTGTGAAGTCTCGTGTTTTATGACTTTCAGATCGCTTTTTATTGCAGATTTTGGGAGATGAACAAAAGAAAAGGAGCAATTCTGGGGTTTGTTCTTTTTCATTAATTATATTTACGGCGTTCACCAAGCAAGATAAAATAATTTAGTCCGGACCGTCAGGAACCCAGTAATCCTTTATGTGCTTGTTATCATAACAAGCCCCATTCTTCCGCAGATTCCGCATGGGTAGCTTCCATTGAAATCAATAGAAGCTGTCCAACTCGTGGTCCATCCGCAATTAATATTGTGGACAAGTGGCGGAAATATTGGCATCATCACCTAGCACACATGGGGGTTGCCCCTCTTGAGACAGGAAGAGGAGAGTTCTTAAGGCCACCTCCCACCACCATTCTCCAGTGTTTTCTTCCTGGACGCAATCCATCTTCTTTTACATCAGATTCTACAGATGATACAACATTGTATGATCCCACAGCGACTGAGAAACCTTCTTCTTCTTTCTTTCTTTTTTTTAGAGTCTCACCCCCCCTCCTTCACCGTTGAGGGGGGGGGGGGGGGATTTCAACAATGATGAATGGTGACACAAGAGAAGACACATGAAGACAAGTGATGTTCATTCCACTTGCCTCATATCTTTTGTCTTTGGGGAAAAGACACATGATCATACATGGAAGAGGAAACAGGACCATGCAAACCAAATCAGGAGCATGCAAGATGATCTAGAGGGTGAGATTACCCCTGATGACTCTTTGGCGATTAACAGTTCATCTAGGACATTGACTACCAAAGAATTATGGGTTCTTGCCACAGGGCTCTCATTTTGCCCTGTTTCAGAACCAGATTGGTTCAACATAAATCTAGATTGCTCTCTATGCCCCCTCCCATTGCTGGCTATGAACAAGGGGCAGGGAGGGGGCAGGAGCTTATCTGGGGCAGGGAAGGGGGAGGTGACAAAAAAAATGTTTGCACCAGGTACCACCTGACCTTGCTACGCTATTGCTGAGAGGAAACTTAATAGCTGTCTACAAATATCTGAAGGGCTATCAGTGCAGACGGATTAGCCCTATTCTTATCTACACAAGGAAAGACTAGAAGCAATGGGGTGATCAATGAGTGGAACGGGTTACCACAGGAGGTGGTGAGTTTTACGTCAATGGAAGTGTTCAAACAAAGGCTGGACAAATATCTGTCTGGGATGATTTAGTGGATCCTGCACTGAACAGGGGGTTGGAGCCGATGACCCTGGAGGTCACTTCCAACTCTACCATTCTATGATTATCTATCTATCTATCTATCTATCTATCTATCTATCTATCTATCTATCTATCTATCTATCTATCTATCTATCTAACTATCTAACTGTAAAGGCCTGAAACACCTATTTCTGGACCCTCCATAATTGTTATACATGTCATGTCTTTTATGTGGATGAACTATGCGAAGTGTCTTGTCTACTGTTATGTGTATTGCACAGCTGCAGAATTCAAGAGGTTAATGTCTGAAAGTGGCTGGGCTATGTCTGGGAAAGTAACAAGTCTGTCTCATCATGTGATGTTTCTACATTATAAATATGAGTGATTGAGAGTTCTTCTACTTCAACGGCTGAGAGAGGAAGAAGAGTGCCGGCCACGTGAGGGTGCCTTCAACCCTCGTGTGGTGAAGTGATGGATGCGGAGGAGAGGTATTCAGATTACCACCCTTTTAGAAACCACCACTGAGGAGTGAGAGGAGAAAAGGAGTCTGCCGTGCAGCGTTTATCCCTAGAGTACTGAGTGAATGTCAGCAGAGGGTCATGTCCCCTACCGGAGTTATCCTGAGTCCCGGAGTGTGTATTTGTCCAGGAGCGGAGCATTACAGATAACGTAGACTGTAGGCCCCGGTATCATCCTGAGTTGTTCCTCCCTGACTATCTTCTAAAAGTTGTCTTCACCTGCACGTGCGAGTAAGCTGTATCCTGCCAAAGCAGAAGTAAAGTTCACCATTCACTGCCTGTCCCCAGTGTTTGAGCTTTTCAAGTTTATTTGTGTGTGGACTATTTACCACCGGAGAATCATTGGTGTGAAAGGAACGGTGGTATAACACGTGACAACTCATCCAGTTCACTACACTTATTCAGGTAACTGCCACCCAGAGTTGCCTGAAAGAGGCCAGTGGTGCCTCAGCCAAGGTTCCGTGTGTCCCTCTGGGGAGGAGTCTGGTAGAGCCACCGTGACAAGTGACACCTCTACCCCCATCAGCTCTTCAGAGCGGGCCTCATGTCTTTGTCACTGCAGCCAAGGGCAATTTCAAGTTGCAGCATCACAGAATTTGGGAGTACAAATTTATGGTCATGTTTGACACCCTCAAGAATGGATTGAACCTCAGCCTGGGATTCTTGCATTAGTGGAAAATATGAAAGGTCTGAAGGAGGTCAAGTGGTATGTCCTCCTCCGAATCACAAAATTTTATTTTTTCCTTTTGCTTTAAAACATCATAAAAATTCAGAACTTGACTTGTAATAATGTTGCCATCCATTAGGTGGTGCTGCATCTCTTTCCATGTGCAGGTTGAAGGAGAGATAAGACACTTCATAAAACTGTCCTGTGCTCAGTGGACTGATTTACGATATGTCTCTGCTCTGTTTGTTTGTTGTTTTATGTTTTGAGTGCAAAACAGTCCCAAATGTCTGCGTATGAACATTTATTTAGATCAAGAGGAATGTGTTCCCCTCCCCACTGCATCTGTATATTACAGATTCCCATGCCGATGTCCAGCCAGATCCCTCTATATCAGGCAGGACCTACGATCCTCCCCTGGATCATCATCCATCGGGAGTACAAAGTGACATGTTCAGCCATTCCCCCAGGGTTGCATCCCTTCGTGCGGGACTTTGGGGACCCTGGGGTGAGAGTCCTCTTCCATGCACGAGTGCATCTACATGTGTGGAGAAAATTATGCCCACCTTCCACATGGCTGCCTATTAGAGGAGACATTCCAGAGCACCCAGTGGGACACTATCCAGCGGATGTTGCAACACCTGAATGGTCTGCAACCAGATGTGTCTGGGATCCCGATAGTCCCTCGTCTGTCGCATCTATAGGAATCAGCTCCTGGGGCAGTCTACCTACGCACACTGACTGGACTACAGACTCCGAACCTGAAGAACCGATTCCATTGCATAAGGTGGTCCTTGTATAAAACTGTTTCAAGTTTTAAACCGGACTCTTTACATAAGAGACATTTCTTGCTCCCCCATTAAGCCCCTTAATATTTAAGGACTCAAAAGTTAATATTGGTCCCTTTGCATAGCCAAGTGTTATCATGCTATGTCTTTATTATTTCCTATGAAAAATGTTATGCAACATTCAGAAAAAAAAGCGTGTGTAATAGTAAAGCAAAATTGTTTAAATTTAAAAAGAAAAGCTCCTGATTGAATGTGACCATTTGAAAGGCATGAGTGATATATGTGTATGACAGGAGGTTCTTTGTTCCCTATGTCGCGTTTTTTGTGCCAGTGTCTGTTCACCGTCCTAGTCTGTCTAAGGCCTCCTTCCCACGAGCGTGACGGGCTCCGCAGCGTAATATTCCGCTGCGAAGCCCGTCACGGCGCCCCCCAGAGCCCCTATACTTACCTGCGGGAGATAGCGTGAAATCGCTTCCCCGCCCACCGCCGCGCGTCACCGCCCACCGCCCTCGCGTCACCAGCCGTGTCACGTGCCGCGGCCGGCCGTGTCACGTGACGCGGCCGGACCGCGTCATTTGGCGTCATATGACGCTCGGCGGTGGGCGGGAAAGCGTTTTTTCACGCTATCTCCCGCTGGTTACAGCGGGAGATAGCGTGAATGGACGGCTTCCATTGACTGCAATGGAAGCCGTCAGTGCGTACAGCCCGTCCTCACCCGCAGAAAATAGAGCATGCTGCGGGTGAGGACGGGAGAAATCGCGGTGCGTAATTCCGCGGTGGAATTACGCATCGTGAGCATTGTGCTATTAGGTTCAATAGAACCTAATAGCTGCGGGCAACGCAGCGGATTTTCGCCGCGAATTACGCGGCGGAAATCGCGGCGAAAATCCGCTGCGTTGCCCGCAGCTATTAGGTTCTATTGAACCTAATAGCACAATGCTCACGATGCGTAATTCCACCGCGGAATTACGCACCGCGATTTCTCCCGTCCTCACCCGCAGCATGCTCTATTTTCTGCGGGTGAGGACGGGCTGTACGCACTGACGGCTTCCATTGCAGTCAATGGAAGCCGTCCATTCACGCTATCTCCCGCTGTAACCAGCGGGAGATAGCGTGAAAAAACGCTTTCCCGCCCACCGCCGAGCGTCATATGACGCCAAATGACACGGTCCGGCCGCGTCACGTGACATGGCCGGCCGCGGCACGTGACACGGCTGGTGACGCGAGGGCGGTGGGCGGTGACGCGCGGCGGTGGGCGGGGAAGCGATTTCACGCTATCTCCCGCAGGTAAGTATAGGGGCTCTGGGGGGCGCCGTGACGGGCTTCGCAGCGGAATATTACGCTGCGGAGCCCGTCACGCTCGTGGGAAGGAGGCCTTAGTATGTGGGGCATCCGTTTCACCTTATCTCTTTAGTCCCGGACAGGGGAGTATTGATGTAAGCTACCAGTTGTCATGGTGTCATTTTTCAGCGAAAGTGATGGTTATACCACTTGTCTCTTGTTGTTTTTCCTACCAGTTGCCCTTTTCTATTTTGAAGAGGAAGTCAGAGGAAGTGATGTTCATTCCACTTGCCTCATATCTTTTGTCTTTGGGGAAAAAGAGTCATATAGTTGCCCCATAGCTATACTAGTGAATCCTGAATTCAGTTCAGCCTCATCGAAATCTTCTCATGGTTAGGCCAAACCATTTTTATACACACTGTCCTAATGTAATGCTTTACTCAGAAAGTGACATTCAAAAAGTGGTCTCAGAACACCAGAATGTGCTAATCTTTTATGTAAGTAACTGGGCGATAGGAGCTGTGTTGAAAGTTTTCGCTTTGCACACTCCATGACTGTGTAGTGTTCCTAACGGTGAACTGGTGTCAGAAACGCTCTTTTCTCCTTAGGGAGAGCAACTATATACTATAAACTAAGTGAGGAGACTCAAATGGCCACGCACGCTCCTCTGGGTAATATGCAAATAAGGGAGATGGAATAAATCCTCCACAGTGCCACCTATTGAAAGGCAGCATTCCTTCGAGTCAAAGTGGGACTTTTTATACAAGTCTTGTTTTATAGTATATAGTTGCTCTCCCTAAGGAGAAAAGAGCGTTTCTGACGCCTGTCCCAGGCCTCTCACTAGCAAAAGCCCGACTCCTACTGTACACTGATGATGGGCAATAACCCGGAAACAGCTGTATGTACATGGAGTCTGGCTTTGCTTTTGATTCCCAGTCATTGTAACAAGACTTGTATAAAAAGTCCCACTTTGACTCGAAGGAATGCTGCCTTTCAATAGGTGGCACTGTGGAGGATTTATTCCATCTCCCTTATTAATGGTGAACTGGAGTAGTACACTGAAATATTCCTTCTCCGGATAATACATTCTGTTTAAGAGGCGACAGGGTCAGCTTATTTTAAGTAGGGGGCAAATGTAGTGGCCCGAAACGCCTAATTCTGGCCCCTCCATAATTGTCATACATGTCATGTCTTTAATGTGGGTGCACTGTGCAAAGTGTCTTGTCTTCTGTTATGTGTATTGCACAGCTGCAGCATGCAGGAGGTTAATGTCTGCATGAGGCTGGGACATGTCTGGGAAAGTAACAAGTCTGTTTCGTCACGTGATGTTTGTACACTATAAATATGAGTGATTAAGAGTGAGAGTCTTTCTACTTCAATGGCTGAGAGAGGAAGGAGAGTACCGACCACATGAGGGTACCTTCAAACCTCATGTGGGGAAGTGATGGAAGCAGAGGAGAGGTATCCAGGTTGCCATCATTTTAGGAACCACTGCTGAGGAGTCAGAGGAGAAAAGGAGTCTTTTGTTCAGCATCTACCACAAGAGTACTGAGTGTCAGCGGAGAGTTATTCTGAGTCCCGGAGTGTGTGTCCAGGAGCGGAGCATTACAGAAAACTTAGACTGTAGGCCCCGGTATCATCCTGAGTTGTTCCTCCCTGACTATCTTCTAAAAGTTGTCTTCACCTACACGAGCGAGTAAGCTATATCCTGCCAAAGCAGAAGTAAAGTTCATCGGTCACTGCCCGTTCCCACTCATTGGGTTTTCAAAGTTTATCTGTGTATTGACTCTCATTATTTTACCGCCGGAGAATCATTGGTATGAAAGGAACAGTGGCGTCACGCATGACAACTCATCCAGTCCACTACACTTAGTCAGGTAACTGCCAACTGGCATTGCCTGAAAGAGACCTAGCAGTGCCTTGGCTGAGGGTCCGTGCGTCCCTCCGGGGAGGAGTCTGGTAGACCCACCGTGACAAGTGGCATTTCTATTCCACCAGCTCCTCAGCAAGGACCTCGTGTCTCGGTCGCTGCATATCTATTTATCTCATATCTATCTCCATATCTAACTATATATCTATTTCATATCTATCTATCTATCTATCTATCTCCTATCTATCTATCTCCTATCTATCTATCTCCTATCTATCTATCTCCTATCTATCTCCTATCTATCTAACTCCTATCTATCTATCTAACTCCTATCTATCTATCTATCTCCTATCTATCTATCTATCTCCTATCTATCTATCTATCTATCTCCTATCTATCTATCTATCTATCTATCTATCTATCTCCTATCTATCTATCTATCTCCTATCTATCTATCTATCTATCTCCTATCTATCATCTATCTCCTATCTATCTATCTATCTATCTATCTCCTATCTATCTATCTATCTATCTCCTATCTATCTATCTATCTATCTCCTATCTATCATCTATCTCCTATCTATCATCTATCTCCTATCTATCATCTATCTCCTATCTCCTATCTATCTAACTCCTATCTATCTATCTATCTATCTATCTATCTATCTATCTATCTATCTATCTATCTATCTATCTATCTCCTATCTATCTATCTATCTATCTATCTATCTCCTATCTATCTATCTATCTCCTATCTATCTATCTATCTCCTATCTATCATCTATCTCCTATCTATCTCTCTCCTATCTATCTCTCTCCTATCTATCTCTCTCCTATCTATCTCTCTCTCCTATCTATCTCTCTCTCCTATCTATCTCTCTCTCCTATCTATCTCTCTCTCCTATCTCTCTCTCTCTCCTATCTCTCTCTCTCCTATCTCTCTCTCTCCTATCTCTCTCTCCTATCTCTCTCTCTCCTATCTCTCTCTCTCCTATCTCTCTCTCCTATCTCTCTCTCTCCTATCTCTCTCTCTCTCTCTCTCTCTCCTATCTCTCTATCCACCTATCTCTCTATCCACCTATCTCTCTATCCACCTATCTCTCTATCCACCTATCTCTCTATCCACCTATCTCTCTATCCACCTATCTCTCTATCTCCACCTATCTCTCTATCTCCACCTATCTCTCTATCTCCACCTATCTCTCTCTCTCCACCTATCTCTCTCTCTCCACCTATCTCTCTCTCTCCACCTATCTCTCTCTCTCCACCTATCTCTCTCTCTCCACCTATCTCTCTCTCTCCACCTATCTCTCTCTCTCCACCTATCTCTCTCTCTCCACCTATCTCTCTCTCTCCACCTATCTCTCTATCTCCACCTATCTCTCTCTCTCCACCTATCTCTCTCTCTCCACCTATCTCTCTCTCTCCACCTATCTCTCTCTCTCCACCTATCTCTCTCTCTCCACCTATCTCTCTCCACCTATCTCTCTCTCTCCACCTATCTCTCTCTCTCCACCTATCTCTCTCTCTCCACCTATCTCTCTCTCTCCACCTATCTCTCTCTCTCCACCTATCTCTCTCTCTCCACCTATCTCTCTCTCTCCACCTATCTCTCTCTCTCCACCTATCTCTCTCTCTCCACCTATCTCTCTCTCTCCACCTATCTCTCTCTCTCCACCTATCTCTCTCTCTCCACCTATCTCTCTCTCTCCACCTATCTCTCTCTCTCCACCTATCCCTCTCTCTCCACCTATCCCTCTCTCTCCACCTATCTCTCTCTCTCCACCTATCTCTCTCTCTCCACCTATCTCTCTCTCTCCACCTATCTCTCTCTCTCCACCTATCTCTCTCTCTCCACCTATCTCTCTCTCTCCACCTATCTCTCTCTCTCCACCTATCTCTCTCTCTCCACCTATCTCTCTCTCTCCACCTATCTCTCTCTCTCCACCTATCTCTCTCTCTCCACCTATCTCTCTCTCTCCACCTATCTCTCTCTCTCCACCTATCTCTCTCTCTCCACCTATCTCTCTCTCTCCACCTATCTCTCTCAGGCCTCATTGAGACGAGCGTGTTTTAATTTAAAAAGGAAAGAAAATGAAAAAACTATCTGTATGTAAATACATTAATTTTTTAATCTTTTTAGACACTTTTTGGTATCAGAAAGCCTCTTACTGGTAAACTGGCCTCCAATAATTAGACATATACAAAATTGACAACTTTTCTGCCTTGTTTTTTGAAATGCGAAGAGGCTTTTACAAAGCTGTAAAATTGTAATCCAATCTCTGTGCACCATTACTGTAACACAGGCATATACAAGTCCTACAATTGTAATGCCGTTGGCTGGATGCTAAATGCCAGAACTGCCCTTCACCATTAGCAGGTATATGATTAGGGAACTATGTCTTCTGGTACTCACACCCCAAGAACTTATAGTAGAGCCGAAGAACGTAACAACTGGAGGTCACAGGAAATATTGGTATGAAGCACCACTAGGGACTCACCAATAGGTGGCAGGGCAGACGGGGATGTAACTGGACTGTTGGGGCTCATGTTTACATTGGGAATATAGCCTATAGATTAGTAATGGTCATTAAATCTGTGAGTCAGTGTGAAAATCTATAAGGCAAAGTACAAGCACATCTGTGAAGGGGTTCTCCACTTTGGATATTCCCTACGTCTTATGAATGCCCTTTAAAGAGGAATTCAACTTTTAAACTTTCATTCCTAAATCATTAATACAACTAAATATAAAAAACTTTTAAGGAAGAACGCTCCTCTCTCCACTCATCAGCCTCCTCCTCTGCTGTGACTCTTAGGCCTCTTTCACACGACCGTACGTGTTTTTATGCTCTGCCAATCACGGGTAAAAGTCGCATGAAAGAATAAAAGCTGAAATCAAGTCTAGATCTTAATTAGCGTTTTCTCATCCATTCACACGGGCGGCTGTGGTGTATAGCAGAAAAAATATGCTGCAGCGCGAAAATCCCTTGGTTGGCAAGGCGGTCCCGATTTTTTGATGCGGCTAAATTAGCCATGTATATACGGTCGTATGATCTCACCCTCTAAATGTTCTGATAACATCCGCATACAGAAAGATCAGATTATAGATGCAATCCCTAGAAGTCTATGACGGGGATGAGCTTCTGGAGGCAAAGAGAGACACAGACACCTGGCTACAGCTAATAGTAATTGTTTTATCTCACACCAGTGCTGGATTCACATCTACACTGCTCAGTACTGCTGTGGAGTACCCTCCATGCTGCTGCTGCTTCTGAGAGTTTGCAAACCGAGAATAGAGAAAAACAACACATAAAAGATTGCCTGCAAAGAATGAGTCCTCACACCGCCCCATACGACTTTTAGATCGCTTTCAGGTCATATTTACAAGAGCGTATAACGGCTGGCGTTTTCACTGCCGGCCGATATACGCTTCCATCTAAGCAGTCCCCACTTGCCTCCCCCTCACCAGCTCTCTACCTTTCTCCTCCAGTGTGGCATTTGCAATGGGAGGGGGCGGGGCGGAGCTAAGCTCAGCTTTGCCAAGCCCACTCCCATTGCTGGCTATGGACAAGGGTGGGGAGGGGGCAGGAGCCCCCATCCCGCCCACTACCATTGCAAACTGGGGAGGAGAGAGACAGAGAGCTGGTGAAGGGAAGGGGGGGACTGCTCAGATGTATATCGGCTGGCCGTGAAAACGCCGTCCTATATACGCTCGTGTAAATAAGCCTTTGATCAATTTTTTTTCATCATACAGAGTTAATCATGCAGAATTATTGTTCCTTGTCCATCTAGGAGTGCCCTGTGGCCATACCAGTAACCCCCGCAGCTTAAGACAGTCTCGGACCATGAATTTTCATAAGTTACCTTGAAATCTCATGTCCTAACTAATACGCTATTTACTGCGTTAATAAAGAATCAATTGATTGGTAACCATTGAAAGGCAGAAGTGCCTGATGACCGTCTCAGAGAAGGCAGCAAAGACACAGACCAATGGAGACTTTCAACTTTGTTCAAGTCTTTATTGATGGGGGAAGGGCTGGTGATTTTTTATGTAAAAATGATGGGTAATTTTGGGTGATTGGGCACTGTGCAATGCTTAAAAAGGTATTCCCGTGATTCAAAGTGAAAGTTATATGCTTCATAAGGTGATAACAGAGAATTGTGCAATATAATGCTATACCTTGTTTTACAAAGCTTCAGAGATATTGCTTCCCCCCCCCCACCTCCCCCCTTGGTTCTCCATTGGTATCCAGTAGTTACGGCCTGTACGCTCCGCTGTTACCGGTCAGGCTGCTCAGTGCCTTCAGATTCTGTATTGTTGACCCAGTCTGTACAGTTATGAATGCCCACGTCAGTAACTGGCAATGGGGCATTGTGGGGGATGTAGTTTTTGCAGTCCTTCTTCCATTTTAAGTAACAATGTGTTAATCTGAAGCTAGCAGTGGTAGAGCATGGCGTCAAAAAAAGGTACTAAAGTTCAGTTTGACAATTTAGATGGATGTTTGGAATAACGACAATAAGTGGAACCATGAGGACAATTTTGCCCAATCTCTGGATTATCCCTTTAAAGAGACGCTTTCAAAACAATGGGTTGTCTGCTTAAAGCAGGGCAGATGCTCCAAAGCTGGGATGCTCTTTGTAGCTCACCCCTCTGGCTAGGAGATAAGCATTCTGGATGGATTTAACTCTGAATTCCCGAATAACATATGTGGAATAGGTTGTCTAAAGTGGATAACTCCTTTAAGTACTGCGCACATTTTCAATAAGCACTACTTAGACTAAATACTTAAAACAAGGGAACAGAGCCCAGAAAAACTCATGTTTTCGGGAAATTTTACTGTTCTACCGCGCTAACCTCAAATTCCTACTCCAAGAATTATTAGCGCTTGTTTGGACAACACTGCTGAAATGCGTGGAGATCCTGTGCATCATGGCTCCCCTCCCCGGCCTATTGACAGACTGAGCTGTAAAATATACCCAAACGATTAGCTTTAGTTGGTTTTAAAGCTTTGAAAACTATTTATAGTATTGGTCTATACATGTAATTAATCTATACAAGATGTGATACGGGGGGCATGGAGGCTCTAGTACCCTGTTGGACCGCCTATAGCTTGGATACAAGATGTGATACAGGCAGACATGGAGGCTCTAGTACCTTGTTGGACCGCCTATAGCTTGGATACAAGATGTGATACAGGCAGACATGGAGGCTCTAGTACCCTGTTGTACCATCTCTAGCTTGGATACAAGATGTGATACGGGGGGCATGGAGGCTCTAGTACCCTATTGGACCGCCTATAGCTTGGATACAAGATGTGATACGGGTGGGCATGGAGGCTCTAGTACTCTGTTGGGCATCCTATAGCTGGGATACAAGATGTGATACAGGCGGGCATGGAGGCTCTAGGACCCTGTTGCACTGCCTCTAGCTGGGATTCAAGATGTGGAAGTTAACATCCCAGATGGCCCCATATATGTTCTTTTGGTGATAAATCTGGTGACCAGGCGGCTACAAAAGTGTGACATTGTTGTGGAGGCTTCCTGTGATCCAAGCATTATTCTACTGGAAAATGCCTCTTCCTGCCAACGCTCACCACCAATCAGCGGTAGGTACGAGCAGCAGTGCAGAGGAGATAGAGAACTTCCAACTTGCCCTGCTGTTGGCATGCGATCCTACACTAGTGCCGGACAGCTTGAAATCCGGTACGTTTGCTTTATAAGACACACTGACTGGCGGAAAAAAGTGCGTCCGAGGGCGAAGTCAGACAAGCGTTTTTTTGTGCGCCTATGTACGCAAAAATAAGTGCGTTTCATAGAACCATTGGTTTCCTATGGTGTGTTCACATGTCCGTCCTTTACAGGTGCAAAATACTGGCACCTGCAAAAGATAGGACATCTGTGCATCAGGAAGCTCTGTGCTGCGTGGAAAGATTCCCTGCAGCGAGTCTCCTCATTATTGAATACTGTGACAGCACTGTCAGTGTTCAGTGACAAGGGGACTCCCCGCAGGTATGAAGGAATCCCCTGACACAGCTGTGACAGCTGTGGCAAAGGACCGCCATGCCATCCCGCTACTTTCAATGGGATGCAGGCAAACCGCACAGTTATTTTCAGGGAGGGGCTTGAAATATAATCCCTCCCGTGAAAATCATCCCAAGCTGCTGTAAAAAAAAAAATCATCTCTCTGCTGCTGTCAGGCGCTGGCTCCCCAACACTTTACTGCTCTTCTGCAGCTTCTTTTCCTGTTAGGGATTTAAAAATCCCCGTCTCCTGTAAGGGCTGTGTCTGATTGGCTGAGCGGGTAGCCAATCACAGGCAGCACTCAGCCGTTCATTGAATTCTGGGAAGGGATGATTTACAGGGAAGGGCTTATATCTCAATGCCTGCATCCCAATTAGAGATGAGTGAGCACCAAAATGCTCGGGTGCTCGTTGCTCGAGTCGAATTTTCCGCGATGCTCGAGGGTTCGTTTCGAGTAACGAACCCCATTGAAGTCAATGGGCGACTCGAGCATTTTTGTACAGTATATCGCCGATGCTCTCTACGGTTTTCATTGGTGAAAATCTGCAAAACCCAAGAAAGTGATGGAAACTACACAGAAACGGATAGGGCAGGCGAGGGGCAACATGCTGGGCTGTATTTCAGGTTCCCAGGTCTCACTATTAAGCCACAATAGCGGCAAGAGTACCCCCACCCTAAGGCCTCCTTCCCACGAACGGATTTCCGCCGCGTAATTCGCGGCGAAAATCCGCTGCGTTGCCCGCAGCTATTAGGTTCTATTGAACCTAATAGCACAATGCTCACGATGCGTAATTCCACCGCGGAATTACGCACCGCGATTTCTCCCGTCCTCACCCGCAGCATGCTCTATTTTCTGCGGGTGAGGACGGGCTGTACGCACTGACGGCTTCCATTGCAGTCAATGGAAGCCGTCCGTTCACGCTATCTCCCGCTGTAACCAGCGGGAGATAGCGTGAAAAAACGCTTTCCCGCCCACCGCCGCGCGTCATATGACGCCTTATGACGCGGCCGGCCGCGTCACGTGACACGGCCGGCCGCGTCACGTGACACGCTCGGTGACGCGGCGGCGGTGGGCGGTGACGGGCGGTGACGCGGCGGCGGTGGGCGGGGAAGCGATTTCACGCTATCTCCCGCAGGTAAGTATAGGGGCTCTGGGGGGCGCCGTGACGGGCTTCACAGCGTAATATTACGCGGCGGACCCCGTCACGCTCGTGGGAAGGAGGCCTAACTATTTTTACTTTGGACAAACCCTCATTAGTAAGCCACACCTTAGCTAAGCACCACACTACCTCCAACTAAGCACAAGCACTGCCTGCGGGACACACCGCTGCCTCTTCTCCAACCCCTCCGCACGACCCAGTGTCCACAGCGCACACCAAAGTGTCCCTGCGCAGCCTTCAGCTGCCTTCATGCCACACGCTGGCCTCATAGCCACACCACCCTCATGTCTATTTATAAGTGCGTCTGCCATGAGGAGGAACCGGAGGCACACACTGCAGAGGGTTGGCAGAGCCAGGCAGCGACCCTCTTTAAAAGGGGCGAGGCGATAGCCCACAATGCTGTACAGAAGCAATGAGAAATCCAATCCTGTGCCACCTCCGTCAGGAGCTGCAAACGTGGGCATAGCAATGGGGAATCCATGTGCCACACAGTATTCATTCTGTCAAGGTGTCGCATAGCTCAATCCACACTGCAAGGGGAAAGCCGTCAGTGCTCTGCCCTCTACCCAAGTCAGTCAGTGTCTTTGTGCCAGACAGGTCAAACACCGCGATGGGAACTAAGTTTGCACCAACAGCATAGGTGGGTCCTAGGAAACCCTAGACATGAACAAAAAATTGATCTGAGCGGCCAAACATGGCAGACTTGCACTGCGCCCACGACATAGGCCTCGGCCCACAGATTCAGCAATCGTTGGCAGGAAGCGGACTTTCACTGCACCCAGGACATAGGCCTCTGCACAAACCCTCAGCAATCGCGGGCCTACAGCGGACTCCAATGCTAGCGTAGCTGTGCACGTCTCATTAGCGCTGTATTGCTCCTGTAGTTTGTCCCAATGCAGTGTCCCGGATAGTAGAGCTAACGTCAGATTAAATACAGGTGGGCTTCGGCCCACACTGCATGCTCCAGTCTGACCGGGGTTTTTTATAAATAGTCACAGGCAGGTACAATTCCGCAATGGGAATTCCGTGTGCACCCACAGCATGGGTGGCTCCCTGGAACCCACCGGCGGTACATAAATATATCCCATTACAGTGCCCAGCACAGCTGAGGTAACATCAGATTAAATACAGGTAGGCTTCGGCCCACACTGCATGCCCGAGTCAGACTGGGATTCTTTATAAGTAGACACAGGCAGGTACAACTCCGTGTGGACCGACAGCATGGGTGGGTCCCAGGAAGCCACCGGCGGTACATGAATAAATCCCATTGCATTGCCCAGTACAGCTGAGGTAACGTCAGATTAAATGCAGGTGGGCTTCGGCCCACACTGCATGCCCCAACCTGACCGGGGGTTTTAATACATAGGGGATTTGTACCTGTCTGTGTCTATGTGAAGTCCCTGTGGACCGACAGCATGGGTGGCTCCCTGGAACCCACCGGCGGTACATAAATATATCCCATTGCAGTGCCTTGGACAGCAGAGCTAACATCAGCTTAAAGGCAGGTGGGCTTCGGCCCACACTGCATGCCCCAGTCAGACTGGGGTTCTTTATAAGTAGACACAGGCAGGTAGAACTCCATGTGGACCGACAGCATGCTCCCAGGAAGCCACCGGCGGTACATAAATAAATTCCATTGCATTGCCCAGCACAGCTGAGGTAATGTCAGATTAAATGCAGGTGGGCTTCAGCCCACACTGCCTGCCCCAGTCAGACCGGGGTTTTTATAAGTCAACACAGGCAGGTACAATTGTGCAGTCGGTGTGGACCGACAGCATGGGTGGCTCCCTGGAACCCACCGGCGGTACATAAATAAATCCCATTGCATTGCCCAGCACTGCTGAGGTAACGTCAGATTAAATGCAGGTGGGCTTCGGCCCACACTGCATGCCCCAGTCTGACCGGGGTTTTTAATACATAGACACAGGCAGGTACATCTCCCTAATGTGAACTCCGTGTGGACCCACAGCATGGGTGGCTCCCTGGAACCCACCGGCGGTACATAAATAGATCCCATTGCAGTGCCCTGGACAGCAGAGCTAACGTCTGATTAAATACAGGTGGGCTTCGGCCAAGTATGTTTTCATTGTTGGAGGAGGAGGACGGGGAAGTTTTTGAGGCGGTACGTGTCCTGTCCCTGTAGCCGTGGTTATATGCACCTTCCCAGTGACCGCGGTGCTGAAAAGTTGTTGAGCCTGTGGAACCTAGTAGCGCGGCCTCGCCACCATCATGTCTTTGGGAAGCCTCCGTTTCCACTACCCTGTAACATTGGAGTAGCAGCAGTATAGGCAGAGCCGAGAATTAGTAACATTTCAGCAGTAAGAGTATGCACAAACCCCTGTAACATTTCATGGGCAGCAGTGATGACAGACCCCACTAACATTTCATTTGCAGCAGTATACACAGACCCCAGTAACATTTCAGTAGTATCAGTATAGACAGACCCCAGTAACAGTTCAGTAGTATAAGTCTAGACAGACCCCAGTAACATTTCAGTTCCAGCAGTATTGACAGACCCCTGTAACATTTCAGTAGTATCAGTTGCGACATGCCCCAGTCACATTTCAGTTCCAGCAGTGCAGACAGACCCCAGTAACAGTAACGTTGAAGCAGTATGGGCAAAGCAGCAGATTCACATTTCCTTGGCAGCAGTGCAGGGAGAGCACAGCATTTGTAACTTTTCAGTAGTAGCAGTATAGTCAGACCCCAGTAACACTTATGTAGAAGCAGTATGGGCAAAGCAGCAGATAAACATTTCCTGGCAGCAGTGTAGGGAGAGCAAAGTATTTGTAACATTTCAGTTGTAGCAGAATAGTCAGACCCCAGTAACAGTTACGTAGAAGCAGTATGGGCAAAGCAGCAGATAAACATTTATCTGACAGCAGTGTATGGAGAGCATAGTATTGGTAAGATTTCAGTAGTAGCAGTATAGACAGGCCCCAGTAACACTTACGTAGAAGCAGTATGGGCAAAGCAGCAGATTCACATTTCCCTGGCAGCAATGTAGGAAGAGCACAGCATTTGTAACATTTCAGTAGTAGCAGTATAGTCAGACCCCAGTAACAGTAACGTAGAAGCAGTATGAGCAAAGCAGCAGATTCACATTTCCCTGGCAGCAGTGTAGGGAGAGCATAGTATTGATAAGATTTTAGTAGTAGCAGTATAGACAGGCCCCAGTAACATTAACGTAGAAGCAGTATGGGCAGAGCCCACTATTAGTTACATTTCTGTTTTAGCAGTATAGACCTGCCCCAGTAACATTTCCGTTGAAGCATTATGGGCAGAGCCCAGTATTAGTAAAATTACAGTAGTAACAGTATACACCAACCAAGGTAACATTTCAGGAGCAGAAGTATCGGCAGACCGAAGTAACATTTCTGTTGCTGAAGTATAGTCAGACCCCTGTAGCATTACTGTGGCAGAAGTATAGGTAGGCAGAACAGAGTTACATTTCTGTAGCAAAAGTGTAGGCCAACCCCAGACACAGTGGTGTACCATGAGTGCAGGCGAAGCCGATAAAAATTACTTGGATTACATTGTAGGCGAGGGCCCGAAAAATTGTTGTACTGACAGTACAAATGTACCCCAGAAAAATTGCCCATGCCCAACCCAGAGGGCAGGTGAAACCCATTAATCGCTTAACGTACTGTGGCTTACTTTTTAACTAGGCCTAGAGGCAGCCCAGTCTAAAAATCAATTGGTTCAGGTGGAAGTTTCAATGCTTTAATGAGAATTGAAACAAATAAATATTATTTAGAAAAGCCTTTTGGCTCACAGAAAAATTGCCCGTTCGCGGTGATTACGAGAGGTTTCAGGAGGAGGAGCCGGAGGAGGAGGACGAATATCATACACAGATTGACAAAAGTCTTTAGGTAGCGCTGCTGTCCGCTGGTGGAGAAGAGAAGTCTGGGGAAATCCAGGCTTTATTCATCTTTATGAGTGTAAGCCTGTCGGCGCTGTCAGTTGACAGGCGGGTACGCTTGTCCGTGATGATTCCCCCAGCTGCACTAAACACTCTCTCTGACAAGACGCTAGCCGCAGGGCACGCCAACACCTCCAGGGCATACAGCGCGAGTTCGGGCCACATGTCCAGCTTTGACACCCAGTAGTTGTACGGAGCAGAGCGTCACGGAGGACGGTGGTACGATCGGCTGCGTACTCCCTCACCATCTTCTTACAGTGCTCCCTCCGACTCAAACTGGACTGGGGAGGTGTGAGACAGTCTTGCTGGGGAACCAAAAAGCTGGCAAAGGCCTTGGAGAGTGTTCCCCTGCCTGCGCTGAGCATGCTGCCTGATTTCCGCGCCTCCCCTGCTACTTGGCCCTCGGAACTGCGCCTTCTGCCACTAGCACTGTCAGATGGGAAGTTTACCATCAGTTTGTCCACCAGGGCCCTGTGGTATTGCATCACTCTCAAACCCCTTTCCTTTTCGGGAATGAGAGTGGAAAGGTTCTCCTTATACCGTGGGTCAAACAGTGTGTACACCCAGTAATCCGTAGTGGCCAGAATGCGTTTAACACGAGGGTCACGAGAAAGGCATGCTAACATAAAGTCAGCCATGTGTGCCAGGGTACCTGTACGCAACATATGGCTGTCTCACTAGGAAGATCACTTTGAGTATCCTCCTCCTCCTCCTCCTCCTCCTCCTCAGGCCATACACGCTGAATGGATGAGAGGCAAGCAACATGGGTACCCTCTACAGTGGGCCCAGCTGTCTCTTCCTCCTTAGGCTCCTCCCCCTCCTCCTCCTCCATGCGCTAAGATATAGACATGAGGGTGCTCTGACTATCCAGTGACATACTGTCTTCCCCCACCTCCGTTTCTGCCCGCAAAGCATCAGTCTTTATGCTTTACAGGGAACTTCTCAACAGGCATAGCAGGGGAATGGTGACGCTAATGATTGCAGCATCGCCGCTCACCATCAGGGTGGACTCCTCAAAGTTTCCAAGGACGTGGCAGATATCCGCCATCCAGGTCCACTCCTCTGTAAAGAATTGAGGAGGCTGACTCCCATTTCGTCGCCCATGTTGGAGTTGGTATTCCACTATAGCTCTACGCTGCTCATACAGCCGGGAGAACATGTGAAGTGTAGACTTCCACAGTGAGGGCACGTCGCAAAGCAGTCGGTGCACTGGCAGCGTCCGTGTTGGACTTGCGGAAATGTACGCTGACCCGGCGCACCTTGCCGAGGAGGTCTGACAAGTGTGGGTAGCCTTTCAGAAACCGCTGAACCACCAAATTAAAGACGTGGGCCAGGCATGGCCTGTGCGTGAGGCTGCTGAGCTGCAGAGCCGCCACCAGGTTACGGCCGTTGTCACACACGACCATGCCCGTTTGGAGGCTCAGTGGCGAAAGCCAGCGGTCGGTCTGCTCTGTCAGACCGTGCAACAGTTCGTGGGCCGTGTGCCTCTTCTCTCCTAAGCTGAGTAGTTTCAGCACGGCCTGCTGACGCTTGCCCACCGCTGTGCTGCCGCACCGCGCGACACCGATTGCTGGCGACGTGCTGCTGCTGACAAGTCTTGATTGCGAGGTAGAGGTTGCGTTGGAGGAGGAAGGTTTAGTGGAGGTGGCATACACCGCCGCAGATACTAGCACCGATCTGGGACCCGCAATTCTGGGGGTGGGTAGTACATGAGCGGTCCCAGGCTCTGATTCGGTCCCAGCCTCCACTAAATTCACCCAATGTGCCGTCAGGGAGATATAGTGGCCCTGCCCGCCTGTGCTTGTCCACGTGTCCGTTGTTAAGTGGACCTTGCCAGTAACTGAGTTGGTGAGGGCGCGTACGATGTTGCGTGAGACGTGGTCGTGCAGGGCTGGGACGGCACACCGTGAAAAATAGTGGAGACTGGGGACAGAGTAGCGCGGGGCTGCCGCCGCCATCATGTTTTTGAACGCCTCAGATTTCACCAGCCTGTAGGGGAGCATCTCCAGGCTGATCAATTTGGCTATGTGGACATTTAAAGCTTGAGCGTGCGGGTGTGTGGCGGCGTATTTGCGCTTTCGCTCCAACGCTCCAGACATTGCTGGATGGGGCCGAGGACAGCGGAGGTGAGGGTGTGGGTCCAGGCCAGGAGACAGTCGTGCCTGTGTCGTGAGAGGTGGGTTGGATCTCAGTGGCAGGTTGGGGCCCAGGGGGAGAGGCAGTGGTGCAAGCTGGAGGCGGTGAACGGCCTTCGTCCCACCTTGTGGGGTGCTTGGCCATCATATGCCTGTGCATACTGGTGGTGGTGGCTCCTCGGCTGATCTTGGCGCGACAAAGGTTGCACACCACTGTTCGTCGGTCGTCCGCCGTCTCAGTGAAAAACTGCCACACCTTAGAGCACCTTGGCCTCTGCACGGTAGCTTGGCGTGAGGGGGTGCTTTGGGAAACAGCTGGTGGATTATTCGCTCTTGCCCTGCCTCTACCCCTGGCCTCCCCACTGCCTCTTCCAACCTGTCTTGCGGCTGCAATTGCCTCCCCCTCTGAAGACCTGTCCTCAGTTGGCTTATCACACCAGGTGGGGTCAGTCACCTCATCGTCCAGCGGCCCTTCCTCCGAATCCTCTGTGCGCTCCTCCCTCTGACTTACTGCCCTCACTACTACCTCACTGATAGACAACTGTTTCTCATTGTCATCGTCCTCCTCACCCACTGAAAGCTCTTGAGACAGTTGCCGGAAGTCCCCAGTCTCATCCCCCGGAACCCGGGAACTTTCCAAAGGTTGGGCATCGGTCACGACAAACTCCTCCGGTGGGAGAGGAACCATTGTTGAGCAATCTGGGCAGGGGCCCGAGAACAGTTCCTGGGAGTCTGCCTGCTCCTCAGAATGTGTAATTTTCATGGAGTGAGGAGGCTGGGAGGAAGGAGGAGCAGCAACCAGAGGATTCAGAGTTGCAGCAGTGGACAGCGTAGAAGACTGGGTGGTCGATACATTGCTGGATGCGCTTTGTGCCATCCACGACAGGACCTGCTTACACTGCTGATTTTTTAATAAAGGTCTACGACGTGGACCCAAAAATTGCGATATGAAGCTGGGGACCCCAGAAACTGTCCTCTCTCCTACTCCTGCAGCAGCCGGCTGCGATTCACCTGGACCAGGAATTCGTCCTATGCCCACACCCTCACTTGGGACTCCGCGTCCTCGACCGCGTCCACGTCCTCTGACCCTACCCCTACCCCTCAGCATGCTGGATTAAAAATCGAGCAGAGACAGAGCGGTGTAAAAATGTTTGTGAATTATTGCCGCGCAGTTGGTAGCTGCCAGCGGTAATATAACGCTAAATGAAGCCAGAGATAAATTATAAGGAAGGCTGCACTTAGGCCTAGCTGTGAACTTTGCAGTTTGGATGGACGTGAAGTCCCACAGGCCACGCAGGCAAATGCACTGGGTCACCGGTAGCCGTAAAAAGGAATTTTTAAAAAAATCTCCTTATTTTACTATGCAATGCAGGCTGAAGCTATGCAGTGTGTATTGCACTTTCAATCCATGGGCGTCGGGCAGACCGTGAACTTCTGAGACAGCACATGTATAACACAGAGCGTTGTAGAAAATGTGTGGTTTTTGGCATACACTTAGAGGCAGACTGCAGTGAGGCAACGCAAAGTGCGGACAGAAATATGTTTAAATGAAGGCTGCACGCAGGCTCTGCTGTGCAATACAGAGGTACTACAACTCCCAGCAACCACGGAGTTAAATGTACACGGTCACAGGTTGCCCTAAGAAGAACCATTGGGGTTCTTGTTGACAGGATTCTACACTACCACTGTCCCTGCCTGACCAATACTGCCCCTATACTCAAGTACAGATGCAGCCTGAGAACGCTACAGCCTGTACGCCCGATATACATAAAAAAAAAAAAATTGTGCAAAAGTGCTCACAGCAGCTACTACAGGTACTACAACTCCCAGCAACCACGGAGTTAAATGTACACGGTCACCGGTTGCCCTAAGAAGAACCGTTGGGGTTCTTGTAGACAGAATTCTACACTACCACTGTCCCTGCCTGACCAATACTGCCCCTATACTCAAGTACAGACTGCAGCCTGAGAACGCTATAGCCTGCACGCCCGATATACATTAAAAAAAATTGTGCAAAACTGCTCGCAGCAGCCACAACAGTAATGCACTAGGTGAGCTGTGGCCCTAAGAAGGACCGTTGTGGTTCTTGAAGATGCTAACACTGTCCCTATAGCAGCAGCATCAGCAGCACTGTCCCTGATCTCTCTTAGCGTGTGTCTGTGGCGAGCCGCGGGCGGGGCAGATTTAAATACTCGGGGTGTCACTTGATCTTGCCAGCCACTCACTGCAGGGTGGTGGGATAGGGCTGGAACGTCACAGGAGGAAGTTGTAATGCCTTCCCTGTGTTTCTATTGGCCAGAAAAGGGCGCAAATTACTCAGGGAAGGATATGTAATGGAGTTGAGTGCCGCGTGGTGCTCGTCTCGAGTAACGAGCATCTCGAACACACTAATACTCGAACGAGCATCAAGCTCGGACGAGTGCGCTCGCTCATCTCTAATCCCAATGCTTTCGCAAAGGGGCCCTTTGAGAAAGCAGATGCTAAACATGCGTTGGGGCTCAGGATACAGGTCTTGACTAGGATGTGGTAACAGCTTTGCA
Organism: Eleutherodactylus coqui; assembly: GCF_035609145.1. Classification (NCBI taxonomy): domain Eukaryota; kingdom Metazoa; phylum Chordata; class Amphibia; order Anura; family Eleutherodactylidae; genus Eleutherodactylus; species Eleutherodactylus coqui. The sequence continues at coordinate 28,995,866 of NC_089848.1, read as the reverse complement.
TTTATACTTTGTGTGATCTGAGAGTCTTAATTTATTGCCTTGTTTGTCTGGCTTGTATTATACTGTATATGACTTAGTAGATACGTTATTGTATTTATTGCTATCCTATCTATACCATGAATATATTTTTATTCTATTGTTTAAGTCTAGAGATGAGCGAGCACCAAAATGCTCGGGTGCTCGTTACTCGGGACGAAATTTTCGCAATGTTCGAGGGTTCGTTTCGAATAACGAACCCCATTGAAGTCAATGGGCGACCCGAGCATTTTTGTATTTCGCCGATGCTCGCTAAGGTTTCCATGTGTGAAAATCTGGGCAATTCAAGAAAGTGATGGGAACGACACAGCAACGGATAGGGCAGGCGAGGGGCTACATGTTGGGCTGCATCTCAAGTTCACAGGTCCCACTATTAAGCCACAATACCGGCAAGAGTGGGCCCCCCCCCTCCCAACAACTTTTACTTCTGAAAAGCCCTCATTAGCAATGCATACCTTAGCTAAGCACCACACTACCTACAACAAAGCACAATCACTGCCTGCATGACACTCTGCTACCACTTCTCCTGGGTTACATGCTGCCCAACCCCCCTCCCCCCTGCACGACGCAGTGTCCACAGCGCACACCAAACTGTCCCTGCGCAGCCTTCAGCTGCCCTCATGCCACACCACCCTCATGTCTATTTATGTGCGTCTGCCATGAGGAGGAACTGCAGGCACACACTGCAGAGGGTTGGCACGGCTAGGCAGCGACCCTCTTTAAAAGGGGCGGGGCGATAGCCCACAATGCTGTACAGAAGCAATGAGAAATAGAATCCTGTGCCACCGCCATCAGGAGCTGCACACGTGGGCATAGCAATGGGGAACCTATGTGCCACACACTATTCATTCTGTCAAGGTGTCTGCATGCCCCAGTCAGACTGGTAATATGTACCTTAACAGTAACTGCGTTGGTGGTAATGTGGTGGTGACTGCGGACCTAGTAGCGCGGTTGTATTTTGTTGGTTTTCGGAATGTGGCCAGGATTAAGTGGGCCGTGGCGGGGGGATGGTGGGGGGGCTCTCTTGTTGTGTCGGTAAAGGTGAAATTCTTGGACTGCCACCAGACGAACCAATGCAAAGGCATTTGCCAAGAATGTTTTCATTGTTGGAGGAGGAGGGGGATGTTTTTGAGGCACGACGTGTCCTCTCCACGTGTCCGTGGTTATATGCACCTTAACAGTAACCGCGTTGGTGGTAATGTGGTGGTGACTGCGGACCTAGTAGCGCGGTTGTATTTTGTTGGTTTTCGGAATGTGGCCAGGATTAATTGGGCCGTGGCGGGGGGATGGTGGGGGGGCTCTCTTGTTGTGTCGGTAAAGGTGAAATTCTTGGACTGCCACCAGACGAACCAATGCAAAGGCATTTGCCAAGAATGTTTTCATTGTTGGAGGAGGAGGGGGATGTTTTTGAGGCACTACGTGTCCTCTCCACGTGTCCGTGGTTATATGCACCTTAACAGTAACCGCGTTGGTGGGAAATGGCCTCGCCGCCATCATGTCTTTGGGAAGCCTCTGTTTCCACACCCCAGAGACATACCATTAGCAGCGGTATAGGCAGAGCCCATAATTCGTAACATTTCAGCCGTAGCATTAGGACAGACCCCACTTAAATATCACTAGCAGCATTATAGGGGGAGCACAGTATTAGTTCCATTTCAGTAATAGTAGCACTCAAGACAGGCCCCAGTAACAATTCCGAAGCAGCAGTATAGTGGGAGCGCAGTCTTCGTTCCATTTCAGTAATAGTAGCACTCAAGACAGGCACCAGTAACAATTCCGAAGCAGCAGTATAGTGGGAGCGCAGTCTTCGTTCCATTTCAGTAATAGTAGCACTCAAGACAGGCCCCAGTAACAATTCCGAAGCAGCAGTATAGGAGGAGCATAGTCTAAGTTCCATTTAAGTAATAGTAGCAGCCTACACAGGCCCCAGGAACAATTCCGAAGCAGCAGTATAGTGGGAGCGCAGTCTTAGTTCCATTTCAGTAGCTGCAGTATAGCCAAGGCCCAAGTTACATTTATGTAGCTAAAGTGTAGGCCAACCCCACACACCTTTCTGTACCATGAGTGCAGGCGAAGAACATAGAAATTGCTATGATTACACTGTAGGTGAGGGCCCAAAAAAATTGGTGTACCAACAGTACTAATGTACCTCAGTAAAAATTGGCCATGCCCAACCAAGAGGGCAGGTGAAACCCATTAATCGCTTTGGTTAATGTGGCTTAAGTGGTAACTAGGCCTGGAGGCAGCCCAGTTTAACGAAAAATTGGTTCAAGTTAAAGTTCCAACGCTTTTAAGAGCATTGAAACGTATAAAAATTAAAAAAAAAAATTATATGAGTGAGCCTTGTGGCCCTAAGAAAAATTGCCCGTTCAGCGTGATTACGTGAGGTTTCAGGGGGAAGAGCAGGAGGAGGAGGAGGAATATTATACACAGACTGATGAAGCAGAAATGTCCCCGTTTTGGATGGTGAGAGAGAACGATGCTTCCATCCGCCGGTGCAGCCTACGTATTGCTTAGGTATCGCTGCTGTCCGCTGGTGGAGAAGAGAAGTCTGGGGAAATCCAGGCTTTGTTCATCTTGATGAGTGTTAGCCTGTCGGCACTGTCGGTTGACAGGCGGGTACGCTTATCTGTGATGATTCCCCCAGCTGCACTAAACACCCTCTCCGACAAGACGCTAGCCGCAGGACAAGCAAGCACCTCCAGGGCATACAGCGCTAGTTCAGGCCACGTGTCCAGCTTCGACACCCAGTAGTTGTAGGTGGCAGAGGCGTCACGGAGGACGGTCGTGCGATCGGCTACGTACTCCCTCACCATCCTTTTACAGTGCTCCTGCCGACTCAGCCTTGACTGGGGAGCGGTGACACAGTCTTGCTGGGGAGCCATAAAGCTGTCCAGGCCCTTAAAGACTGTTGCACTGCCTGGGCTGTACATGCTGCTCGATCTCCGCACCTCCCCTGCTACCTGGCCCTCGGAACTGCGCCTTCTGCCACTAGCGCTGTCGGGTGGGAATTTTACCATCAGCTTGTCCGCAAGGGTCCTGTGGTATAGCAACACTCTCGAACCCCTTTCCTCTTCGGGAATGAGAGTGGGAAGGTTCTCCTTATAGCGTGGGTCGAGCAGTGTGTACACCCAGTAATCCGTAGTGGCCAGAATGCGTGTAACGCGAGGGTCACGAGAAAGGCATCCTAACATGAAGTCAGCCATGTGTGCCAGGGTACCTGTACGCAACACATGGCTGTCTTCACTAGGAAGATCACTTTCAGGATCCTCCTCCTCCTCCTCCTCAGGCCATACACGCTGAAATGATGACAGGCAAGCAGCATGGGTACCGTCAGCAGTGGGCCAAGCTGTCTCTTCCCCCTCCTCCTCATCCTCCTCATGCTCCTCCTCCTCCTCCTGAACGCGCTGAGATATAGACAGGAGGGTGCTCTGACTATCCAGCGACATACTGTCTTCCCCCGGCTCTGTTTCCGAGCGCAAAGCGGCTGCCTTTATGGTTTGCAGGGAACTTCTCAAGATGCATAGCAGAGGAATGGTGATGCTAATGATTGCAGCATCGCCGCTCACCACCTGGGTAGACTGCTCAAAGTTTCGAAGGACCTGGCAGATGTCTGCCAACCAGGCCCACTCTTCAGAAAATAATTGAGGAGGCTGACTCCCACTGCGCCGCCCATGTTGGAGTTGGTATTCCACTATAGCTCTACGCTGCTCATAGAGCCTGGCCAACATGTGGAGCGTAGAGTTCCACCGTGTGGGCACGTCGCACAGCAGTCGGTGCACTGGCAGATTAAAGCGATGTTGCAGTGTCTGCAGGGTGGCAGCGTCCGTGTGGGACTTGCGGAAATGTGCGCAGAGCCGGCGCACCTTTACGAGCAGGTCTGACAAGCGTGGGTAGCTTTTCAGAAAGCGCTGAACCACCAAATTAAAGACGTGGGCCAGGCATGGCACGTGCGTGAGGCTGCCGAGCTGCAGAGCCGCCACCAGGTTACGGCCGTTGTCACACACGACCATGCCCGGTTGGAGGCTCAGCGGCGCAAGCCAGCGGTCGGTCTGCTCTGTCAGACCCTGCAGCAGTTCGTGGGCCGTGTGCCTCTTATCTCCTAAACTGAGTAGTTTCAGCACGGCCTGCTGACGCTTGCCCACCGCTGTGCTGCCACGCCGCGCGACACCGACTGCTGGCGACGTGCTGCTGCTGCTGGCACATCTTGATTGCGAGGTAGAGGTTGCGGAGGAGGAGGAGGAGGGTGCTTTAGTGGAGGAAGCATACACCGCCGCAGATACCAGCACCGAGCTGGGGCCCGCAATTCTGGGGGTGGGTAGGACGTGAGCGGTCCCAGGCTCTGACTCTGACCCAGCCTCAACTAAATTCACCCAATGTGCCGTCAGGGAGATGTAGTGGCCCTGGCCGCCTGTGCTTGTCCACGTGTCCGTTGTTAAGTAGACCTTGGCAGTAACCGCGTTGGTGAGGGCGCGTACAATGTTGCGGGAGACGTGGTCGTGCAGGGCTGGGACGGCACATCGGGAAAAGTAGTGGCGACTGGGAACTGAGTAGCGCGGGGCCGCCGCCTCCATCATACTTTTGAAGGACTCCGTTTCCACAACCCTATGCGGCAGCATCTGAAGGCTGATAAATTTGGCTATGTGGACGGTTAACGCTTGAGCGTGCGGGTGCGTGGCGGCGTACTTGCGCTTGCGCTCAAACACTTGCGCTAGCGACGGCTGGACGGTGCGGTGCGAGACATTGGTGGATGGGGCCGAGGACAGTGGAGGTGAGGGTGTGGGTGCAGGCCAGGAGACGGTAGTGCCTGTGTCCTCAGAGCGGGGTTGGATCTCAGTGGCAGGTTGGGGCACAGGGGGAGAGGCAGCGGTGCAAACCGGAGGCGGTGAATGGCCTTCGTCCCACCTTGTGGGGTGCTTGGCCATCATATGTCTGCGCATGCTGGTGGTGGTGAGGCTGTTGGTGGTGGCTCCCCGGCTGATCTTGGCGCGACAAAGGTTGCACACCACTGCTCGTCGGTCGTCAGGCGTCTCTGTGAAAAACTGCCAGACCTTAGAGCACCTCGGCCTCTGCAGGGTGGCATGGCACGAGGGGGCGCTTTGGGAAACACTTGGTGGATTATTCGGTCTGGCCCTGCCTCTACCCCTGGCCACCGCACTGCCTCTTGCAACCTGCCCTGCTGCTGCCCGTGCCTCCCCCTCTGAAGACCTGTCCTGTGTAGGCGTTGCACACCAGGTGGGGTCAGTCACCTCATCGTCCTGCTGCTCTTCCTCCGAATCCTCTGTGCGCTCCTCCCTCGGACTTACTGCCCTTACTACTATCTCACTGCAAGACAACTGTGTCTCATCGTCATCGTCCTCCTCACCCACTGAAAAGTCTTGAGACAGTTGCCGGAAGTCCCCAGCCTCATCCCCCGGACCCCGGGAACTTTCGAATGGTTGGGCATCAGTGACGATAAACTCCTCTGCTTGGAGAGGAACCACTGCTGCCCAATCTGAGCAGGGGCCCGAGAATAGTTCCTGGGAGTCTGCTCGCTCCTGAGCATGTGTCATTGTAGTGGAGTGAGGAGGCTGGGAGGAAGGAGGAGTAGCAGCCAGAGGATTTGGATTTGCAGCACTGGACGGCGCAGAACTGTGGGTGGATGATAGCTTGCTCGAAGCACTTTCTGCCATCCACGACAGGACCTGCTCACACTGCTCATTTTCTAATAAAGGTCTCCCGCGTGGACCCATTAATTGGGCGATGAATGTGGGGACGCCAGAAACGTGCCTCTCTCCTAATCGCGCAGCAGTCGGCTGCGATACACCTTGATCAGGAGCTCGCCCTATGCCCACACCCTCACTTGGGCCTACGCGTCCTCGGCCACGTCCACGTCCACGTCCTCTAGGCTTACCCCTACCCCTCAGCATGCTGTATTACCAGTGATTTCCCAGGCAGCAAATAAATTGGCGCAAGCCTGCAGGACAAATACAATTTTTCCCTTTTTGGGAAACGGAGGGCCCACTGACTATATTCAATCAGATAAGACATGTGTTGCACAGAAATGCAGTTATATGAAGTGCAGAAGAGCGGAGACTTTTCACAGGCAGCAAATAAATTGGCGCAAGCCTGCAGGACAAATACAATTTTTCCCTTTTTGGGAAACGGAGGGCCCACTGACTATATTCAATCAGATAAGATATGTGTTGCACAGAAATGCAGTTATATGAAGTGCAGCAGAGCGGAGACTTTTCACAGGCAGCAAATAAATTGGCGCAAGCCTGCAGGACAAATACAATTTTTCCCTTTTTGGGAAACGGAGGGCCCACTGACTATATGCAATCAGATAAGATATGTGTTGCACAGAAATGCAGTTATATGAAGTGCAGCAGAGCGGAGACTTTTCACAGGCAGCAAATAAATTGGCGCAAGCCTGCAGGACAAATACAATTTTTCCCTTTTTGGGAAACGGAGGGCCCACTGACTATATGCAATCAGATAAGATATGTGTTGCACAGAAATGCAGTTATATGAAGTGCAGAAGAGCGGAGACTTTTCACAGGCAGCAAATAAATTGGCGCAAGCCTGCAGGACAAATACAATTTTTCCCTTTTTGGGAAACGGAGGGCCCACTGACTATATTCAATCAGATAAGATATGAGTTGCACAGAAATGCAGTTATATGAAGTGCAGCAGAGCGGAGACTTTTCACAGGCAGCAAATAAATTGGCACAAGCCTGCAGGACAAATACAATTTTTCCCTTTTTGGGAAACGGAGGCCCACTGACTATATTCAATCAATAATATATGTCTTCTGGCCCTGCCTACACAATTCTCTCCCTGTAGTATTACTGCAAGGCGCAATGCTCTGCAGACAGACGATTTTGAAAAGAAAAAAATATGCAACACTGCTAACAGCAGCCTGCACAGTACTGCACACGGATAGATGTGGCCCTAAGAAGGACCGTTGGGGTTCTTGAAGCCTACACTCACTCCTAACACTCTCCCTACCTAACCACCACTTCTGTCCCTGGACTATTACTGCAAGGCGCAATGCTCTGCAGACTGCCGATTTTGAAAAAAAAATAAATTGTGCAACACTGCTAACAGCACCCTCCACAGTACTGCACACGGATAGATGTGGCCCTGAGAAGGACCGTTGGGGTTCTTGAAGCCTACACTCACTCCTAACACTCTCCCTACAGCAGCACCAGCAGCAGCACTTTCCCTCAGCTAACTCACAAGACATCTGAGGCGAGCCGCGGGAGGGGCCGACTTTTATACTCGGGTGACATCTGATCTCCCCAGCCACTCACAGCAGGGGGGTGGTATAGGGCTTGAACGTCACAGGGGGAAGTTGTAATGCCTTCCCTGTCTTTCAATTGGCCAGAAAAGCACGCTAACGTCTCAGAGAGGAAACTGAAAGTAACCCGAACACCGCGTGGTGCTCGTTAAGAGTAACGAGCATCCCGAACACCCTAATATTCGTACGAATATCAAGCTCGGACGAGTACGTTCGCTCATCTCTATTTAAGTCCTGTTCCTGCAATCCAGATCCTCATTGTTTCCCACTATATATATGTTTTTAACTATTATTATGTTTTGTAATAAAGTTTATCTATTTTCATTACTATAAGCTCTATGTGTGGATCCATTTTTGTGTCCTCATAATTAATATACAATGTAATGAACAGCATGTTCTATCTGGGCACATATTACACCTGCATACATGTCACTATAGTACATGGCTATGGTCGGCACGCAGCCTGTACACAATGTCATTGCACCCTGCCAGATATGTTCTTGTGAGCCCGGCCTAAGGGCTTTTTATCACAGGAGTGTATATCGGCCGCCATTTTCATGGCCAGACGATATATGCTACCATATGAGCTGTCTTCCCCCTTCCCTCCCCCTCGCTGCCTGTCTGCCTCTCTCCTCCCCTCTGGCTGTTTGCAATGGGAGAGGGCTGGATGGGGGTGGAGCTAAGCCCCTCCTGCACCCTCCCATTGCTGGCTGCGGACAAGGGGAGCGGGCGGGAGCTTAGTTCCACCCCCACCACGCCCTCTTCCATTGCCAACAGCCTGAGGGGAGGAGAGAGGCAGAGATCTGCACCATTTGCTGTGGATTTTGACTAGGACCCGCAGCAGACTACATCCCAGAAACTGAAGGGGGGAAATCTTCTTTGAATCCTCATTAAAATCCACCCATCGTGCCCTTAGTCATGGCATACTAGTGAGTGTGTATGCACGGAATGAACACAAGAGGCCACCAATTAAGTTGCATCCATTAACCCCTTAAGACGAAGCCTGTTTGCGCCTTAGTGATGGAGCCAAATTTTGGAAATCTGTCACTTAACATATCATAACTCCGTAAAGGCTTTGTATATCCAAGTGATTCTGACATTGTTTTTTTCGCCACATGTTGTACTTCAGTTTGGTTGTAAAAATAGACCCATGGAATTAAAAGTGCCAATATTGGGAACATTTAAAAAAAAGGCATTTTGCTTACAATTTTAACTGTAATATCTAAAATATGTGCAAACATACCGTACAAATTTTTGCTAAGATATATATTTCCATCTGTTTACTTTATTCTGGGCGCACGTTTGAAAAACTTTCGTGTTTTTTAACCATTTAGGAGACGTACAAATTTAACATTACTTTTCAGCATTTTGAGTAACATTTTGTTTTCCTGCCCCAAGCCAAGATTGCAAAGGCTCACAGGTGTCAAAATGATAGATACCCCAACAAATGACACTATTTTAAGAACTACACACCTTAATGTATTCACTGAGGGGGTCAGGAGTATTTTGACCCCACTGTTTTTTTTCAGGAATTAATTCAATTTAGAGGAGAAAAAAGAAATTCATATTTTGGCAAATATGTCATTTTAAAGACATATTTTTTTCCTATAGCGCACATGCAAATTAGGATTGACACCCCGAAATGGATTCCCCCCGTTTGTCCTGTTTTCAGAAACAAACCCATTGTGGCCCTAATATTATGTCTGGGTGTACAATGGGGCCCAAAATGAAGGAGTAGTCAGTGTCTTTTAGAACATAGATTTTGCTTGAAGGCCTTTTATGCCCCATAGCCCTCTTGTAGAGCTCCTGAGCAGCGAAAACCATAGAGAACCGCCACAAATGACCCCATTTTAAAAACTAGACCCCTTAATGAATTTATCTAGGGGTGTACTGCCCATTTTGACACCACAGTTTTTGAATGAATTTAAGCAAAGCAGAAGGAAACATTTGTGATTTTCATTTTTTGGGCAATTCTGTCATTTTAAAAACAGCTTTTTTTGTACAGCACACACATGAATGAAGACTTGCACCCCAAAATGGATACCCCTGTTCTCCCGTGTTTAGAGACATACTCACTGTGGCCCTAATTTTATGTCTGGATGCACAACGGGGCCCAAAATGAAAGGAGTAGTTGGTGGCTTTCAGAACAGAAATTTTGCATGAAGGTGATTTAGGCCCCATTGACCACTTGTAGAGCCCTTTTTGAATTTTGAATTTCCCGAGGCACGAGCCCCTTTGTGCATGCACCCAATGAATGACATTGGGCGGGCATGTGCAGAAGGGGACTTCATGTCCCTGAAGACCGGAACATCATGGAGGACCCGGGGTGAGTATTTTTACCTCCCCCATGGATCTGATCCATGAGGGGAGGTGAAAGTTGAATTTTTTAAAAACTTTTTACAACTTTTTCGTTTCCATTGGATAGCGGCGATCACAGGTCCGGGGACCGGTGGCATCTCCTGGTTCCTGGCTACCTTCAGGAGCTGGGAGCCAGGAGATTTTAAATTTGCCGAGGTTCCCCGTCTTCTGCACATGCGCGTGATGTCATCCGTCTGTCGCGCATGCGCAAAAGAGCGGCGGCGGGTCCCGGGCAGCTAAATCTTTTACTTTTTTCTTCACTTTATTTCGATCGGCGCTATCGATTGGCGCAGTTGCATCAACTCTTTCTATGCCCTAAACTTCTAAGTAAAAGAAAGCCCCATTCTGAACCCCAGCAAAGTGGTGAGAAGCTACAATACATGTTTATCACGGATTTTGGGAATGTCAGATAAATGTTAATGGATCCATATTTTCAGGCAGTCAGCAGTGCAGCTAACAGGTCACATGTGTTCAGTGTTACAACTGATACATTGTTGCATGCGGATGTGAATTGTTGGGAGACTTGCAGCACCTTGTAGTAGATACATGTGTAACCTTTATAATGTAACCATGTGGCTCCTCGCAGTAAGCACACTGGAGGAAGCTCAGGGCTCACATGTCAATCCTTGATTTAGAGCCTCAAAGAAAGCGGATCCTAATACGCTGCACATAGAAATGCATAGGGCTCACGCTGTGTGGTAGGCCAAGAGAAAGACCATGCTGCGATCTATTTCTCGCAGGTATCTACACGCAATGTTTACACGCTAATGTGAATGGATCAATAAAAGCCCATTTATGTAAATTGACTTCACCGTGTGTCACGCGGCCGTGCATTGCATGTGTAATACACAATAAAAGCGCTCCCATGAGCCCTTATCAAACAAGACCACAAGGAGGCGGGGCTTATGCAGATTTATGGAACAGGGCATTTATAGTCAATTTTGAGAACTTTCTCAGGTGGACGGGGACAGAAATATCCAGCAATTTGGCATTCAAGTGTTAGGCCGGTCTCACACTCGACGCTTTTAACCGCGATTAGTGCGGCATTCTGAGCGCAGTGATTAGTGCGCCGTTCTTAGCACCGCGCTAACCACAGTACAACACCGCCATTGATTTCCATTAGGCCTCGCAGACCAGTGCTGTTTGTTCTTTTTATCAGTGTTTTCGTGGTTTTTAACGTAACCCATCACCCGTCACAGTGTTGGGGTGTGTTAAAAAGCGCTGTAAAGCTTTGCACTATGCATTCAAAAATGGCGCTCAAAATCTTGGTAAAATGCCGCAGTTTTGAGCGGCGTCTAACTCAACGTAAGTGTGAGAGCGGCCTTAGGAATTTATTGTCCACCGAAAGAAAATACGAGCTTCCTCTAAGATTGTCTGTGTGTATTGCGCCTTTAGGGTTATAAAAAAAACACCACGGATTTCCTGGACCTTTTTTTCCAAGTGCCTTTTGGTGGCGCTTTTTTTGAACGCACATCTTTTTATTTCCACTATTTCATTTGTTACAGAGAAGCCTGGAGGAAAACACCAGAAGAAGCATCTCACCTCCAGAATGGGGCGAGTTTGAAAAAAATGCCATGGACTTCAAAAATGTACCAAAAGTTATGAAAAACAACACAAAACATGTGGTGTTTGTAGCGCATTTCGTGTTCCATATTGACCTATAGCTAACAAATGGACATGGCATTTTTTGCTGCAGAAGAACGCCAGTGTCAAAATCACAAAAAACATGATATTTGTGAAGAGACTTCATGTGACACCGGTCTGGGAAAGGATTCCACTTAATGATGATACTGCGCCTTTAAGAAAAGCCCTTCCAGTAACTCTCTGCACTGTGATGTCACAGTAACCATTGTTCTGTAAGCGGTTCTAGAACACTGACCGCTAGAACATAAGGGACCGACACTCAGGTATTCCTCACACTTCATCCTTTACGGGTGAAGAGATATGCACTCCGTGTGTATCTCCCGGCGATTATGTTACGTCAACGTGATTCGCCAATCTGTGAGACAGAAAGGATCTCCTCATCTGATAAGGTACAGTAGGGGTATAATAACTGCATTCCATCACTTGTAGATTGATTTGATTGCAGATTTCCTCATCCCTATTGGTTTTAAAGAGGAAAATCTGCAACAAATCCGCCGTCATCCCCACGGAAACGGACATATTGTGGATGTAATAATCCGCACTACGCGCCAATTTCCACAGCCGGTGGATGATATTTGTTGGGATCTCATCTACTTTACTGCTAAGGAATTCTGGGGATTTTCTATTCAAAAATTGCGTAACATTTCTTTCCCGTATGGATGTTCTTAGGCGAGCGGGAGCACAAGGAGGCGGGGCTTATGCATTTATAGCGAATAGTAAGGGCTTTCCTGGGTGCATGGGGGGGGGGGGGGTGAGGAATGTTCTGTAATTTAATATTCAGGTGTTAGAAGTAAATATTGTGTGAATTAACAATTTATCTACCACAAATAAGGTTTTAAAAGGATTCCACTTAATGATGATTTTTGCGCCATTACACCAGAATTTTACTAACTCTGACAGGTGCTGTTGCCATAGCAACAGTCGTTATAGTTCTGTATTTGAATATTAACCGTTAGGTGACCGACGCACAGCTTATCTTTCCACTTCATTCATTACTGTGAAGTGAGCGTATCCTCCGCGTATCCCCACCGCTCTGACCAGAACTCCAGCATCCGCTAACGATGTCTTTGTATCTAATTCTGCAGATGGGAAATCTATTCCGAAAGGATTTCTCTGGAGAACCAGTTGAAATCGAAGACTCCAAAGTACTGCCCATCAGAGTGGACGTCACCTGTAAGTCACTTTGTTTCTTCTTTCTGCGTCTAGTCAGTATTTTATTAATGTCTGCAGTCTGCAGGGGGTGATACTCTGCAGCCGTCTGGGTGGTCTTGGACCTCTACACGATCGCTGCAGTCACCCTCAAGGCCCATTTAGACACAACGAGAATCGCTTAAAAGTCGCTCAAAGGCGTCTTTTGAGTGATTCTCGTTCTGTCTAAATCCACTGACACCGTGCCCCGACGGTGTCCTGCTCCGCCTGCATATTCTATTTAGGCCTTATTTAGTCATATACCTGGTCCCAGTATGGCGGTATTACACAATCATGATAGTGATGTTATCAGGTTACTTTATGGTGGCCGTATTTAGTCACTGCATGGTAGTGATTAACAGTCACGGTATAGTGATGCTGTCCGGTATAGCGATGCTGTCCGTCCCTGTGGGGGATTCGCCTGCTCTTGCATTATTTTCGGAGACTCCTTGACAATCCAGAAGCTCAGACAGTGCAATGTACAGAAGTAGCAAACGTTAACTTGACTATTCCAACCGCTTTAATTGTGTTAAATGTCAGCTTGAATGTTAACTGTGAATGTGAATGTTTTCTACAGTTCGTCTGTAATCCAACGCTGCTGACTTGTTGGCCGGTCACTAAGGGTATATCATAGGGACGGGACTGGATTATACCATATACTATATTATTACGGGGCATTAAAATTAAAGTAAAATGTACTTTCTTTAGACTTTTGCTAGTTCAGGGAAGCAACAGCAATTAGTAGTTGTTAAATTCTTAAACTAAAAACCACGGGGTAAGAGTGAGTAGCGGTAATGATGAAGATCGCCTTCCCTGCCGTGTCATTGTATCACATGGATTGGTTTATAAGTGCTCCTCTTATAATGTATATATATTTATTTACAGCATCTTCCGCTAAAGAGGTTCCGCATCAGGCTGCGGCTGATAAACATGCAGAGTGCCGCAAGCGTATTAATCATCTTCTGAAATGCTTTGGAGTCTTTATCAAGATGCGATGCCCAAAACTGGATGTCCGTAGTGCCCCAGGACCAGTCATGTGGCTAAAATTCATAGTTCCCACTCTGACTATGGATGGTGAACAAGAGAAGAGCCTGTTCACCCAGGAACCACAGCGTTCCCATACATGCCAATAGAGCATCAGCTACCACCAAAGAAAATGCAATTATTATGATGCTTCTTTAAATATATACTTGTGTATATAATATAAATAAAGAATTATAAACCCCTTTTCTCGTATCTGCTGTATTTATCCTCCACAAGAGAGAATACGGAGTTCGGGTGGTTTTACATGGAGCAACTATCAGCCGAAAAATCTCTCAAATTAATGATTTCCAGCAGTAGTTGTCCCGTGTAAATCCGGGACCTGACGGGGCGCCATGTGAGGAAGCGCTCAGTAGTCGCTACTCTTCAGCTCACCTAATAGCGTTTTTGCGCAGTGCTTCACGCACCCCCTTGGACATTTGTATTCTATGGGGCCTTTGCTGTGCAAAACGTAGAAAGATCGAGCAGGTCCTATTATTTTCCTCACATGTGAAATGTGCGCACAAAACACATGAGAAGTAACCCGCTGCAATCAGTGGGTCCTATCTATCCTCTGTGTTTTGCGCACAAATACGGTCGGGTGAAGCCGCTCTTGGGCTCTATTCACATCTGCATTAGAGATGACAGCTGTACCGGCGACTATTACTGCTGCACTTTACACAGGAGCGATAGTCGTTCACGTGAATGGAGGCGGCATGCGCCGGGGATCGTTCTGGCCGCCCGCCATCATTCACTGTAAACAGGAGTCGCCCAAAGATTGAGTGACTCTTGTTTCTGCAGCCGACAGTCATTTGGTTTTTGGTCCTGCTGAAAAAACAAGCAACTCCGGTTTGCTTCTCGGTGCCTGACGGCGGCGGCGGCTTGTACACGGGATGACTATTGCCCAAATTCACTGTTTCCAGCAATAATTCAGGTGATAATCTCCCGTGTAAATGTACATTAAGGCTTCATGTCCACGGCCAAAATGGAATCGCGGAATGCGTGCGGGTCACCTGTAGACGATCCGCAGTTCAATATGGCCATAGACAATCATTGGACATGTGGAGGTTATTAAATACCTGCGCATGTCATTTTATCCCAGCGTGCGGATCGCACACGCAGGATAAAAATCACAGCATGCTCCCTTTTCTACGGATTCCTGGATGGACAGCTTCCTTTGAAGACAATGGAAGCCCTCCGATCTGCAGGACACCCGCAGCTGACACTGCGGACGGGCCCCGGATCTGTGAGAAAGCAGGAGATTTAAAAAAAAAGAACTGCACATGCGTGCGGCACGCTGGACGGTGTGTCCACATGCTCCGCACTGCAGAAGAAAAGAAGATCCAGCCAGAACGGAGAAGACCCGCACCGAAGCCGGACAGGTGAGAGAATATCCATGGCTGTGGCACAGGTGGAATCCGCTGTGGGATTCTGCACGTGGACCTAAGGCCTTAGTGTCTGAGCGAGTCAGTGGCCGGCCTGGTACATAATAGGCCACCAGGACTAAACGTGGCAAGTCAAGTTTAGCAGCCTTGTTTGCCAACAAAGAAGAAAAAAAGAAAAGTTATGGTAACATAATGGCTGCAGTAGATTTAACAGGTTATCCATATATATAAAGACGAAAGCCCTCACTTACTCACTCACTGACTGACTTGCCACTAATTCTCCAACTTCCCGATGTCATAGAAACATGAAATTTGGCACGAGCATTGAATATGTCCAAAATAGGAAAAGTGAAGGAGTCACAATGTGATTATTCAATTCTAGCGCAAAAGAACTAGCGTCCAAATTTTACTTACGGAATCTAATTCTCTCACTTCCCAATGTCATAGAAACTTGAAATTTGGCACAAGCATAGATTATGTCATAAATAGGAAAACTTAATGGGACCCAACTCGATTATTCAATTCTAGCACAAAATAACTACCGTCCAAATTTTATGTACGGAATCTAATTCTCCAACTTCTCGGTGTCGTAGAAACATGAAATTTGGCACGAGCATTGAATATGTTAAAAATAGGAAAAGTAAAGGGGTCCCAACTAGATTATTCAATTCTAAGCAAAAAAGAATTAGTGTCCAAATTTTACGTACGTAATCTAATTCTCTCACTTCCTGATGTCATAAAAACTTGAAATTTGGCACAAGCATTGATTATGTCATAAATAGGAAAAGCTAATTTTTACCGCACAAATGTGAAATTTGCCATAACCATTCTTTACCTACTAAATATTGGAAATTTAAAGGGTTGCAACTTGATTATTCAATCCTATGCATAAAAGTAAGTGACCCCCTATGTAAGTTAACTAATAACACACATCTTTACTTCACAAATCTGAAATCTGGCATGACCATTCCTATGTTATGTAACTAATAACATATCTGTACCCCGCAATATATGAGACAGTTATCTTCTCGGCAAAACAAAACGCATTTAGAAATAAAAGTATATACTGACAGGAATAAAACTGACTGTCGTATGTATTGAAAGGCTGTAAAGTACAAAAGGAAGTGGACATGGACTGATGGGATGGAGTATGTCTTTAAGTATAACAAGGGGCTGCAACCTCCAGTCTGGGTAGGAAATTTGAATAAAAAGGGGCGTTACCTTTCAGGGTAAAAATGAGGTGACACATTCTGTGGGGTGACATTTTCACACACAGTCTGAGATAAATCTCTCTCCTATCTGCCTATACACTGAGAGGACTCTATCTGATCTGTGTGTTATGAGCAGCGTGTGAGAGGTGGACATTTTGTGGAGGGAAATTTTTACATACGGTTTGAGAAAAATCCCTCTTCTATCTGCCTATACACTGAGAGGAATCTAACTGGCCTGTATGTAATGAAAAAATATCTCGTCCATCTGGCTATCTTTTCTGTCTGACCTCTTTAAAGGTCCCAGTAGTAATAGTGACCCCTATAGTGGTCCCAGTAGTAATAGTGACCCCTATAGTGGTCGCAGTAGTAATAGTGATCTCTGCAGTGGTCCCAGTAGTAATAGTGACCCCCATAGTGTCCCCAGTAGTAACAGTGACCTCTGCAGTAGTCCCAGTAGTAATAGTGCCCCCATAGTGATCTCAGTAACAACGCCCGGGGGAAGAGTTCACCAGTCACAGACTAAGTGCGGCCTCCAGATCTGAGCTGCAGGTTGGGTATGTGGAATACCTGTTAAGTAGCTGCACAGCCGATGGGCCATCTAAAATGAGGTGGCTGGCCGGATCTGTCCCACAAGCCTTGTGTTTCACATGTGTCGGGAAGTGAGCAGGCTCGCACAGGGGCGCGTACTGGTGCAGTCCAGTGGCAGTGGAGTGAGAGCCTGGAGAAGTGGCTGCCATCTGTCAGCTGGGATAGGGGAGCCAGCCAGAGTAAGCGTTGGATAACATGTGGTATGGCAGCACCACGGCGCTTGGGAGTGCGCACAGGGGACCGGGAACAGCAACCCATATGTTTGAAAGTGAAGCCGGTAGGAAAGGAGCAGCAATAAGCAGGGGATATGGCAGTGGGTAATTGTTGAGCGGGGAAGAGGGAGGAGGGGAAGGAAGGGGAGAGAGTGGGAAGGAGGATTATGGGCTGTTATGCAGAAGCAAGAGGCAGAGTAAATGTCCCTCTGTGTTGGGGGAGGGGCAAGTTAGAGGCCAATTTGCAGCAGAGGCACAAGAGGGGGATCATAGGCATGTGGGGAGGTGTTTTAATGGGTGCATAGCGGGTATTCGAGAAAGGAGGGAGGGCATCAGCCACAAGGAGGGGTAGTATGGATAAGGGTAGGGTGGGAGGGAGTGGTAGCTGGCTGATAGGGAGGGTGAGACAGGGGTGCAAGCTAGGCAGTTCTGAGATCGCAGTTCGCTTTCATGTTTAGCTGCAGCGGAACATCAGCAGCACAGGACGAAAGTCTATCAGCTGGTTATGTATTATCACGAGGCAAGCAATGGTTCTGGGTAGAGCATGCGTCATGGACGGCACCCTCACAAGAGGAGCCACCGCTTGTTATCTGAGTCAACATCAAACTTGATGGGGGATGTTCATAAATGGCAGCATAGGCGCAGGAGAGGATCCAGTCAGTGGGCCCGAGACCTGTGCAGCGGTCGTCGGATCGATGGGGATCATGGTGCTTCTCCCAGGCACAGTAAGGAACAGCATGTAACAAAGTAGAATACGAGACGGCAACGCGGATCGGCGCAGAGTCTACCCTTGGCGGAGCCAGAGGACGGACAAGGCAGTGAGTGGATTTGTCAAATTGCTTGAAATGCTGTTCCTGTGATTGTTTATGGTGACAGTGAATTTGTGATAGCGTTAAATTCAATTTAAACTCTTTGGACCTAGAGTGCTTGGTTAGCCCGCCTGCTGTGGAAAATCTCTTTTACTTGTTGATTTAGTCCAGGGGGCTTGGTCAGCCCACCTGTTGTGAAAAAGAAGGTAGTGTTAAAAATCGCTCTTAATTTTTGATAATGAAAAAGGGCTTTTAGTGTCCTGTGGTGGCCCAGGGGGCTTGGTTAGCCCACCTGATGTGGAAATGGAGGTAGCGTTAAAATCGCTTTCAATTTTTGATGAAAACAGGGGGCTTGGTTAGCCTGCCTGATGTAAAAAACAAAGGTAGTGTTGAAGGCGTTTTAATTTTTTTGATAAGAAAGGGGCTTTTAGTGTCCTGTGGGTTAAAGAGGGTATGGCGGTCCCATTTTAGGACAATCTTTTACGAGATTGCTCGTGTCCTCATTCGGTTTAGTTCCCTGGAAGGAGACAAGAAAAGTCCAGCTGACGGCGTTTTTCGTACACATCTTTGATCGCGCATTCATCAGTTGCCGTTTCCCTGCTGGAGAGCGGTAAAGGATGGTATTTCAGTAAAGCCCGAGATGGTTTTCATTTTTGGGCGGTAGGTTATATGTGATTGCCTCATTTCGTGTTATTATTTTTGAGTTCTTTAGGTCCTTTTCAGAGTGGTGGCGGGTATCAGCGGTCATTCACTATATAGATGATTTTTTATCTGTCGCTCGAAGGTTTCACTGTTTTGTGAATTGTTGTCTTAGTAACGTCTTTTCACAGGTTGATGTCGCAGTCCGGCGTCCCATTGTCCGAGTTGGGGCCGGGTCACACGTGATTTTTTTCTTAGGGATCGAACTTAATGAAGTATGGGTTTTTCAGATTGCCAAGCAAAAAAGTAATGTGGTTGCAGCCGGTGGTCAATGCAGTGAGTAGACGCAAAGCTTACTTTTCACCAAATTCAGGTGCCTTAGAGTTGCTGAGATGGGTGTGTTAAGTTATCTCTATGGGTCGTCCTTTTAGAGGAGATGGTCCTTGGCAATGGTGGGAGTTTCAGAATCGCATCGTTTTGTTTGCATAACAAGGGGATGGAGAGCTATCTCCATGTATCGTGTATTTAGCTAGTAGCAAGATCTTACGGATGCAGTGGGAGTCATCAATTTGGGTATTTTTGGCAACTATGGGTGCAGAACTCCCTGCTCAGGTTGGTGGAAAGAGAGGGAGATCATTAAGATTATAGTACAGTAAAAAACATCCTGGACCAGGAGGGGTCAAGGTTAGTGGAGGCTTCCACGTTCCACAGTAGAACGCATGACGCGCCACGTGATGACGTCATCACGTAGCGAGCCTCCTTATTGGATAATATGCTGGCATAGGTGGAGCTTGGTATCGGAGGTCAGATGTACTATAGTACGGTGGCTTAGCTGTGAAAAGGATCACTCAAGGATGGTAAGAGGGCCACTAAATCTTGTCGTATTATAGCATCTGCCGCATCAAACGATAATCGCGCGGCACATCATATGAAGGGGCTGCATGTCACGTATAGGTGTATCACATATGACAGTCACACGTCATCAAGCGGGGCGTTACCCCGATATGACAGATGGGCGTGAATGAAGGTGTGATTTGAACGTAGCCCAGCCCTCCCCGAGGGTTCATATGATGAACTGTATATAGACATGCCAGCAATCGACTTGCTATAAGGGATGTAGACAGCGTCAGTTTCTACTTTAATAGAAGTGCAGCTGAAACCCCTCAGGCAGTCTTGTAATACAAGGTTTCATAGTAACCAGATAGAAGGGATTTGTTTATTACCCTGAAGATTACAGGGGGAAGGAAAACTTTAGAGGTTTGGTATCCAGGTCTGCAGCTGGCTGCTCTGTCAGTAGCACTCCATTTAAATCATAGTGTCATGCATAAGTCATGTGATATCCAAGATATTAGATTGACAATATAAAAGATAGGTCAGATGAAGCTTTTGTAGTGCCGGGAAGTTGTATGATGTGTAGATATATATCTATAGGATGATACCTAGAAAAAAAGATTTTTGCATATATATATATATTATTTCATACAAACATCCATGTTAAGAGATATTATCATTGACAAAGGAGAATTATAATGGTTCTTTGGCCGAAGGAGGGAGCCTCTTAGAGGCTATAAGAAGCAGTTGAAACTTAGTGTCGCATTAAGGCCTTCTGGTTTTAGCGTGTTTAGTCTAAATATCCAGTTGGCCTCTTTTTGTAACAATTTTTTATCAATGTCACCTCGTCTTGCATTCGTCCGTAGGATCTCAATTCCCTGGAATTTCAGGTCTTTTAGTTCACCATTATGAACATCCCGAAAGTGGTCCGCTAGTGGGGTAGATTCCCCACGTTGAATATTGCCAACATGCCCCAGGATACGACGCCGGAACTCCTGTATGGTCTTTCCGACGTAGTTCCTGGGGCACGGGCAGGAGGCCATGTACACCACGTTGCGGGTTCTACAATTGATGAACCCGCGGTTAGAATAGGTTTGCTTTGTACTCGCACTTGTGAATGTGTTGCTTTTTAAGATGAATTTGCAAGCTGTGCAGTTGTGGCAGGGGAATGTCCCAGACGGTTTGCGACTATTTAACCAATTCTCGTTGGTGTCGGGGTTTAGGTGACTTTTGACAAGGTGGTCCCTTATATTGTGTCCTCTGCGGAAGGTTATCATTGGGGTGGATGGCAGGATCTCTGTGAGGTCTGGATCATTCGCAATGATGCTCCAATAATGTTTCAATATGTTCCTTTTCTAGTACTGAACCCTGTGGCACCCCACTAGTGACGGTGGCCCAATCAGAGTACAAACCATTTATTACCACCTTCTGCTTCCTTTCTCTGAGCCAGTTCTTTACCCAGATACACACATTTTCACCCAGTCTGAAATGTCTCATTTTATATATCAACCTATTATGCCTCTTATGGCACAGTGTCAAATGCTTTAGAGAAATCCAGATATACGAGATCAATAGACTCTCCCAGGTCCAGCCTAGAACTTACTTCATTGTAGAAGCTGATCAGATTGGTCTGACATGATCGACGCCTTATGAACCCATGCTGATGAGGAGTTATACCGTTGTTCTCCCTTGAGGTATTCCAGGATGGCATCGCTCAGAAACTCCTCAAATGTTTTTCCAGTTATTGAAAGGAGACTGTCCGGCTTGTAGTTAACAGGCTCTCTTTTGGACCCCTTTTTGTAAATTGGAACCACATTGGCAATGCGCCAATGCAATGGTACAACCCCGGCTTTGATAGTGTCCATAAATATAAGAAATAGTGGTCTAGCTATCACATCACTTAGTTCCCTTAGAACCCTTGGGTTTATTCCATCTGGGCCCGGTGATTTGTCGATTTTAATCCTCTTTAACCGGTTCTGTACTTCCTCCTGTGTTAGGTATACAATAGTTGGCGGGGGGCTCGTTCTATTCCCCTGCATCTCGTGTGACATTTTCTTTTAGTTCGTCAATACACTTGAAAAGAAACCATTTAATAGATTTGCCTTCCCCACATTGTCTTCTATGATTTCTCCTGCATTATTTATTAAAGGGCCAGTGCTAACAGTACAAATCCTTTTGCTGTTAATATAGTTGAAGAATAGTTTAAGGTTATTTTTGGTCTCTTTGGCGATCAGTCTTTCTGCCTCCTCCTTAGCAATCTTGATCTTTTCTTTACATATTTTGTTTTTTTCCCTGTATGATTTTATAGCTTCTTTGCTGCCTTCTTGTTTTAATAATTTAGGCGCTTCCTTTTTTTTCGTTTATTGCCCCCCTTACAGTCTTGTCGAGCCACATTGGTCTCCTTCTACTTGTGGTTCTTTTTTTTTAAAGGGTATGAACTGCTCACATGACGTAATTAGGATGTTTTAAACGTTTCCCATTTGTTGTCTGTACTGATATTTTTGAGGATGTTGTCTCAATTCATGTTACCGATTAGTAGTTCTAAGCTGATCAAATTTTGCTTTACTAAAGTTTAGTTTTTTTGTCGCTCCCTGGTGATGATGACAGCTGGAAATTAATTATATTGTGGTCACTATTTTCCAAGTGTTTCTCTACCTGCAGCCCCATTATTCGGTCTGGTTTGTTAGTACTAAGTCCAGAGTGGCCCTCCCTCTAGTTAGCCCCTGTACAAGTTGGGTAAGGTACTTATCTTTAATTGTTCTCAAGAACTTTATACTCTTGTGAGATTTGCAGGTTTTGTTTTCCCATGTTATATCTGGATAATTAAAGTCCCCCATGATAATTACTTCGTTGCGGTTTGACACCTCTTCTATCTGCCTTAGTAGTAAGGTTTCAGTTTCTTCTGTTGCTTTTGGTGGCCTATAGAAAACCCCTATCAGGATTTAGTTATTTTTTTTCTCCCTGTATTTCTACCCACAGAGATTCCACATGTTCATCTCCTGCCCCTATATCTTCCCTTAGGCTCGGTATTACGTAGGACATAGAAGACACACACTCTTCATATGAGTGAAACAGAAGGTAAGTAGTATCCAACATATAATTGGCTGAATCACTGTTCTTCCTAGATAAAAGAGCAGACCATAAAGGTACAAGGAAGGATTGTTTAGGGATTGATGAATAGTCCGTATTTCCACCCTTGGCATGCTGTGTGAAATGTTAATAAATGTAAAGAAAAAAATGCAATGATTTTGAAATTGCATTGTGTAATACACTATCAGTGCTGAGCTGTATATAGAGGTTGTAGAACAGCATATGCTCCATCCAGACAACGTCTCTTTCAGGGAAGGTCTTGTATAATTCAGGAAGGCACTACTTAACCACATACTACATCCATCACAACAGCATGGCTGCCCAGAAGAAGGATCCAGGGGTGAACCGGCCTCCGGCAGTCCAGGCCTTTCACTGATAGATAACAATTGGTGCATTACAACATGAAAAACCCGGCAAAGACGACCCAGGACCGTTGAGCAGCTAGAATCGTATATCAGACAAGAACGGGACAACATTCCTCTCCCAGATCTCCAGCATTTGGTCTCCTCACTCCCAGAAGAGAGGATGCTACACGATGGTAGTCATGGCCCTGGATAGACTTTTGTGAGATGTGTTGCTGCCATCAATTTCTTAATGAGTTTTATTTTTTTGTTTTGTTTTTAATGAAATGGAAAAATGTCTCCCTTCCCCTCTGATATGTTTTCTATGTTCTACTGTGAATAAAGTGTGGTTAGATGAGATTTACAAATCATTGCATTCTTTTTTTCTTCTAATTTATTTATATTTTACACAGCATCCCAACTTCTTTGTAATTGGGGTTGTATATCTCATCACACAAAATGCCTCTGCCTCCATTCACAATATTAGGCACTAGAGATGAGCGAACGTACTCGTCCGAGCTTGATACTCGTTCGAGTATTAGCGTGTTCGAGATGCTCGTTACTCGAGACGAGTACCACGCGATGTTCGAGTTACTTTCACTTTCATCTCTGAGACGTTAGCGTGCTTTTCTGGCCAATAGAAAGACAGGGAAGGCATTACAACTTCCCCCTGCGACGTTCAAGCCCTATACCACCCCCCTGCAGTGAGTGGCTGGGGAGATCAGGTGTCACCCGAGTATATAAATCGGCCCCTCCCGCGGCTCGCCACAGATGCATTCTGACAGAGATCAGGGACAGTGCTGCTGGTGCCGGAGCTGCTATAGGGAGAGCGTTAGGAGTTATTTTAGGCTTCAGGAACCCCAACGGTCCTTCTTAGGGCCACATCTAACTGTGTGCAGTAGTGTGGAGGCTGCTTTTTGCAGTGTTGCACATTTTTTTTTTTTGTATATCGGCCGTGCAGAGCATTGCGTCCTGCAGTAATTTCACATTGTCCAGGGCCAGTAGTGGTGAGGCAGGGACAGAAGACATATTTAGTGTATATAGGCAGTGGGCCTTTCCAAAAACATTTGGGAAAAAAAAATCTATTTGGGCTGCCTGTGACCGTCCTCAGTGTACTGGGTCTCTGCTGGGGGTAGTTGTCCTCATTCATACGCAGCCAGCTAAGTGTTACAGCAGGCTTGTGCAAAATTCTTTCCTGCCTCTGTGTTGCCTCTTACATCACCGCTGTATTCCTGTCCACAAGTGTACTGGGTCTCTGCTGGGGGTAGTTGTCCTAATTCATACGCAGCCAGCTAAGTGTTACAGCAGGCTTGCGCAAAATTCTTTCCTGCCTCTGTGTTGCCTCTTACTTAACTGCTGTATTCCTGTCCACAAGTGTACTGGGTCTCTGCTGGGGGTAGTTGTCCTAATTCGTACGCAGCCAGCTAAGTGTTACAGCAGGCTTGTGCAAAATTCTTTCCTGCCTCTGTGTTGCCTCTTACATCACCGCTGTATTCCTGTCCACAAGTGTACTGGGTCTCTGCTGGGGGTAGTTGTCCTAATTCATACGCAGCCAGCTAAGTGTTACAGCAGGCTTGCGCAAAATTCTTTCCTGCCTCTGTGTTGCCTCTTACATCACCGCTGTATTCCTGTCCACAAGTGTACTGGGTCTCTGCTGGGGGTAGTTGTCCTAATTCATACGCAGCCAGCTAAGTGTTACAGCAGGCTTGCGCAAAATTCTTTCCTGCCTCTGTGTTGCCTCTTACATCACCGCTGTATTCCTGTCCACAAGTGTACTGGGTCTCTGCTGGGGGTAGTTGTCCTAATTCATACGCAGCCAGCTAAGTGTTACAGCAGGCTTGCGCAAAATTCTTTCCTGCCTCTGCTGTGCGTTCCGTAAGCGAAGTTAGCCTCCAACCACAAGCCAATAAGCGGCACATTTAACTACAGCGTTCTGTTTCTGCACTACTGGTAATACAGCATGCTGAGGGGTAGGGGTAGGCCTAGAGGATGTGGATGCGGGCGAGGACGCGGAGGCCCAAGTCAGGGTGTGGGCACAGGCCGAGCCAGTGCGGTGGCCAGGGGTAGAGGCAGGGCCAGACCGAATAATCCACCAACTGTTTCCCAAAGCGCCCCCTCGCGCCATGCCACCCTGCAGAGGCCAAGGTGCTCTAAGGTGTGGCAGTTTTTCACAGAGACGCCTGACTACCGACGAACAGTGGTGTGCAACCTTTGTTGCGCCAAGATCAGCTGGGGAGCCACCACCACCAGCATGCGCAGGCATATGATGGCCAAGCACCCCACAAGGTGGGACGAAGGCCGTTCACCGCCTCCGGTTTGCACCACTGCCTCTCCCCCTGTGCCCCAACCTGCCACTGAGATCCAACCCCCCTCTGAGGACACAGGCACGAGTGCCTACCGGCCTGCACCCAGACCCTCACCTCCGCTGTCCTCGGCCCCATCCAGCAATGTCTCTCAGCGCAGCGTCCGGACGTCACTAGCGCAACTGTTTAAGCGCAAGCGCAAGTACGCCGCCACGCACCCGCACACTCAAGCGTTAAACGTGCACATAGCCAAATTGATCAGCCTGGAGATGCTGCCGTATAGGCTTGTGGAAACGGAGGCTTTCAAAAGTATGATGGCGGCGGCGGCCCCGCGCTACTCGGTTCCCAGTCGCCACTACTTTTTCCGATGTGCCGTCCCAGCCCTGCACAATCACGTCTCCCGCAACATTGTACGTGCCCTCACCAACGCGGTTACTGCCAAGGTCCAGTTAACAATGGACACGTGGACAAGCACAGGCGGGCAGGGCCACTATATCTCCCTGACGGCACATTGGGGGAATTTAGTGGAGGCTGGGATAGAGTCAGAGCCTGGGACCGCTCACGTCCTACCCACCCCCAGAATTGCGGGCCCCAGCTCGGTGCTGGTATCTGCGGCGGTGTATGCTTCCTCCACTAAAGCACCCTCCTCCTCCTCCTCCGCAACCTCTACCTCGCAATCAAGATGTGTCAGCAGCAGCAGCACGTCGCCAGCAGTCGGTGTCGCGGGGCGTGGCAGCACAGCGGTGGGCAAGCGTCAGCAGGCCGTGCTGAAACTACTCAGCTTAGGAGAGAAGAGGCACATGGCCCACGAACTGCTGCAGGGTCTGACAGAGCAGACCGACCGCTGGCTTTCGCCACTGAGCCTCCAACTGGGCATGGTCGTGTGTGACAAGGGCCGTAACCTGGCGGCGGCTCTGCAGCTCGGCAGCCTCACGCACGTGCCATGCCTGGCCCATGTCTTTAATTTGGTGGTTCAGCGCTTTCTGAAAAGCTACCCACACTTGTCATACCTGCTCGGAAAGGTGCGCCGGGTCAGCGCACATTTCCGCAAGTCCAAGACGGACGCTGCCACCCTGCGGACCCTGCAACATCGGTTTAATCTGCCAGTGCACCGACTGCTGTGTGACGTGCCCACACGGTTGAACTCAACGCTCAACATGTTGGCCAGACTCTATGAGCAGCGAAGAGCTATAGTGGAATACCAACTCCAACATGGGCGGCGTAGTGGGAGTCAGCCTCCTCAATTCTTTACAGAAGAGTGGGCCTGGTTGGCAGCCATCTGCCAGGTCCTTGGAAACTTTGAGGAGTCTACCCAGATGGTGAGCGGGGATGCTGCAATCATTAGCGTCACCATTCCTCTGCTATGCCTCTTGAGAAGTTCCCTGCAAAGCATAAAGGCAGATGCTTTGCGCTTGGAAACGGAGGCGGGGGAAGACAGTATGTCGCTGGATAGTCAGAGCACCCTCATGTCTATATCTCAGCGCATTGAGGAGGAGTGGGAGGAGCATGAGGAGGAAGGGAAAGAGACAGCTTGGCCCACTGCTGAGGGTACCCATGCTGCTTGCCTGTCATCCTTTCAGCGTGTATGGCCGAGGAGGAGGAGGAGGAGGATCCTGAAAGTGATCTTCCTAGTGAGGACAGCCATGTGTTGCGTACAGGTACCCTGGCACACATGGCTGACTTCATGTTAGGATGCCTTTCTCGAGACCCTCGCGTTACACGCATTCTGGCCACTACGGATTACTGGGTGTACACACTGCTTGACCCACGGTATAAGGAGAACCTTTCCACTCTCATACCCAAAGAGGAAAGGGGTTCGAGAGTGATGCTATACCACAGGACCCTGGTGGACAAACTGATGGTAACATTCCCATCCGACAGTGCTAGTGGCAGAAGGTGCAGTACCGAGGGCCAGGTAGCAGGGGAGGCGCAGAGATCAGGCAGCATGTACAGCGCAGGCAGGGGAACATTCTCCAAGGCCTTTGCCAGCTTTATGGCTCCCCAGCAAGACTGTGTCACCGCTCCCCAGTCAAGGCTGAGTTGGCGGGAGCACTGTAAAAGGATGGTGAGGGAGTACGTAGCCGATCGCACGACCGTCCTCTGTGACGCCTCTGCCCCCTACAACTACTGGGTGTCGAAGCTGGACACGTGGCCTGAACTCGCCCTGTATGCCCTGGAGGTGCTTGCTTGTCCTGCGGCTAGCGTCTTGTCAGAGAGTGTGTTTAGTGCGGCTGGGGGAATCATCACGGATAAGCGTACCCGCCTGTCAACCGACAGTGCCGACAGGCTTACACTCATCAAGATGAACAAAGCCTGGATTTCCCCAGACTTCTCTTCTCCACCAGCGGACAGCAGCGATACCTAAGCAATACGTAGGCTGCACCCGTGGATGGAAGCATCGTTCTCTATCACCATCAAAAACGGGGACCTTTTTATTTCATCAATCTGTGTATTCTATTCATCCTCCTCCTCCTGCTCCTCCTCCTGAAACCTCACGTAATCACGCCGAACGGGCAATTTTTCTTAGGCCCACAAGGCTCAGTTATATAATTTTTGTAAACAATTTTTATACGTTTCAATGCTCATTAAAGCGTTGAAACTTTCACCTGAACCAATTTTTATTTTAATTGGGCTGCCTCCAGGCCTAGTTACCAATTAAGCCACATTAACCAAAGCGATTAATGGGTTTCACCTGCCCTCTTGGTTGGGCATGGGCAATTTTTCTGAGGTACATTAGTACTGTTGCTACACCAATTTTTTTGGGCCCTCGCCTACAGTGTAATCCAATTAATTTTTTGCCCACCTGCATTAAAGCTGACGTTACATCAGC
Organism: Eleutherodactylus coqui; assembly: GCF_035609145.1. Classification (NCBI taxonomy): domain Eukaryota; kingdom Metazoa; phylum Chordata; class Amphibia; order Anura; family Eleutherodactylidae; genus Eleutherodactylus; species Eleutherodactylus coqui. The sequence goes on along the minus strand of NC_089848.1, from coordinate 28,968,099 downwards.
TGTGATGGGCAATGCAATGGCATATATTTATGTACCGCCAATGGCTTCCTGGCACCCACCCATGCTGTGGGTCCACAGGGAGTTGTAACTGCATGTGTCCACTTCTAAAGAACCCCAGTCTGACTGGGGCATGCAGTGTGGGCCGAAGCCCACCTGCATTTAATCTGACGTTACCTCAGCTGTGATGGGCACTGCAATGGGATACATTTATGTACAGCCGGTGGGTTCCAGGGAGCCACCCATGCTGTGGGTGCACACGGAATTCCCATTGCGGAGTTGTACCTGCCTGTGACTATTTATAAAAAACCGCGGTCTGACTGGGGCATGCAGACACCTTGACAGATTGAATAGTGTGTGGCACATAGGTTCCCCATTGCTATGCCCACGTGTGCAGCTCCTGATGGAGGTGGCACAGGATTATATTTCTCATTGCTTCTGTACAGCATTTTGGGCTATCGCCCCGCCCCTTTTAAAGAGGGTCGCTGCCTAGCCGTGCCAACCCTCTGCAGTGTGTGCCTGCGGTTCCTCCTTATGGCAGACGCACTTATAAATAGACATGAGGGTGGTGTGGCATGAGTGCAGCTGAAGGCTGCACAGGGACACTTTGGTGTGCGCTGTGGACACTGGGTCGTGCGGGGGGGTTGGGCAGCATGTAACCCAGGAGAAGTGGCAGCGGAGTGTCATGCAGGCAGTGATTGTGCTTTGTTGGAGGTAGTGTGGTTCTTAGCTAAGGTATGCCATGCTAATGAGGGCTTTTCAGAAGTAAAAGTTGTTGGGAGGGGGGGGCACTCTTGCCGCTATTGTGGCTTAATAGTGGGACCTGGGAACTTGCGATGCAGCCCAACATGTAGCCCCTCGCCTGCCCTATCCGTTGCTGTGTCGTTCCCATCACTTTCTTGAATTGCCCAGATTTTCACAAATGAAAACCTTAGCGAGCATCGGGGCTATCGCCCCGCCCCTTTTAAAGAGGGTCGCTGCCTAGCCGTGCCAACCCTCTGCAGTGTGTGCCTGCGGTTCCTCCTCATGGCAGACGCACTTATAAATAGACATGAGGGTGGTGTGGCATGAGTGCAGCTGAAGGCTGCGCAGGGACACTGTGGTGTGCGCTGTGGACACTGGGTCGTGCGGGGGGGGGGGGGGGGTTGGGCAGCATGTAACCCAGGAGAAGTGGCAGCGGAGTGTCATGCAGGCAGTGATTGTGCTTTGTTTGAGGTAGTGTGGTGCTTAGCTAAGGTATGCATTGCTAATGAGGGCTTTTCAGAAGTAAAAGTTGTTGGGATTGGGGGGGCACTCTTGCCGCTATTGTGGCTTAATAGTGGGACCTGGGAACTTAAGATGCAGCCCAACATGTAGCCCCTCGCCTGCCCTAACCGTTGCTGTGTCGTTCCCATCACTTTCTTGAATTGCCCAGATTTTCACAGATGAAAACCTTAGCGAGCATCGGCGATATACAAAAATGCTCGGGTCGCCCATTGACTTCAATGGGGTTCGTTACTCGAAACGAACCCTCGAGCATCGCGATAATTTCGTCCCGAGTAACGAGCACCCGAGCATTTTGGTGCTTGCTCATCTCTATTAGGCACCTTTCCTCCTTTCTCCTCCTAAACTGTTCACTCGGGCCCGACAAAACCCACTGTGAATACGCGTTGCTCTCCCTTGCACCGGAGGAGCAGTTAAAGACCTTTTTTTTTGTAGCAATAATTTTTATTGAATTTTCAATAATACATACAAGGGTGTAGCAGTGTATAAAAAGATTTTTCATCTTAATACAATAATATAGCTATAAGCCTTGACAGTTAGAGACCTTTTAAGGCCTCACCAGAGCATGGGAGCCGCTGTGGCCCACGAGACCTACTGGGCGCGAGCTTCCCTGGGCTAGAGTGGCGGCTGGAACCTTTCAGTGATCCGGAGGCAGCTGCTGCATGGATAGAGTCGCTGTCCTGACCCAGCACTGCTCTCCTTAGCTCCGGTGGTGCAGCCAGAGCCTTCTCAAGGCCTCACCGGAGTATGAGCCCATCAGGCCTACCTGGCAGAATGATCCCCAGGTTAGCATACTGGCACTTAAAAGGAGTCCGTCCGAAACCCTCCCAGTTAGCGATCCGTCGCAGGAGCAGGACCTGCTGCCCACCTCTGCTTCCACCGCCTCGCAGCTGAGTGAGTTTCACTGCCATCAGTAGCAGTTCCAGATGGTCTCACGGCGAACGGACCCCGGGCCGTTCGCTCCCGCTGCCCTGACACCCCAAATCCCTTGACTTTGAGACACCTTTGGTCTCTGAAATTCTCTGCAGCCCCCACCCCCTGCCGGGCAACCGCCATCCTGCAGCAGGGCAACAGGGAAGAGAGCCAACCCTGCTCTCCCCCCATGGCTGTGGGGGACTGGGGGGAAAAGAGAGATAGCCCACATGAGAGGGGATTTAGGAGCAGTACAGGATCACCAGCACACCACTACTGAGTGCCCCTGAAAGTCAAAGTCATTGACCGCTCCCCTCCTCTCTTGCCTCATCACCTGCAATAGTCTGCTTCACATACACCCTACCTCACTTGCTTAACTGTTCAATTGGGCGAACCGCGCATCTAGACATGGCTGCTTGACGGGGGGAAGACAGGTATACTCCACCAACACTAACACACTGCACATTAACAACCTCATCTCTGCTATAGCCTCCATCGCTATCTTCACTGCCAACCTTAATACTTTCTTCCTACGCCTGTCTCTAATGCACTCAATCCACATCAGTCCCTTCCTCTTTTCTTACCCACGCAGAGCTGACACGCACTCCACAACTGCTCACCCTCGCTATCCCCAACTCAAGCCCACCTCATAGTGCTCCCTACCACCCCCCCCTAATAATATCAAAACACCCACCCCCCAAGCCTTACCACACCCCCAGATCAGATGACCGGTGCAGTGGAGGAGTAGGCGTTCTCTCACTGAATTGCACTTTCCAGGTCATTCCGCCGATTCCTTTGCTCACCCTCCTGTTATTCGAAGTCCACACTCTACGACTCTTCCACCCACTGTCCCTGCATGTCAACGCGAAATGAGGTGCTTTTAGCCTCAGTGGACATGGTAAACAAAATAAAAAGATACATGGTCTAAGCACTGTATTTTTTGAGACCACAACCAAAGGGGCCTTGTGGAATGGAGCCTACACACGGGCAATATTAATTTGGGACACTTGGTGATCCGTTTGCATAACCACCAAGAGGGGGCCATTGAGACCCTTTTCGCTGCTGCCCTGCAGCCTGAACCTGCCAAGGAGGTCTTTTGGTTTCTGGACCTGTGGTGGCTCAACAGCAGGGAAAGTCACCACCAGAGACAGGCCTATGAGCAGTGGACCAGAAATCAGTCTGGGGCTGGGCCCAACCTAAGCACCAAGCTTTTTTCGGCGCCCTCCCTGCTACAAGATCTCTTCTTACCACCACATTAGTCCAGGGGTTTTCTAATTGGCTAAATGTACATGGGTGCCTTGATTTTTAACCCTATGGCAGTCATGCATTTGCTTGGCTTGCCAGCCTTTATTGGCTTGTTTAAGGATTCGCACAAACATCATCACACCACCGGCTTTGCCCCGCTACTCGTTGTTAGAGAATCAAAATTTCACTGTTGGTTAAAATCTAATTTCACCACCAAAAAACTGTGCTTTGTGACTGTTAATAACAGCATGGTCTATTGGCTGCACTTGTGGCTTTAAATAGTTGCAGGGCTATGACTGCGTTTTTGACCAGCCTTTATGCACTTGTCTCCCCATGAGCTCCAGAGTCAGACTATTTATGGTTTTAAACGCATGGCACTAGTTTCAACTATGAAAGTTTGAGCTCTGTTTAATGTGGCCGCCAAAGTGATTGTGTTAGCGTGCTAAAAAGCGCCACAAAGAGTATTTGGGGTCGGGCGAGAATACACATTGGCATGGGGCCCAACTGCAAGAGGAGGAGGTGGCTGCATGTGCGCCTGGCATAGCTTCTGCTGGCCCAACCCCACGTAATTGCGAGCATTCCCCGATGGCAGCTTACGCTTGAAAGTGAAAATATTCTGTCATTTTGTTTTCATAACCTTAGGGCCACAAAATGAGCAGACGTGCATCTCCTCTGGGACAGCGGGAAACCCAACTGCTGGTCCATCTGATGGACCAGCTCGACTATGACGGAAAGCATGGCCCACATTTACATCCCAACATTCACAAAAAGTAGATTTTGCAGAAGGTCTCAAGGGCGATGGAGAAAACATGGGCAGCTACAAAAAAGGTGGAGGAACCTAAAGTTAAAGAACCCAGCCCAGTTACGGAAGATCTGGCGGGAAACTCTGTGCCAGGGAAGAGGTAGGCTAGCTGTGTGGTTGGTGATGTCACAAGTATTGGCACATGTGGGTGTTGGGTGTGTATTTTTCGGAACATTTTAGGCATCTTATTGCGCCAAACTTGTGAGTTTTTGCCATGCTAGTGAACTTTTTTTTGCCATGAGTGCTCGCTTAGGACATGTCTTATCTTTTGATAAGCAATTTTCTTGGGCGTCCAAAAGACGCACATCTGAAAGAACCCATAGGAAACCATGGGCTTTTTTTAAGATGTTTTTTTTTGCCATGCACCTAATCAGCACTAAAACGGCGCACGTGTGAAAGAGGCCTGAGACATGTATGCAACCATGGGCACTGTACAGATCTCCAGCACTTGCCCTGTAGCTTGCCCTGCAATGGGGATGACCAACACTTTCACTTTTTGGGTTGCCTTCGCTTAGTGACAGCAGGAGCATTAGAATAAGTGTTTTGAAGCTTGCACCATTTTGTTCTTTTTACACTGGTGGCTGTCTGCTATGTGGATCCAAACATGTGGGCTATCAAACTGCTTGATGCTTACCTTTTAGCATAAGCGTCTATCTCTTTGGGTATTGCTAAAGTTGCCATTCCCTTTTTTTTTTTAAATGTCCCAACAGAAGCGCAATGCAGCCACAGGATGGGACATGGCCAGCCAGTGCCAGCTGCAGAGATGGAAGTCCAGCTGCCAACCCCTCCACCACAATCCTCTATGGAGGAGCACCCCTGTAGGTATTCAAAAAGCCAAGAAATGTTGCGTGTTATGATAGGCTTGCTTGGGAACACTTTCCTCAACACTATACTTGTCTCCTTGCAGCAGAAGAGCCGCTGGCACAATTTTCTCTAGAGCCAGAGGGTTTACCTTCATCAGTGGCTCCTCTAGAGCCACCCCAGCCTGTGATGGAGGAGGCTACACACAGGATCCTGGAGTCCTGCCCTGTGTTTAGTAAGTGCAAACCACATGTTGGTGACTGTAGTTCTCACAGTGGCCCATGTAGACGGACTAGTAAAAGATTGTGGCACTAGTGTTGTCTAGCCAACTGAGAATGAGCAACTGACCTTTTCACTAGTTTATTTGCAGTCAGTGGGCACCTTAAGATTGGCTGAGTGTCATAGAGAGTAGTTCAAGATTCAGACCCTTTGTTACGGAAGCTTTTTGGACCTTGCAGTGGTTGAGCTATGACCGGGCGCCTTTTTTTTCTAGTCGCCGATAGTTGTCAGAACACAATTTTAGGTCCCAAGCGGCTGCTCAATTACACCAAGCTCTTTTGCTCAGAGACCTTAAAAGGGGGGACAAAAAAGTGTTTGTTAAGCACCTTTTAAAGGCACCTATTCCTCCATTGAGTCTTCACATACCAGGCAAAATGGTGGCTAATCTTTTCTGCAAGAACACCTTATCCTGGGGCTGTAACAAATGCAAGCAAACATGTGTCCTTACTGCACCAAGCTGGGGCAGTTTTCAGACAGGGTGTTTGGTGGGCCGTCAAGTGAATCAGCAGGGTTACAAATGGCAGAGCCCTTTGGTTTGTTTTAGTCGACTTGGATTGTGTATTTTGTTTGTGAAAAGCTCAATTGCCCTTAATACAATCTCTCTTTTCCCAACAGCGTGGCGCGATGCTCTCCCTGATGAGAGGCTGGCCTGGTACTTCCAGGAGGTCCGTTTGTGCACTCTGCAGGTGTGTGCCATGCAGAGTGTGTTGGATGGTCTCCGGGAGCGCCTGGCCAACCTCCATCAGTGGGAAGTACATAACTTCCCCACTACAGAAGAGAGGTCGCTCCATGTCGCCCACAGTCTCTCGATCGACTCCATCATTTGTGGATCATTCTCAGGAGCCGTGACTTGTGGGAGTTGGGGTGCAGATGGGCCCCTGCACTCAGCAGCGTTTTCCTGCTGTTCCAGAGGTTCTATTGTACATTTGCCGGGTTGGATTTCTAAAAAAAATCTTTTAATTTTTTAAAAAGAACAAACTTCCAACACCATTTGAATTCTGTATTTTACTCCATAACTATGTATGTTGGGCAGGTAGACGGTGTCAGCAGCACTCACCAGGAATACACAGCTTATAAAGCAGGATGCACGCCCGAGAGGGAACTGGATCCAAGTTCACCAACAATGCAGATATGGAGAAGTATAGGTATCAGACAGCATCCAAATATGAATGCGTCCAACATGGATATTCTTTAATCTTCCAAAAACAGGACAGTGCAATGCTTCCATCCCTGCTGTAGGAAACTTTCTCAAGCAAACACAGAAACCAAAGTGCTGTCACTATAGACAAGTCTAAAAAAGGACAGCCCCCTGCATCAGCCTATCCTGGAGCAGCCACACAAGTGAGAGGTATGAGTGTTAACCCCTTGATGATGCAGCCCTTCTTTTTTCTTTCTTTTTTTCTTTTCATTTTCATCCCCCCTCCCCACACACACTCCCCCTTTAAAAAAATCATAACTCCTTTCTTTATCCATTGATGTAGCTGTATGAGGGCTTATTCAGATGTGCGTATATCGGCCAAGTTTTCACGCCGGGCTGATATACGCTGTCCCTTTCTGCAGGGGGAGGAGGTGGACTGGGCCAGGAACAATGCACTGAGCTCCCGCCCCCTCACCACTATTTGCAAAAGGAGGGGATGGAACTTGGCTCCGCCACCTCCCCTCCTATTGAAAACAGTGGCAGGGGGCGGGAGCTCAGTGCATTGTTCCTGGCCCAGTCCACCTCCTCCCCCTGCAGAAAGGGACAGCGTATATCGGCGGGGCGTAAAAACCTAACTGATATACGCACTTCTGAATAAGCCCTGAGTTGTATTTTTTAATTGTACTATTTAATGTACCATATAATGCAATGAAAAATTTTAAAAAAATTCTATGTGGAGTAAAAGGGAAAAAAAAGACATTCCGCCATCTTTCAGTGCGACTTTTTGATCGCTTTTTATTGCATTTTTCTCTGGGAGGCAGGGTGACTCAAGGTGCATTTCTGGCCTTCCTTTTTTTTCAGACGACGTTCACCGTACGGGGTAAATAATACTCTACTTTGATAGATCGGACTTTTACGGACTTGGCGATATTAAATATGTATTTTTGTTTTATGATTTAGGTTTTTTTTACTATAGATATGGCAAAAGGGGGGTGAATTAAACTTTAATGCTTTAAAACATGCCCCGTCTGCCATGACACCTGCACGTCTCCCTGTGATCTCATCTTGGGAGGGTGGCGTCTGGGACCCCTGAACATCATTCGGGGGATTTAAATGCCGCTGTCAGAACTTTTAAAGGGTTACTAGCCGCGATCGGCCGTGCCTATTGCAGCTATTGCCCGTGGGTGTCAGCTGTATTAAACAGCTGCCGCCCACGCTAAATGAAGAGGTCGCCCCATGATCTCGCTTCATAAATAGTCCGACGCTGCAGAATGTAACTGTGCGCCCTGGAGCGAGCAGGGGTTAAAGAGAAACCTTTATGTCTCACCTCGCAGCCTCCACACACTGTGTTTGCCATAATATCTATAGCTTTCAATGTACGCATGTCTTCTAATCAAACCGCCACATTATGCATTTCTCGGGCCTATCAGTCAACTGCGCATATGCGACATTCCCACGTACTGAGAATACTGGCGTTATAACTCCGTAGCGTCAGGCGTCCATCTTAACAGGCACCAACCATATGTGTAAGTATTGAGTATCAACCACATGCGCATCTGCTCATTTTAGTTCCGTGCAAGTTGCTCCTCACAGCAGCCACCAGCAAGACAGCCCACTGCCCTGACGGAAAGCAACCGCCAAACGTGTGAGGGCTTAGTCGTATGGGCGCATCGGCGCCCGTGTTACTGCGGGAAAGAGACGGCTACATTTCAGGATGGACGTCTCTCTGCAGCGCCGGAGGAAAGAACATGTGAGCGGCTTCATTGCCGGTCATGTGTTCTTTCTTCTGCACTGCGGGGAGTCGTCCATCCTGAAGTACGGCCGTCTTCTTTCTGCAGTAAGGGCACAGTCACATTGGCGCATCGGCCGATGCGCCCGTGTGACTAAGCCCTTATAATGCAAAGCGGTGTCATGTCCATTCACTAATAGTACAATGTGGTTCAGCCTGTTAAACCAACGGAACATAACCACTGTCTATGGCAATACCCATTCTATCCACATCACATCGTGTTATCACTTGTGTATCGTTTGCCTATTAATTTACCCATAATGCATAAAGATGTTGTACGTGTATAGAGGTCTCTCTTTATACAAAGAATCACAGCATATATGCTTCAAAGTATATTTTATTTATTAATCCAAGACAAGTAACACAATGTCAATCTTTCTGGAAAATACATTTTTTTAAGGGTGACTGCCCACTACAGTTTTTTTCACTGCGAAGTTCGCAGCATTTTTTTTCTGCAGGGGTCTATGGGACTTGTAATGTTAAAATCGCGATTTCGCGGTAAATTGCGATTTTGCGCGATCGTGATTTTAACATTACAAGTCCCATAGATCCCTGCAGAAAAAAAAAACGCTGCGAATTTCGCAGTGAAAGAAAACTCTAGTGGGTAGTCCCCCTAAAGTAAAATAATTTTGCCTGAAAAAATCCGTTATGCAGAAAAAAATATAATAAATCATATCCGGAATAACACAACAGGGAAACGCAGGAAGAGGATGCCAGGGATTTTACCCACTACTAGTTAAAATACACATGCCTGAAAAAGAAGAGACAAATAATGAGAAACTCAGGTAAGACTGATACATGGGACAGCGATCTAAAATACAATACACAAAAGGAAATGACAAAAGCAACGAGAATATTCAGATACATTTAAATAAAAGGGGTAAAATTGTCATCTAAAGATAACCTGTTAGGAGTCACCGTCTCAAGATTAAAAATTAGAGATGAGCGAGTATATCGCTAAGGACAATTACTCAATCGAGCATTGTCCTTAGCGAGTATCTCCTCGCTCGGAAGAAAAGGTTCGCCTGCCGGCGCAGGTGACAGGTGAGTTGTGGCCATGAGCAGGGGGGAGATAGACCTCCCCTCCGTTCCTCCCCGCTGTCCTCCACTGCTCCCCGCCCGCCGCCGGCAGCTGAATCTTTGCTCCCGAGCGGGCAGGTACTTGCTAAGGGCAATGCTCGGTCGAGCAATTGCCCTTAGAGCGTATGCTCGCTCATCTCTATTAAAAATCCATTGAAGCCCCTTTTTCCTTAATAGTTTCTCCCGGTCACCACCCCTGATGGATTTAGGGACTTGGTCGATGACCCGAAATTTAAATTGGCTTACAGTATGCCCAATTAGTGCGCAATGTTGAGGTACGGTCAAATCCTGTTTGCGCGTCCGAATCATGCTGTTATGCGCCGTAATGCGTACTCTAACCCCATTCGTGGTTTCACCTATGTATATAAGTCCACATGGACATGTGATTGCATATATTACAAATGCAGATTCGCATGAGTACCAATCTCTGAATTTATATTTTCTTTCCGTCCGTGGATGAAAAAAGGTGTCCCCACAAATGAGGTTATTGCAGTATGAACAGTTCACACAAGGGAAATTTCCAGATTTTAATGGGGCCAAGAGTGTTTGTTCGGATGTACCAGGTGTATTCTCATGTGCATGTACAAGCTTATCCCTCAGGTTAGAGGCTCTTCTATAAGACATGAGTGGAGGCTATTTCCATTCCACAATCTGAGGGCAGTTCTTTGTAAGTATATGCCAATACTTTCTAACAATTTTAGAAATGGACTTACTCTCTAGACCATAGGTTGAAACAAATGGAATTCTCAACATTTTTTCTGGTTGTGCCTTCGGGGTCATCAAATCGTCACGTGAGATGCCCTTCACTTTTATGGTGGATGTTCAAACCAGATCTTGTGGATAACCCCTCATTAGAAACCGTCTGCTCATTTCCTCTAGCCTCATGTCTAGTTTCTCATCATGAGTGATGCGACGAACACGTAATAGTTGGCTCGATGGCAGTGACTCAATCATCCTCCGTGGATGGCAACTATCAAACATGAGGAGGTTGTTTTGACGTGTCGGTTTACAGAGTATATCTGTACACAAATTCTGTCGGTTAAGAGGTTTCTCTTTAAACACACATACTCTCACTTGTGTGACTTCTCCAGGATAGGCTGATGTAGGGGGCTGACCTTTTTAGACTTGTATATAGTGACAGCACTTTGGTTTCTGTGTTTGCTTGAGAAAGATTCCTACAACAGGAATCAATACGTGGACGTGGCCGAGGACGCGTAGGCCCAAGTGAGGGTGTGGGCACAGGGCGAGCTCCTGATCAAGGTGTATCGCAGCCGACTGCTGCGCGATTAGGAGAGAGGCACGTTTCTGGCGTCCCCACATTCATCGCCCAATTAATGGGTCCACGCGGGAGACCTTTATTAGAAAATGAGCAGTGTGAGCAGGTCCTGTCGTGGATGGCAGAAAGCGCTTCGAGCAAGCTATCATCCACCCACAGTTCTGCGCCGTCCAGTGCTGCAAATCCAAATCCTCTGGCTGCTACTCCTCCTTCCTCCCAGCCTCCTCACTCCACTACAATGACTCCCAGGAACTGTTCTCGGGCCCCTGCTCAGATTGGGCAGCAGTGGTTCCTCTCCCACCAGAGGAGTTTATCGTCACTGATGCCCAACCATTGGAAAGTTCCCGGGGTCCGGGGGATGAGGCTGGGGACTTCCGGCAACTGTCTCAAGACCTTTCAGTGGGTGAGGAGGACGATGACGATGACGATGAGACACAGTTGTCTTGCAGTGAGGTAGTAGTAAGGGCAGTAAGTCCGAGGGAGGAGCGCACAGAGGATTCGGAGGAAGAACAGCAGGATGATGAGGTGACTGACCCCACCTGGTGTGCAACGCCTACACAGGACAGGTCTTCAGAGGGGGAGGCACGGGCAGCAGCAGGGCAGGTTGCAAGAGGCAGTGCGGTGTCCAGGGGTAGAGGCAGGGCCAGACCAAATAATCCACCAACTGTTTCCCAAAGCACACCCTCGCGCCATGCCACCCTGCGGAGGCCGAGGTGCTCTAAGGTCTGGCAGTTTTTCACAGAGACGCCTGACGACCGACGAACAGTGGTGTGCAACCTTTGTCGCGCCAAGATCAGCCGGGGAGCCACCATCAACAACCTCACCACCACCAGCATGCGCAGACATATGATGGCCAAGCACCCCACAAGGTGGGACGAAGGCCGTTCACCGCCTCCGGTTTGCACTGCTGCCTCTCCCCCTGTGCCCCAACCTGCCACTGAGATCCAACCCCGCTCTGAGGACACAGGCATTACCGTCTCCTGGCCTGCACCCACACCCTCACCTCCGCTGTCCTCGGCCCCATCCACCAATGTCTTGCACCCCACCGTCCAGCCGTCGCTAGCGCAAGTGTTTGAGCGCAAGCGCAAGTACACCGCCACGCACCCGCACGCTCAAGCGTTAACCGTCCACATAGCCAAATTTATCAGCCTTGAGATGCTGCCGTATAGGGTTGTGGAAACAGAGTCCTTCAAAAGTATGATGGAGGCGGCGGCCCCGCGCTACTCAGTTCCCAGTCGCCACTACTTTTTCCGATGTGCCGTCCCAGCCCTGCACGACCACGTCTCCCGCAACATTGTACGCGCCCCCTCACCAACGCGGTTACTGCCAAGGTCCACTTAACAACGGACACGTGGACAAGCACAGGCGGCCAGGGCCACTACATCTCCCTGACGGCACATTGGGTGAATTTAGTGGAGGCTGGGACAGAGTCAGAGCCTGGGACCGCTCACGTCCTACCCACCCCCAGAATTGCGGGCCCCAGCTCGGTGCTGGTATCTGCGGCGGTGTATGCTTCCTCCACTAAACCACCCTCCTCCTCCTCCGTAACCTTTGTCTCGCAATCAAGATGTGTCAGCAGCAGCAGCACGTCGCCAGCAGTCGGTGTCGCGCGGCATGGCAGCACAGCGGTGGGCAAGCGTCAGCAGGCCGTGCTGAAACTACTCAGCTTAGGAGATAAGAGGCACACGGCCCACGAACTGCTGCAGGGTCTGACAGAGCAGACCGACCGCTGGCTTGCGCCGCTGAGCCTCCAACCGGGCATGGTCGTGTGTGACAACGGCCGTAACCTGGTGGCGGCTCTGCAGCTCGGCAGCCTCACGCACGTGCCATGCCTAGCCCACGTCTTTAATTTGGTGGTTCAGCGCTTTCTGAAAAGCTACCCACGCTTGTAAGACCCGCTCGTAAAGGTGCGCCGGCTCTGCGCACATTTCCGCAAGTCCCACACGGACGCTGCCACCCTGCGGACACTGCAACATCGGTTTAATCTGCCAGTGCACCGACTGCTGTGCGACGTGCCCACATGGTGGAACTCTACGCTCCACATGTTGGCCAGGCTCTATGAGCAGCGTAGAGCTATAGTGGAATACCAACTCCAACATGGGCGGCGCAGTGGGAGTCAGCCTCCTCAATTCTTTTCAGAAGAGTGGGCCTGGTTGGCAGACATCTGCCAGGTCCTTCGAAACTTTGAGCAGTCTACCCAGGTGGTGAGCGGCGATGCTGCAATCATTAGCGTCACCATTCCTCTGCTATGCATCTTGAGAAGTTCCCTGCAAACCATAAAGGCAGCCGCTTTGCGCTCGGAAACAGAGCCGGGGGAAGACAGTATGTCGCTGGATAGTCAGAGCACCCTCCTGTCTATATCTCAGCGCGTTCAGGAGGAGGAGGAGGAGCATGAGGAGGATGAGGAGGAGGGGGAAGAGACAGCTTGGCCCACTGCTGACGGTACCCATGCTGCTTGCCTGTCATCATTTCAGCGTGTATGGCCTGAGGAGGAGGAGGGGGAGGAGGATCCTGAAAGTGATCTTCCTAGTGCGGACAGCCATGTGTTGCGTACAGGTACCCTGGCACACATGGCTGACTTCATGTTAGGATGCCTTTCTCGTGACCCTCGCGTTACACGCATTCTGGCCACTACGGATTACTGGGTGTACACACTGCTCGACCCACGCTATAAGGAGAACCTTCCCACTCTCATTCCCGAAGAGGAAAGGGGTTCGAGAGTGTTGCTATACCACAGGACCCTGGCGGACAAGCTGATGGTAAAATTCCCATACGACAGCGCTAGTGGCAGAAGGCGCAGTTCCGAGGGCCAGGTAGCAGGGGAGGTGCGGAGATCGAGCAGCATGTACAGCCCAGGCAGTGCAACAGTCTTTAAGGGCCTGGACAGCTTTATGGCTCCCCAGCAAGACTGTGTCACCGCTCCCCAGTCAAGGCTGAGTCGGCGGGAGCACTGTAAAAGGATGGTGAGGGAGTACGTAGCCGATCGCACGACCGTCCTCCGTGACGCCTCTGCCACCTACAACTACTGGGTGTCGAAGCTGGACACGTGGCCTGAACTAGCGCTGTATGCCCTGGAGGTGCTTGCTTGTCCTGCGGCTAGCGTCTTGTCGGAGAGGGTGTTTAGTGTGGCTGGGGGAATCATCACAGATAAGCATACCCGCCTGTCAACCAACAGTGCCGATAGGCTAACACTCATCAAGATGAACAAAGCCTGGATTTCCCCAGACTTCTCTTCTCCACCAGCGGACAGCAGCGATACCTAAGCAATACGTAGGCTGCACCCGCGGATGGAAGCATCGTTCTCTCTTACCATCCAAAACGGGGACATTTCTGCTTCATCAATCTGTGTATAATATTCCTCCTCCTCCTCCTGCTCCTCCTCCTGAAACCTCACGTAATCACGCTGAACGGGCAATTTTTCTTAGGGCCACAAGGCTCACTCATATAATTTTTCTAAAAATTTTTTATACGTTTCAATGCTCTTAAAAGCGTTGGAACTTTAACTTGAAACAATTTTTCGTTAAACTGGGCTGCCTCCAGGCCTAGTTACCACTTAAGCCACATTAACCAACGCGATTAATGGGTTTCACCTGACCTCTTGGTTGGGCATGGCCAATTTTTACTGAGGTACATTAGTACTGTTGGTACACCAATTTTTTTGGGCCCTCACCTACAGTGTAATCATAGCAATTTCTATGTTCTTCGCCTGCACTCATGGTACAGAAAGGTGTGTGGGGTTGGCCTACACTTTAGCTACATAAATGTAACTTGGGCCTTGGCTATACTGCAGCTACTGAAATGGAACTAAGACTGCGCTCCCACTATACTGCTGCTTCGGAATTGTTCCTGGGGCCTGTGTAGGCTGCTACTATTACTTAAATGGAACTTAGACTATGCTCCTCCTATACTGCTGCTTCGGAATTGTTACTGGGGCCTGTCTTGAGTGCTACTATTACTGAAATGGAACGAAGACTGCGCTCCCACTATACTGCTGCTTCGGAATTGTTACTGGGGCCTGTCTTGAGTGCTACTATTACTGAAATGGAACGAAGACTGCGCTCCCACTATACTGCTGCTTCGGAATTGTTACTGGGGCCTGTCTTGAGTGCTACTATTACTGAAATGGAACGAAGACTGCGCTCCCACTATACTGCTGCTTCGGAATTGTTACTGGGGCCTGTCTTGAGTGCTACTATTACTGAAATGGAACTAATACTGTGCTCCCCCTATAATGCTGCTAGTGATATGTTAGTGGGGCCTGTCCTAATGCTACGGCTGAAATGTTACGAATTATGGGCTCTGCCTATACCGCTGCTAATGGTATGTCTCTGGGGTGTGGAAACAGAGGCTTCACAAAGACATGATGGCAGCGAGGCCATTTCCCACTAACGCGGTTACTGTTAAGGTGCATATAACCACGGACACGTGGAGAGGACACGTAGTGCCTCAAAAACATCCCCCTCCTCCTCCAACAATGAAAACATTCTTGGCAAATGCCTTTGCATTGGTTTGTCTGGTGGCAGTCCAAGAATTTCACCTTTACCGACACAACAAGAGAGCCCCCCCACCATCCCCCCGCCACGGCCCACTTAATCCTGGCCACATTCCGAAAACCAACAAAATACAACCGCGCTACTAGGTCCGCAGTCACCACCACATTACCACCAACGCGGTTACTGTTAAGGTGCATATAACCACGGACACGTGGAGAGGACACGTAGTGCCTCAAAAACATCCCCCGCCACGGCCAACTTAATCCTGGCCACATTCCGAAAACCAACAAAATAAAACCGCGCTACTAGGTCCGCAGTCACCACCACATTACCACCAACGCGGTTACTGTTAAGGTACATATTACCAGTCTGACTGGGGCATGCAGACACCTTGACAGAATGAATAGTGTGTGGCACATAGCTTCCCCATTGCTATGCCCACGTGTGCAGCTCCTGATGGCGGTGGCACAGGATTCTATTTCTCATTGCTTCTGTACAGCATTGTGGGCTATCGCCCCACCACTTTTAAAGAGGGTCGCTGCCTAGCCGTGCCAACCCTCTGCAGTGTGTGCCTGCAGTTCCTCGTCATGGCAGACGCACTTATAAATAGACATGAGGGTGGTGTGGCATGAGGGCAGCTGAAGGCTGCGCAGGGACAGTTTGGTGTGCGCTGTGGACACTGGGTCGTGGGGGAAGGGGGGGGGGGTTTGGGCAGCATGTAACCCAGGAGAAGTGGCAGCAGAGTGTCATGCAGGCAGTGATTGTGCTTTGTTGTAGGTAGTGTGGTGCTTAGCTAAGGTATGCATTGCTAATGAGGGCTTTTCAGAAGTAAAAGTTGTTGGGAGGGGGGGGGGCCCACTCTTGCCGGTATTGTGGCTTAATAGTGGGACCTGTGAACTTGAGATGCCAACATGTAGCCCCTCGCCTGCCCTATCCGTTGCTGTGTCGTTCCCATCACTTTCTTGAATTGCCCAGATTTTCACACATGGAAACCTTAGCGAGCATCGGCGAAATACAAAAATGCTCGGGTCGCCCATTGACTTCAATGGGGTTCGTTACTCGAAACGAACCCTCGAGCATTGCGAAAATTTCGTCCCGAGTAACGAGCACCCGAGCATTTTGGTGCTCGCTCATCTCTATTAATAAAGAATCAATTGATTGGTAACCATTGAAAGGCAGAAGTGCCTGACGACCGTCTCAGAGAAGGCAGCAAAGACACAGACCAATGGAGACTTTCAAATTTGTTCAAGTCTTTATTGATGGGGGAAGGGCTGGTGATTTTTTATGTAAAAATGATGGGTAATTTTGGGTGATTGGGCACTGTGCAATGCTTAAAAAGGTATTCCCGTGATTCAAAGTGAAAGTTATATGCTTCATAAGGTGATAACAGAGAATTGTGCAATATAATGTTATACCTTGTTTTACAAAGCTTCAGAGATATTGCTTTACCCGTGCCCCCCCCCCCTCCCCCTCCGCCCGCTTGGTTCTCCATTGGTATCAGGTAGTTACGGCCTGTACGCTCCGCTGTTACCGGTCAGGCTGCTCAGTGCCTTCAGATTCTGTATTGTTGACCCAGTCTGTACAGTTATGAATGCCCACGTCAGTAACTGGTAATGGGGCATTGTGGGGGATGTAATTTTTGCAGTCCTCCTTCCATTTTAAGTAACAATGTGTTAATCTGAAGCTAGCAGTGGTAGAGCATGGCGTCAAAAAAAGGTACTAAAGTTCAGTTTGACAATTTAGATGGATGTTTGGAATAACGACAATAAGTGGAACCATGAGGACAATTTTGCCCAATCTCTGGATTATCCCTTTAAAGAGACGTTTTCAAAGCAATGGGTTGTCTGCTTAAAGCAGGGCAGATCCTCCAAAGCTGGGATGCTCTTTGTAGCTCACCCCTCTGGCTAGGAGATAAGCATTCTGGATGGATTTAACTCTGAATTCCCGAATAACATATGTGGAATAGGTTGTCTAAAGTGGATAACTCCTTTAAGTACTGCGTACATTTTCAATAAGCACTACTTAGACTAAATACTTAAAACAAGGGAACAGAGCCCAGAAAAACTCATGTTTTCGGGAAATTTTACTGTTCTACCGCGCTAAACTCAAATTCCTATTCCAAGAATTATTAGCGCTTGTTGAAATGCGTGGAGATCCTGTGCATCATGGCTCCCCTCCCCCCCCGGCCTATTGACAGACTGAGCTGTAAAATATACCCAAACGATTAGCTTTAGTTGGCATAGGCCTTGGCCCACAGCTTCAGCAATCGTTGGCAGGAAGCGGACTTTCACTGCACCCAGGACATAGGCCTCTGCACAAACCCTCAGCAATCGCGGGCCTACAGCGGACTCCAATGCTAGCGTAGCTGTGCACGTCTCATTAGCGCTGTATTGCTCCTGTAGTTTGTCCCAATGCAGTGTCCCGGATAGTAGAGCTAACGTCAGATTAAATACAGGTGGGCTTCGGCCCACACTGCATGCTCCAGTCTGACCGGGGTTTTTTATAAATAGTCACAGGCAGGTACAATTCCGCAATGGGAATTCCGTGTGCACCCACAGCATGGGTGGCTCCCTGGAACCCACTGGCGGTACATAAATATATCCCATTACAGTGCCCAGCACAGCTGAGGTAGCATCAGATTAAATACAGGTAGGCTTCGGCCCACACTGCATGCCCGAGTCAGACTGGGATTCTTTATAAGTAGACACAGGCAGGTACAACTCCGTGTGGACCGACAGCATGGGTGGGTCCCAGGAAGCCACCGGCGGTACATGAATAAATCCCATTGCACTGCCCAGTACAGCTGAGGTAACGTCAGATTAAATGCAGGTGGGCTTCGGCCCACACTGCATGCCCCAACCTGACCGGGGTTTTTAATACATAGACACAGACAGGTACAAATCCCCTATGTGAAGTCCCTGTGGACCGACAGCATGGGTGGCTCCCTGGAACCCACCGGCGGTACATAAATATATCCCATTGCAGTGCCTTGGACAGCAGAGCTAACATCAGCTTAAAGGCAGGTGGGCTTCGGCCCACACTGCATGCCCCAGTCAGACTGGGGTTCTTTATAAGTAGACACAGGCAGGTAGAACTCCATGTGGACCGACAGCATGCTCCCAGGAAGCCACCGGCGGTACATAAATAAATTCCATTGCATTGCCCAGCACAGCTGAGGTAATGTCAGATTAAATGCAGGTGGGCTTCAGCCCACACTGCCTGCCCCAGTCAGACCGGGGTTTTTATAAGTCAACACAGGCAGGTACAATTGTGCAGTCGGTGTGGACCGACAGCATGGGTGGCTCCCTGGAACCCACCAGCGGTACATAAATAAATCCCATTGCATTGCCCAGCACTGCTGAGGTAACGTCAGATTAAATGCAGGTGGGCTTCGGCCCACACTGCATGCCCCAGTCTGACCGGGGTTTTTAATACATAGACACAGGCAGGTACATCTCCCTAATGTGAACTCCGTGTGGACCCACAGCATGGGTGGCTCCCTGGAACCCACTGGCGGTACATAAATAGATCCCATTGCAGTGCCCTGGACAGCAGAGCTAACGTCTGATTAAATACAGGTGGGCTTCGGCCAAGTATGTTTTCATTGTTGGAGGAGGAGGACGGGGAAGTTTTTGAGGCGGTACGTGTCCTGTCCCCGTATCCGTGGTTATATGCACCTTCCCAGTGACCGCGTCGCTGAAAAGTTGTTGAGCCTGTGGAACCTAGTAGCGCGGCCTCGCCACCATCATGTCTTTGGGAAGCCTCCGTTTCCACTACCCTGTAACATTGCAGTAGCAGCAGTATAGGCAGAGCCGAGAATTAGTAACATTTCAGCAGTAAGAGTATGCACAAACCCCTGTAACATTTCATGGGCAGCAGTGACGACAGACCCCACTAACATTTCATTTGCAGCAGTATACACAGACCCCAGTAACATTTCAGTAGTATCAGTATAGACAGACCCCAGTAACAGTTCAGTAGTATAAGTCTAGACAGACCCCAGTAACATTTCAGTTCCAGCAGTATTGACAGACCCCTGTAACATTTCAGTAGTATCAGTTGCGACATGCCCCAGTCACATTTCAGTTCCAGCAGTGCAGACAGACCCCAGTAACAGTAACGTTGAAGCAGTATGGGCAAAGCAGCAGATTCACATTTCCTTGGCAGCAGTGCAGGGAGAGCACAGCATTTGTAACTTTTCAGTAGTAGCAGTATAGTCAGACCCCAGTAACACTTATGTAGAAGCAGTATGGGCAAAGCAGCAGATAAACATTTCCTGGCAGCAGTGTAGGGAGAGCAAAGTATTTGTAACATTTCAGTTGTAGCAGAATAGTCAGACCCCAGTAACAGTTACGTAGAAGCAGTATGGGCAAAGCAGCAGATAAACATTTATCTGACAGCAGTGTAGGGAGAGCATAGTATTGGTAAGATTTCAGTAGTAGCAGTATAGACAGGCCCCAGTAACACTTACGTAGAAGCAGTATGGGCAAAGCAGCAGATTCACATTTCCCTGGCAGCAATGTAGGAAGAGCACAGCATTTGTAACATTTCAGTAGTAGCAGTATAGTCAGACCCCAGTAACAGTAACGTAGAAGCAGTATGGGCAAAGCAGCAGATTCACATTTCCCTGGCAGCAGTGTAGGGAGAGCATAGTATTGATAAGATTTTAGTAGTAGCAGTATAGACAGGCCCCAGTAACATTAACGTAGAAGCAGTATGGGCAGAGCCCACTATTAGTTACATTTCTGTTTTAGCAGTATAGACCTGCCCCAGTAACATTTCCGTTGAAGCATTATGGGCAGAGCCCAGTATTAGTAAAATTACAGTAGTAACAGTATACACCAACCAAGGTAACATTTCAGGAGCAGAAGTATCGGCAGACCGAAGTAACATTTCTGTTGCTGAAGTATAGTCAGACCCCTGTAGCATTACTGTGGCAGAAGTATAGGTAGGCAGAACAGAGTTACATTTCTGTAGCAAAAGTGTAGGCCAACCCCAGACACAGTGGTGTACCATGAGTGCAGGCGAAGCCCATAAAAATTACTTGGATTACATTGTAGGCGAGGGCCCGAAAAATTGTTGTACTGACAGTACAAATGTACCCCAGAAAAATTGCCCATGCCCAACCCAGAGGGCAGGTGAAACCCATTAATCGCTTAACGTACTGTGGCTTACTTTTTAACTAGGCCTAGAGGCAGCCCAGTCTAAAAAACAATTGGTTCAGGTGGAAGTTTCAATGCTTTAATGAGACTTGAAACAGATAAATATTATTTAGAAAAGCCTTTTGGCCCACAGAAAAATTGCCCGTTCGCGGTGATTACGAGAGGTTTCAGGAGGAGGAGGACGAATATCATACACAGATTGACAAAAGTCTTTAGGTAGCGCTGCTGTCCGCTGGTGGAGAAGAGAAGTCTGGGGAAATCCAGGCTTTATTCATCTTTATGAGTGTAAGCCTGTCGGCGCTGTCAGTTGACAGGCGGGTACGCTTGTCCGTGATGATTCCCCCAGCTGCACTAAACACTCTCTCTGACAAGACGCTAGCCGCAGGGCACGTCAACACCTCCAGGGCATACAGCGCGAGTTCGGGCCACATGTCCAGCTTTGACACCCAGTAGTTGTAAGGAGCAGAGGCGTCACGGAGGACGGTGGTACGATCGGCTGCGTACTCCCTCACCATCTTCTTACAGTGCTCCCTCCGACTCAACCTGGACTGGGGAGGTGTGAGACAGTCTTGCTGGGGAGCCAAAAAGCTGGCAAAGGCCTTGGAGAGTGTTCCCCTGCCTGCGCGGAGCATGCTGCCTGATTTCCGCGCCTCCCCTGCTACTTGGCCCTCGGAACTGCGCCTTCTGCCACTAGCACTGTCAGATGGGAATTTTACCATCAGTTTGTCCACCAGGGCGCTGTGGTATTGCATCACTCTCAAACCCCTTTCCTTTTCGGGAATGAGAGTGGAAAGGTTCTCCTTATACCGTGGGTTAAACAGTGTGTACACCCAGTAATCCGTAGTGGCCAGAATGCGTTTAACACGAGGGTCACGAGAAAGGCATGCTAACATAAAGTCAGCCATGTGTGCCAGGGTACCTGTACGCAACATATGGCTGTCTCACTAGGAAGATCACTTTGAGTATCCTCCTCCTCCTCCTCCTCCTCAGGCCATACACGCTGAATGGATGAGAGGCAAGCAGCATGGGTACCCTCTACAGTGGGCCCAGCTGTCTCTTCCTCCTTAGGCTCCTCCCCCTCCTCCTCCTCCATGCGCTAAGATATAGACATGAGGGTGCTCTGACTATCCAGTGACATACTGTCTTCCCCCACCTCCGTTTCAGCCTGCAAAGCATCAGTCTTTATGCTTTGCAGAGAACTTCTCAACAGGCATAGCAGGGGAATGGTGACGCTAATGATTACAGCATCGCCGCTCACCATCAGGGTGGACTCTTCAAAGTTTCCAAGGACCTGGCAGATATCCGCCATCCAGGTCCACTCCTCTGTAAAGAATTGAGGAGGCTGACTCCCATTTCGTCGCCCATGTTGGAGTTGGTATTCCACTATAGCTCTACGCTGCTCATACAGCCGGGAGAACATGTGAAGTGTAGACTTCCACTGTGAGGGCACGTCGCAAAGCAGTCGGTGCACTGGCAGCGTCCGTGTTGGACTTGCGGAAATGTACGCTGACCCGGCGCACCTTGCCGAGGAGGTCTGACAAGTGTGGGTAGCCTTTCAGAAACCGCTGAACCACCAAATTAAAGACGTGGGCCAGGCATGGCCTGTGCGTGAGGCTGCTGAGCTGCAGAGCCGCCACCAGGTTATGGCCGTTGTCACACACGACCATGCCCGTTTGGAGGCTCAGTGGCGAAAGCCAGCGGTCGGTCTGCTCTGTCAGACATTGCAACAGTTCGTGGGCCGTGTGCCTCTTCTCTCCTAAGCTGAGTAGTTTCAGCACGGCCTGCTGATGCTTGCCCACCGCTGTGCTGCCATGCCGCGTGACACCGACTGTTGGCGACGTGCTGCTGCTGACAAGTCTTGATTGCGAGGTAGAGGTTGCGTTGGAGGAGGAGGAGGAAGGTTTAGTGGAGGTGGCATACACCGCCGCAGATACTAGCACCGATCTGGGGCCCACAATTCTGGGGGTGGGTAGTACATGAGCGGTCCCAGGCTCTGATTCGGTCCCAGCCTCCACTAAATTCACCCAATGTGCTGTCAGGGAGATATAGTGGCCCTGCCCGCCTGTGCTTGCCCACATGTCCATTGTTAAGTGGACCTTGCCAGTAACTGAGTTGGTGAGGGCGTGTACGATGTTGCGTGAGACGTGGTCGTGCAGGGCTGGGACGGCACACCGTGAAAAATAGTGGAGACTGGGGACAGAGTAGCGCGGGGCTGCCGCCGCCATCATGTTTTTGAACGCCTCAGATTCCACCAGCCTGTAGGGGAGCATCTCCAGGCTGATCAATTTGGCTATGTGGACATTTAAAGCTTGAGCGTGCGGGTGTGTGGCGGCGTATTTGCGCTTTCGCTCCAACGCTCCAGACATTGCTGGATGGGGCCGAGGACAGCGGAAGTGAGGGTGTGGGTCCAGGCCAGGAGACAGTCGTGCCTGTGTCGTGAGAGGTGGGTTGGATCTCAGTGGCAGGTTGGGGCCCAGGGGGAGAGGCAGTGGCGCAAGCTGGAGGCGGTGAACGGCCTTCGTCCCACCTTGTGGGGTGCTTGGCCATCATATGCCTGCGCATACTGGTGGTGGTGGCTCCTCGGCTGATCTTGGCGCGACAAAGGTTGCACACCACTGTTCGTCGGTCGTCCGCCGTCTCAGTGAAAAACTGCCACACCTTAGAGCACCTTGGCCTCTGCACGGTAGCTTGGCGTGAGGGGGTGCTTTGGGAAACAGCTGGTGGATTATTCGCTCTTGCCCTGCCTCTACCCCTGGCCTCCCCACTGCCTCTTCCAACCTGTCTTGCGGCTGCAATTGCCTCCCCCTCTGAAGACCTGTCCTCAGTTGGCTTATCACACCAGGTGGGGTCAGTCACCTCATCGTCCAGCGGCCCTTCCTCCGAATCCTCTGTGCGCTCCTCCCTCGGACTTACTGCCCTCACTACTACCTCACTGATAGACAACTGTTTCTCATCGTCATCGTCCTCCTCACCCACTGAAAGCTCTTGAGACAGTTGCCGGAAGTCCCCAGCCTCATCCCCCGGAACCCGGGAACTTTCCAAAGGTTGGGCATCGGTCACGACAAACTCCTCCGGTGGGAGAGGAACCATTGTTGAGCAATCTGGGCAGGGGCCCGAGAACAGTTCCTGGGAGTCTGCCTGCTCCTCAGAATGTGTAATTTTCATGGAGTGAGGAGGCTGGGAGGAAGGAGGAGCAGCAACCAGAGGATTCAGAGTTGCAGCAGTGGACAGCGTAGAAGACTGGGTGGTCGATACATTGCTGGATGCGCTTTGTGCCATCCACGACAGCACCTGCTTACACTGCTGATTTTTTAATAAAGGTCTACGACGTGGACCCAAAAATTGCGATATGAAGCTGGGGACCCCAGAAACTGTCCTCTCTCCTACTCCTGTAGCAGCCGGCTGCGATTCACCTGGACCAGGAATTCGTCCTATGCCCACACCCTCACTTGGGACTCCGCGTCCTCGACCGCGTCCACGTCCTCTGACCCTACCCCTACCCCTCAGCATGCTGGATTAAAAATCGAGCAGAGACAGAGCGGTGTAAAAATGTTTGTGAATTATTGCCGCGCAGTTGGTAGCTGCCAGCGGTAATATAACGCTAAATGAAGCCAGAGATAAATTATAAGGAAGGCTGCACTTAGGCCTAGCTGTGAACTTTGCAGTTTGGATGGACGTGAAGTCCCACAGGCCTCGCAGGCAAATGCACTGGGTCACCGGTAGCCGTAAAAAGGAATTTTTAAAAAAAATCTCCTTATTTTACTATGCAATGCAGGCTGAAGCTATGCAGTGTGTATTGCACTTTCAATCCATGGGCGTCGGGCAGACCGTGAACTTCTGAGACAGCACATGTATAACACAGAGCGTTGTAGAAAATGTGTGGTTTTTGGCATACACTTAGAGGCAGACTGCAGTGAGGCAACGCAAAGTGCGGACAGAAATATGTTTAAATGAAGGCTGCACGCAGGCTCTGCTGTGCAATACAGAGGTACTACAACTCCCAGCAACCACAGAGTTAAATGTACACGGTCACAGGTTGCACTAAGAAGAACCATTGGGGTTCTTGTTGACAGGATTCTACACTACCACTGTCCCTGCCTGACCAATACTGCCCCTATACTCAAGTACAGATGCAGCCTGAGAACGCTACAGCCTGTACGCCCGATATACATAAAAAAAAAAAAATTGTGCAAAAGTGCTCACAGCAGCCACTACAGGTACTACAACTCCCAGCAACCACGGAGTTAAATGCACACGGTCACCGGTTGCCCTAAGAAGAACCGTTGGGGTTCTTGTAGACAGAATTCTACACTACCACTGTCCCTGCCTGACCAATACTGCCCCTATACTCAAGTACAGACTGCAGCCTGAGAACGCTATAGCCTGCACGCCCGATATACATTAAAAAAAATTGTGCAAAACTGCTCGCAGCAGCCACAACAGTAATGCACTAGGTGAGCTGTGGCCCTAAGAAGGACCGTTGTGGTTCTTGAAGACGCTAACACTGTCCCTATAGCAGCAGCATCAGCAGCACTGTCCCTGATCTCTCTTAGCGTGTGTCTGTGGCGAGCCGCGGGCGGGGCAGATTTAAATACTCGGGGTGTCACTTGATCTCGCCAGCCACTCACTGCAGGGTGGTGGGATAGGGCTGGAACGTCACAGGAGGAAGTTGTAATGCCTTCCCTGTGTTTCTATTGGCCAGAAAAGGGCGCAAATTACTCAGGGAAGGATATGTAATGGAGTTGAGTGCCGCGTGGTGCTCGTCTCGAGTAACGAGCATCTCGAACACACTAATACTCGAACGAGCATCAAGCTCGGACGAGTGCGCTCGCTCATCTCTAATCCCAATGCTTTCGCAAAGGGGCCCTTTGAGAAAGCAGATGCTAAACATGCGTTGGGGCTCAGGATACAGGTCTTGACTAGGATGTGGTAACAGCTTTGCATTTATACTTTGTGTGATCTGAGAGTCTTAATTTATTGCCTTGTTTGTCTGGCTTGTATTATACTGTATATGACTTAGTAGATACGTTATTGTATTTATTGCTATCCTATCTATACCTTGAATATATTTTTATTCTATTGTTTAAGTCTAGAGATGAGCGAGCACCAAAATGCTCGGGTGCTCGTTACTCGGGACGAAATTTTCGCAATGCTCAAGGGTTCGTTTCGAATAACGAACCCCATTGAAGTCAATGGGCGACCCGAGCATTTTTGTATTTCGCCGATGCTCGCTAAGGTTTCCATGTGTGAAAATCTGGGCAATTCAAGAAAGTGATGGGAACGACACAGCAACGGATAGGGCAGGCGAGGGGCTACATGTTGGGCTGCATCTCAAGTTCCCAGGTCCCACTATTAAGCCACAATACCGGCAAGAGTGGGCCCCCCCCCCTCCCAACAACTTTTACTTCTGAAAAGCCCTCATTAGCAATGCATACCTTAGCTAAGCACCACACTACCTACAACAAAGCACAATCACTGCCTGCATGACACTCTGCTACCACTTCTCCTGGGTTACATGCTGCCCAACCCCCCTCCTCCCTGCACGACGCAGTGTCCACAGCGCACACCAAACTGTCCCTGCGCAGCCTTCAGCTGCCCTCATGCCACACCACCCTCATGTCTATTTATAAGTGCGTCTGCCATGACGAGGAACTGCAGGCACACACTGCAGAGGGTTGGCACGGCTAGGCAGCGACCCTCTTTAAAAGGGGCGGGGCGATAGCCCACAATGCTGTACAGAAGCAATGAGAAATAGAATCCTGTGCCACCGCCATCAGGAGCTGCACACGTGGGCATAGCAATGGGGAACCTATGTGCCACACACTATTCATTCTGTCAAGGTGTCTGCATGCCCCAGTCAGACTGGTAATATGTACCTTAACAGTAACCGCGTTGGTGGTAATGTGGTGGTGACTGCGGACCTAGTAGCGCGGTTGTATTTTGTTGGTTTTCGGAATGTGGCCAGGATTAAGTGGGCCGTGGCGGGGGGATGGTGGGGGGGCTCTCTTGTTGTGTCGGTAAAGGTGAAATTCTTGGACTGCCACCAGACGAACCAATGCAAAGGCATTTGCCAAGAATGTTTTCATTGTTGGAGGAGGAGGGGGATGTTTTTGAGGCACTACGTGTCCTCTCCACGTGTCCGTGGTTATATGCACCTTAACAGTAACCGCATTGGTGGTAATGTGGTGGTGACTGCAGACCTAGTAGCGCGGTTGTATTTTGTTGGTTTTCGGAATGTGGCCAGGATTAAGTGGGCCGTGGCGGGGGGATGGTGGGGGGGCTCTCTTGTTGTGTCGGTAAAGGTGAAATTCTTGGACTGCCACCAGACGAACCAATGCAAAGGCATTTGCCAAGAATGTTTTCATTGTTGGAGGAGGAGGGGGATGTTTTTGAGGCACTACGTGTCCTCTCCACGTGTCCGTGGTTATATGCACCTTAACAGTAACCGCGTTGGTGGGAAATGGCCTCGCCGCCATCATGTCTTTGGGAAGCCTCTGTTTCCACACCCCAGACACATACCACTAGCAGCGGTATAGGCAAAGCCCATAATTCGTAACATTTCAGCCGTAGCATTAGGACAGACCCCACTTAAATATCACTAGCAGCATTATAGGGGGAGCACAGTATTAGTTTCATTTCAGTAATAGTAGCACTCAAGACAGGCCCCAGTAACAATTCCGAAGCAGCAGTATAGTGGGAGCGCAGTCTTCGTTCCATTTCAGTAATAGTAGCACTCAAGACAGGCACCAGTAACAATTCCGAAGCAGCAGTATAGTGGGAGCGCAGTCTTCGTTCCATTTCAGTAATAGTAGCACTCAAGACAGGCCCCAGTAACAATTCCGAAGCAGCAGTATAGTGGGCGCGCAGTCTTCGTTCCATTTCAGTAATAGTAGCACTCAAGACAGGCACCAGTAACAATTCCGAAGCAGCAGTATAGTGGGAGCGCAGTCTTCGTTCCATTTCAGTAATAGTAGCACTCAAGACAGGCCCCAGTAACAATTCCGAAGCAGCAGTATAGGAGGAGCATAGTCTAAGTTCCATTTAAGTAATAGTAGCAGCCTACACAGGCCCCAGGAACAATTCCGAAGCAGCAGTATAGTAGGAGCGCAGTCTTAGTTCCATTTCAGTAGCTGCAGTATAGCCAAGGCCCAAGTTACATTTATGTAGCTAAAGTGTAGGCCAACCCCACACACCTTTCTGTACCATGAGTGCAGGCGAAGAACATAGAAATTGCTATGATTACACTGTAGGTGAGGGCCCAAAAAAATTGGTGTACCAACAGTACTAATGTACCTCAGTAAAAATTGGCCATGCCCAACCAATAGGGCAGGTGAAACCCATTAATCGCTTTGGTTAATGTGGCTTAAGTGGTAACTAGGCCTGGAGGCAGCCCAGTTTAACGAAAAATTGTTTCAAGTTAAAGTTCCAACGCTTTTAAGAGCATTGAAACGTATAAAAATTTTTTAGAAAAATTATATGAGTGAGCCTTGTGGCCCTAAGACAAAATTGCCCGTTCAGCGTGATTACGTGAGGTTTCAGGGGGAGGAGCAGGAGGAGGAGGAGGAATATTAGACACAGATTGCTGAAGCAGAAATGTCCCCGTTTTGGATGGTGAGAGAGAACGATGCTTCCATCCGCGGGTGCAGCCTACGTATTGCTTAGGTATCGCTGCTGTCCGCTGATGGAGAAGAGAAGTCTGGGGAAATCCAGGCTTTGTTCATCTTGATGAGTGTTAGCCTGTCGGCACTGTCGGTTGACAGGCGGGTACGCTTATCTGTGATGATTCCCCCAGCCGCACTAAACACCCTCTCCGACAAGACGCTAGCCGCAGGACAAGCAAGCACCTCCAGGGCATACAGCGCTAGTTCAGGCCACGTGTCCAGCTTCGACACCCAGTAGTTGTAGGTGGCAGAGGCGTCACGGAGGACGGTCGTGCGATCGGCTACGTACTCCCTCACCATCCTTTTACAGTGCTCCCGCCGACTCAGCCTTGACTGGGGAGCGGTGACACAGTCTTGCTGGGGAGCCATAAAGCTGTCCAGGCCCTAAAAGACTGTTGCACTGCCTGGGCTGTACATGCTGCTCGATCTCCGCACCTCCCCTGCTACCTGGCCCTCGGAACTGCGCCTTCTGCCACTAGCGCTGTCGGGTGGGAATTTTACCATCAGCTTGTCCGCAAGGGTCCTGTGGTATAGCAACACTCTCGAACCCCTTTCCTCTTCGGGAATGAGAGTGGGAAGGTTCTCCTTATAGCGTGGGTCGAGCAGTGTGTACACCCAGTAATCCGTAGTGGCCAGAATGCGTGTAACGCGAGGGTCACGAGAAAGGCATCCTAACATGAAGTCAGTAAAGATGAGCGAACGTGTTCTTAACGAGGACTTACGCACCCGAACACCGGCTTTTCCGAGGACTTCAGTGTTCGCGCGTAAAGATTCGGGGGGCGCTGGGGGGCGGGGAGAGGCGCGGCGGCGCGGGCGGCAGCAGCGGGGAACAGGGGGGAGCCCTCTCTCTCTCCCTCTCCCCCCCACTCCCCGCCGCACCCCCCCGCGCTGCCACGGCGACCCCCGAACTTTTTTCGCCCGAGCACGGAAGTCCTCGCAAAGTTCGGTGTTCGGGCGAAAAGGGGCGGGGCCGAACACGTTCGCTCATCTCTAGAAGTCAGCCATGTGTGCCAGGGTACCTGTACGCAACACATGGCTGTCTTCACTAGGAAGATCACTTTCAGGATCCTCCTCCTCCTCCTCAGGCCATGCACGCTGAAATGATGACAGGCAAGCAGCATGGGTACCGTCAGCAGTGGGCCAAGCTGTCTCTTCCCCCTCCTCCTCATCCTCCTCATGCTCCTCCTGAACGCGCTGAGATATAGACAGGAGGGTGCTCTGACTATCCAGCGACATACTGTCTTCCCCCGGCTCTGTTTCCGAGCGCAAAGCGGCTGCCTTTATGGTTTGCAGGGAACTTCTCAAGATGCATAGCAGAGGAATGGTGACGCTAATGATTGCAGCATCGCCGCTCACCACCTGGGTAGACTGCTCAAAGTTTCGAAGGACCTGGCAGATGTCTGCCAACCAGGCCCACTCTTCAGAAAATAATTGAGGAGGCTGACTCCCACTGCGCCGCCCATGTTGGAGTTGGTATTCCACTATAGCTCTACGCTGCTCATAGAGCCTGGCCAACATGTGGAGCGTAGAGTTCCACCGTGTGGGCACGTCGCACAGCAGTCGGTGCACTGGCAGATTAAAGCGATGTTGCAGTGTCTGCAGGGTGGCAGCGTCTGTGTGGGACTTGCGGAAATGTGCGCAGAGCCGGCGCACCTTTACGAGCAGGTCTGACAAGCGTGGGTAGCTTTTCAGAAAGCGCTGAACCACCAAATTAAAGACGTGGGCCAGGCATGGCACGTGCGTGAGGCTGCCGAGCTGCAGAGCCGCCACCAGGTTACGGCCGTTGTCACACACGACCATGCCCGGTTGGAGGCTCAGCGGCGCAAGCCAGCGGTCGGTCTGCTCTGTCAGACCCTGCAGCAGTTCGTGGGCCGTGTGCCTCTTATCTCCTAAACTGAGTAGTTTCAGCACGGCCTGCTGACGCTTGCCCACCGCTGTGCTGCCACGCCGCGCGACACGGACTGCTGGCGACGTGCTGCTGCTGGCACATCTTGATTGCGAGACAGAGGTTGCGGAGGAGGAGGAGGAGGAGGGTGGTTTAGTGGAGGAAGCATACACCGCCGCAGATACCAGCACCGAGCTGGGGCCCGCAATTCTGGGGGTGGGTAGGACGTGAGCGGTCCCAGGCTCTGACTCTGTCCCAGCCTCCACTAAATTCACCCAATGTGCCGTCAGGGAGATGTAGTGGCCCTGGCCGTCTGTGCTTGTCCACGTGTCCGTTGTTAAGTGGACCTTGGCAGTAACCGCGTTGGTGAGGGCGCGTACAATGTTGCGGGAGACGTGGTCGTGCAGGGCTGGGACGGCACATCGGGAAAAGTAGTGGCGACTGGGAACTGAGTAGCGCGGGGCCGCCGCCTCCATCATACTTTTGAAGGACTCCGTTTCCACAACCCTATACGGCAGCATCTCAAGGCTGATAAATTTGGCTATGTGGACGGTTAACGCTTGAGCGTGCGGGTGCGTGGCGGCGTACTTGCGCTTGCGCTCAAACACTTGCGCTAGCGACGGCTGGACGGTGCGATGCGAGACATTGGTGGATGGGGCCGAGGACAGCGGAGGTGAGGGTGTGGGTGCAGGCCAGGAGACGGTAGTGCCTGTGTCCTCAGAGCGGGGTTGGATCTCAGTGGCAGGTTGGGGCACAGGGGGAGAGGCAGCGGTGCAAACCGGAGGCGGTGATTGGCCTTCGTCCCACCTTGTGGGGTGCTTGGCCATCATATGTCTGCGCATGCTGGTGGTGGTGAGGCTGTTGGTGGTGGCTCCCCGGCTGATCTTGGCGCGAAAAAGGTTGCACACCACTGTTCGTCGGTCGTCAGGCGTCTCTGTGAAAAACTGCCAGACCTTAGAGCACCTCGGCCTCTGCAGGGTGGCATGGCGCGAGGGGGCGCTTTGGGAAACACTTGGTGGATTATTCGGTCTGGCCCTGCCTCTACCCCTGGCCACCGCACTGCCTCTTCCAACCTGCCCTGCTGCTGCCCGTGCCTCCCCCTCTGAAGACCTGTCCTGTGTAGGCGTTGCACACCAGGTGGGGTCAGTCACCTCATCATCCTGCTGCTCTTCCTCCGAATCCTCTGTGCGCTCCTCCCTCGGACTTACTGCCCTTACTACTACCTCACTGCAAGACAACTGTGTCTCATCGTCATCGTCCTCCTCACCCACTGCAAGGTCTTGAGACAGTTGCCGGAAGTCCCCAGCCTCATCCCCCGGACCCCGGGAACTTTCGAATGGTTGGGCATCAGTGACGATAAACTCCTCTGCTTGGAGAGGAACCACTGCTGCCCAATCTGAGCAGGGACCCGAGAATAGTTCCTGGGAGTCTGCCCGCTCCTGAGCATGTGTCATTGTAGTGGAGTGAGGAGGCTGGGAGGAAGGAGGAGTAGCAGCCAGAGGATTTGGATTTGCAGCACTGGACGGCGCAGAACTGTGGGTGGATGATAGCTTGCTCGAAGCACTTTCTGCCATCAACGACAGGACCTGCTCACACTGCTCATTTTCTAATAAAGGTCTCCCGCGTGGACCCATTAATTGGGCGATGAATGTGGGGACGCCAGAAACGTGCCTCTCTCCTAATCGCGCAGCAGTCGGCTGCGATACACCTTGATCAGGAGCTCGCCCTATGCCCACACCCTCACTTGGGCCTACGCGTCCTCGGCCACGTCCACGTCCACGTCCTCTAGGCTTACCCCTACCCCTCAGCATGCTGTATTACCAGTGATTTCCCAGGCAGCAAATAAATTGGCGCAAGCCTGCAGGACAAATACAATTTTTCCCTTTTTGGGAAACGGAGGGCCCACTGACTATATTCAATCAGATAAGATATGTGTTGCACAGAAATGCAGTTATATGAAGTGCAGCAGAGCGGAGACTTTTCACAGGCAGCAAATAAATTGGCGCAAGCCTGCAGGACAAATACAATTTTTCCCTTTTTGGGAAACGGAGGGCCCACTGACTATATTCAATCAGATAAGATATGTGTTGCACAGAAATGCAGTTATATGAAGTGCAGCAGAGCGTAGACTTTTCACAGGCAGCAAATAAATTGGCGCAAGCCTGCAGGACAAATACAATTTTTCCCTTTTTGGGAAACGGAGGGCCCACTGACTATATGCAATCAGATAAGATATGTGTTGCACAGAAATGCAGTTATATGAAGTGCAGAAGAGCGGAGACTTTTCACAGGCAGCAAATAAATTGGCGCAAGCCTGCAGGACAAATACAATTTTTCCCTTTTTGGGAAACGGAGGCCCACTGACTATATTCAATCAATAATATATGTCTTCTGGCCCTGCCTACACAATTCTCTCCCTGTAGTATTACTGCAAGGCGCAATGCTCTGCAGACAGCCGATTTTGAAAAGAAAAAAATATGCAACACTGCTAACAGCAGCCTGCACAGTACTGCACACGGATAGATGTGGCCCTAAGAAGGACCGTTGGGGTTCTTGAAGCCTACACTCACTCCTAACACTCTCCCTACCTAACCACCACTTCTGTCCCTGGACTATTACTGCAAGGCGCAATGCTCTGCAGACTGCCGATTTTGAAAAAAAAATAAATTGTGCAACACTGCTAACAGCACCCTCCACAGTACTGCACACGGATAGATGTGGCCCTGAGAAGGACCGTTGGGGTTCTTGAAGCCTACACTCACTCCTAACACTCTCCCTACAGCAGCACCAGCAGCAGCACTTTCCCTCAGCTAACTCACAAGACATCTGAGGCGAGCCGCGGGAGGGGCCGACTTTTATACTCGGGTGACATCTGATCTCCCCAGCCACTCACAGCAGGGGGGTGGTATAGGGCTTGAACGTCACAGGGGGAAGTTGTAATGCCTTCCCTGTCTTTCAATTGGCCAGAAAAGCGCGCTAACGTCTCAGAGAGGAAACTGAAAGTAACCCGAACACCGCGTGGTGCTCGTTAAGAGTAACGAGCATCCCGAACACCCTAATATTCGTACGAATATCAAGCTCGGACGAGTACGTTCGCTCATCTCTATTTAAGTCCTGTTCCTGCAATCCAGATACTCATTGTTTCCCACTATATATATGTTTTTAACTATTATTATGTTTTGTAATAAAGTTTATCTATTTTCATTACTATAAGCTCTATGTGTGGATCCATTTTTGTGTCCTCATAATTAATATACAATGTAATGAACAGCATGTTCTATCTGGGCACATATTACACCTGCATACATGTCACTATAGTACATGGCTATGGTCGGCACGCAGCCTGTACACAATGTCATTGCACCCTGCCAGATATGTTCTTGTGAGCCCGGCCTAAGGGCTTTTTATCACAGGAGTGTATATCGGCCGCCATTTTCATGGCCAGACGATATATGCTACCATATGAGCTGTCTTCCCCCTTCCCTCCCCCTCGCTGCCTGTCTGCCTCTCTCCTCCCCTCTGGCTGTTTGCAATGGGAGAGGGCTGGATGGGGGTGGAGCTAAGCCCCTCCTGCACCCTCCCATTGCTGGCTGCGGACAAGGGGAGGGGGCGGGAGCTTAGTTCCACCCCCACCACGCCCTCTTCCATTGCCAACAGCCTGAGGGGAGGAGAGAGGCAGAGATCTGCACCATTTGCTGTGGATTTTGACTAGGACCCGCAGCAGACTACATCCCAGAAACTGAAGGGGGGAAATCTTCTTTGAATCCTCATCAAAATCCACCCATCGTGCCCTTAGTCATGGCATACTAGTGAGTGTGTATGCACGGAATGAACACAAGAGGCCACCAATTAAGTTGCATCCATTAACCCCTTAAGACGAAGCCTGTTTGCGCCTTAGTGATGGAGCCAAATTTTGGAAATCTGTCACTTAACATATCATAACTCCGTAAAGGCTTTGTATATCCAAGTGATTCTGACATTGTTTTTTCGCCACATGTTGTACTTCAGTTTGGTTGTAAAAATAGACCCATGGAATTTAATGTGCCAATATTGGGAACATTTAAAAAAAAAAGGCATTTTGTTTACAATTTTAACTGTAATATCTAAAATATGTGCAAACATACCGTACAAATTTTTGCTAAGATATATATTTCCATCTGTTTACTTTATTCTGGGCGCACGTTTGAAAAACTTTCATGTTTTTTAACCATTTAGGAGACGTACAAATTTAACATTACTTTTCAGCATTTTGAGTAACATTTTGTTTTCCTGCCCCAAGCCAAGATTGCAAAGGCTCACAGGTGTCAAAATGATAGATACCCCAACAAATGACACTATTTTAAGAACTACACACCTTAATGTATTCACTGAGGGGGGTCAGGAGTATTTTGACCCCACTGTTTTTTTTCAGGAATTAATTCAATTTAGAGGAGAAAAAAGAAATTCATATTTTGGCAAATATGTCATTTTAAAGACATATTTTTTTCCTATAGCGCACATGAAAATTAGGATTGACACCCCGAAATGGATACCCCCGTTTGTCCTGTTTTCAGAAACAAACCCATTGTGGCCCTAATATTATGTCTGGGTGTACAATGGGGCCCAAAATGAAGGAGTAGTCAGTGTCTTTTAGAACATAGATTTTGCTTGAAGGCCTTTTATGCCCCATAGCCCTCTTGTAGAGCTCTTGAGCAGCGAAAACCATAGAGAACCGCCACAAATGACCCCATTTTAAAAACTAGACCCCTTAATGAATTTATCTAGGGGTGTACTGCCCATTTTGACACCACAGTTTTTGAATGAATTTAAGCAAAGCAGAAGGAAACATTTGTGATTTTCATTTTTTGGGCAATTCTGTCATTTTAAAAACAGCTTTTTTTGTACAGCACACACATGAATGAAGACTTGCACCCCAAAATGGATACCCCTGTTCTCCCGTGTTTAGAGACATACTCACTGTGGCCCTAATTTTATGTCTGGATGCACAACGGGGCCCAAAATGAAAGGAGTAGTTGGTGGCTTTCAGAACAGAAATTTTGCATGAAGGTGATTGAGGCCCCATTGACCACTTGTAGAGCCCTTTTTGAATTTTGAATTTCCCGAGGCACGAGCCCCTTTGTGCATGCACCCAATGAATGACATTGGGCGGGCATGTGCAGAAGGGGACTTCATGTCCCTGAAGACCGGAACATCATGGAGGATCCGGGGTGAGTATTTTTACCTCCCCCATGGATCTGATCCATGAGGGGAGGTGAAAGTTGAATTTTTTAAAAACTTTTTACAACTTTTTCGTTTCCATTGGATAGCGGCGATCACAGGTCCAGGGATCGGTGGCATCTCCTGGTTCCTGGCTACCTTCAGGAGCTGGGAGCCAGGAGATTTTAAATTTGCCGAGGTTCCCCGTCTTCTGCACATGCGCGTGATGTCATCCGTCTGTCGCGCATGCGCAAAAGAGCGGCGGCGGGTCCCGGGCAGCTAAATCTTTTACTTTTTTCTTCACTTTATTTCGATCGGCACTATCGATTGGCGCAGTTGCATCAACTCTTTCTATGCCCTAAACTTCTAAGTAAAAGAAAGCCCCATTCTGGACCTCAGCAAAGTGGTGAGAAGCTACAATACATGTTTATCACGGATTTTGGGAATGTCAGATAAATGTTAATGGATCCATATTTTCAGACGTCAGCAGTGCAGCTAACAGGTCACATGTGTTCAGTGTTACAACTGCTACATTGTTGCATGCGGATGTGAATTGCTGGGAGACTTGCAGCACCTTGTAGTAGATACATGTGTAACCTTTATAATGTAACCATGTGGCTCCTCGCAGTAAGCACACTGGAGGAAGCTCAGGGCTCACATGTCAATCCTTGATTTAGAGCCTCAAAGAAAGCGGATCCTAATACGCTGCACATAGAAATGCATAGGGCTCACGCTGCGTGGTAGGCCAAGAGAAAGACCATGCTGCGATCTATTTCTCGCAGGTATCTACACACAGTGTTTACACGCTAATGTGAATGGATCAGTGAAAGCCCATTTACGTTAATTGACTTCACCGTGTGTCACGCGGCCGTGCATTGCATGTGTAATACACAATAAAAGCGCTCCCATGAGCCCTTATCAAACAAGACCACAAGGAGGCGGGGCTTATGCAGATTTATGGAACAGGACATCTATAGTCAATTTTGAGAACTTTCTCAGGTGGACGGGGACAGAAATATCCAGCAATTTGGCATTCAAGTGTTAGGGCGCCCACCCACTGGCGTTTGCGTTTTCCGCGGGAAAAAAACGCAGCGTTTTCGCGGCGTTTTCCGCAATTTTTCCGTTAATTTCCATTGACATTCATGGGTGCATTAGGAGAAAAATAAGGACACATATGCAACTGACAGTTCCTATGTTAAAAACGCAAACGCAACGCAAAAAAAATGCCAGTGGACAGGAACACATGTTATCTCTATGCCTGTGCAGGAAAAACGCAAAACGCAAAACGCAGGTAAAAAAACGCCAGTGGGTGGGCGCCCTTAGGCCGGTCTCACACTCGACGCTTTTAACCGCGATTAGTGCGGCATTCTGAGCGCAGTGATTAGTGCGCCGTTCTTAGCACCGCGCTAACCACAGTACAACACCGCCATTGATTTCCATTAGGCCTCGCAGACCAGTGCTGTTTGTTCTTTTTATCAGTGTTTTCGTGGTTTTTAACGTAACCCATCACCCATCACAGTGTTGGGGTGTGTTAAAAAGCGCTGTAAAGCTTTGCACTATGCATTCAAAAATGGCGCTCAAAATCTTGGTAAAATGCCGCAGTTTTGAGCGGCGTCTAACTCAACGTAAGTGTGAGAGCGGCCTTAGGAATTTATTGTCCACCGAAATAAAATACGAGCTTCCCCTAAGATTGTCTGTGTGTATTGCGCCTTTAGGGTTATAAAAAACACCACGGATTTCCTGGACCTTTTTTTCCAAGTGCCTTTTGGTGGCGCTTTTTTTGAACGCACATCTTTTTATTTCCACTATTCCATTTGTTACAGAGAAGCCTGGAGGAAAACACCAGAAGAAGCATCTCACCTCCAGAATGGGGCGAGTTTGAAAAAAATGCCATGGACTTCAAAAATGTACCAAAAGTTATGAAAAACAACACAAAACATGCGGTGTTTGTAGCGCATTTCGTGTTCCATATTGACCTATAGCTAACAAATGGACATGGCATTTTTTGCTGCAGAAGAACGCCGGTGTCAAAATCACAAAAAACATGATATTTGTGAAGAGACTTCATGTGACACCGGTCTGGGAAAGGATTCCACTTAATGATGATACTGTGCCTTTAAGAAAAGCCCTTCCAGTAACTCTCTGCACTGTGATGTCACAGTAACCATTGTTCTGTAAGCGGTTCTAGAACACTGACCGCTAGAACATAAGTGACCGACACTCAGGTATTCCTCACACTTCATCCTTTACGGGTGAAGAGATATGCACTCCGTGTGTATCTCCCGGCGATTATGTTACGTCAACGTGATTCGCCAATCTGTTAGACAGAAAGGATCTCCTCATCTGATAAGGTACAGTAGGGGTATAATAACTGCATTCCATCACCTGTAGATTGATTTGATTGCAGATTTCCTCATCCCTATTGGTTTTAAAGAGGAAAATCTGCAACAAATCCGCCGTCATCCCCGGAAACGGACATATTGTGGATGTAATAATCCGCACTACGCGCCAATTTCCACAGCCGGTGGATGATATTTGTTGGGATCTCATCTACTTTACTGCTAATGAATTCTGAGGATTTTCTATTCAAAAATTGCGTAACATTTCTTTCCCGTATGGATGTTCTTAGGCGAGCGGGAGCACAAGGAGGCGGGGCTTATGCATTTATAGTGAATAGTCAGGGCTTTCCTGGGTGCATGGGGGGGGGGGGGGGGGGTGAGGAATGTTCTGTAATTTAATATTCAGGTGTTAGAAGTAAATATTGTGTGAATTAACAATTTATCTACCACAAATAAGGTTTTAAAAGGATTCCACTTAATGATGATTTTTGCGCCATTACACCAGAATTTTACTAACTCTGACAGGTGCTGTTGCCATAGTAATGGTCGTTATAGTCCTGTATTTGAATATTAACCGTTAGGTGACTGACACACAGCTTATCTTTCCACTTCATTCATTACTGTGAAGTGAGCGTATCCTCCGCGTATCCCCACCGCTCTGACCAGAACTCCAGCATCTGCTAACGATGTCTTTGTATCTAATTCTGCAGATGGGAAATCTATTCCGAAAGGATTTCTCTGGAAAACCAGTTGAAATCGAAGACTCCAAAATACTGACCATCAGAGTGGACGTCACCTGTAAGTCACTTTGTTTCTTCTTTCTGCGTCTAGTCAGTATTTTATTAATGTCTGCAGTCTGCAGGGGGTGATACTCTGCAGCCGTCTGGGTGGTCTTGGACCACTACACGATCGCTGCAGTCACCCTCAAGGCCCATTTAGACACAACGAGAATCGCTTAAAAGTCGCTCAAAGGCGTCTTTTGAGTGATTCTCGTTCTGTCTAAATCCACTGACACCGTGCCCCGACGGTGTCCTGCTCCGCCTGCATATTCTACTTAGGCCTTATTTAGTCATATACCTGGTCCCAGTATGGCGGTATTACACAATCATGATAGTGATGTTATCAGGTTACTTTATGGTGGCCGTATTTAGTCACTGCATGGTAGTGATTAAGGGCTCATGTCCACGGGCAAAATGTGATTTAAAATCCGCAGCGGATCTCCCGCGCGCGGATCCGCACCCCATAGGGATGCATTGACCACCCGCGGGTAGATAAATACCCGCGGATCGTCAATAAAAGGCATTTTAAAAAAAATGGAGCATGAAAAAATCTGGACCATGCTCCATTTTCATGCGGGTCTCCCGCAGGGACGGCTCCCGCGGGCTTCTATTGAAGCCTATGGAAGCCGTCCGGATCCGCGGGAGACCTAAAATAGGAATTAAAAGCATTTACTCACCCGCAGCGGGCCGCGAAGCTCTGCTCTTCCTCACGGCCGCATCTCCCTTGCTTCGGCTCGGCGGATGTGCCCGGCGCATGCGCGCGGCACGTCGACGACATGCCGGCGACGTGCCGCCGGCGTCAGGAATTCATCCGCCGGCCGAAAATGAAGATCCGGCCGTGAGGAACAGCTGACCTTCGCCGCCCGCGCCGGATAGGTAAATGCTTTTAAATTTCTATTTTCAGCGCTCATGTCGGCGGGGCAGGAGGGACCCGCTGCAGATTCTACATGTAGAATCTGCAGCGGATCTGATTTTCCCCGTGGACATGAGGCCTAACAGTCACGGTATAGTGATGCTGTCCGGTATGGCGATGCTGTCCGTCCCTGTGGGGGATTCGCCCGCTCTTCCATTATTTTCGGAGACTCCTTGACAATCCAGAAGCTCAGACAGTGCAATGTACAGAAGTAGCAAACGTTAACTTGACTATTCCAACCGCTTTAATTGTGTTAAATGTCAGCTTGAATGTTAAATGTGAATGTGAATGTTTTCTACAGTTTGTCTGTAAACCAACGCTGCTGACTTGTTGGCCGGTCACTAAGGGTATATCATAGGGACGGGACTGGATTATACCATATACTATATTATTATGGGGCATTAAAATTAAAGTAAAATGTACTTTCTTTAGACTTTTGCTAGTTCAGGGAAGCAACAGCAATTAGTAGTTGTTAAATTCTTAAACTAAAAACCACGGGGTAAAAGTGAGTAGCGGTAATGATGAAGATCGCCTTCCCTGCTGTGTCATTGTATCACATGGATTGGTTTATAAGTGCTCCTCTTATAATGTATATATTTATTTACAGCATCTTCCGCTAAAGAGGTTCCGCATCAGGCTGCGGCTGATAAACATGCAGAGCGCCGCAAGCGTATTAATCATCTTCTGAAATGCTTTGGAGTCTTTATCAAGATGCGATGCCCAAAACTGGATGTCCGTAGTGCCCCAGGACCAGTCATGTGGCTAAAATTCATAGTTCCCACTCTGACTATGGATGGTGAACAAGAGAAGAGCCTGTTCACCCAGGAACCATAGCGTTCCAATACATGCCAATAGAGCATCAGCTACCACCAAAGAAAATGCAATTATTATGATGCTTCTTTAAATATATACTTGTGTATATAATATAAATAAAGAATTATAAACCCCTTTTCTTGTATCTGCTGTATTTATCCTCCACAAGAGAGAATACGGAGTTCAGGTGGTTTTACATGGAGCAACTATCGGCCGAAAAATCTCAAATGAATGATTTCCAGCGGTAGTTGTCCCGTGTAAATCCGGGACCTGACAGGGCGCCATGTGAGGAAGCGCTCAGTAGTCGCTACTCGTCAGCTCACCTAATAGCATTTTTGCGCTGTGCTTCACGCACCCCCTTGGACATTTGTATTCTATGGGGCCTTTGCTGTGCAAAACGTAGAAAGATCGAGCAGGTCCTATTATTTTCCTCACATGTGAAATGTGCGCACAAAACTCATGAGAAGTAACCCGCTGCAATCAGGGGGTCCTATCCTCTGTGTTTTGCGCACAAATACGGTCGGGTGAAGCCGCTCTTGGGCTCTATTCACATCTGCATTAGAGATGACAGCTGTACCGGCGACTATTACTGCTGCACTTTACACAGGAGCGATAGTCGTTCACGTGAATGGAGGCGGTATGCGCCGGGGATCGTTCTGGCCGCCCGCCATCATTCACTGTAAACAGGAGTCGCCCAAAGATTGAGTGACTCTTGTTTCTGCAGCCGACAGTCATTTGGTTTTTGGTCCTGCTGAAAAAACAAGCAACTCCGGTTTGCCTCTCGGTGCCCGGCGGCGGGGTAGGCTTGTAGCCGGGATGACTATTGCCCAAATTCACTGTTTCCAGCAATAATTCAGGTGATAATCTCCCGTGTAAATGTACATTAAGGCTTCATGTCCACGGCCAAAATGGAATCGCGGAATGCGTGCGGGTCACCTGTAGACGATCCGCAGTTCAATATGGCCATAGACAATCATTGGACATGTGGAGGTTATTAAATACCTGCGCATGTCATTTTATCCCAGCATGCGGATCGCACACGCAGGATAAAAATCACAGCATGCTCCCTTTTCTACGGATTCCTGGATGGACAGCTTCCTTTGAAGACAATGGAAGCCCTCCGATCTGCAGGACACCCGCAGCTGACACTGCGGACGGGCCCCGGATCTGTGAGAAAGCAGGAGATTTAAAAAAAAGAACTGCACATGCGTGCGGCACGCTGGACGGTGTGTCCACATGCTCCGCACTGCAGAAGAAGAGAA
Source organism: Eleutherodactylus coqui (assembly GCF_035609145.1). Lineage (NCBI taxonomy): Eukaryota > Metazoa > Chordata > Amphibia > Anura > Eleutherodactylidae > Eleutherodactylus > Eleutherodactylus coqui. The sequence continues at coordinate 28,927,014 of NC_089848.1, read as the reverse complement.
GATCCAGCCAGAACGGAGAAGACCCGCACCGAAGCCGGACAGGTGAGAGAATATCCATGGCTGTGGCACAGGTGGAATCCGCTGTGGGATTCTGCACGTGGACCTAAGGCCTTAGTGTCTGAGCGAGCCAGCGGCCGGCCTGGTACATAATAGGCCACCAGGACTAAACGTGGCAAGTCAAGTTTAGCAGCCTTGTTTGCCAACAAAGAAGAAAAAAAGAAAAGTTATGGTAACATAATGGCTGCAGTAGATTTAACAGGTTATCCATATATATAAAGACGAAAGCCCTCACTTACTCACTCACTGACTGACTTGCCACTAATTCTCCAACTTCCCGATGTCATAGAAACATGAAATTTGGCACGAGCATTGAATATGTCCAAAATAGGAAAAGTGAAGGAGTCACAATGTGATTATTCAATTCTAGCGCAAAAGAACTAGCGTCCAAATTTTACTTACGGAATCTAATTCTCTCACTTCCCAATGTCATAGAAACTTGAAATTTGGCACAAGCATAGATTATGTCATAAATAGGAAAAGTTAATGGGACCCAACTCGATTATTCAATTCTAGCACAAAATAACTAGCGTCCAAATTTTATGTACGGAATCTAATTCTCCAACTTCCCGGTGTCGTAGAAACATGAAATTTGGCACGAGCATTGAATATGTTAAAAATAGGAAAAGTAAAGGGGTCCCAACTAGATTATTCAATTCTAAGCAAAAAAGAATTAATGTCCAAATTTTACGTACATCACTTCCTGATGTCATAAAAACTTGAAATTTGGCACAAGCATTGATTATGTCATAAATAGGAAAAGCTAATTTTTACCGCACAAATGTGAAATTTGCCATAACCATTCTTTACCTACTAAATATTGGAAATTTAAAGGGTTGCAACTTGATTATTCAATCCTATGCATAAAAGTAAGTGACCCCCTATGTAAGTTAACTAATAACACACATCTTTACTGCACAAATCTGAAATCTGGCATGACCATTCCTATGTTATGTAACTAATAACATATCTGTACCCCGCAATATATGAGACAGTTATCTTCTCGGCAAAACAAAACGCATTTAGAAATAAAAGTATATACTGACAGGAATAAAACTGACTGTCGTATGTATTGAAAGGCTGTAAAGTACTAAAGGAAGTGGATATGGACTGATGGGATGGAGTATGCCTTTAAGTATAACAAGGGGCTGCAACCTCCAGTCTGGGTAGGAAATTTGAATAAAAAGGGGCGTTACATTTCAGGGTAAAAATCTCTCTCCTATCTGCCTATACACTGAGAGGACTCGATCTGATCTGTGTGTTATGAGCAGCGTGTGAGAGGTGGACATTCTGTGGGGTGACATTTTCACACACAGTCTGAGATAAATCTTTCTCCTATCTGCCTATACACTGAGAGGAATCTATCTGATCTGTGTGTTATGAGCAGCGTGTGTGAGGTGGACATTTTGTGGAGGGAAATTTTTACATACGGTTTGAGAAAAATCCCTCTTCTATCTGCCTATACACTGAGAGGAATCTAACTGGCCTGTATGTAATGAAAAAATATCTCGTCCATCTGCCTATCTTTTCTGTCTGACCTCTTTAGTGGTCCCAGTAGTAATAGTGACCCCTATAGTGGTCGCAGTAGTAATAGTGACCCCTATAGTGGTCGCAGTAGTAATAGTGATCTCTGCAGTGGTCCCAGTAGTAATAGTGACCCCTATAGTGGTCGCAGTAGTAATAGTGATCTCTGCAGTAGTCCCAGTAGTAATAGTGACCCCTATAGTGGTCGCAGTAGTAATAGTGACCCCATAGTGTCCCCAGTAGTAACAGTGACCTCTGCAGTAGTCCCAGTAGTAATAGTGACCCCCATAGTAACAGTGACCTCTGCAGTAGTCCCAGTAGTAATAGTGACCCCCATAGTGATCTCAGTAACAACGCCCGGGGGAAGAGTTCACCAGTCACAGACTAAGTGCGGCCTCCAGATCTGAGCTGCAGGTTGGGTGAGTGGAATACCTGTTAAGTAGCTGCACAGCCGATGGGCCATCTAAAATGAGGTGGCCGGCCGGATCTGTCCCACAAGCCTTGTGTTTCACATGTGTCGGGAAGTGAGCAGGCTCGCACAGGGGCGCGTACTGGTGCAGTCCAGTGGCAGTGGAGTGAGAGCCTGGAGAAGTGGCTGCCATCTGTCAGCTGGGATAGGGGAGCCAGCCAGAGTAAGCGTTGGATAACATGTGGTATGGCAGCACCACGGCGCTTGGGCGTGCGCACAGGGGACCGGGAACAGCAACCCATATGTTTGAAAGTGAAGCCGGTAGGAAAGGAGCAGCAATAAGCAGGGGATATGGCAGTGGGTAATTGTTGAGCGGGGAAGAGGGAGGAGGGGAAGGAAGGGGAGAGAGTGGGAAGGAGGATTATGGGCTGTTATGCAGAAGCAAGAGGCAGAGTAAATGTCCCTCTGTGTTGGGGGAGGGGCAAGTTAGAGGCCAATTTGCAGCAGAGGCACAAGAGGGGGATCATAGGCATGTGGGGAGGTGTTTTAATGGGTGCATAGTGGGTATTCGAGAAAGGAGGGAGGGCATCAGCCACAAGGAGAGGTAGTATGGATAAGGGTAGGGTGGGAGGGAGTGGTAGCTGGCTGATAGGGAGGGTGAGACAGGGGTGCAAGCTAGGGAGTTCTGAGATCACAGTTCACTTTCATGTTTAGCTGCAGCGGAACATCAGCAGCACAGGACGAAAGTCCATCAGCTGGTTATGTATTATCACGAGGCAAGCAATGGTTCTGGGTAGAGCATGCGTCATGGACGGCACCCTCACAAGAGGAGCCACCGCTTGTTATCTGAGTCAACATCAAACTTGATGGGGGATGTTCATAAATGGCAGCATAGGCGCAGGAGAGGATCCAGTCAGTGGGCCCTAGACCTGTGCAGTGGTCGTCGGATCGATGGGGGTCATGGTGCTTCTCCCAGGCACAGTAAGGAACAGCATGTAACAAAGTAGGATACGAGACGGCAACGCAGATTGGCGCAGAGTCTACCCTTGGCGGAGCCAGAGAACGGACAAGGCAGTGAGTGGATTTGTCAAATTGCTTGAAATGCTGCGCCTGTGGTTGTTTATGGTGACAGTGAATTTGTGATAGCGTTAAATTCACTTTTAAACTCTTTGGACCCGGGGGGCTTGGGTAGCCCACCCGATGTGGAAAATCGCTTTTACTTGTTGATTTAGTCCAGGGGGCTTGGTCAGCCCACCTGTCGTGAAAAAGAAGGTAGTGTTAAAAATCGCTCTTAATTTTTGATAATGAAAAAGGGCTTTTAGTGTCCTGTGGTGGCCCAGGCGGCTTGGTTAGCCCACCTGATGTGGAAATGGAGGTAGCGTTAAAATCGCTTTCAATTTTTGATGAAAACAGGGGGCTTGGTTAGCCTGCCTGATGTAAAAAACAAAGGTAGTGTTGAAGGCGTTTTAATTTTTTTGATAAGAAAGGGGCTTTTAGTGTCCTGTGGGTTAAAGAGGGTATGGCGGTCCCATTTTAGGACAATCTTTTACGAGATTGCTCGTGTCCTCATTCGGTTTAGTTCCCTGGAAGGAGACAAGAAAAGTCCAGCTGACGGCGTTTTTCGTACACATCTTTGATCGCGCATTCATCAGTTGCCGTTTCCCTGCTGGAGAGCGGTAAAGGATGGTATTTCAGTAAAGCCCGAGATGGTTTTCATTATTGGGCGGTAGATTATATGTGATTGCCTCATTTTGTGTTATTATTTTTCTTTAGTTCCTTTTTGGAGTGGTGACGGGTATCAGCGGTCATTCACTATATAGATGATTTTTTATCTGTCGCTCGAAGGTTTCACTGTTTTGTGAATTGTTGTCTTAGTAATGTCTTTTCACAGGTTGATGTCGCAGTCCGGCGTCCCATTGTCCGAGTTGGGGCCGGGTCACGCGTGATTTTTTTCTTAGGGATCGAACTTAATGAAGTATGGGTTTTTCAGATTGCCAAGCAAAAAAGTAATGTGGTTGCAGCCGGTGGTCAATGCAGTGAGTAGACGCAAAGCTTACTTTTCACCAAATTCAGGTGCCTTAGAGTTGCCGAGATGGGTGTGTTAGATTATCTCTATGGGTCGTCCTTTTAGAGGAGATGGTCCTTGGCAATGGTGGGAGTTTCAGAATCGCATCGTTTTGTTTGCATAACAAGGGGATGGAGAGCTATCTCCATGTATCGTGTATTTAGCTAGTAGCAAGATCTTACGGATGCAGTGGGAGTCATCAATTTGGGTATTTTTGGCAACTATGGGTGCAGAACTCCCTGCTCAGGTTGCTGGAAAGAGAGGGAGATCATTAAGATTATAGTACAGTAAAAAACATCCTGTAGTAATGGCTCTGGAAGCATGGGGCGCTCAGCTGGCTGATCGGAGGTTTTTGTTTTGGTCAGATACAATTGTCAATCGTTATTGTCACCGCCGGTGTTGGCTCTGCTGGGACATATGGTTTGTTACATTGTTGATAAATAGCCATTTATATGTGCACCACAAGTGTTTACAACGTAATGTAAAATTTTGGGCAAAACATAGTAAGATAGTAGGTTAGGCTGAATGAAGACAATGTCCATTTAGTTCAGCCTGTTGCAACTACCTTGTTGATCCAGGGGAAGGCAAGAAACCCCAAGAGGCAGAAAATCAATTAGCCCATTTGGGGGAAAATTCCTTCCCGACTCCATAATGGCAATTAGAATAATCCCTGGATCAACCTTTGATAGTTCCTACCTGAATATAAGACCCAGAACAATAATCCGCTGGTCACCTAATGTTTATGTCCTGTAATATCATAGCGCTCTAGATAGATGTCTAGTCCGCCTTTTAAACTCCTCTATGGATTTTGCCATCACCACGTCCTCAGGCAGAGAGTTTCACAGTCTCACTGCTCTTACAGTAAAGAACCCCCTTCTATATTGGTGATGAAACCTTCCTCTAAATGTAGTGAACGCCCTCTTGTTACTGACGCAGTCCTGGGTATAAACAGATCATGGAAGAGATCCTTGTATTGTCCCCTAATGTACTTATACATAGTTATTTGATCGTCCCTTAGCTGTCTTTTTTCCAGGTTGAATAATCCTAATTTTGATAGCCTCTCTGGGTATTCCATTCCTCTCATTCCATTTATTAATTTAGTTGTCCTTCTTTGAACCCCCTCAAGCACTGCAACTTCTTTCCTGAGCACCGGTGTCCAGAACTGTACACAGTACTCCATGTGAGGCCTGACAAGTGCCTTATATAGTGGAAGGATAATGTTCTCGTCCTTTGCCCCTATACCTCTTTTAATGCACCCCAAGACCTTATTTGCTTTTGCAGCAGCTGACTGGCATTGGTTGCTCCAGGTAAATCTACAATGCACTAGTACCCCCAGGTCTTTTTCCATCTCACTTTTCCCTAGCAGTACCCCAGTTAGTGTATGTTGGTGACATCCGTTTCTCCTGCCCATGTGCATAACCTTACATTTATCAACATTGAACTTCATTTGCCATTTTTCTGCCCAAGCCCCCAGCTTATCTAGGTCCATTTGTAGCTGCACATTGCCCTCTGTTGTATTGTTTTATATAATTTTGTGTTATCTGCAAATATTGATAATTTAATGTGCAGCCCCTCTATCAGGTTGGTGATAAATATATTGAACAGAATGGGGCCTAGTACTGAACCCTTCACAGATATAGATATTTAAAATTTAATGACTTTTATTAATAAATATTAAAAACATGGGCTCACATATAACACTTTCAGACGATACACAGAAGTAACACACTTACGAAAGGGATCAACCCTGGTTAGGGATCGTGTGGGGTAATGTATCTCCCAGGTATAATAGGGGGAGTAAGTAACGCTCGTAGATATAGAGACCGGGTAAAGGTTCCAATGGTTGAAAAGAAGAAGGAAAGATTCTCTACCCCCTTTCTGTATCCCAAACTGGAGGACAGATGCTTTAAGGGTTAATGCGGTACATGGATTGATACCCACTTAGAACACGATATTGTTTAGCATGTTAATGATGCTTGAAACAATTTTCAATGAGTACTCAGTTCTAGCACACTTGTGTTGGCACATAGGCGTGTGCTAGAAGCCTGGGCTCATTGTACATCAGCAGTGCTGAACAAGAAAAGCTCAAACGGCTCACTTAAAACACAATATTGTTTTGCATATTGATGACGCTTAAAGGGGTTGTCTCGCGGCAGCAAGTGGGGTTATACACTTCTGTATGGCCATATTAATGCACTTTGTAATATACATCGTGCATTAAATATGAGCCATACAGAAGTTATTCACTTACCTGCTCCGTTGCTAGCGTCCCCGTTGCCATAGTTCCGTCTAATTTCGGTGTCTTCTTGCCTTTTTAGACGCGCTTGCGCAGATCCGTCTTCTCCCTTCGGCAGCATCGGCATTGTGGCTCCGCCCCCTTGTACGCATCATCGCGTAGCTCCGCCCCATGATGTGTGCCGGTTCCAGCCTCCTGATTGGCTGGAATCGGCACGTGACGGGGGCGGAGCTACGCGATGATGCGTACAAGGGGGCGGAGCCAAAATGCCGATGCTGCCGAGCGGAGCCGAAGGGAGAAGAAGGGAGAAGACGGATCTGCACAAGCGCGTCTAAAAAGGCAAGAAGACACCGAAATTAGACGGAACCATGGCAACGGGGACGCTAGCAACTGAGCAGGTAAGTGAATAACTTCTGTATGGCTCATATTTAATGCACGATGTATATTACAAAGTGCATTAATATGGCCATACAGAAGTGTATAACCCCACTTGCTGCCGCGAGACAACCCCTTTAAAGTAGTTTTCAATGGGTACTCAGTTCTAGCACACTTGTGTTGGCACATCTGAAGGTGCTAGGAACATGGGCTCATTGCACATCAATGATGCTGAACAAAAAAAGGCTCAGAAGGCTCGACGCGTTTCCCTGTCCTAGTAAAGGGCAGTTCCTCAGGAGCACGGGTGATTATCACCCATTAATTTGGGTATCTAAGGAGTCATAGAGCAATAGAGCAAGATTTGTTACAAAATCAGGACGTTAGTAACGGTTTGGTCCTGTTTAAATGGTGCCGCTTATTCGATATTTCTGTAAAGTTACGGTCCCCACTTCTTAGAAATTACAGTCCCCACTCCGTGATTGCCATTCCCGACGCAGTATCTTAAGTTTGTACTGCTGCCGGATTAATTTTAAATGGTCTTTGGTTAGATCTGGCATATAAAGTAATATATACCAATATCCCTTCAGGTATGTCAAGAGGCACCTCCAGGCAGTGGATGACAGCCTCAGATCAAGCCTAGTCGGCCACTATTAGAGTGTTGCCAGGTAATGACTCCCTGAATATTCCCTGCTAGGTCTATCAGTATTAAGACCTTGGTCTTCCAGATTTCTCAGATCGATACAGATTAGTGCCCGTTTGTTCAGCACAATGGGTAATCTGTCAGCATTTGTTACACTGGAACGCTCCCCTATAGTTGCTCTATATCCGCTCTAACACAGTTGGTGTATGTCCAATCTGTGTATGTCAGGGAAAATGCCCTTAGAGACGGATGGCAAAAAAGAACGAAGCAGCATATGTCCCAGAGAAAGGACAGGTTAGCTCAGAAAGGAGAACAGGTTATTCTAGTTACAATCGGGGAAGGATGCCCCGTTTGGGCTTCATTCAGGAAAGCAAGGGAAGACAGAACCCCATAGGTGTCAGTCCAAGCTGGATTAGACCGGGGTATAAAGCAGGGACAGAGTGGAAGAAGTAGCGCCTGCGGCTCTGATGGTGAGCGGCCGGCTATGAAGTGCTGAGGCTTCTGACAGTGCTTAAAAGGAAGTGTAGCTCCTCCTCTAGGGGAGGAGTTTTGTGATCCAACCTATTAGAGCCCCGAGGGGCGGTATCAGCTAGCTTAAGGAACGCCCACCTGGGGATAATGCCCGGTTATTGTATTTATATACCTCGAGATGGTGCAATCGTTGGGCGATCCTGCAGACCCTTCTTTCGTGGTTTATAATCCCCCATCCGATCGTGGTGGAAGTCTGAGCGATCCACTGTTGAGGTGACCGTGTATTAGTTTCCGCGTTCCACGGTGGAACGCATGGCGCGCCGCGTGATGACGTCACCACGCAGCGTGCCTACTCATTGGATAGACGACCAGGAGGGGTCAAGGTTAGTGGAGGCTTCCGCGTTCCACAGTGGAACGCATGACGCGCCACGTGATGACGTCATCACGTAGCGAGCCTCCTTATTGGATAATATGCTGGCATAGGTGGAGCTTGGTATTGGAGGTCAGATGTACTATAGTACGGTGGCTTAGCTGCGAAAAGGATCACTCAAGGATGGTAAGAGAGCCACTAAATCTTGTCTTATTATAGCATCTGCCGCATCAAACGATAATCGCGCGGCACATCATATGAAGGGGCTGCATGTCACGTATAGGTGTATCACATATGACAGTCACACGTCATCAAGCGGGGCGTTACCCCAAGATGACAGATGGGCGTGAATGAAGGTGTGATTTGAACGTAGCCCAGCCCTCCCCGAGGGTTCATATGATGAACTGTATATAGACATGCCAGCAATCGACTTGCTATAAGGGATGTAGACAGCGTCAGTTTCTACTTTAATAGAAGTGCATCTGAAACCCCTCAGGCAGTCTTGTAATACAAGGTTTCATAGTAACCAGATAGAAGGGATTTGTTTATTACCCTGAAGATTACAGGGGGAAGGAAAACTTTAGAGGTTTGGTATCCAGGTCTGCAGCTGGCTGCTCTGTCAGTAGCACTCCATTTAAATCATAGTGTCATGCATAAGTCATGTGATATCCAAGATATTAGATTGACAATATAAAAGATAGGTCAGATGAAGCTTTTGTAGTGCCGGGAAGTTGTATGATGTGTAGATATATATCTATAGGATGATACCTAGAAAAAAAGATTTTTGCATATATATATATATATATTATTTCATACAAACATCCATGTTAAGAGATATTATCATTGACAAAGGAGAATTATAATGGTTCTTTGGCCGAAGGAGGGAGCCTCTTAGAGGCTATAAGAAGCAGTTGAAACTTAGTGTCGCATTAAGGCCTTCTGGTTTTAGCGTGTTTAGTCTAAATATCCAGTTGGCCTCTTTTTGTAACAATTTTTTATCAATGTCACCTCGTCTTGCATTCGTCCGTAGGATCTCAATTCCCTGGAATTTCAGGTCTTTTAGTTCACCATTATGAACATCCCGAAAGTGGTCCGCTAGTGGGGTAGATTCCCCACGTTGAATATTGCCAACATGCCCCAGGATACGACGCCGGAACTCCTGTATGGTCTTTCCGACGTAGTTCCTGGGGCACGGGCAGGAGGCCATGTACACCACGTTGCGGGTTCTACAATTGATGAACCCGCGGTTAGAATAGGTTTGCTTTGTACTCGCACTTGTGAATGTGTTGCTTTTTAAGATGAATTTGCAAGCTGTGCAGTTGTGGCAGGGGAATGTCCCAGACGGTTTGCGACTATTTAACCAATTCTCGTTGGTGTCGGGGTTTAGGTGACTTTTGACAAGGTGGTCCCTTATATTGTGTCCTCTGCGGAAGGTTATCATTGGGGTGGATGGCAGGATCTCTGTGAGGTCTGGATCATTCGCAATGATGCTCCAATAATGTTTCAATATGTTCCTTTTCTAGTACTGAACCCTGTGGCACCCGACTAGTGACGGTGGCCCAATCAGAGTACAAACCATTTATTACCACCTTCTGCTTCCTTTCTCTGAGCCAGTTCTTTACCCAGATACACACATTTTCACCCAGTCTGAAATGTCTCATTTTATATATCAACCTATTATGCCTATTATGGCACAGTGTCAAATGCTTTAGAGAAATCCAGATATACGAGATCAATAGACTCTCCCAGGTCCAGCCTAGAACTTACTTCATTGTAGAAGCTGATCAGATTGGTCTGACATGATCGACGCCTTATGAACCCATGCTGATGAGGAGTTATACCGTTGTTCTCCCTTGAGGTATTCCAGGATGGCATCTCTCAGAAACTCCTCAAATGTTTTTCCAGTTATTGAAAGGAGACTGTCCGGCTTGTAGTTAACAGGCTCTCTTTTGGACCCCTTTTTGTAAATTGGAACCACATTGGCAATGCGCCAATGCAATGGTACAACCCCGGCTTTGATAGTGTCCATAAATATAAGAAATAGTGGTCTAGCTATCACATCACTTAGTTCCCTTAGAACCCTTGGGTTTATTCCATCTGGGCCCGGTGATTTGTCGATTTTAATCCTCTTTAACTGGTTCTGTACTTCCTCCTGCGTTAGGTATGTAATATTTGGCGGGGGCTCGTTCTATTCCCCTGCATCTCGTGTGACATTTTCTTTTAGTTCGTCAATACACTTGAAAAGAAACCATTTAATAGATTTGCCTTCCCCACATTGTCTTCTATGATTTCTCCTGCATTATTTATTAAAGGGCCAGTGCTAACAGTACAAATCCTTTTGCTGTTAATATAGTTGAAGAATAGTTTAAGGTTATTTTTGGTCTCTTTGGCGATCAGTCTTTCTGCCTCCTCCTTAGCAATCTTGATCTTTTCTTTACATATTTTGTTTTTTTCCCTGTATGATTTTATAGCTTCTTTGCTGCCTTCTTGTTTTAATAATTTAGGCGCTTCCTTTTTTTTCGTTTATTGCCCCCCTTACAGTCTTGTCGAGCCACATTGGTCTCCTTCTACTTGTGGTTCTTTTTTTTTAAAGGGTTTGAACTGCTCACATGACGTAATTAGGATGTTTTAAACGTTTCCCATTTGTTGTCTGTACTGATATTTTTGAGGATGTTGTCTCAATTCATGTTACCGATTAGTAGTTCTAAGCTGATCAAATTTTGCTTTACTAAAGTTTAGTTTTTTTGTCGCTCCCTGGTGATGATGACAGCTGGAAATTAATTATATTGTGGTCACTATTTTCCAAGTGTTTCTCTACCTGCAGCCCCATTATTCGGTCTGGTTTGTTAGTTAGTACTAAGTTCAGAGTGGCCCTCCCTCTAGTTAGCCCCTGTACAAGTTGGGTAAGGTACTTATCTTTAATTGTTCTCAAGAACTTTATACTCTTGTGAGATTTGCAGGTTTTGTTTTCCCATGTTATATCTGGATAATTAAAGTCCCCCATGATAATTACTTCGTTGCGGTTTGACACCTCTTCTATCTGCCTTAGTAGTAAGGTTTCAGTTTCTTCTGTTGCTTTTGGTGGCCTATAGAAAACCCCTATCAGGATTTAGTTATTTTTTTTCTCCCTGTATTTCTACCCACAGAGATTCCACATGTTCATCTCCTGCCCCTATATCTTCCCTTAGGCTCGGTATTACGTAGGACATAGAAGACACACACTCTTCATATGAGTGAAACAGAAGGTAAGTAGTATCCAACATGTAATTGGCTGAATCACTGTTCTTCCTAGATAAAAGAGCAGACCATAAAGGTACAAGGAAGGATTGTTTAGGGATTGATGAATAGTCCGTATTTCCACCCTTGGCATGCTGTGTGAAATGTTAATAAATGTAAAGAAAAAAATGCAATGATTTTGAAATTGCATTGTGTAATACACTATCAGTGCTGAGCTGTATATAGAGGTTGTAGAACAGCATATGCTCCATCCAGACAACGTCTCTTTCAGGGAAGGTCTTGTATAATTCAGGAAGGCACTACTTAACCACATACTACATCCATCACAACAGCATGGCTGCCCAGAAGAAGGATCCAGGGGTGAACCGGCCTCCGGCAGTCCAGACCTTTCACTGATAGATAACAATTGGTGCATTACAACATGAAAAACCCGGCAAAGACGACCCAGGACCGTTGAGCAGCTAGAATCGTATATCAGACAAGAACGGGACAACATTCCTCTCCCAGATCTCCAGCATTTGGTCTCCTCACTTCCCAGAAGAGAGGATGCTACACGATGGTAGTCATGGCCCTGGATAGACTTTTGTGAGATGTGTTGCTGCCATCAATTTCTTAATGAGTTTTATTTATTTTTTTTGTTTTTAATGAAATGGAAAAATGTCTCCCTTCCCCTCTGATATGTTTTCTATGTTCTACTGTGAATAAAGTGTGGTTAGATGAGATTTACAAATCATTGCATTCTTTTTTTCTTCTAATTTATTTATATTTTACATAGCATCCCAACTTCTTTGTAATTGGGGTTGTATATCTCATCACACAAAATGCCTCTGCCTCCATTCACAATATTAGGCACTAGAGATGAGCGAGCGTACTCGTCCGAGCTTGATACTCGTTCGAGTATTTGCGTGTTCGAGATGCTCGTTACTAGAAGCGAGCACCACGCGATGTTCGAGTTACTTTCACTTTCATCTCTGAGACGTTAGCGCGCTTTTCTGGCCAATAGAAAGACAGGGAAGGCATTACAACTTCCCCCTGCGACGTTCAAGCCCTATACCACCCCCTGCAGTGAGTGGCTGGCGAGATCAGGTGTCACCCGAGTATATAAATCGGCCCCTCCCGCGGCTCGCCACAGATGCATTCTGACAGAGATCAGGGACAGTGCTGCTGGTGCCGGAGCTGCTATAGGGAGAGCGTTAGGAGTTATTTTAGGCTTCAGGAACCCCAACGGTCCTTCTTAGGGCCACATCTAACTGTGTGCAGTAGTGTGGAGGCTGCTTTTTGCAGTGTTGCACATTTTTTTTTTGTATATCGGCCGTGCAGAGCATTGTGTCCTGCAGTAATTTTACATTGTCCAGGGCCAGTAGTGGTGAGGCAGGGACAGAAGACATATTTAGTGTATATAGGCAGTGGGCCTTTCCAAAAACATTTGGGAAAAAAAATCTATTTGGGCTGCCTGTGACCGTCCTCAGTGTACTGGGTCTCTGCTGGGGGTAGTTGTCCTAATTCATACGCAGCCAGCTAAGTGTTACAGCAGGCTTGCGCAAAATTCTTTCCTGCCTCTGTGTTGCCTCTTACATCACCGCTGTATTCCTGTCCACAAGTGTACTGGGTCTCTGCTGGGGGTAGTTGTCCTAATTCATACGCAGCCAGCTAAGTGTTACAGCAGGCTTGCGCAAAATTCTTTTCTGCCTCTGTGTTGCCTCTTACATCACCGCTGTATTCCTGTCCACAAGTGTACTGGGTCTCTGCTGGGGGTAGTTGTCCTAATTCATACGCAGCCAGCTAAGTGTTACAGCAGGCTTGCGCAAAATTCTTTCCTGTCTCTGTGTTGCCTCTTACATCACCGCTGTATTCCTGTCCACAAGTGTACTGGGTCTCTGCTGGGGGTAGTTGTCCTAATTCATACGCAGCCAGCTAAGTGTTACAGCAGGCTTGCGCAAAATTCTTTCCTGCCTCTGTGTTGCCTCTTACATAACTGCTGTATTCCTGTCCACAAGTGTACTGGGTCTCTGCTGGGGGTAGTTGTCCTAATTCATACGCAGCCAGCTAAGTGTTACAGCAGGCTTGTGCAAAATTCTTTCCTGCCTCTGTGTTGCCTCTTACATCACCGCTGTATTCCTGTCCACAAGTGTACTGGGTCTCTGCTGGGGGTAGTTGTCCTAATTCATACGCAGCCAGCTAAGTGTTACAGCAGGCTTGCGCAAAATTCTTTCCTGCCTCTATGTTGCCTCTTACATCACCACTGTATTCCTGTCCACAAGTGTACTGGGTCTCTGCTGGGGGTAGTTGTCCTAATTCATACGCAGCCAGCTAAGTGTTACAGCAGGCTTGCGCAAAATTCTTTCCTGCCTCTGCTGTGCGTTCCGTAAGCAAAGTTAGCCTCCAACCACAGGCCAATAAGCGGCACATTTAACTACAGCGTTCTGTTTCTGCACTACGGGTAATACAGCATGCTGAGGGGTAGGGGTAGGCCTAGAGGATGTGGACGCGGGCGAGGACGCGGAGGCCCAAGTCAGGGTGTGGGCACAGGCCGAGCCAGTGCGGTGGCCAGGGGTAGAGGCAGGGCCAGACCGAATAATCCACCAACTGTTTCCCAAAGCGCCCCCTCACGCCATGCCACCCTGCAGAGGCCAAGGTGCTCTAAGGTGTGGCAGTTTTTCACAGAGACGCCTGACGACCGACGAACAGTGGTGTGCAACCTTTGTTGCGCCAAGATCAGCTGGGGAGCCACCACCACCAGCATGCGCAGGCATATGATGGCCAAGTACCCCACAAAGTGGGACGAAGGCCGTTCACCGCCTCCGGTTTGCACCACTGCCTCTCCCCCTGTGCCCCAACCTGCCACTGAGATCCAACCCCCCTCTGAGGACACAGGCACGAGTGCCTACCCGCCTGCACCCAGACCCTCACCTCCGCTGTCCTCGGCCCCATCCAGCAATGTCTCTCAGCGCAGCGTCCAGACGTCGCTAGCGCAACTGTTTAAGCGCAAGCGCAAGTACGCCGCCACGCACCCGCACACTCAAGCGTTAAACATGCACATAGCCAAATTGATCAGCCTGGAGATGCTGCCGTATAGGCTTGTGGAAACGGAGGCTTTCAAAAGCATGATGGCGGCGGCGGCCCCGCGCTACTCGGTTCACAGTCGCCACTACTTTTTCCGATGTGCCGTCCCAGCCCTGCACAACCACGTCTCCCGCAACATTGTACGTGCCCTCACCAACGCCGTTACTGCCAAGGTCCAGTTAACAATGGACACGTGGACAAGCACAGGCGGGCAGGGCCACTATATCTCCCTGACGGCACATTGGGTGAATTTAGTGGAGGCTGGGATAGAGTCAGAGCCTGGGACCGCTCACGTCGTACCCTCCCCCAGAATTGCGGGCCCCAGCTCGGTGCTGGTATCTGCGGCGGTGTATGCTTCCTCCACTAAACCACCCTCCTCCTCCTCCTCCAACGCAACCTCTGTCTCGCAATCAAGATGTGTCAGCAGCAGCAGCACGTCGCCAGCAGTCGGTGTCACGGGGTGTGGCAGCACAGCGGTGGGCAAGCGTCAGCAGGCCGTGCTGAAACTACTCAGCTTAGGAGAGAAGAGGCACATGGCCCACGAACTGCTGCAGGGTCTGATAGAGCAGACCGACCGCTGGCTTTCGCCGCTGAGCCTCCAACCGGGCATGGTCGTGTGTGACAACGGCCGTAACCTGGTGGCGGCTCTGCAGCTCGGCAGCCTCACGCACGTGCCATGCCTGGCCCATGTCTTTAATTTGGTGGTTCAGCACTTTCTGAAAAGCTACCCACACTTGTCATACCTGCTCGGAAAGTTGCGCCGGGTCAGCGCACATTTCCGCAAGTCCAAGACGGACGCTGCCACCCTGCGGACCCTGCAACATCGGTTTAATTTGCCAGTGCACCGACTGCTGTGTGACGTGCCCACACGGTGAAACTCTATGCTCAACATGTTGGCCAGACTCTATGAGCAGCGAAGAGCTATAGTGGAATACCAACTCCAACATGGGCGGCGTAGTGGGAGTCAGCCTCCTCAATTCTTTACAGAAGAGTGGGCCTGGTTGGCAGCCATCTGCCAGGTCCTTGGAAACTTTGAGGAGTCTACCCAGATGGTGAGCGGGGATGCTGCAATCATTAACGTCACCATTCCTCTGCTATGCCTCTTGAGAAGTTCCCTGCAAAGCATAAAGGCAGATGCTTTGCGCTTGGAAACGGAGGCGGGGGAAGACAGTATGTCGCTGGATAGTCAGAGCACCCTCATGTCTATATCTCAGCGCATTGAGGAGGAGTGGGAGGAGCATGAGGAGGAAGGGAAAGAGACAGCTTGGCCTACTGCTGAGGGTACCCATGCTGCTTGCCTGTCATCCTTTCAGCGTGTATGGCCGAGGAGGAGGAGGAGGAGGATCCTGAAAGTGATCTTCCTAGTGAGGACAGCCATGTGTTGCGTACAGGTACCCTGGCACACATGGCTGACTTCATGTTAGGATGCCTTTCTCGAGACCCTCGCGTTACACGCATTCTGGCCACTACGGATTACTGGGTGTACACACTGCTCGACCCACGGTATAAGGAGAACCTTTCCACTCTCATACCCAAAGAGGAAAGGGGTTCGAGAGTGATGCTATACCACAGGACCCTGGTGGACAAACTGATGGTAACATTCCCATACGACAGCGCTAGTGGCAGAAGGTGCAGTTCCGAGGGCCAGGTAGCAGGGGAGGCGCAGAGATCAGGCAGCATGTACAGCGCAGGCAGGGGAACATTCTCCAAGGCCTTTGCCAGCTTTATGGCTCCCCAGCAAGACTGTGTCACCGCTCCCCAGTCAAGGCTGAGTTGGCGGGAGCACTGTAAAAGGATGGTGAGGGAGTACATAGCCGATCTCACGACCGTCCTCCGTGACGCCTCTGCCCCCTACAACTACTGGGTGTCGAAGCTGGACACATGGCCTGAACTCGCCCTGTATGCCCTGGAGGTGCTTGCTTGTCCTGTGGCTAGCGTCTTGTCAGAGAGGGTGTTTAGTGCGGCTGGGGGAATCATCACGGATAAGCGTACCCGCCTGTCAACCGACAGTGCCGACAGGCTTACACTCATCAAGATGAACAAAGCCTGGATTTCCCCAGACTTCTCTTCTCCACCAGCGGACAGCAGCGATACCTAAGCAATACGTAGGCTGCACCCATGGATGGAAGCATCGTTCTCTATCACCATCAAAAATGGGGACCTTTTTACTTCATCAATCTGTGTATTCTATTCATCCTCCTCCTCCTGCTCCTCCTCCTGAAACCTCACGCAATCACGCCGAACGGGCAATTTTTCTTAGGCCCACAAGGCTCAGTTATATAATTTTTGTAAACAATTTTTATATGTTTCAATGCTCATTAAAGCGTTGAAACTTTCACCTGAACCAATTTTTATTTTAACTGGGCTGCCTCCAGGCCTAGTTACCAATTAAGCCACATTAACCAAAGCGATTAATGGGTTTCACCTGCCCTCTTGGTTGGGCATGGGCAATTTTTCTGAGGTACATTAGTACTGTTGCTACACCAATTTTTTGGGGCCCTCGCCTACAGTGTAATCCAATTAATTTTTTGCCCACCTGCATTAAAGCTGACGTTACATCAGCTGTGATGGGCAATGCAATGGGATATATTTATGTACCGCCAATGGCTTCCTGGCACCCACCCATGCTGTGGGTCCACAGAGAGTTGTAACTGCATGTGTCCACTTCTAAAGAACCCCAGTCTGACTGGGGCATGCAGTGTGGGCCGAAGCCCACCTGCATTTAATCTGACGTTACCTCAGCTGTGATGGGCACTGCAATGGGATACATTTATGTACAGCCGGTGGGTTCCAGGGAGCCACCCATGCTGTGGGTGCACACGGAATTCCCATTGCGGAGTTGTACCTGCCTGTGACTATTTATAAAAAACCGCGGTCTGACTGGGGCATGCAGACACCTTGACAGAATGAATAGTGTGTGGCACATAGGTTCCCCATTGCTATGCCCACGTGTGCAGCTCCTGATGGAGGTGGCACAGGATTATATTTCTCATTGCTTCTGTACAGCATTGTGGGCTATCGCCCCGCCCCTTTTAAAGAGGGTCGCTGCCTAGCCGTGCCAACCCTCTGCAGTGTGTGCCTGCGGTTCCTCCTCATGGCAGACGCACTTATAAATAGACATGAGGGTGGTGTGGCATGAGGGCAGCTGAAGGCTGCGCAGGGACACTTTGGTGTGCGCTGTGGACACTGGGTTGTGCGGGGGGGTTGGGCAACATGTAACCCAGGAGAAGTGGCAGCGGAGTGTCATGCAGGCAGTGATTGTGCTTTTGTTGGAGGTAGTGTGGTGATTAGCTAAGGTATGCATTGCTAATGAGGGCTTTTCAGAAGTAAAAGTTGTTGGGAGGGGGGGCGGGCCCACTCTTGCCACTATTGTGGCTTAATAGTGGGACCTGGGAACTTGAGATGCAGCCCAACATGTAGCCCCTCGTCTGCCCTATCCGTTGCTGTGTCGTTCCCATCACTTTCTTGAATTGCCCAGATTTTCACAAATTAAAACCTTAGCGAGCATCGGGGCTATCACCCCGCCCCTTTTAGAGAGGGTCGCTGCCTAGCCGTGCCAACCCTCTGCAGTGTGTGCCTGCGGTTCCTCCTCATGGCAGACGCACTTATAAATAGACATGAGGGTGGTGTGGCATGAGTGCAGCTGAAGGCTGCGCAGGGACACTGTGGTGTGCGCTGTGGACACTGGGTCGTGCGGGGGGGTTGGGCAGCATGTAACCCAGGAGAAGTGGCAGCGGAGTGTCATGCAGGCAGTGATTGTGCTTTGTTGGAGGTAGTGTGGTGCTTAGCTAAGGTATGCATTTCTAATGAGGGCTTTTCAGAAGTAAAAGTTGTTGGGGGGGGGGGGCACTCTTGCCGCTATTGTGGCTTAATAGTGGGACCTGGGAACTTGAGATGCAGCCCAACATGTAGCCCCTCGCCTGCCCTATCCGTTGCTGTGCCGTTCCCATCACTTTCTTGAATTGCCCAGCATTTCACAAATGAAAACCTTAGCGAGCATCGGCGATATACAAAAATGCTCGGGTCGCCCATTGACTTCAATGGGGTTCGTTACTCGAAACGAACCCTCGAGCATCGCGATAATTTCGTCCCGAGTAACGAGCACCCGAGCATTTTGGTGCTCGCTCATCTCTATTAGGCACCTTTCCTCCTTTCTCCTCCTAAACTGTTCACTCGGGCCTGACAAAACCCACTGTGAATACGCGTTGTTCTCCCTTGCACCGGAGGAGCAGTTAAAGACCTTTTTTTTTGTAGCAATAATTTTTATTGAATTTTCAATAATACATACAAGGGTGTAGCAGTGTATAAAAAGATTTTTCATCTTAATACAATAATATAGCTACAAGCCTTGTCAGTTAGAGACCTTTTAAGGCCTCACCAGAGCATGGGAGCCGCTGCGGCCCACGAGACCTACTGGGCGCGAGCTTCCCTGGGCTAGAGTGGCGGCTGGAACCTTTCAGTGATCCGGAGGCAGCTGCTGCATGGATAGAGTTGCTGTCCTGACCCAGCACTGCTCTCCTTAGCTCCAGTGGTGCAGCCAGAGCCTTCTCAAGGCCTCACCGGAGTATGAGCCCATCAGGCCTACTTGGCAGAATGATCCCCAGGTTAGCATACTGGCACTTAAAAGGAGTCCGTCCGAAACCCTCCCAGCTAGCGATCCGTCGCAGGAGCAGGACCTGCTGCCCACCTCTGCTTCCACCGCCTCGCAGCTGAGTGAGTTTCACTGCCATCAGTAGCAGTTCCAGATGGTCTCACGGCGAACGGACCCCGGGCCGTTCGCTCCCGCTGCCCCGACACCCCAAATCCCTTGACTTTGAGACACCTCTGGTCTCTGAAATTCTCTGCAGCCCCCACCCCCTGCCGGGCAACCGCCATCCTGCAGCAGGGCAACAGGGAAGAGAGCCAACCCTGCTCTCCCCCCATGGCTGTGGGGGACTGGGGGGAAAAGAGAGAGGGCCCACATGAGAGGGGATTTAGGAGCAGTACAGGATCACCAGCACACCACTACTGAGTGCCCCTGAAAGTCAAAGTCATTGACCGCTCCCCTCCTCTCTTGCCTCATCACCTGCAATAGTCTGCTTCACATACACCCTACCTCACTTGCTTAACTGTTCAATTGGGCGAACCGCGCATCTAGACATGGCTGCTTGACGGGGGGAAGACAGGTATACTCCACCAACACTAACACACTGCACATTAACAACCTCATCTCTGCTATAGCCTCCATCGCTATCTTCACTGCCAACCTTAATACTTTCTTCCTACGCCTGTCTCTAATGCACTCAATCCACATCAGTCCCTTCCTCTTTTCTTACCCACGCAGAGCTGATACGCACTCCACAATTGCTCACCCTCGCTATCCCCAACTCAAGCCCACCTCATAGTGCTCCCTACCACCACCCCCCCAATAATATCAAAACACCCACCCCCCAAGCCTTACCACACCCCCAGATCGGATGACCGGTGCAGTGGAGGAGTAGGCGTTCTCTCACTGAATTGCACTTTCCAGGTCATTCCGCCGATTCCTTTGCTCACCCTCCTGTTATTCGAAGTCCACACTCTACGACTCTTCCACCCACTGTCCCTGCATGTCAACGCGAAATGAGGTGCTTTTAGCCTCAGTGGACATGGTAAACAAAGTAAAAAGATACATGGTCTAAGCACTGTATTTTTTGAGACCACAACCAAAGGGGCCTTGTGGAATGGAGCCTACACACGGGCAATATTAATTTGGGACACTTGGTGATCCGTTTGCATAACCACCAAGAGGGGGCCATTGAGACCCTTTTCGCTGCTGCCCTGCAGCCTGAACCTGCCAAGGAGGTCTTTTGGTTTCTGGACCTGTGGTGGCTCAACAGCAGGGAAAGTCACCACCAGAGACAGGCCTATGAGCAGTGGACCAGAAATCAGTCTGGGGCTGGGCCCAACCTAAGCACCAAGCTTTTTTCGGCGCCCTCCCTGCTACAAGATCTCTTCTTACCACCACATTAGTCCAGGGGTTTTCTAATTGGCTAAATGTACATGGGTGCCTTGATTTTTAACCCTATGGCAGTCATGCATTTGCTTGGCTTGCCAGCCTTTATTGGCTTGTTTAAGGATTCGCACAAACATCATCACACCACCGGCTTTGCCCCGCTACTCGTTGTTAGAGAATCAAAATTTCACTGTTGGTTAAAATCTAATTTCACCACCAAAAAACTGTGCTTTGTGACTGTTAATAACAGCATGGTCTATTGGCTGCACTTGTGGCTTTAAATAGTTGCAGGGCTATGACTGCGTTTTTGACCAGCCTTTATGCACTTGTCTCCCCATGAGCTCCAGAGTCAGACTATTTATGGTTTTAAACGCATGGCACTAGTTTCAACTATGAAAGTTTGAGCTCTGTTTAATGTGGCCGTCAAAGTGATTGTGTTAGCGTGCTAAAAAGCGCCACAAAGAGTATTTGGGGTCGGGCGAGAATACACATTGGCATGGGGCCCAACTGCAAGAGGAGGAGGTGGCTGCTTGTGCGCCTGGCATAGCTTCTGCTGGCCCAACCCCACGTAATTGCGAGCATTCCCCGATGGCAGCTTACGCTTGAAAGTGAAAATATTCTGTCATTTTGTTTTCATAACCTTAGGGCCACAAAATGAGCAGACGTGCATCTCCTCTGGGACAGCGGGAAACCCAACTGCTGGTCCATCTGATGGACCAGCTCGACTATGACGGAAAGCATGGCCCACATTTACATCCCAACATTCACAAAAAGTAGATTTTGCAGAAGGTCTCAAGGGCGATGGAGAAAACATGGGCAGCTACAAAAAAGGTGGAGGAACCTAAAGTTAAAGAACCCAGCCCAGTTACGGAAGATGTGGCGGGAAACTCTGTGCCAGGGGAGAGGTAGGCTAGCTGTGTGGTTGGTGATGTCACAAGTATTGGCACATGTGGGTGTTGGGTGTGTATTTTTCGGAACATTTTAGGCATCTTATTGCGCCAAACTTGTGAGTTTTTGCCATGCTAGTGAACTTTTTTTTGCCATGAGTGCTCACTTAGGACATGTCTTATCTTTTGATAAGCAATTTTCTTGGGCGTCCAAAAGACGCACATCTGAAAGAACCCATAGGAAACCATGGGCTTTTTTTAAGATGTTTTTTTTTGCCATGCACCTAATCAGCACTAAAACGGCGCACGTGTGAAAGAGGCCTGAGACATGTATGCAACCATGGGCACTGTACAGATCTCCAGCACTTGCCCTGTAGCTTGCCCTGCAATGGGGATGACCAACACTTTCACTTTTTGGGTTGCCTTCGCTTAGTGACAGCAGGAGCATTAGAATAAGTGTTTTGAAGCTTGCACCATTTTGTTCTTTTTACACTGGTGGCTGTCTGCTATGTGGATCCAAAGATGTGGGCTATCAAACTGCTTGATGCTTACCTTTTAGCATAAGCGTCTATCTCTTTGGGTATTGCTAAAGTTGCCATTCCCTTTTTTTTTTTAAATGTCCCAACAGAAGCGCAATGCAGCCACAGGATGGGACATGGCCAGCCAGTGCCAGCTGCAGAGATGGAAGTCCAGCTGCCAACCCCTCCACCACAATCCTCTATGGAGGAGCACCCCTGTAGGTATTCAAAAAGCCAAGAAATGTTGCGTGTTATGATAGGCTTGCTTGGGAACACTTTCCTCAACACTATACTTGTCTCCTTGCAGCAGAAGAGCCGCTGGCACAATTTTCTCTAGAGCCAGAGGGTTTACCTTCATCAGTGGCTCCTCTAGAGCCACCCCAGCCTGTGATGGAGGAGGCTACACACCGGATCCTGGAGTCCTGCCCTGTGTTTAGTAAGTGCAAACCACATGTTGGTGACTGTAGTTCTCACAGTGGCCCATGTAGACGGACTAGTAAAAGATTGTGGCACTAGTGTTGTCTAGCCAACTGAGAATGAGCAACTGACCTTTTCACTAGTTTATTTGCAGTCAGTGGGCACCTTAAGATTGGCTGAGTGTCATAGAGAGTAGTTCAAGATTCAGACCCTTTGTTACGGAAGCTTTTTGGACCTTGCAGTGGTTGAGCTATGACCGGGCGCCTTTTTTTTCTAGTCGCCGATAGTTGTCAGAACACAATTTTAGGTCCCAAGTGGCTGCTCAATTACACCAAGCTCTTTTGCTCAGAGACCTTAAAAGGGGGGGACAAAAAAGTGTTTGTTAAGCACCTTTTAAAGGCACCTATTCCTCCATTGAGTCTTCACATACCAGGCAAAATGGTGGCTAATCTTTTCTGCAAGAACACCTTATCCTGGGGCTGTAACAAATGCAAGCAAACATGTGTCCTTACTGCACCAAGCTGGGGCAGTTTTTAGACAGGGTGTTTGGTGGACCGTCAAGTGAATCAGCAGGGTTACAAATGGCAGAGCCCGTTGGTTTGTTTTAGTCGGCTTGGATTGTGTATTTTGTTTGTGAAAAGCTCAATTGCCCTTAATACAATCTCTCTTTTCCCAACAGCGTGGCGCGATGCTCTCCCTGATGAGAGGCTGGCCTGGTACTTCCAGGAGGTCCGTTTGTGCACTCTGCAGGTGTGTGCCATGCAGAGTGTGTTGGACGGTCTCCGGGAGCGCCTGGCCAACCTCCATCAGTGGGAAGTACATAACTTCCCCACTACAGAAGAGAGGTCGCTCCATGTCGCCCACAGTCTCTCGATCGACTCCATCATTTGTGGATCATTCTCAGGAGCCGTGACTTGTGGGAGTTGGGGTGCAGATGGGCCCCTGCACTCAGCAGCGTTTTCCTGCTGTTCCAGAGGTTCTATTGTACATTTGCCGGGTTGGATTTCTAAAAAAAATCTTTTAATTTTTTAAAAAGAACAAACTTCCAACACCATTTGAATTCTGTATTTTACTCCATAACTATGTATGTTGGGCAGGTAGACGGTGTCAGCAGCACTCACCAGGAATACACAGCTTATAAAACAGGATGCACGCCCGAGAGGGAACTGGATCCAAGTTCACCAACAATGCAGATATGGAGAAGTATAGGTATCAGACAGCATCCAAATATGAATGCGTCCAACATGGATATTCTTTAATCTTCCAAAAACAGGACAGTGCAATGCTTCCATCCCTGCTGCAGGAAACTTTCTCAAGCAAACACAGAAACCAAAGTGCTGTCACTATATACAAGTCTAAAAAAGGACAGCCCCCTGCATCAGCCTATCCTGGAGCAGCCACACAAGTGAGAGGTATGTGTGTTAACCCCTTGATGATGCAGCCCTTCTTTTTTCTTTCTTTTTTTCTTTTCATTTTCATCCCCCCTCCCCACACACACTCCCCCTTTAAAAAAAATCATAACTCCTTTCTTTATCCATTGATGTAGCTGTATGAGGGCTTATTCAGATGTGCGTATATCGGCCAAGTTTTCACACCGGGCTGATATACGCTGTCCCTTTCTGCAGGGGGAGGAGGTGGACTGGGCCGGGAACAATGCACTGAGCTCCGGCCCCCTCACCACTATTTGCAAAAGGAGGGGATGGAACTTGGCTCCGCCACCGCCCCTCCTATTGAAAACAGTGGCAGGGGGCGGGAGCTCAGTGCATTGTTCCTGGCCCAGTCCACCTCCTCCCCCTGCAGAAAGGGACAGCGTATATCGGCGGGGCGTAAAAACCTAACTGATATACGCACTTCTGAATAAGCCCTGAGTTGTATTTTTTAATTGTACTATTTAATGTACCATATAATGCAATGAAAAATTTTTTAAAAATTCTATGTGGAGTAAAAGGGAAAAAAAATGACATTCCGCCATCTTTCAGTGCGACTTTTTGATTGCTTTTTATTGCATTTTTCTCTGGGAGGCAGGGTGACTCAAGGTGCATTTCTGGCCTTCCTTTTTTTTCAGACGACGTTCACCGTACGGGGTAAATAATACTCTACTTTGATAGATCGGACTTTTACGGACTTGGCGATATTAAATATGTATTTTTGTTTTATGATTTAGGTTTTTTTTTACTATAGATATGGCAAAAGGGGGGTGAATTAAACTTTAATGCTTTAAAACAGCCCCCGTCTGCCATGACACCTGCACGTCTCCCTGTGATCTCATCTTGGGAGGGTGGCGTCTGGGACCCCTGAACATCATTCGGGGGATTTAAATGCCGCTGTCAGAACTTTTAAAGGGTTACTAGCCGCGATCGGCCGTGCCTATTGCAGCTATTGCCCGTGGGTGTCAGCTGTATTAAACAGCTGCCGCCCACGCTAAATGAAGAGGTCGCCCCATGATCTCGCTTCATAAATAGTCCGACGCTGCAGAATGTAACTGTGCGCCCTGGAGCGAGCAGGGGTTAAAGAGAAACCTTTATGTCTCACCTCGCAGCCTCCACACACTGTGTTTGCCATAATATCTATAGCTTTCAATGTACGCATGTCTTCTAATCAAACCGCCACATTATGCATTTTGTCGGGCCTATCAGTCAACTGCGCATATGCGACATTCCCACGTACTCATGAGAATACTGGCGTTATAACTCCGTAGCGTCAGGCGTCCATCTTAACAGGCACCAACCATATGTGTAAGTATTGAGTATCAACCACATGCGCATCTGCTCATTTTAGTTCCGTGCAAGTTGCTCCTCACAGCAGCCACCAGCAAGACAGCCCACTGCCCTGACGGAAAGCAACCGCCAAACGTGTGAGGGCTTAGTTGTATGGGCGCATCGGCGCCCGTGTTACTGCGGGAAAGAGACGGCTACATTTCAGGATGGACGTCTCTCTGCAGCGCCGGAGGAAAGAACATGTGAGCGGCTTCATTGCCGGTCATGTGTTCTTTCTTCTGCACTGCGGGGAGTCGTCCATCCTGAAGTACGGCCGTCTTCTTTCTGCAGTAAGGGCACAGTCACATTGGCGCATCGGCCGATGCACCCGTGTGACTAAGCCCTTATAATGCTAAGCGGTGTCATGTCCATTCACTAATAGTACAATGTGGTTCAGCCTGTTAAACCAACGGAACATAACCACTGTCTATGGCAATACCCATTCTATCCACATCACATCGTGTTATCACTTGTGTATCGTTTGCCTATTAATTTACCCATAATGCATAAAGATGTTGTACGTGTATAGA
Organism: Eleutherodactylus coqui; assembly: GCF_035609145.1. Lineage (NCBI taxonomy): Eukaryota > Metazoa > Chordata > Amphibia > Anura > Eleutherodactylidae > Eleutherodactylus > Eleutherodactylus coqui. The sequence continues at coordinate 28,901,485 of NC_089848.1, read as the reverse complement.
GGTCTCTCTTGATACAAAGAATCACAGCATATATGCTTCAAAGTATATTTTATTTATTAATCCAAGACAAGTAACACAATGTCAATCTTTCTGGAAATTACATTTTTTTAAGGGTGACTGCCCACTACAGTTTTTTTTCACTGCGAAGTTCGCAGCATTTTTTTTCTGCAGAGGTCTATGGGACTTGTAATGTTAAAATCGCGATTTTAACATTACAAGTCCCATAGATCCCTGCAGAAAAAAAAACGCTGCGAATTTCGCAGTGAAAGAAAACTCTAGTGGGTAGTCCCCCTAAAGTAAAATAATTTTGCCTGAAAAAATCCGTTATGCAGAAAAAAATATAATAAATCATATCCGGAATAACACAACAGGGAAACGCAGGAAGAGGATGCCAGGGATTTTACCCACTACTACACATGCCTGAAAAAGAAGAGACAAATAATGAGAAACTCAGGTAAGACTGATACATGGGACAGCGATCTAAAATACAATACACAAAAGGAAATGACAAGAGCAACGAGAATATTCAGATACATTTAAATAAAAGGGGTAAAATTGTCATCTAAAGATAACCTGTTAGGAGTCACCGTCTCAAGATTAAAGATTAGAGATGAGCGAGTATATCCCTAAGGACAATTACTCGATCGAGCATTGTCCTTAGCGAGTATCTCCTCGCTCGGAAGAAAAGGTTCGTCTGCCGGCGCAGGTGACAGGTGAGTTGTGGCCATGAGCAGGGGGGAGATAGACCTCCCCTCCGTTCCTCCCCGCTCTCCCCCACTGCTCCCCGCCCGCCGCCGGCAGCTGAATCTTTGCTCCCGAGCGGGCAGGTACTTGCTAAGGGCAATGCTCGTCGAGCAATTGCCCTTAGAGCGTATGCTCGCTCATCTCTATTAAAAATCCATTGAAGCCCCTTTTTCCTTAATAGTTTCTCCCGGTCACCACCCCTGATGGATTTAGGGACTTGGTCGATGACCCAAAATTTAAATTGGCTTACAGTATGCCCAATTAGTGCGCAATGTTGAGGTACGGTCAAATCCTGTTTGCGCGCCCGAATCATGCTGTTATGCGCCGTAATGCGTACTCTAACCCCATTCGTGGTTTCACCTATGTATATAAGTCCACATGGACATGTGATTGCATATATTACAAATGCAGATTCGCATGAGTACCAATCTCTGAATTTATATTTTCTTTCCGTCCGTGGATGAAAAAAGGTGTCCCCACAAATGAGGTTATTGCAGTATGAACAGTTCACACAAGGGAAATTTCCAGATTTTAATGGGGCCAAGAGTGTTTGTTCGGATGTACCAGGTGTAGTCTCATGTGCATGTACAAGCTTATCCCTCAGGTTAGAGGCTCTTCTATAAGACATGAGTGGAGGCTATTTCCATTCCCCAATCTGAGGGCAGTTCTTTGTAAGTATATGCCAATACTTTCTAACAATTTTAGAAATGGACTTACTCTCTAGACCATAGGTTGAAACAAATGGAATTCTCAACATTTTTTCTGGTTGTGCCTTCGGGGTCATCAAATCGTCACGTGAGATGCCCTTCACTTTTATGGTGGATGTTCAAACCAGATCTTGTGGATAACCCCTCATTAGAAACCGTCTGCTCATTTCCTCTAGCCTCATGTCTAGTTTCTCATCATGAGTGATGCGACGAACACGTAATAGTTGGCTCGCTGGCAGTGACTCAATCATCCTCCGTGGATGGCAACTATCAAACATGAGGAGGTTGTTTTGACCTGTCGGTTTACAGAGTATATCAGTACACAAATTCTGTCGGTTAAGAGGTTTCTCTTTAAACACACATACTCTCACTTGTGTGACTTCTCCAGGATAGGCTGATGTAGGGGGCTGACCTTTTTAGACTTGTATATAGTGACAGCACTTTGGTTTCTGTGTTTGCTTGAGAAAGATTCCTACAACAGGGATCAATACGTGGACGTGGCCGAGGACGCGTAGGCCCAAGTGAGGGTGTGGGCACAGGGCGAGCTCCTGATCAAGGTGTATCGAAGCTGACTGCTGCGCGATTAGGAGAGAGGCACGTTTCTGGCGTCCCCACATTCATCGCCCAATTAATGGGTCCACGCGGGAGACCTTTATTAGAAAATGAGCAGTGTGAGCAGGTCCTGTCGTGGATGGCAGAAAGTGCTTCGAGCAAGCTATCATCCACCCACAGTTCTGCGCCGTCCAGTGCTGCAAATCCAAATCCTCTGGCTACTACTCCTCCTTCCTCCCAGCCTCCTCACTCCACTACAATGACACATGCTCAGGAGCGGGCGGACTCCCAGGAACTGTTCTCGGGCCCCTGCTCAGATTGGGCAGCAGTGGTTCCTCTCCCACCAGAGGAGTTTATCGTCACTGATGCCCAACCATTGGAAAGTTCCCGGGGTCCGGGGGATGAGGCTGGGGACTTCCGGCAACTGTCTCAAGACCTTTCAGTGGGTGAGGAGGACGATGACGATGAGACACAGTTGTCTTGCAGTGAGGTAGTAGTAAGGGCAGTAAGTCCGAGGGAGGAGCGCACAGAGGATTCGGAGGAAGAGCAGCAGGACGATGAGGTGACTGACCCCACCTGGTGTGCAAAGCCTACACAGGACAGGTCTTCAGAGGGGGAGGCACGGGCAGCAGCAGGGCAGGTTGCAAGAGGCAGTGCGGTGTCCAGGGGTAGAGGCAGGGCCAGACCAAATAATCCACCAACTGTTTCCCAAAGCACACCCTCGCGCCATGCCACCCTGCAGAGGCCGAGGTGCTCTAAGGTCTGGCAGTTTTTCACAGAGATGCCTGACGACCGACGAACAGTGGTGTGCAACCTTTGTCGCGCCAAGATCAGCCGGGGAGCCACCACCAACAGCCTCACCACCACCAGCATGCGCAGACATATGATGGCCAAGCACCCCACAAGGTGGGACGAAGGCCGTTCACCGCCTCCGGTTTGCACCGCTGCCTCTCCCCCTGTGCCCCAACCTGCCACTGAGATCCAACCCCGCTCTGAGGACACAGGCACTACCGTCTCCTGGCCTGCACCCACACCCTCACCTCCGCTGTCCTCGGCCCCATCCACCAATGTCTTGCACCCCACCGTCCAGCCGTCGCTAGCGCAAGTGTTTGAGCGCAAGCGCAATTACGCCGCCACGCACCCGCACGCTCAAGCGTTAACCGTCCACATAGCCAAATTTATCAGCCTTGAGATGCTGTCGTATAGGGTTGTGGAAACGGAGTCCTTCAAAAGTATGATGGAGGCGGCGGCCCCGCGCTACTCAGTTCCCAGTCGCCACTACTTTTCCCGATGTGCCGTCCCAGCCCTGCACGACCACGTCTCCCGCAACATTGTACGCGCCCTCACCAACGCGGTTACTGCCAAGGTCCACTTAACAACGGACACGTGGACAAGCACAGGCAGCCAGGGCCACTACATCTCCCTGACGGCACATTGGGTGAATTTAGTGGAGGCTGGGACAGAGTCAGAGCCTGGGACCGCTCACGTCCTACCCACCCCCAGAATTGCGGGCCCCAGCTCGGTGCTGGTATCTGCGGCGGTGTATGCTTCCTCCACTAAAGCACCCTCCTCCTCCTCCTCCTCCTCCGCAACCATCTGCAATCAAGATGTGTCAGCCGCAGCAGCACGTCGCCAGCAGTCGGTGTCGCGCGGCGTGGCAGCACAGCGGTGGGCAAGTGTCAGCAGGCCGTGCTGAAACTACTCAGCTTAGGAGATAAGAGGCACACGGCCCACAAACTGCTGCAGGGTCTGACAGAGCAGACCGACCGCTGGCTTGCGCCGCTGAGCCTCCAACCGGGCATGGTCGTGTGTGACAACGGCCGTAACCTGGTGGCGGATCTGCAGCTCGCAGCCTCACGCACGTGCCATGCCTGGCCCACGTCTTTAATTTGGTGGTTCAGCGGTTTCTGAAAAGCTACCCACGCTTGTCAGACCTGCTCGTAAAGGTGCGCCGGCTCTGCGCACATTTCCGCAAGTCCCACACGGACGCTGCCACCCTGCGGACACTGCAACATCGCTTTAATCTGCCAGTGCACCGACTGCTGTGCGACGTGCCCACACGGTGGAACTCTACGCTCCACATGTTGGCCAGGCTCTATGAGCAGCGTAGAGCTATAGTGGAATACCAACTCCAACATGGGCGGCGCAGTGGGAGTCAGCCTCCTCAATTCTTTTCAGAAGAGTGGGCCTGGTTGGCAGACATCTGCCAGGTCCTTCGAAACTTTGAGCAGTCTACCCAGGTGGTGAGCGGCGATGCTGCAATCATAAGCGTCACCATTCCTCTGCTATGCATCTTGAGAAGTTCCCTGCAAACCATAAAGGCAGCCGCTTTGCGCTCGGAAACAGAGCCGGGGGAAGACAGTATGTCGCTGGATAGTCAGAGCACCCTCCTGTCTATATCTCAGCGCGTTCAGGAGGAGGGGGAGGAGCATGAGGAGGATGAGGAGGAGGGGGAAGAGACAGCTTGGCCCACTGCTGATGGTACCCATGCTGCTTGCCTGTCATCATTTCAGCGTGTATGGCCTGAGGAGGAGGAGGAGGAGGATCCTGAAAGTGATCTTCCTAGTGCGGACAGCCATGTGTTGCGTACAGGTACCCTGGCACACATGGCTGACTTCATGTTAGGATGCCTTTCTCGTGACCCTCGCGTTACACGCATTCTGGCCACTACGGATTACTGGGTGTACACACTGCTCGACCCACGCTATAAGGAGAACCTTCCCACTCTCATTCCCGAAGAGGAAAGGGGTTCGAGAGTGTTGCTATACCACAGGACCCTGGCTGACAAGCTGATGGTAAAATTCCCATACGACAGCGCTAGTGGCAGAAGGCGCAGTTCCGAGGGCCAGGTAGCAGGGGAGGTGCGGAGATCGAGCAGCATGTACAGCCCAGGCAGTGCAACAGTCTTTAAGGGCCTGGACAGCTTTATGGCTCCCCAGCAAGACTGTGTCACCGCTCCCCAGTCAAGGCTGAGTCGGCGGGAGCACTGTAAAAGGATGGTGAGGGAGTACGTAGCCGATCGCACGACCGTCCTTCGTGACGCCTCTGCCACCTACAACTACTGGGTGTCGAAGCTGGACACGTGGCCTGAACTAGCGCTGTATGCCCTGGAGGTGCTTGCTTGTCCTGCGGCTAGCGTCTTGTCGGAGAGGGTGTTTAGTGCGGCTGGGGGAATCATCACAGATAAGCGTACCCGCCTGTCAACCGACAGTGCCGACAGGCTAACACTCATCAAGATGAACAAAGCCTGGATTTCCCCAGACTTCTCTTCTCCACCAGCGGACAGCTGCGATACCTAAGCAATACGTAGGCTGCACCCGCGGATGGAAGCATCGTTCTCTCTTACCATCCAAAACGGGGACATTTCTGCTTCATCAATCTGTGTATAATATTCCTCCTCCTCCTCCTGCTCCTCCTCCTGAAACCTCACGTAATCACGCTGAACGGGCAATTTTTCTTAGGGCCACAAGGCTCACTCATAATTTTTCTAAAAATTTTTTATACGTTTCAATGCTCTTAAAAGCGTTGGAACTTTAACTTGAACCAATTTTTCGTTAAACTGGGCTGCCTCCAGGCCTAGTTACCACTTAAGCCACATTAACCAAAGCGATTAATGGGTTTCAGCTGACCTCTTGGTTGGGCATGGCCAATTTTTACTGAGGTACATTAGTACTGTTGGTACACCAATTTTTTTGGGCCCTCACCTACAGTGTAATCATAGCAATTTCTATGTTCTTCGCCTGCACTTATGGTACAGAAAGGTGTGTGGGGTTGGCCTACACTTTAGCTACATAAATGTAACTTGGGCCTTGGCTATACTGCAGCTACTGAAATGGAACTAAGACTGCGCTCCCACTATACTGCTGCTTCGGAATTGTTCCTGGGGCCTGTGTAGGCTGCTACAATTACTTAAATGGAACTTAGACTATGCTCCTCCTATACTGCTGCTTCGGAATTGTTACTGGGGCCTGTCTTGAGTGCTACTATTACTGAAATGGAACGAAGACTGCGCTCCCACTATACTGCTGCTTCGGAATTGTTACTGGGGCCTGTCTTGAGTGCTACTATTACTGAAATGGAACGAAGACTGCGCTCCCACTATACTGCTGCTTCGGAATTGTTACTGGGGCCTGTCTTGAGTGCTACTATTACTGAAATGGAACTAATACTGTGCTCCCCCTATAATGCTGCTAGTGATATGTTAGTGGGACCTGTCCTAATGCTACGGCTGAAATGTTACGAATTATGGGCTCTGCCTATACCGCTGCTAATGGTATGTCTCTGGGGTGTGGAAACAGAGGCTTCACAAAGACATGATGGCAGCGAGGCCATTTCCCACCAACGCGGTTACTGTTAAGGTGCATATAACCACGGACACGTAGTGCCTCAAAAACATCCCCCTCCTCCTCCAACAATGAAAACATTCTTGGCAAATGCCTTTGCATTGGTTCGTCTGGTGGCAGTCCAAGAATTTCACCTTTACCGACACAACAAGAGAGCCCCCCCACCATCCCCCCGCCACGGCCCACTTAATCCTGGCCACATTCCGAAAACCAACAAAATAAAACCGCGCTACTAGGTCCGCAGTCACCACCACATTACCACCAACGCGGTTACTGTTAAGGTGCATATAACCACGGACATGTGGAGAGGACACGTAGTGCCTCAAAACCATCCCCCGCCACGGCCAACTTAATCCTGGCCACATCCCGAAAACCAACAAAATAAAACCGCGCTACTAGGTCCGCAGTCACCACCACATTACCACCAACGCGGTTACTGTTAAGGTGCATATAACCACGGACACGTGGAGAGGACACGTAGTGCCTCAAAAACATCCCCCACCATGGCCAACTTAATCCTGGCCACATTCCGAAAACCAACAAAATACAACCGCGCTACTAGGTCCGCAGTCACCACCACATTACCACCAACGCGGTTACTGCTAAGGTACATATTACCAGTCTTACTGGGGCATGCAGACACCTTGACAGAATGAATAGTGTGTGGCACATAGGTTCCCCATTGCTATGCCCACGTGTGCAGCTCCTGATGGCGGTGGCACAGGATTATATTTCTCATTGCTTCTGTACAGCATTGTGGGCTATCGCCCCACCACTTTTAAAGAGGGTCGCTGCCTAGCCGTGGCAACCCTCTGCAGTGTGTGCCTGCAGTTCCTCGTCATGGCAGACGCACTTATAAATAGACATGAGGGTGGTGTGGCATGAGGGCAGCTGAAGGCTGCGCAGGGACAGTTTGGTGTGCGCTGTGGACACTGGGTCGTGGGGGGGGGGGGGTTGGGCAGCATGTAACCCAGGAGAAGTGGCAGCAGAGTGTCATGCAGGCAGTGATTGTGCTTTGTTGTAGGTAGTGTGGTGCTTAGCTAAGGTATGCATTGCTAATGAGGGCTTTTCAGAAGTAAAAGTTGTTGGGAGGGGGGGGGGGCCCACTCTTGCCGATATTGTGGCTTAATAGTGGGACCTGTGAACTTGAGATGCAGCCCAACATGTAGCCCCTCGCCTGCCCTATCCGTTGCTGTGTCGTTCCCATCACTTTCTTGAATTGCCCAGATTTTCACACATGGAAACCTTAGCGAGCATCGGCGAAATACAAAAATGCTCGGGTCACTCAATGACTTCAATGGGGTTCGTTACTCGAAACGAACCCTCGAGCATTGCGAAAATTTCGTCCCGAGTAACGAGCACCCGAGCATTTTGGTGCTCGCTCATCTCTATTAATAAAGAATCAATTGATTGGTAACCATTGAAAGGCAGAAGTGCCTGACGACCGTCTCAGAGAAGGCAGCAAAGACACAGACCAATGGAGACTTTCAAATTTGTTCAAGTCTTTATTGATGGGGGAAGGGCTGGTGATTTTTTATGTAAAAATGATGGGTAATTTTGGGTGATTGGGCACTGTGCAATGCTTAAAAAGGTATTCCCGTGATTCAAAGTGAAAGTTATATGCTTCATAAGGTGATAACAGAGAATTGTGCAATATAATGTTATACCTTGTTTTACAAAGCTTCAGAGATATTGCTTTACCCGTGGTGCCCCCCCCCTCCCCCCCACCTCCCCCCTTGGTTCTCCATTGGTATCCAGTAGTTACGGCCTGTACGCTCCGCTGTTACCGGTCAGGCTGCTCAGTGCCTTCAGATTCTGTATTGTTGACCCAGTCTGTACAGTTATGAATGCCCACGTCAGTAACTGGTAATGGGGCATTGTGGGGGATGTAGTTTTTGCAGTCCTCCTTCCATTTTAAGTAACAATGTGTTAATCTGAAGCTAGCAGTGGTAGAGCATGGCGGCAAAAAAAGGTACTAAAGTTCAGTTTGACAATTTAGATGACTGGGGACAATAACTTACTTAAACCGCTCGCTTACCTAATTACAAAATAACCATCTACCACTTCTTGCTGTAAAACGTGGGGTAGGCCACAGCTTTATTGAATAACTTGTAAATAACATTAATGTTCATAACTTTTTCTGAAAAACCCTATCCATGCTGCAAAGCTGCTATATTACAGTCCATAAACCGTCTGCCAAGGACGTTCGTAAGCCCCGGTCCTTGGGCTTGCGAACCTTCCTCTCTAACCCTAACCCAGCATGGACTACTTCCGGGCCAACCACTAGCTGTGACGACTTCCTAACTAACTACCTACTCTGCACCCTCCACCTCTCTACCCTACTTACCGGGCGGGCGGGCGTCTTCTCCGTTCACAGATCACCTCTTCTCCTCGTGTCTTTCTTCTTCTGCTTCCCTTCTTCCGCTCCCTCCTTTCCACATCCTGTCCTAAGCTCCGCCCCCCCTTGGCTCGCTCACCTACTTTCCCTCCCACTCTCCTACCTCCTGTCCCCAGTCACCTGCTGTTTTCTTAAGCAGCTCACAGCATACGAGACTGGGGACAATAACTTACTTAAACCGCTCGCTTACCTAATTACAAAATAACCATCTACCACTTCTTGCTGTAAAACGTGGGGTAGGCCACAGCTTTATTGAATAACTTGTAAATAACATTAATGTTCATAACTTTTTCTGAAAAACCCTATCCATGCTGCAAAGCTGCTATATTACAGTCCATAAACCGTCTGCCAAGGACGTTCGTAAGCCCCGGTCCTTGGGCTTGCGAACCTTCCTCTCTAACCCTAACCCAGCATGGACTACTTCCGGGCCACACGGGATGTGGCGAATTACTTCGGCTCATTCCGTCCCACCCCACCGACCTTGGCCAGTGCAACTTCCACTCCGTCCTGTATCCCTGATAGAAACGTGTCTAAGCCTAGCTCATTGAGGTGGACGCCGTCCTCCCTCAATGCACCTTTTTCCTGATCCTCCAATTCCCAATGCCGCACGGCCACCCCCCCAAGGGAATGCACAAACTGAGACATTTTCATGTTAATAAATCTCCTGCTTTTCTCTATCGCCTCCATGTTCTTTGCTCCTCTCCAATGCCTGCGGGCTACGATGTCCGACCAAACAATAGTCACCATGTGGAAACATTCCTGGAAACGCAAAATGTCCTGCTTCATTAAGACCAGAAGGTCCCTGGTCTTCAAACTGCCGAGGTCGTTACCCCCCGCGTGGACGACCAAAACCACTCTCCCGGGGTTACGCCTCCCAATGTCCGCTACGAGTCTTAGCATGTCCGGCCATTTTAGCCCCCGGACGCCGTGCCAGGTTACGGACGTTCCGGTAAGGCCCAAGTCCAATCCCATTGGCCGTACCGCCGCCCTCTTCTGGGCCCAATATATGTATGAGTGGCCCACGATGTGCACCTTCCATGGCTCCATAACTGAGAAAACAAAAAACAGTTCCAAGGGCAACGATCTCTTCTTGAGCACAAACAAAAGATTTTTTTTTTTTTAAAAAACGCTAACACAACTGACCATGAACGTTCCCAACCATTAGATCCGGCCTAACGTAGGACTTGTACGCCTGAGACTTCCACCTCCCCAGTCTCTTTAACCCTTCTTCGCTCATACCGCCCGCATCGGCCGATGTGGCTGCGCCAATTCTAAACGAGTGCGTACCGAAATCAGACGCGTCGAAACCTGCTGCCCGTAGGGACCTGCGCAAGACAGCCGAAACCTGAAAACGTGTGAGGGGAAAACCCGACGCGTGGACCAAAAACCGCTCGCCCGAAGGCCTGGACGCCATATAACATGTTACTGTCGCGACTGGGCACCAACGCGCGCCCAGCGGGCTGATGGATACCCACTCACCTCTGCCGTACACGTCCGTTTTCGACTTTCTTATCCGTACTCGTAGCGCCCCTTCTACTATCATCACGTCGTTGTCGTGTAGCCCTCCCGCCTTGAATCTACTGGCGGGCACGAGCTCGCCTATTCTCAAGGCTGCAAAAAATGCCAGCAAAAATGCAGATCTGAATAGTAACGCTTCCGCCGAGTCCGTGCAAATGACTTCCAACACCTCCAATAACCTACACAAAACTGGGTAAGTTATTGGACGGCGGGTGTCCACCTGGGCCTTTTCTTTTTTCCACCCCCGGACAATCTGCCGGAAAACGAATTCCTTTGTAACGTCTACCAAGCTGTGGAGTTTTAATAAAAAGGCAACACCAGCAAGATGTTTCTTGACCACGTCGACTGACGCCTTGCTTTTCCGCAACGCCGCTAACATGTCCAGCGTCACCGCGCGCGCCCTTTCACCCTGTACCATGCGGCCCCCCGCACAATTCACCCACTTCTGCCAAACCGCATTGTACTGCTTCCACGTTCCCGCCGCTACGGATGTCTCAACTAGCTTCAGCAACTCTGCTCGGCCAGCTTCCACAAGAAAGGCGGGCAGCGTACGCCCTCGGCGTCCGCCTGTGGATGCCGCTCCCTGAAACGCTCCATCTGCGAACGAGAGAGTGCGTCAGCTGCCATGTTCTTGTAACCCGGTACATGCTTTGCGCGTAGATATATGTTCCGCTGCAAACACCTCAAAACCACGTGTCTCAACAGTACCAGTACCGGCAGGGAAGCCGCGGACTGCCTGTTAATTATCTCCACCACCGCCGCATTGTCGGACCAAAAACACAACTTATGATCCTGGAGCTCTTCGCCCCATAATTCCAACGCTACCACCAGCGGAAAAAACTCCAAGAGCGTAATGTTTCTGTTCCAACTTTTTTCCAGCCAGGATACTGGCCAGGGTTCCCTGCACCAGTGGTTCCGGAAAATCACCCCGAAACCCACCGATCCTGCTGCATCCGCAAACAAGCAGAGGTCGGGGCCCAACCACTCCTCCTTAGGGCACACCACTTGCCCGTTAAAGGATTCCAGGAAAACTCTCCAAATATGGAGATCCCTTTTGATTCCTTGCGAGATCCTTATGAAGTGATGTGGCTCTTTTATGCCTACCGTCGCAAGGGAAAGACGCCTGGAAAAAACGCGGCCCATGGGAATCACTTTGCAAGCAAAGTTTAATAAACCCAATAAGACCTGCACTTGGCGTAACGTGGCCTTCTTACAGCTCGCAATCTCGTTTACCGTCTGCCGAAGCCGCGCGATTTTTTCCAGTGGTAACCTGAAAACCATTTCCTCGGTATCGATCTCGATCCCCAGGAAAATCAATCTGTTGACTGGGCCCATTGTCTTCTCTTCAGACAATGGGACCCCCGCGAGCGACATCAATTTTCGGAACGTGTTTAACAACAAGGAGCACGCGCCGGATGTTTCCGTACCTATGAATAAAAAATCATCAAGGTAATGCGTCACCGATGAGATGCCCGTTTCATACTTAAGCATCCACTCCAGGAAGGAGCTGAACAGCTCGAAGTAGTAACATGAAATTGAGCAGCCCATCGGCAAACACATGTCAAAGAAAAATTGATTGTCCACTTTGCATCCGAGTAAATGAAAACAATCTGGATGTATCGGGAGGAGGCGGAAGGCGGATTCGATATCAGCTTTTGCTAATTGCGCCCGCCTTCCCGCTTTTCTTACCAGCGCTACTGCTTGGTCAAAAGAAGCATAAACTACCGACGCTTCCTCCTTCGATATCCCATCATTTACCGACTCCCCTTTTGGGAATGATAAATGATGTATCAAACGAAATTTTCCGGGCTCCTTCTTGGGGACAAGCCCCAATGGGGAGACCCGCAAATTGGGGAAAGGCGGTTCAGCAAAGGGGCCTGCCATGCGGCCCGCTGCTACTTCTTTCAGTACTTTTTCTTTGACTAGTTCTAAATTATCCGTCGCTGATTTTAGGTTCGGACACCACGTGGACGCGGGCTGAAACGTAAACGGTATACCGAAGCCTTCTGCAAAACCCTGTCTAAGGATTCTTGCTTCCTCCTTCCTGTGATATTTGTCTAGCCACAGGGAGAGGTACTGGCTTTTCACCGGTGTTCGGTGCTCCGCTGGCGCCAGCTCCGGCGCCTGCTGCTCTTTGCTTCCTAAAGCATCGCACCGCCGCGTGTTGGCCCCCACAGACAGAACACTCGTGTCTGAACTTGCAGGTGGCATAGAACCTGCAATGGCCCTCATTGTAGAGCCAACAAGTGCCATTGGGTCTTGAGGAGGCCGCAGGAGGCTGTTGCCCGCCCCCCACGGCTCCTCCCTGAAATGTCATTTTTTGCGGGCGCTGTGCTAGGATGAGTTGTATCCAGACATCCGTCGCTTTTGACGCCCAACTTATGTGATTAATGCCCGAAATCCTCCGACGAAAATCCTCGTCGTAACGCCACCACGCAGCGCCGCCATGTAGCTTATATGCACTAAAAATTGTGTTTAGGTACACCAACATCTCAGGGCCTTTTTTAGGCTGTTGTTGGCATACTACGTACGCCAACACTGTATAAGCCTGTAACCAGTTGGCGAACGTTTTAGCCACTTTCGGCTTCCTGTCCGCACCACGCTCCGTAACCCTTTCCTTGTCAACCATCACGTGGTCCGCCGACAGCAAGGACCATATATCCACGTATATACCTTTCCGTATTTTTTCCACCACATCATCCGACAAACCGACCCCCAAAGGGGCGACACCACAAAACAGCGAGTCCGCATATCTCAAACCCTCCATAGGGTCCACATCACCACCGGCTGTTGAGCTACCACCTTCCTGCCCCACCGGCGGGCCCGCGCCCCCTGGGGAACCACAGGACTCTGACACACCATCCTTATTATCCACTCTGCTCAACAGCGATCTCAATACCGTAACTAAATCACATTTCTCCGCCACCCTGGCGGGATCCAACACATTATTCCAAGCATTTAAGTAGTTGGACTCACCGGCATGCCTGTCCTCCGGCGTCGCCAAGGGGGTGGACCTTGCCGGGCTTCCTCCTGGGCTTCTGCCCCCGAGGGCTGCTGATTGCCGCGAATTCACGTGCGGAGCCCTGCGAGCCCTCGTTTCCTGTGTTGTACCAAGGTGGCCCAGCTCCGGCCGCTCCTGCGTAACATCCCGCCTCCTGTGGCGTATGCAATCCCTGGTGTTCTGAGTCTCTGGCAAGATGTCCGCCTGGCGGTAAGTTCCCGTCTGGTGCCGCTGCTCAGGACCGCGGAACCCTTCGCCTACGGTCTCTCTACCTGTTCTTGCCCTGATGCCGCTGGCCTCCGCCACTAGCCTGGCCTGCTCGCTATCGCGCCTGCGCTGATACCTCTCCCTTCTAGCTCTCTCCCTCTGCCTCCGCTTAGCGCCCTGGCCTTGCCTGTTCTTGCTAGCGCGACTAACGTAGCTATATGATGACTCTCCTCCACCTGAAGAGAGAGCCTCCACGAAACGTGGGTTAACGTAGCAGAACCTCTGCGATGTTGAGCGTGCGCCATCATGCTGCTGCTGTGGGGGCGGGTTACTAAGCGCCCCGTAACTGTCACGACTGCACGCCGCGGCACCGCGTGGGAACGCAGTGGCCGCAACTTGATGCCGCGAGAGTTGTCTGCCGTAGCCTTGCGAGGGTGGGAGATCTGTGTAGCCCCCAGGCGTAGGGCCCTGTGGTGGGCTGTCTGAAAACAAACTAGCGCTACCATCCGTTTCAAAACCCCTGCCCCCGCTACCCTGCCTGCTACCTCTCCTGCTATCCGCGCTGCTAACTGCACTAGAAGACGTGCTATAACTCTCCCTCCCCCCCCCTCTACTCTGATCCTGCTGTGGCCTGCTACCTCGTTGCCTCCCCCCCCTCGTTCCCTTGCACCTCTCATACCCGTCCCTGTCTGTCCTACCTGCGCCTGCTGAACGCTCGCGCCGCCATCTTGTCTTCTCCTGCGCTCCTGCGGGGCACCGCCGCGCGCCGCTCTCCTTCCTTGCTGACTCTGTCCCGAGTTATGCTCCACTGCCGTGCGCCCTGCCACGCGCTGGTCCCTCGGGCCGGGGCACCCCGACGATGCCGCCGTTTGTAATCCCGATCCCAGCGGACTGCCACTCGGCAGTGACCGCTGGTCGGCGACGGGCGTTCCTCCCGCCGCGCGATTTGACTTTGGCGCCTTTTTCTGTGTGGCGCGAACTGTCCCCGCTGTCTTCTCGCCGCCTCGGCTGCTCCTCTTTGCCGCGGGGCTCGGGCTGAGCCTCGCGGGAGGGTTCTTCCTTCTCTTCGGGCGTCCTCGCCCGGCATCCCCCTCTTGCGCTGATTTGTCTCCTGCTGCCGGCTCCTGAACTGCTGGCTCCCCCCGCCTTCCGGATTCCGATCCCGACCTGCAGCTGCCTAGGAGTTCCTCCAGCCACCCGGCTCCATCGCGGTCGATAGCCTCCCGGATCATCCTCTGCAAATCTTCCATCTGTCTTGGGACTTCTCACTCTTTTGCTAACTTACAGCCCTCCGATCGCCTTTCTTTCTTCTTCCCCGCTGCACGTCCGATGCTGCAACCGCTTGACTTCTGCTGTGCTGCTTGTCTCTTCACCTGGTCTCTTCCCCGCTCTCGTTCAGCTGCTCTGCTTCTAATCTTTCTTTATCTTCTTTCACTGCCGTCTTCTCCGTTCACAGATCACCTCTTCTCCTCGTGTCTTTCTTCTTCTGCTTCCCTTCTTCCGCTCCCTCCTTTCCACATCCTGTCCTAAGCTCCGCCCCCCCTTGGCTCGCTCACCTACTTTCCCTCCCACTCTCCTACCTCCTGTCCCCAGTCACCTGCTGTTTTCTTAAGCAGCTCACAGCATACGAGGATGTTTGGAATAACGACAATAAGTGGAACAATGAGGACAATTTTGCCCAATCTCTGGATTATCCCTTTAAAGAGACGTTTTCAAAACAATGGATTGTCTGCTTAAAGCAGGGCAGATCCTCCAAAGCTGGGATGCTCTTTGTAGCTCACCCCTCTGGCTAGGAGATAAGCATTCTGGATGGATTTAACTCTGAATTCCCGAATAACATATGTGGAATAGGTTGT
The DNA here is from genome assembly GCF_035609145.1 of Eleutherodactylus coqui. Lineage (NCBI taxonomy): Eukaryota > Metazoa > Chordata > Amphibia > Anura > Eleutherodactylidae > Eleutherodactylus > Eleutherodactylus coqui. Next base: position 28,886,159 of record NC_089848.1, on the reverse strand, counting down.
CTAAAGTGGATAACTCCTTTAAGTACTGCGCACATTTTCAATAAGCACTACTTAGACTAAATACTTAAAACAAGGGAACAGAGCCCAGAAAAACTCATGTTTTCGGGAAATTTTACTGTTCTACCGCGCTAACCTCAAATTCCTACTCCAAGAATTATTAGCGCTTGTTTGGACAACACTGCTGAAATGCGTAGAGATGCTGTGCATCATGGCTCCCCTCCCCGGCCTATTGACAGACTGAGCTGTAAAATATACCCAAACGATTAGCTTTAGTTGGTTTTAAAGCTTTGAAAACTATTTATAGTATTGGTCTATACATGTAATTAATCTATACAAGATGTGATACGGGGGGCATGGAGGCTCTAGGACCCTGTTGGACCGCCTATAGCTTGGATACAAGATGTGATACGGGGGGCATGGAGGCTCTAGTAGCCTGTTGGACCGCCTATAGCTTGGATACAAGATGTGATACAGGCAGACATGGAGGCTCTAGTACCCTGTTGTACCATCTCTAGCTTGGATACAAGATGTGATACGGGTGGGCATGGAGGCTCTAGTACTCTGTTGGGCATCCTATAGCTGGGATACAAGATGTGATACGGGCGGGCATGGAGGCTCTAGGACCCTGTTGCACTGCCTCTAGCTGGGATTCAAGATGTGGAAGTTAACATCCCAGATGGCCCCATATATGTTCTTTTGGTGATAAATCTGGTGACCAGGCGGCTACAAAAGTGGGATATTGTTGTGGAGGTTTCCTGTGATCCCCTTGTGTGCGGCCAAGCATTATTCTACTGGAAAATGCCTCTTCCTGCCAACGCTCACCACCAATCAGCAGTAGGTACGAGCGGCAGTGCAGAGGAGATAGAGAACTTCAAACTTGCCCTGCTGTTGGCATGCGATCCTACACTAGTGCCGGACAGCTTGAATTCCGGTACGTTTGCTTTATAAGACACACTGACTGGCGGAAAAAAGTGCGTCCGAGGGCGAAGTCAGACAAGCGTTTTTTTGTGCGCCTATGTACGCAAAAATAAGTGCGTTTGATAGAACCATTGGTTTCCTATGGTGTGTTCACATGTCCGTCCTTTACAGGTGCAAAATACTGGCACCTGCAAAAGATAGGACATCTGTGCATCAGGAAGCTCTGTGCTGCGTGGAAAGATTCCCTGCAGCGAGTCTCCTCATCATTGAATACTGTGACAGCACTGTCAGTGTTCAGTGACAAGGGGACTCCCCGCAGGTATGAAGGAATCCCCTGACACAGCTGTGACAGCTGTGGCAAAGGACCGCCATGCCATCTCGCTACTTTCAATGGGATGCAGGCAAACTGCACAGTTATTTTCAGGGAGGGGCTTGAAATATAATCCCTCCCCTGAAAATCATCCCAAGCTGCTGTAAAAAAAAAAATCATCTCTCTGCTGCTGTCAGGCGCTGGCTCCCCAACACTTTACTGCTCTTCTGCAGCTTCTTTTCCTGTTAGGGATTTAAAAATCCTCGTCTCCTGTAAGGGCTGTGTCTGATTGGCTGAGCGGGTAGCCAATCACAGGCAGCACTCAGCCGTTCATTGAATTCTGGGAAGGGATGATTTACAGGGAAGGGCTTATATCTCAATGCCTGCATCCCAATTAGAGATGAGTGAGCACCAAAATGCTCGGGTGCTCGTTGCTCGAGTCGAACTTTCCGCGATGCTCGAGGGTTCGTTTCGAGTAACGAACCCCATTGAAGTCAATGGGCGACTCGAGCATTTTTGTATATCGCCGATGCTCTCTACGGTTTTCATTGGTGAAAATCTGCAAAACCCAAGAAAGTGATGGAAACTACACAGAAACGGATAGGGCAGGCGAGGGGCAACATGCTGGGCTGCATTTCAGGTTCCCAGGTCTCACTATTAAGCCACAATAGCGGCAAGAGTGCCCCAACCCTAACAATTTTTACTTTGGACAAACCCTCATTAGTAAGCCACACCTTAGCTAAGCACCACACTACCTCCAACTAAGCACAAGCACTGCCTGCGGGACACACCGCTGCCTCTTCTCCTGGGTTACATGCTGCCCAACCCCCCCGCACGACCCAGTGTCCACAGCGCACACCAAAGTGTCCCTGCGCAGCCTTCAGCTGCCTTCATGCCACACGCTGGCCTCATAGCCACACCACCCTCATGTCTATTTATAAGTGCGTCTGCCATGAGGAGGAACCGGAGGCACACACTGCAGAGGGTTGGCAGAGCCAGGCAGCGACCCTCTTTAAAAGGGGCGAGGCGATAGCCCACAATGCTGTACAGAAGCAGTGAGAAATCCAATCCTGTGCCACCTCCGTCAGGAGCTGCAAACGTGGACATAGCAATGAGGAATCCATGTGCCACACAGTATTCATTCTGTCAAGGTGTCGCATAGCTCAATCCACACTGCAAGGGGAAAGCCGTCAGCGCTCTGCCCTCTACCCAAGTCAGTCAGTGTCTTTGTGCCAGACAGGTCAAACACCGCGATGGGAACTAAGTTTGCACCAACAGCATAGGTGGGTCCTAGGAAACCCAAGACATGAACAAAAAATTGATCTGAGCGGCCAAACATGGCAGACTTGCACTGCGCCCACGACATAGGCCTTGGCCCACAGCTTCAGCAATCGTTGGCAGGAAGCAGACTTTCACTGCACCCAGGACATAGGCCTCTGCACAAACCCTCAGCAATCGCGGGCCTACAGCGGACTCCAATGCTAGCGTAGCTGTGCACGTCTCATTAGCGCTGTATTGCTCCTGTAGTTTGTCCCAATGCAGTGTCCCGGATAGTAGAGCTAACGTCAGATTAAATACAGGTGGGCTTCGGCCCACACTGCATGCTCCAGTCTGACCGGGGTTTTTTATAAATAGTCACAGGCAGGTACAATTCCGCAATGGGAATTCCGTGTGCACCCACAGCATGGGTGGCTCCCTGGAACCCACCGGCGGTACATAAATATATCCCATTACAGTGCCCAGCACAGCTGAGGTAGCATCAGATTAAATACAGGTAGGCTTCGGCCCACACTGCATGCCCGAGTCAGACTGGGATTCTTTATAAGTAGACACAGGCAGGTACAACTCCGTGTGGACCGACAGCATGGGTGGGTCCCAGAAAGCCACCGGTGGTACATGAATAAATCCCATTGCATTGCCCAGTACAGCTGAGGTAACGTCAGATTAAATGCAGGTGGGCTTCGGCCCACACTGCATGCCCCAACCTGACCGGGGTTTTTAATACATAGACACAGACAGGTACAAATCCCCTATGTGAAGTCCCTGTGGACCGACAGCATGGGTGGCTCCCTGGAACCCACCGGCGGTACATAAATATATCCCATTGCAGTGCCTTGGACAGCAGAGCTAACATCAGTTTAAAGGCAGGTGGGCTTCGGCCCACACTGCATGCCCCAGTCAGACTGGGGTTCTTTATAAGTAGACACAGGCAGGTAGAACTCCATGTGGACCGACAGCATGCTCCCAGGAAGCCACCGGCGGTACATAAATAAATTCCATTGCATTGCCCAGCACAGCTGAGGTAATGTCAGATTAAATGCAGGTGGGCTTCAGCCCACACTGCCTGCCCCAGTCAGACCGGGGTTTTTATAAGTCAACACAGGCAGGTACAATTGTGCAGTCGGTGTGGACCGACAGCATGGGTGGCTCCCTGGAACCCACCGGCGGTACATAAATAAATCCCATTGCATTGCCCAGCACTGCTGAGGTAACGTCAGATTAAATGCAGGTGGGCTTCGGCCCACACTGCATGCCCCAGTCTGACCGGGGTTTTTAATACATAGACACAGGCAGGTACATCTCCCTAATGTGAACTCCGTGTGGACCCACAGCATGGGTGGCTCCCTGGAACCCACTGACGGTACATAAATAGATCCCATTGCAGTGCCCTGGACAGCAGAGCTAACGTCTGATTAAATACAGGTGGGCTTCGGCCAAGTATGTTTTCATTGTTGGAGGAGGAGGACGGGGAAGTTTTTGAGGCGGTACGTGTCCTGTCCCCGTATCCGTGGTTATATGCACCTTCCCAGTGACCGCATCGCTGAAAAGTTGTTGAGCCTGTGGAACCTAGTAGCGCGGCCTCGCCACCATCATGTCTTTGGGAAGCCTCCGTTTCCACTACCCTGTAACATTGCAGTAGCAGCAGTATAGGCAGAGCCGAGAATTAGTAACATTTCAGCAGTAAGAGTATGCACAAACCCCTGTAACATTTCATTGGCAGCAGTGACGACAGACCCCACTAACATTTAATTTGCAGCAGTATACACAGACCCCAGTAACATTTCAGTAGTATCAGTATAGACAGACCCCAGTAACAGTTCAGTAGTATAAGTCTAGACAGACCCCAGTAACATTTCAGTTCCAGCAGTACTGACAGACCCCTGTAACATTTCAGTAGTATCAGTTGCGACATGCCCCAGTCACATTTCAGTTCCAGCAGTGCAGACAGACCCCAGTAACAGTAACGTTGAAGCAGTATGGGCAAAGCAGCAGATTCACATTTCCTTGGCAGCAGTGCAGGGAGAGCACAGCATTTGTAACTTTTCAGTAGTAGCAGTATAGTCAGACCCCAGTAACACTTATGTAGAAGCAGTATGGGCAAAGCAGCAGATAAACATTTCCCTGGCAGCAGTGTAGGGAGAGCAAAGTATTTGTAACATTTCAGTAGTAGCAGTATAGACAGGCCCCAGTAACACTTACGTAGAAGCAGTGTGGGCAAAGCAGCAGTTTCACATTTCCCTGGCAGCAATGTAGGAAGAGCACAGCATTTGTAACATTTCAGTAGTAGCAGTATAGTCAGACCCCAGTAACAGTAACGTAGAAGCAGTATGGGCAAAGCAGCAGATTCACATTTCCCTGGCAGCAGTGTAGGGAGAGCATAGTACTGATAAGATTTTAGTAGTAGCAGTATAGACAGGCCCCAGTAACATTAACGTAGAAGCAGTATGGGCAGAGCCCACTATTTGTTACATTTCTGTTTTAGCAGTATAGACCTGCCCCAGTAACATTTCCGTTGAAGCATTATGGGCAGAGCCCAGTATTAGTAAAATTACAGTAGTAACAGTATACACCAACCAAGGTAACATTTCAGGAGCAGAAGTATCGGCAGACCAAAGTAACATTTCTGTTGCTGAAGTATAGTCAGACCCCTGTAGCATTACTGTGGCAGAAGTAGAGGTAGGCAGAACAGAGTTACATTTCTGTAGCAAAAGTGTAGGCCAACCCCAGACACAGTGGTGTACCATGAGTGCAGGCGAAGCCCATAAAAATTACTTGGATTACATTGTAGGCGAGGGCCCGAAAAAATTGTTGTACTGACAGTACAAATGTACCCCAGAAAAATTGCCCATGCCCAACCCAGAGGGCAGGTGAAACCCATTAATCGCTTAACGTACTGTGGCTTACTTTTTAACTAGGCCTAGAGGCAGCCCAGTCTAAAAAACAATTGGTTCAGGTGGAAGTTTCAATGCTTTAATGAGAATTGAAACAGATAAATATTATTTAGAAAAGCCTTTGGCCCACAGAAAAATTGCCCGTTCGCGGTGATTACGAGAGGTTTCAGGAGGAGGAGGACGAATATCATACACAGATTGACAAAAGTCTTTAGGTAGCGCTGCTGTCCGCTGGTGGAGAAGAGAAGTCTGGGGAAATCCAGGCTTTATTCATCTTTATGAGTGTAAGCCTGTCGGCGCTGTCAGTTGACAGGTGGGTACGCTTATCTGTGATGATTCCCCCAGCCGCACTAAACACTCTCTCTGACAAGACGCTAGCCGCAGGGCACGCCAACACCTCCAGGGCATACAGCGCGAGTTCGGGCCACATGTCCAGCTTTGACACCCAGTAGTTGTACGGAGCAGAGGCGTCACGGAGGATGGTGGTACGATCGGCTGCGTACTCCCTCACCATCTTTTTACAGTGCTCCCTCCGACTCAACCTGTACTGGGGAGGTGTGAGACAGTCTTGCTGGGGAGCCAAAAAGCTGGCAAAGGCCTTGCAGAGTGTTCCCCTGCCTGCGCTGAGCATGCTGCCTGATTTCCGCGCCTCCCCTGCTACTTGGCCCTCGGAACTGCGCCTTCTGCCACTAGCACTGTCAGATGGGAAGTTTACCATCAGTTTGTCCACCAGGGCCCTGTGGTATTGCATCACTCTCAAACCCCTTTCCTTTTCGGGAATGAGAGTGGAAAGGTTCTCCTTATACCGTGGGTTAAACAGTGTGTACACCCAGTAATCCGTAGTGGCCAGAATGCGTTTAACACGAGGGTCACGAGAAAGGCATGCTAACATAAAGTCAGCCATGTGTGCCAGGGTACCTGTACGCAACATATGGCTGTCTCTCTAGGAAGATCACTTTGAGTATCCTCCTCCTCCTCCTCCTCCTCCTCCTGAAGCCATACACGCTGAATGGATGAGAGGCAAGCAGCATGGGTACCCTCTACAGTGGGCCCAGCTGTCTCTTCCTCCTTAGGCTCCTCCCCCTCCTCCTCCTCCATGCGCTAAGATATAGACATGAGGGTGCTCTGACTATCCAGTGACATACTGTCTTCCCCCACCTCCGTTTCTGCCTGCAAAGCATCAGTCTTCATGCTTTGCAGGGAACTTCTCAAAAGGCATAGCAGGGGAATGGTGACGCTAATGATTACAGCATCGCCGCTCACTATCAGGGTGGACTCCTCAAAGTTTCCAAGGACCTGGCAGATATCCGCCATCCAGGTCCACTCCTCTGTAAAGAATTGAGGAGGCTGACTCCCATTTCGTCGCCCATGTTGGAGTTGGTATTCCACTATAGCTCTACGCTGCTCATACAGCCAGGAGAACATGTGAAGTGTAGACTTCCACTGTGAGGGCACGTCGCAAAGCAGTCGGTGCACTGGCAGCGTCCGTGTTGGACTTGCGGAAATGTACGCTGACCCGGCGCACCTTGCCGAGGAGGTCTGACAAGTGTGGGTAGCCTTTCAGAAACCGCTGAACCACCAAATTAAAGATGTGGGCCAGGCATGGCCTGTGCGTGAGGCTGCTGAGCTGCAGAGCCGCCACCAGGTTACGGCCGTTGTCACACACGACCATGCCCGTTTGGAGGCTCAGTGGCGAAAGCCAGCGGTCGGTCTGCTCTGTCAGACCGTGCAACAGTTCGTGGGCCGTGTGGCTCTTCTCTCCTAAGCTGAGTAGTTTCAGCACGGCCTGCTGACGCTTGCCCACCGCTGTGCTGCCATGCCGCGTGACACCGACTGCTGGCGACGTGCTGCTGTTGACAAGTCTTGATTGCGAGGTAGAGGTTGCGTTGGAGGAGGAGGAAGGTTTAGTGGAGGTGGCATACACCACCGCAGATACTAGCACCGATCTGGGGCCCGCAATTCTGGGGGTGGGTAGTACATGAGCGGTCCCAGGCTCTGATTCTGTCCCAGCCTCCACTAAATTCACCCAATGTGCCGTCAGGGAGATATAGTGGCCCTGCCCGCCTGTGCTTGTCCACATGTCCATTGTTAAGTGGACCTTGCCAGTAACTGAGTTGGTGAGGGCGCGTACGATGTTGCGTGAGACGTGGTCGTGCAGGGCTGGGACGGCACACCGTGAAAAATAGTGGAGACTGGGGACAGAGTAGCGCGGGGCTGCCGCCGCCATCATGTTTTTGAATGCCTCAGATTCCACCAGCCTGTAGGGGAGCATCTCCAGGCTGATCAATTTGGCTATGTGAACATTTAAAGCTTGAGCGTGCGGGTATGTGGCGGCGTATTTGCGCTTTCGCTCCAACGCTCCAGACATTGCTGGATGGGGCCGAGGACAGCGGAGGTGAGGGTGTGGGTCCAGGCCAGGAGACAGTCGTGCCTGTGTCGTGAGAGGTGGGTTGGATCTAAGTGGCAGGTTGGGGCCCAGGGGGAGAGGCAGTGGCGCAAGCTGGAGGCGGTGAACGGCCTTTGTCCCACCTTGTGGGGTGCTTGGCCATCATATGTCTGCGCATACTGGTGGTGGTGGCTCCTCGGCTGATCTTGGCGCGACAAAGGTTGCACACCACTGTTCGTCGGTCGTCCGCCGTCTCAGTGAAAAACTGCCACACCTTAGAGCACCTTGGCCTCTGCACGGTAGCTTGGCGTGAGGGGGTGCTTTGGGAAACAGCTGGTGGATTATTCGCTCTTGCCCTGCCTCTACCCCTGGCCTCCCCACTTCCTCTTCCAACCTGTCTTGCGGCTGCAATTGCCTCCCCCTCTGAAGACCTGTCCTCAGTTGGCTTATCACACCAGGTGGGGTCAGTCACCTCATCGTCCAGCGGCCCTTCCTCCGAATCCTCTGTGCGCTCCTCCCTCGGACTTACTGCCCTCACTACTACCTCACTGATAGACAACTGTTTCTCATCGTCATCGTCCTCCTCACCCACTGAAAGCTCTTGAGACAGTTGCCGGAAGTCCCCAGCCTCATCCCCCGGAACCCGGGAACTTTCCAAAGGTTGGGCATCGGTCACGACAAACTCCTCCGGTGGGAGAGGAACCATTGTTGAGCAATCTGGGCAGGGGCCCGAGAACAGTTCCTGGGAGTCTGCCTGCTCCTCAGAATGTGTAATTTTCATGGAGTGAGGAGGCTGGGAGGAAGGAGGAGCAGCAACCAGAGGATTCAGAGTTGCAGCAGTGGACAGCGTAGAAGACTGGGTGGTCGATACATTGCTGGATGCGCTTTGTGCCATCCACGACAGGACCTGCTTACACTGCTGATTTTTTAATAAAGGTCTACGACGTGGACCCAAAAATTGCGATATGAAGCTGGGGACCCCAGAAACTGTCCTCTCTCCTACTCCTGCAGCAGCCGGCTGCGATTCACCTGGACCAGGAATTCGTCCTATGCCCACACCCTCACTTGGGACTCCGCGTCCTCGACCGCGTCCACGTCCTCTGACCCTACCCCTACCCCTCAGCATGCTGGATTAAAAATCGAGCAGAGACAGAGCGGTGTAAAAATGTTTGGGAATTATTGCCGCGCAGTTGGTAGCTGCCAGCAGTAATATAACGCTAAATGAAGCCAGAGATAAATTATAAGGAAGGCTGCACTTAGGCCTAGCTGTGAACTTTGCAGTTTGGATGGACGTGAAGTCCCACAGGCCACGCAGGCAAATGCACTGGGTCACCGGTAGCCGTAAAAAGGAATTTTTAAAAAAATCTCCTTATTTTACTATGCAATGCAGGCTGAAGCTATGCAGTGTGTATTGCACTTTCAATCCATGGGCGTCGGGCAGACCGTGAACTTCTGAGACAGCACATGTATAACACAGAGCGTTGTAGAAAATGTGTGGTTTTTGGCATACACTTAGAGGCAGACTGCAGTGAGGCAACACAAAGTGCGGACAGAAATATGTTTAAATGAAGGCTGCACACAGGCTCTGCTGTGCAATACAGAGGTACTACAACTCCCAGCAACCACAGAGTTAAATGTACACGGTCACAGGTTGCCCTAAGAAGAACCATTGGGGTTCTTGTTGACAGGATTCTACACTACCACTGTCCCTGCCTGACCAATACTGCCCCTATACTCAAGTACAGATGCAGCCTGAGAACGCTACAGCCTGTACGCCCGATATACATAAAAAAAAAAAAATTGTGCAAAAGTGCTCACAGCAGCCACTACAGGTACTACAACTCCCAGCAACCACGGAGTTAAATGCACACGGTCACCGGTTGCCCTAAGAAGAACCGTTGGGGTTCTTGTAGACAGAATTCTACACTACCACTGTCCCTGCCTGACCAATACTGCCCCTATACTCAAGTACAGACTGCAGCCTGAGAACGCTATAGCCTGCACGCCTGATATACATAAAAAAAAAATGTGCAAAACTGCTCGCAGCAGCCACAACAGTAATGCACTAGGTGAGCTGTGGCCCTAAGAAGGACCGTTGTGGTTCTTGAAGACGCTAACACTGTCCCTATAGCAGCAGCATCAGCAGCACTGTCCCTGATCTCTCTTAGCGTGTGTCTGTAGCGAGCCGCGGGCGGGGCAGATTTAAATACTCAGGGTGTCACTTGATCTCGCCAGCCACTCACTGCAGGGGGGTGGGATAGGGCTGGAACGTCACAGGAGGAAGTTGTAATGCCTTCCCTGTGTTTCTATTGGCCAGAAAAGGGCGCAAACTACTCAGGGAAGGATATGTAATGGAGTTGAGTGCCGCGTGGTGCTCGTCTCGAGTAACGAGCATCTCGAACACACTAATACTCGAACGAGCATCAAGCTCGGACGAGTACGTTCGCTCATCTCTAATCCCAATGCTTTCGCAAAGGGGCCCTTTGAGAAAGCAGATGCTAAACATGCGTTGGGGCTCAGGATACAGGTCTTGACTAGGATGTGGTAACAGCTTTGCATTTATACTTTGTGTGATCTGAGAGTCTTAATTTATTGCCTTGTTTGTCTGGCTTGTATTATACTGTATATGACTTAGTAGATACGTTATTGTATTTATTGCTATCCTATCTATACCATGAATATATTTTTATTCTATTGTTTAAGTCTGACTGGGGACAATCACTTACTTACCGCTCACTTATCTAATTAACAAAATGAATGTCTACCACTTCTTGCTGTAAACGTGGGGTAGGCCACAGCTTTATTGAATAACTTGTAAATAACATTAACTGTTAATAACTTTCTCTGAAAACCTATCCATGCTGAAAACCTGATATATTTCTGTCCGTAAAATCGTCCGCCGAGGACGTTCGTAAGCCCCGGTCCTCGGGCTTGCGAACCTTCCTCTCTAACCCTAACCAGCATGGACTACGTCCGGGCCAAACCACAAGCTGTGACGACTTCCGAAACTAACTACCTACTCTGCACCCTCACCTCTAACCTACTTACCGGGCGGGTGGGTGGGTGTCTTCTCCGCTCCCAACCACCCTCTTCTCCTCGTGTCTCTCTTCTTCTGCTTCCTTTCTTACGCTCCCCCCCTCTTCACATCCTGTCCTAAACTCCACCCCCCTGGCTCACTCGCTTACTTTCTTCCCCTCTCCTATTTCCTGTCCCCAGTCACCTGCTGTTTCCTTAGGCAGCTCACAGCATACGAGACTGGGGACAATCACTTACTTACCGCTCACTTATCTAATTAACAAAATGAATGTCTACCACTTCTTGCTGTAAACGTGGGGTAGGCCACAGCTTTATTGAATAACTTGTAAATAACATTAACTGTTAATAACTTTCTCTGAAAACCTATCCATGCTGAAAACCTGATATATTTCTGTCCGTAAAATCGTCCGCCGAGGACGTTCGTAAGCCCCGGTCCTCGGGCTTGCGAACCTTCCTCTCTAACCCTAACCAGCATGGACTACTTCCGGGCCACACGGGATGTGCCGAATTACTGCGGCTCATTCCGTTCCACCCCACCGACCTTGGCCAGTGCAGCCTCCACTCCGTCCTGTATCCCTGATAAAAACGTATCCAAGCCTAGCTCATTGAGGTGGACGCCGTCCTCCCTCAATGCTCCTTTTTCCTGATCCTCCAGCTCCCAATGCCGCACGGCCACCCCCCCAAGGGAATGCACAAACTGAGACATTTTCATGTTAATGAATCTCCTCCCTTTTTCAATCGCCTCCATGTTTTTTGCTCCTCTCCAATGCCTTCGCGCTACAATGTCCGACCAAACAATAGTCACAGTGTGGAAAAATTCCTGGAAACGCAAAATGTCCTGTTTCATTAAGACCAGAAGGTCCCGAGTCTTCAACCTGCCCAGGTCGTTACCCCCGGAGTGGACGACCAAAACCACTCTCCCGGGGGTGAGCCTGCCAATGTCCGATACCAGTCTTAACATGTCCGGCCATCTTAGCCCCCGGACTCCGTGCCAGGTTACGGACGTTCCGGTAAGGCCCAAGTCCAGTCCCATTGGCCGTACCGCTGCCCTCTTCTGGGCCCAATATACGTATGAGTGGCCCACGATGTGTACCTTCCAGGGGTCCGAAACTGAGAAAACACAAAAACAGTTCCAAGGGCAACGATCTCTTCTTGAACCAAAAAACAAAACATTTAACGCTACAATGACTATCAACGAACGTTCCCAACCATCAGATCGGGCCTAACATACGACTTGTACGCTTGAGACTTCCACCTCCCGAGTCTCTTTAAACCTTCTTCGCTCATGCCGCACGCGTCCGCTGATGTGGCTGCGCCAATTCTAAAAGAGTGCGTACCGAAATCGGACGCGTCGAAACCTGCTGCCCGTAGCGACCTACGCAAAAACTGACGAGACCTGAAAACGTGTAAGGGGAAAACCCGAAGCATGCACCAAAAAACGCTCACCCAAGGGCCTGGACGCCATATAACGTGTCACTGTATCCACTGGGCACCAAGGCGCGCCCAGTGGGCTGACAGTCACCCACTCCCCTCTGCCGTACACGTCCGTTTTCGACTTCCTTATCCGTACTCGTAACGCCCCTTCGACTATAATCACGTCGTTACCGAGCAGCCCTCCCGCCTTGAATCTACTGGCGGGAACAAGCTCACCTATTCTCAAAGCTGCAAAAAACGCAAGCAAAAATGCAGACCTGAACAGTAGCGCTTCTGCCCTGTCCGTGCAAATGCTATTCAACACCTCCAACAATTTACACAAAACTGGGTATGTTATAGGGCGACGGGTGTCCACCCGGGCCTTGTCTTTCCTCCAACCCCGCACAATCTGTCGAAACACGAATTCCTTTGTAACATCTACCAGACTATGAAGTTTTAACAAAAATGCCACGCCAGCAAGATGTTTTTTAACCATGTCGACCGACGCCCCGCTAACATGTCCAGCGTCGCAGAGCGAGCCCTTTCGCCCTGTACCATACGGCCTCCCGCACAAATCAACCACTTCTGCCACACCGCGTTGTACTGGTTCCATGTTCCCGCCGTTACGGATGTCTTAACTAGCTTCAGCAACTCTGCTCGGCCAGATTCCACAAGAAAAGCGGGCAGCGTACCCCCTCGGCGTCTGCCTTCGGATGCCGCTCCCTGAAACGCTCCATCTGCAAACGAGAGAGTGCGTCAGCTGCCATGTTTTTGTAACCCGGTACATGCTTTGCACGTAGATATATGTTCCGTTGTAAACATCTCAAAACCACGTGTCTCAACAGTACCAGTACCGGCGGGGAAGCCGCGGACTGCCTGTTAATTATTTCCACCACTGCCGCATTGTCGGACCAAAAACACAACTTATGATCCTGGAGCTCCTCGCCCCATAACTCCAACGCTACCACCAGCGGAAAAAACTCCAAGAGCGTGATGTTTTTATTCCACCGTCTCTCCAGCCAGGATACTGGCCAGGGTTCCCTGCATCCGCGAACAAGCAGAGATCGGGTCCCACCCACTCCTCCTTGGGGCACACCACTTGCCCATTAAAGGATTCCAAGAAAACTCTCCAAATATGGAGATCCCTTTTGATTCCTTGCGAGATCCGTATGAAATGATGGGGCTCTTTTATGCCTACCGTCGCAAGGGAAAGCCTTCTGGAAAAAACGCGGCCCATGGGAATCACTTTGCAAGCAAAGTTTAATAGACCCAATAGGACCTGCACTTGGCGTAACGTGGCCTTCTTACAGCTCGCAATTTCTTTTACCGTCTGCCGCAGCCGCGCAATTTTTTTTCCCGTGGTAACCTGAAAACCATTTCCTCGGTATCGATCTCGATCCCCAGGAAAGTCAATCTGTTGACGGGGCCCATTGTCTTTTCTTCCGACAACGGCACCCCCGCCTGCGACATCAATTTCCGGAATGTGTTTAACAAAAAGGCGCACGCACCGGATGTTTCCGTCCCTATGAATAAAAAATCATCCAAATAATGCATCACCGATGACATGCCCGTCTCATACTTAAGCATCCACTCCAGAAAGGAGCTGAACAACTCGAAGTAGTAACATGAAATCGAGCAGCCCATCGGCAAGCACATGTCAAAGAAAAATTGATTGTCCACTTTGCATCCGAGTAAGTGAAAACAATCTGGATGTATCGGGAGAAGGCGGAAAGCGGATTCGATGTCCGCTTTCGCTAACTGCGCCCGCCTTCCCGCCTTTCTTACCAACGATACTGCTTGGTCAAAAGAAGCGTAGACTACCGACGCTTCCTCCTTCGAGATGCCATCATTTACCGACTCCCCTTTTGGGAAGGATAAATGGTGTATCAAACGAAATTTGCCGGGCTCCTTCTTGGGGACAAGCCCCAATGGGGAGACCCGTAAATTAGCGAAAGGCGGTTTCTCAAAGGGGCCCGCCATGCGGCCCGCTGCTACTTCTTTTAGTACCTTTTCTTTGACTAGCTCTAAATTATCCGTCGCCGATTTTAGGTTTGGACACCACGTGGACGCGGGCTGAAACGTAAAAGGTATCACGAAGCCTTCTGCAAAACCCTGTCTAAGGATTCTTGCTTCCTGCTTCCTGTGGTATTTGTCTAGCCACAGGGAGAGGTACTGGCTTTTCACCGGTGTTCGGCGCTCCACTGACACCGGCTCCGGCGGCCGCTCTTTGCTTCCTAAAACATCGCACCGCAGCGTGTTGGCCCCCGCAGACAGAACACTCGTGTCTGAACTTGCAGGTGGCGTAAAACCTACAATGGCCCTCGTTGTAGAGCCAACAAGTGCCATTGGGTCTTGAGCAGGCCGCAGGAGGCTGTTGCCCGCCCCCCACGGCTCCTCCCTGAAATGTCGTTTTTTGCAAGCGCTGCGCTAAAATAAGTTGTATCCAGACATCTGTCGCTTTTGATGCCCAACTTATGTGATTAATACCCGAGACCCTCCGACGAAAATCCTCGTCGTACCGCCACCGCGCAGCGCCGCCATGCAACTTATAAGCGCTAAAAATTGTGTTTAAATACACCAACATCTCAGGGCCTTTCTTTGGCTGGTGTTGGCATGCAACGTACGCCAACACTGTAAAAGCCTGTAGCCAATTGCCGAACGTTTTAGCCACTTTCGGCTTCTTATCCGATCCACGCTCCGTAGCCCTTTCTTTGTCAACCATCACGTGGTCCGCCGACAGCAAGGACCATATATCCACGTATACACCTTTACGTATTTTTTCCAAAACATCTTCCGCCAAACCGACCCCCAAAGGGGCAACACCACAAAACAGCGAGTCAGCATATCTCAAACCCTCCATAGGGTCCACATCAACACCGGCTGTTGAGCTACCACCTTCCTGCCCCACAGGCGGGCCCGCGCCCCCTGGGGAACCACAGGATTCCGCCACACCATCCTTTTCCACTCTGCTCAACAGCGATCTCAACACCATAGCTAAATCACATTTCTCCGCCACCTTGGCGGGATCCAACACATTATTCCAAGCGCTTAAATAGTTGGACTCACCGGCATGCCTGACCTCCGGCGTCGCCAAGGGCGTGGACCCTGCCGGGCTTCCTCCTGGGCTTCTGCCCCTGCGGGCTGCTGACTGCCGTGGATACCCGTGCGGAGCCCCGCGAGCCCTCCTTTCTTGTGTAGTACCAAGGTGGCCCTGCTCCGGCCGCTCTTGCGAAACATCCCACCTCCTGTGGCGTATGCAATCCCTGCTGCTCTGAGTAACTGGCAAGACGTCCGCCTGGCGGTAAGTTTCCGACTGATGCTGCTGCTCCGGACCGCGGAACCCTTCACCTTCGGTCTCTCTACCTGTTCTCACCCTACTGCCGCTGGCCTCTGCAGCTAGCCTAACCTGCTCCCTATCGCGCTTGCGCTGGTACCTCTCCCTCCTGGCTCTCTCCCTCTGCCTCCGCTTAGCGCCCTGGCCTTGCCTATTCTTGCTGGCGTGACTAACATAGCTATATGATGACTCTCCTCCACCTGAAGAGAGAGCCTCCACGAAACGTGGGTTAACGTAGCAAAACCTCTGCGATGCTGGGCGTGCGCAATCTGGCTGATGCTGTGAGGGGGGGTGCCTATGCGCCCCATAAGTGTCGCGACTGCACGCCGCCGTACCGTGTGAGCACACAGTGGCCGCAACTTGCTGTTGTGGGAGTTGTCTGCAAGAGCCATGCAGGGGGGGTTGATCTGTGTAGCCCCCAGGCGTAGGGCCCTGTGGTAGGCTATCCGAAAACATGCTAGCGCTCCCGTCCGTTAGATAACCCCTGCCCACGCTCCCCTGCCTGCTAACACTCCTGCTATCCGTACTGCTAACTGAACTAGCTGCCGTGCTATATCTCTCCCTCCCCCTCCCCTCTACTATGCTCCTACTGTGGCCTGCTACCTCGCTGCCTCCCACCCCTCGCCCCCCTGTCCCTCTAATGCCCGGCCCTGAATGTCCTACCTGCGCCTGTTGCACGCTCGCGCCGCCATCTTGTGTTCTCCCGCGCTCTTGCGGCGCGTCGCTCTCCTTCCTTGCTGGCCAAGTCCCAAATTATCCTCCGATGCCGTGCGCCTTGCCGCGCGCTGGTCTCTCGGGCCGGAGCGCCCCGCCAATGCTGCCGCCTGTATTCCATCTCCCGGCGGACTGCCGTCCGGCAGTGACCGCCGCGCGGTTTGAATTTGGCGCCTTTTTCTGTGTGGCGCGAACTGTCCCTGCCGTCTTCTCGCAGCCGCGGCTGCTCCTCCGACCGCCCTTCTTTGCGGCGGGGCTCGGGCTGAGCCTCGCCGGGGGGTTCTTTCTTCTCCTCGGGCGTCCTCGCCCGGCATCCCCCTCTTGTACCGCTCTGTCTCCTGCTGCAGTCTACTGACCTGCTGGCTCCGCTTGCCTTCCGGATTCGGATCCCGACCTGCAGCTGACTAGGAGCTCCTCTAGCCACCCGGCACCGTCACGATCGATAGCCTCCCGGATCATCCTCTGCAAATCCTCCATCTTTCTTGGGACTTCTCTCTTCTTCTGCTAGCTTTCGCCTTCCGATCGCCTTATTTTCTTCTCCGCTGCGACGTCCGATGATGCAACCGCTTGCTCCGCTGTGCTGCTTGGCTCTTCACTTGCACTGCTCACCGCTCCCGGTCTGCTGCTCTGCTTTTGTTCTTTCTTTATCTTCTTTCAATGCTGTCTTCTCCGCTCCCAACCACCCTCTTCTCCTCGTGTCTCTCTTCTTCTGCTTCCTTTCTTACGCTCCCCCCCTCTTCACATCCTGTCCTAAACTCCACCCCCCTGGCTCACTCGCTTACTTTCTTCCCCTCTCCTATTTCCTGTCCCCAGTCACCTGCTGTTTCCTTAGGCAGCTCACAGCATACGAAGAGATGAGCGAGCACCAAAATGCTCGGGTGCTTGTTACTCGGGCCGAAATTTTCGCAATGCTCGAGGGTTCGTTTCGAATAACGAACCCCATTGAAGTCATTGGGCGACCCGAGCATTTTTGTATTTCGCCGATGCTCGCTAAGGTTTCCATGTGTGAAAATCTGGGCAATTCAAGAAAGTGATGGGAACGACACAGCAACGGATAGGGCAGGCGAGGGGCTACATGTTGGGCTGCATCTCAAGTTCACAGGTCCCACTATTAAGCCACAATACCGGCAAGAGTGGGCCCCCCCCCCTCCCAACAACTTTTACTTCTGAAAAGCCCTCATTAGCAATGCATACCTTAGCTAAGCACCACACTACCTACAACAAAGCACAATCACTGCCTGCATGACACTCTGCTGCCACTTCTCCTGGGTTACATGCTGCCCAACCCCCCTCCCCCCTGCACGACGCAGTGTCCACAGCGCACACCAAACTGTCCCTGCGCAGCCTTCAGCTGCCCTCATGCCACACCACCCTCATGTCTATTTATAAGTGCGTCTGCCATGAGGAGGAACTGCAGGCACACACTGCAGAGGGTTGGCACGGCTAGGCAGCGACCCTCTTTAAAAGGGGCGGGGCGATAGCCCACAATGCTGTACAGAAGCAATGAGAAATATAATCCTGTGCCACCGCCATCAGGAGCTGCACACGTGGGCATAGCAATGGGGAACCTATGTGCCACACACTATTCATTCTGTCAAGGTGTCTGCATGCCCCAGTCAGACTGGTAATATGTACCTTAACAGTAACCGCGTTGTTGGTAATGTGGTGGTGACTGCGGACCTAGTAGCGCGGTTGTATTTTGTTGGTTTTCGGAATGTGGCCAGGATTAAGTGGGCCGTGGCGGGGGGATGGTGGGGGGGCTCTCTTGTTGTGTCGGTAAAGGTGAAATTCTTGGACTGCCACCAGACGAACCAATGCAAAGGCATTTGCCAAGAATGTTTTCATTGTTGGAGGAGGAGGGGGATGTTTTTGAGGCAATACGTGTCCTCTCCACGTGTCCGTGGTTATATGCACCTTAACAGTAACCGCGTTGGTGGTAATGTGGTGGTGACTGCGGACCTAGTAGCGCGGTTGTATTTTGTTGGTTTTCAGAATGTGGCCAGGATTAAGTGGGCCGTGGCGGGGGGATGGTGGGGGGGCTCTCTTGTTGTGTCGGTAAAGGTGAAATTCTTGGACTGCCACCAGACGAACCAATGCAAAGGCATTTGCCAAGAATGTTTTCATTGTTGGAGGAGGAGGGGGATGTTTTTGAGGCACTACGTGTCCTCTCCACGTGTCCGTGGTTATATGCACCTTAACAGTAACCGCGTTGGTGGGAAATGGCCTCACCGCCATCATGTCTTTGTGAAGCCTCTGTTTCCACACCCCAGAGACATACCATTAGCAGCGGTATAGGCAGAGCCCATAATTCGTAACATTTCAGCCGTAGCATTAGGACAGACCCCACTTAAATATCATTAGCAGCATTATAGGGGGAGCACAGTATTAGTTCCATTTCAGTAATAGTAGCACTCAAGACAGGCACCAGTAACAATTCCGAAGCAGCAGTATAGTGGGAGCGCAGTCTTCGTTCCATTTCAGTAATAGTAGCACTCAAGACAGGCCCCAGTAACAATTCCGAAGCAGCAGTATAGGAGGAGCATAGTCTAAGTTCCATTTAAGTAATAGTAGCAGCCTACACAGGCCCCAGGAACAATTCCGAAGCAGCAGTATAGTGGGAGCGCAGTCTTAGTTCCATTTAAGTAGCTGCAGTATAGCCAAGGCCCAAGTTACATTTATGTAGCTAAAGTGTAGGCCAACCCCACACACCTTTCTGTACCATGAGTGCAGACGAAGAACATAGAAATTGCTATGATTACACTGTAGGTGAGGGCCCAATAAAATTGGTGTACCAACAGTACTAATGTACCTCAGTAAAAATTGGCCATGCCCAACCAAGATGGCAGGTGAAACCCATTAATCGCTTTGGTCAATGTGGCTTAAGTGGTAACTAGGCCTGGAGGCAGCCCAGTTTAACGAAAAATTGGTTCAAGTTAAAGTTCCAACGCTTTTAAGAGCATAGAAACGTATAAAAATTTTTTAGAAAAATTATATGAGTGAGCCTTGTGGCCCTAAGAAAAATTGCCCGTTCAGCGTGATTACGTGAGGTTTCAGGAGGAGGAGCAGGAGGAGGAATATTATACACAGATTGATGAAGCAGAAATGTCCCCGTTTTGGATGGTGAGAGAGAACGATGCTTCCATCCGCGGGTGCAGCCTACGTATTGCTTAGGTATCGCTGCTGTCCGCTGGTGGAGAAGAGAAGTCTGGGGAACTCCAGGCTTTGTTCATCTTGATGAGTGTTAGCCTGTCGGCACTGTCCGTTGACAGGCGGGTCCGCTTATCTGTGATGATTCCCCCAGCCGCACTAAACACCCTCTTCGACAAGACACTAGCCGCAGGACAAGCAAGCACCTCCAGGGCATACAGCGCTAGTTCAGGCCACGTGTCCAGCTTCGACACCCAGTAGTTGTAGGTGGCAGAGGCGTCACGGAGGACGGTCGTGCGATCGGCTACGTACTCCCTCACCATCCTTTTACAGTGCTCCCGCCAACTCAGCCTTGACTGGGGAGCGGTGACACAGTCTTGCTGGGGAGCCATAAAGCTGTCCAGGCCCTTAAAGACTGTTGCACTGCCTGGGCTGTACATGCTGCTCGATCTCCACACCTCCCCTGCTACCTGGCCCTCGGAACTGCGCCTTCTGCCACTAGCGCTGTCGGGTGGGAATTTTACCATCAGCTTGTCCGCAAGGGTCCTGTGGTATAGCAACACTCTTGAACCCCTTTCCTCTTCGGGAATGAGAGTGGGAAGGTTCTCCTTATAGCGTGGGTCGAGCAGTGTGTACACCCAGTAATCCGTAGTGGCCAGAATGCGTGTAACGCGAGGGTCACGAGAAAGGCATCCTAACATGAAGTCAGCCATGTGTGCCAGGGTACCTGTACGCAACACATGGCTGTCTTCACTAGGAAGATCACTTTCAGGATCCTCCTCCTCTTCCTCCTCCTCCTCCTCCTCCTCAGGCCATGCACGCTGAAATGATGACAGGCAAGCAGCATGGGTACCGTCAGCAGTGGGCCAAGCTGTCTCTTCCCCCTCCTCCTCATCCTCCTCATGCTCCTCCTCCTCCTCCTGAACGCTCTGAGATATAGACAGGAGGGTGCTCTGACTATCCAGCGACATACTGTCTTCCCCCGGCTCTGTTTCCGAGCGCAAAGCGGCTGCCTTTATGGTTTGCAGGGAACTTCTCAAGATGCATAGCAGAGGAATGGTGACGCTAATGATTGCAGCATCGCCGCTCACCACCTGGGTAGACTGCTCAAAGTTTCGAAGGACCTGGCAGATGTCTGCCAACCAGGCCCACTCTTCTGAAAAGAATTGAGGAGGCTGACTCCCACTGCGCCGCCCATGTTGGAGTTGGTATTCCACTATAGCTCTACGCTGCTCATAGAGCCTGGCCAACATGTGGAGCGTAGAGTTCCACCGTGTGGGCACGTCGCACAGCAGTCGGTGCACTGGCAGATTAAAGCGATGTTGCAGTGTCCGCAGGGTGGCAGCGTCCGTGTGGGACTTGCGTAAATGTGCGCAGAGCCGGCGCACCTTTACGAGCAGGTCTGACAAGCGTGGGTAGCTTTTCAGAAAGCGCTGAACCACCAAATTAAAGACGTGGGCCACGCATGGCACGTGCGTGAGGCTGCCGAGCTGCAGAGCCGCCACCAGGTTACGGCCGTTGTCACACACGACCATGCCCGGTTGGAGGCTCAGCGGCGCAAGCCAGCGGTCGGTCTGCTCTGTCAGACCCTGCAGCAGTTCGTGGGCCGTGTGCCTCTTATCTCCTAAGCTGAGTAGTTTCAGCACGGCCTGCTGACGCTTGCCCACTGCTGTGCTGCCACGCCGCGCGACACCGACTGCTGGCGACGTGCTGCTGCTGCTGACACATCTTGATTGCGAGACAGAGGTTGCGGAGGAGGAGGAGGAGGAGGGTGCTTTAGTGGAGGAAGCATACACCGCCGCAGATACCAGCACCGAGCTGGGGCCCGCAATTCTGGGGGTGGGTAGGACGTGAGCGGTCCCAGGCTCTGACTCTGTCCCAGCCTCCACTAAATTCACCCAATGTGCCGTCAGGGAGATGTAGTGGCCCTGGCCGCCTGTGCTTGTCCACGTGTCCGTTGTTAAGTGGACCTTGGCAGTAACCACGTTGGTGAGGGCGCGTACAATGTTGCGGGAGACGTGGTCGTGCAGGGCTGGGACGGCACATCGGGAAAAGTAGTGGCGACTGGGAACTGAGTAGCGCGGCGCCGCCGCCTCCATCATACTTTTGAAGGACTCCGTTTCCACAACCCTATACGGCAGCATCTCAAGGCTGATAAATTTGGCTATGTGGACGGTTAACGCTTGAGCATGCGGGTGCGTGGTGGCGTACTTGCGCTTGCGCTCAAACACTTGCGCTAGCGACGGCTGGACGGTGCGCTGAGAGACATTGCTGGATGGGGCCGAGGACAGCAGAGGTGAGGGTGTGGGTGCAGGCCAGGAGACGGTAGTGCCTGTGTCCTCAGAGCGGGGTTGGATCTCAGTGGCAGGTTGTGGCACAGGGGGAGAGGCAGCGGTGCAAACCGGAGGCGGTGAACGGCCTTCGTCCCACCTTGTGCGGTGCTTGGCCATCATATGTCTGCGCATGCTGGTGGTGGTGAGGCTTTTGGTGGTGGCTCCCCGGCTGATCTTGGCGCGACAAAGGTTGCACACCACTGTTCGTCGGTCGTCAGGCGTCTCTGTGAAAAACTGCCAGACCTTAGAGCACCTCGGCCTCTGCAGGGTGGCATGGCGCGAGGGGGCGCTTTGGGACACTTGGTGGATTATTCGGTCTGGCCCTGCCTCTACCCCTGGCCACCGCACTGCCTCTTGCAACCTGCCCTGCTGCTGCCCGTGCCTCCCCCTCTGAAGACCTGTCCTGTGTAGGCGTTGCACACCAGGTGGGGTCAGTCACCTCATCGTCCTGCTGCTCTTCCTCCGAATTCTCTGTGCGCTCCTCCCTCGGACTTACTGCCCTTACTACTACCTCACTGCAAGACAACTGTGTCTCATCGTCATCGTCCTCCTCACCCACTGAAAGGTCTTGAGACAGTTGCCGGAAGTCCCCAGCCTCATCCCCCGGACCCCGGGAACTTTCGAATGGTTGGGCATCAGGGACGATAAACTCCTCTGCTTGGAGAGGAACCACTGCTGCCCAATCTGAGCAGGGGCCCGAGAACAGTTCCTGGGAGTCTGCCCGCTCCTGAGCATGTGTCATTGTAGTGGAGTGAGGAGGCTGGGAGGAAGGAGGAGTAGCAGCCAGAGGATTTGGATTTGCAGCACTGGACGGCGCAGAACTGTGGGTGGATGATAGCTTGCTCGAAGCACTTTCTGCCATCCACGACAGGACCTGCTCACACTGCTCATTTTCTAATAAAGGTCTCCCGCGTGGACCCATTAATTGGGCGATGAATGTGGGGACGCCAGAAACGTGCCTCTCTCCTAATCGCGCAGCAGTCGGCTGCGATACACCTTGATCAGGAGCTCGCCCTGTGCCCACACCCTCACTTGGGCCTACGCGTCCTCGGCCACGTCCACGTCCACGTCCTCTAGGCTTACCCCTACCCCTCAGCATGCTGTATTACCAGTGATTTCCCAGGCAGCAAATAAATTGGCGCAAGCCTGCAGGACAAATACAATTTTTCCCTTTTTGGGAAACGGAGGGCCCACTGACTATATTCAATCAGATAAGATATGTGTTGCACAGAAATGCAGTTATATGAAGTGCAGCAGAGCGGAGACTTTTCACAGGCAGCAAATAAATTGGCGCAAGCCTGCAGGACAAATACAATTTTTCCCTTTTTGGGAAACGGAGGGCCCACTGACTATATTCAATCAGATAAGATATGTGTTGCACAGAAATGCAGTTATATGAAGTGCAGCAGAGCGGAGACTTTTCACAGGCAGCAAATAAATTGGCGCAAGCCTGCAGGACAAATACAATTTTTCCCTTTTTGGGAAACGGAGGGCCCACTGACTATATTCAATCAGATAAGATATGTGTTGCACAGAAATGCAGTTATATGAAGTGCAGCAGAGCGGAGACTTTTCACAGGCAGCAAATAAATTGGCACAAGCCTGCAGGACAAATACAATTTTTCCCTTTTTGGGAAACGGAGGCCCACTGACTATATTCAATCAATAATATATGTCTTCTGGCCCTGCCTACACAATTCTCTCCCTGTAGTATTACTGCAAGGCGCAATGCTCTGCAGACAGCCGATTTTGAAAAGAAAAAAATATGCAACACTGCTAACAGCAGCCTGCACAGTACTGCACACGGATAGATGTGGCCCTAAGAAGGACCGTTGGGGTTCTTGAAGCCTACACTCACTCCTAACACTCTCCCTACCTAACCACCACTTCTGTCCCTGGACTATTACTGCAAGGCGCAATGCTCTGCAGACTGCCGATTTTGAAAAAAAAATAAATTGTGCAACACTGCTAACAGCACCCTCCACAGTACTGCACACGGATAGATGTGGCCCTGAGAAGGACCGTTGGGGTTCTTGAAGCCTACACTCACTCCTAACACTCTCCCTACAGCAGCACCAGCAGCAGCACTTTCCCTCAGCTAACTCACAAGACATCTGAGGCGAGCCGCGGGAGGGGCCGACTTTTATACTCGGGTGACATCTGATCTCCCCAGCCACTCACAGCAGGGGGGTGGTATAGGGCTTGAACGTCACAGGGGGAAGTTGTAATGCCTTCCCTGTCTTTCAATTGGCCAGAAAAGCGCGCTAACGTCTTAGAGAGGAAACTAAAAGTAACCCGAACACCGCGTGGTACTCGTTAAGAGTAACGAGCATCCCGAACACCCTAATATTCGTACGAATATCAAGCTCGGACGAGTATGTTCGCTCATCTCTATTTAAGTCCTGTTCCTGCAATCCAGATACTCATTGTTTCCCACTATATGTATGTTTTTAACTATTATTATGTTTTGTAGTAAAGTTTAGCTATTTTCATTACTATAAGCTCTATGTGTGGATCCATTTTTGTGTCCTCATAATTAATATACAATGTAATGAACAGCATGTTCTATCTGGGCACATATTACACCTGCATACATGTCACTATAGTACATGGCTATGGTCGGCACGCAGCCTGTACACAATGTCATTGCACCCTGCCAGATATGTTCTTGTGAGCCCGGCCTAAGGGCTTTTTATCACAGGAGTGTATATCGGCCGCCATTTTCATGGCCAGACGATATATGCTACCATATGAGCTGTCTTCCCCCTTCCCTCCCCCTCGCTGTCTGTCTGCCTCTCTCCTCCCCTCTGGCTGTTTGCAATGGGAGAGGGCTGGATGGGGGTGGAGCTAAGCCCCTCCTGCACCCTCGCATTGCTGGCTGTGGACAAGGGGAGGGGGCGGGAGCTTAGTTCCACCCCCACCACGCCCTCTTCCATTGCCAACAGCCTGAGGGGAGGAGAGAGGCAGAGATCTGCACCATTTGCTGTGGATTTTGACTAGGACCCGCAGCAGACTACATCCCAGAAACTGAAGGGGGGAAATCTTCTTTGAATCCTCATCAAAATCCACCCATCGTGCCCTTAGTCATGGCATACTAGTGAGTGTGTATGCACGGAATGAACACAAGAGGCCACCAATTAAGTTGCATCCATTAACCCCTTAAGACGAAGCCTGTTTGCGCCTTAGTGATGGAGCCAAATTTTGGAAATCTGTCACTTAACATATCATAACTCCGTAAAGGCTTTGTATATCCAAGTGATTCTGACATTGTTTTTTCGCCACATGTTGTACTTCAGTTTGGTTGTAAAAATAGACCCATGGAATTAAAAGTGCCAATATTGGGAACATTTAAAAAAAAAAGGCATTTTGTTTACAATTTTAACTGTAATATCTAAAATATGTGCAAACATACCGTACAAATTTTTGCTAAGATATATATTTCCATCTGTTTACTTTATTCTGGGCGCACGTTTGAAAAACTTTCATGTTTTTTAACCATTTAGGAGACGTACAAATTTAACATTACTTTTCAGCATTTTGAGTAACATTTTGTTTTCCTGCCCCAAGCCAAGATTGCAAAGGCTCACAGGTGTCAAAATGATAGATACCCCAACAAATGACACTATTTTAAGAACTACACACCTTAATGTATTCACTGAGGGGGGTCAGGAGTATTTTGACCCCACTGTTTTTTTTCAGGAATTAATTCAATTTAGAGGAGAAAAAAGAAATTCATATTTTGGCAAATATGTCATTTTAAAGACATATTTTTTTCCTATAGCGCACATGAAAATTAGGATTGACACCCCGAAATGGATACCCCCGTTTGTCCTGTTTTCAGAAACAAACCCATTGTGGCCCTAATATTATGTCTGGGTGTACAATGGGGCCCAATATGAAGGAGTAGTCAGTGTCTTTTAGAACATAGATTTTGCTTGAAGGCCTTTTATGCCCCATAGCCCTCTTGTAGAGCTCTTGAGCAGCGAAAACCGTAGAGAACCGCCACAAATGATCCCATTTTAAAAACTAGACCCCTTAATGAATTTATCTAGGGGTGTACTGCCCATTTTGACACCACAGTTTTTGAATGAATTTAAGCAAAGCAGAAGGAAACATTTGTGATTTTCATTTTTTGGGCAATTCCGTCATTTTAAAAACAGCTTTTTTTGTACAGCACACACATGAATGAAGACTTGCACCCCAAAATGGATACCCCTGTTCTCCCGTGTTTAGAGACATACTCACTGTGGCCCTAATTTTATGTCTGGATGCACAACGGGGCCCAAAATGAAAGGAGTAGTTGGTGGCTTTCAGAACAGAAATTTTGCATGAAGGTGATTTAGGCCCTATTGACCACTTGTAGAGCCCTTTTTGAATTTTGAATTTCCCAGGGCGCGAGCCCCTTTGTGCATGCACCCAATGAATGACATTGGGCGGGCATGCGCAGAAGGGGACTTCATGTCCCCGAAGACCGGAACATCACGGAGGACCCGGGGTGAGTATTTTTACCTCCCCCATGGATCTGATCCATGAGGGGAGGTGAAACTTGAACTTTTTAAAAACTTTTTACAACTTTTTCGTTTCTATTGGATAGCGGCGATCACAGGTCTGGGGACCGGTGGCATCTCCTGGTTCCTGGCTACCTTCAGGAGCTGGGAGCCAGGAGATTTTAAATTTGCAGAGGCTCCCCGTCTTCTGCACATGCGCGTGATGTCATTCGTCTGTCGCGCATGTGCAAAAGAGCGGTGGCGGGTCCCGGAGGACCAGTTCACCGCAGGACACCATGGACAAGGCAGGGGAGTATGCTCAGCTGCCCTGATGGATCCAATTCATCCGGGCAGCTAAATCTTTTACTTTTTTCTTCACTTTATTTCGATCGGCGCTATCGATTGGCGCAGTTGCATCAACTCTTTCTATGCCCTAAACTTCTAAGTAAAAGAAAGCCCCATTCTGGACCTCAGCAAAGTGGTGAGAAGCTACAATACATGTTTATCACGGATTTTGGGAATGTCAGATCAATGTTAATGGATCCATATTTTCAGGCAGTCAGCAGTGCATCTAACAGGTCACATGTGTTCAGTGTTACAACTGATACATTGCTGCATGCGGATGTGAATTGTTGGGAGACTTGCAGCACCTTGTAGTAGATACATGTGTAACCTTTATAATGTAACCATGTGGCTCCTCGCAGTAAGCACACTGGAGGAAGCTCAGGGCTCACATGTCAATCCTTGATTTAGAGCCTCAAAGAAAGCGGATCCTAATACGCTGCACATAGAAATGCATAGGGCTCACGCTGTGCGGTAGGCCGAGAGAAAGACCATGCTGCGATCTATTTCTCGCAGGTATCTACACGCAGTGTTTACACGCTAATGTGAATGGATCAATGAAAGCCCATTTATGTAAATTGACTTCACCGTGTGTCACGCGGCCGTGCATCGCATGTGTAATACACAATAAAAACGCTCCCATGAGCCCTTATCAAACAAGACCACAAGGAGGCGGGGCTTATGCAGTTTTATGGAACAGGGCATTTATAGTCAATTTTGAGAACTTTCTCAGGTGGACGGGGACAGAAATATCCAGCAATTTGGCATTCAAGTGTTAGGCCGGTCTCACACTCGATGCTTTTTATTGCGATTAGTGCGGCATTCTGAGCGCAGTGATTAGTGCGCCGTTCTTAGCACCGCGCTAACCACAGTACAACACTGCCATTGATTTCCATTAGGCCTCGCAGACCAGTGCTGTTTGTTCTTTTTATCAGTGTTTTCGTGGTTTTTAACGTAACCCATCACCCATCACAGTGTTGGGGTGTGTTAAAAAGTGCTGTAAAGCTTTGCACTATGCATTCAAAAATGGCGCTCAAAATCTTGGTAAAATGCCGCAGTTTTGAGCGGCGTCTAACTCAACGTAAGTGTGAGAGCGGCCTTAGGAATTTATTGTCCACTGAAATAAAATACGAGCTTCCCCTAAGATTATCTGCGTGTATTGCGCCTTTAGGGTTATAAAAAAACACCACGGATTTCCTAGTCCTTTTTTTCCAAGTGCCTTTTGGTGGCGCTTTTTTTGAACGCACATCTTTTTATTTCCACTATTTCATTTGTTACAGAGAAGCCTGGAGGAAAACACCAGAAGAAACATCTCACCTCCAGAATGGGGCGAGTTTGAAAAAAATGCCATGGACTCCAAAAATGTACCAAAAGTTATGAAAAACAACACAAAACATGCCGTGTTTGTAGCGCATTTCATGTTCCATATTTACCTATAGCTAACAAATGGACATGGCATTTTTTGCTGCAGAAGAACGCCGGTGTCAAAATCACAAAAAACATGATATTTGTGAAGAGACTTCATGTGACACCGGTCTGGGAAAGGATTCCACTTAATGATGATACTGCGCCTTTAAGAAAAGCCCTTCCAGTAACTCTCTGCGCTGTGATGTCACAGTAACCATTGTTCTGTAAGCGGTTCTAGAACACTGACCGCTAGAACATAAGTGACCGACACTCAGGTATTCCTCACACTTCATCCTTTATGGGTGAAGAGATATGCACTCCGTGTGTATCTCCCGGCGATTATGTTACGTCAACGTGATTCGCCAATCTGTGAGACAGAAAGGATCTCCTCATCTGATAAGGTACAGTAGGGGTATAATAACTGCATTCCATCACTTGTAGATTGATTTGATTGCAGATTTCCTCATCCCTATTGGTTTTAAAGAGGAAAATCTGCAACAAATCCGCCGTCATCCCCACGGAAACGGTTATATTGTGCATGTAATAATCCGCACTACGCGCCAATTTCCACAGCCGGTGGATGATATTTGTTGGGATCTCATCTACTTTACTGCTAATGAATTCTGGGGATTTTCTATTCAAAAATTGCGTAACATTTCTTTCCCGTATGGATGTTCTTAGGCGAGCGGGAGCACAAGGAGGCGGGGCTTATGCATTTGTAGTGAATAGTAAGGGCTTTCCTGGGTGCATGGGGGGGGGGTGAGGAATGTTCTTTAATTTAATATTCAGGTGTTAGAAGTAAATATTGTGTGAATTAACAATTTATCTACCACAAATAAGGTTTTAAAAGGATTCCACTTAATGATGATTTTTGCGCCATTACACCAGAATTTTACTAACTCTGACAGGTGCTGTTGCCATAGCAACAGTCGTTATAGTCCTGTATTTGAATATTAACCGTTAGGTGACCGACGCACAGCTTATCTTTCCACTTCATACATTACTGTGAAGTGAGCGTATCCTCCACGTATCCCCACCGCTCTGACCAGAACTCCAGCATCCGCTAACGATGTCTTTGTATCTAATTCTGCAGATGGGAAATCTATTCCGAAAGGATTTCTCTGGAGAACCAGTTGAAATCGAAGACTCCAAAGTACTGCCCATCAGAGTGGACGTCACCTGTAAGTCACTTTGTTTCTTCTTTCTGCGTCTAGTCAGTATTTTATTAATGTCTGCAGTCTGCAGGGGGTGATACTCTGCAGCCGTCTGGGTGGTCTTGGACCACTACACGATCGCTGCAGTCACCCTCAAGGCCCATTTAGACACAACGAGAATCGCTTAAAAGTCGCTCAAAGGCGTCTTTTGAGTGATTCTCGTTCTGTCTAAATCCACTGACACCGTGCCCCGACGGTGTCCTGCTCCGCCTGCATATTCTATTTAGGCCTTATTTAGTCATATACCTGGTCCCAGTATGGCGGTATTACACAATCATGATAGTGATGTTATCAGGTTACTTTATGGTGGCCGTATTTAGTCACTGCATGGTAGTGATTAACAGTCACGGTATAGTGATGCTGTCCGGTATGGCGATGCTGTCCGTCCCTGTGGGGGATTCGCCCGCTCTTCCATTATTTCGGAGACTCCTTGACAATCCAGAAGCTCAGACAGTGCAATGTACAGAAGTAGCAAACGTTAACTTGACTATTCCAACCGCTTTAATTGTGTTAAATGTCAGCTTGAATGTTAAATGTGAATGTGAACGTTTTCTACAGTTTGTCTGTAAACCAACGCTGCTGACTTGTTGGCCGGTCACTAAGGGTATATCATAGGGACGGGACTGGATTATACCATATACTATATTATTATGGGGCATTAAAATTAAAGTAAAATGTACTTTCTTTAGACTTTTGCTAGTTCAGGGAAGCAACAGCAATTAGTAGTTGTTAAATTCTTAAACTAAAAACCACGGGGTAAAAGTGAGTAGCGGTAATGATGAAGATCGCCTTCCCTGCCGTGTCATTGTATCACATGGATTGGTTTATAAGTGCTCCTCTTATAATGTATATATATTTATTTACAGCATCTTCCGCTAAAGAGGTTCCGCATCAGGCTGCGGCTGATAAACATGCAGAGCGCCGCAAGCGTATTAATCATCTTCTGAAATGCTTTGGAGTCTTTATCAAGATGCGATGCCCAAAACTGGATGTCCGTAGTGCCCCAGGACCAGTCATGTGGCTAAAATTCATAGTTCCCACTCTGACTATGGATGGTGAACAAGAGAAGAGCCTGTTCACCCAGGAACCATAGCGTTCCAATACATGCCAATAGAGCATCAGCTACCACCAAAGAAAATGCAATTATTATGATGCTTCTTTAAATATATACTTGTGTATATAATATAAATAAAGAATTAAAAAAAACCTTTTCTTGTATCTGCTGTATTTATCCTCCACAAGAGAGAATACGGAGTTCGGGTGGTTTTACATGGAGCAACTATCGGCCGAAAAATCTCAAATGAATGATTTCCAGCGGTAGTTGTCCCGTGTAAATCCGGGACCTGACGGGGCGCCATGTGAGGAAGCGCTCAGTAGTCGCTACTCGTCAGCTCACCTAATAGCGTTTTTGCGCGGTGCTTCACGCACCCCCTTGGACATTTGTATTCTATGGGGCCTTTGCTGTGCAAAACGTAGAAAGATCGAGCAGGTCCTATTATTTTTCCCACATGTGAAATGTGCGCACAAAACACATGAGAAGTAACCCGCTGCAATCAGTGGGTCCTATCCTCTGTGTTTTGCGCACAAATACGGTCGGGTGAAGCCGCTCTTGGGCTCTATTCACATCTGCGTGAGATGACAGCTGTACCGGCGACTATTACTGCTGCACTTTACACAGGAGCGATAGTCGTTCACGTGAATGGAGGCGGCATGCGCCGGGGATCGTTCTGGCCGCCCGCCATCATTCACTGTAAACAGGAGTCGCCCAAAGATTGAGTGACTCTTGTTTCTGCAGCCGACAGTCATTTGGTTTTTGGTCCTGCTGAAAAAACAAGCAACTCCGGTTTGCCTCTCGGTGCCCGGCGGCGGCGGCGGCTTGTACACGGGATGACTATTGCCCAAATTCACTGTTTCCAGCAATAATTCAGGTGATAATCTCCCGTGTAAATGTACATTAAGGCTTCATGTCCACGGCCAAAATGGAATCGCGGAATGCGTGCGGGTCACCTGTAGACGATCCGCAGTTCAATATGGCCATAGACAATCATTGGACATGTGGAGGTTATTAAATACCTGCGCATGTCATTTTATCCCAGCGTGCGGATCGCACACGCAGGATAAAAATCACAGCATGCTCCCTTTTCTACGGATTCCTGGATGGACAGCTTCCTTTGAAGACAATGGAAGCCCTCCGATCTGCAGGACACCCGCAGCTGACACTGCGGACGGGCCCCGGAACTGTGAGAAAGCAGGAGATTTAAAAAAAAAAAAGAACTGCACATGCGTGCGGCACGCTGGACGGTGTGTCCACATGCTCCGCACTGCAGAAGAAAAGAAGATCCAGCCAGAACGGAGAAGACCCGCACCGAAGCCGGACAGGTGAGAGAATATCCATGGCTGTGGCACAGGTGGAATCCGCTGTGGGATTCTGCACATGGACCTAAGGCCTTAGTGTCTGAGCGAGCCAGCGGCCGGCCTGGTACATAATAGGCCACCAGGACTAAATGTGGCAAGTCAAGTTTAGCAGCCTTGTTTGCCAACAAAGAAGAAAAAAAGAAAAGTTATGGTAACATAATGGCTGCAGTAGATTTAACAGGTTATCCATATATATAAAGACGAAAGCCCTCACTTACTCACTCACTGACTGACTTGCCACTAATTCTCCAACTTCCCGATGTCATAGAAACATGAAATTTGGCACGAGCATTGAATATGTCCAAAATAGGAAAAGTGAAGGAGTCACAATGTGATTATTCAATTCTAGCGCAAAAGAACTAGCGTCCAAATTTTACTTACGGAATCTAATTCTCTCACTTCCCAATGTCATAGAAACTTGAAATTTGGCACAAGCATAGATTATGTCATAAATAGGAAAAGTTAATGGGACCCAACTCGATTATTCAATTCTAGCACAAAATAACTAGCGTCCAAATTTTATGTACGGAATCTAATTCTCCAACTTCCCGGTGTCGTAGAAACATGAAATTTGGCACGAGCATTGAATATGTTAAAAATAGGAAAAGTAAAGGGGTCCCAACTAGATTATTCAATTCTAAGCAAAAAAGAATTAGTGTCCAAATTTTACGTACAGAATCTAATTCTCTCACTTCCTGATGTCATAAAAACTTGAAATTTGGCACAAGCATTGATTATGTCATAAATAGGAAAAGCTAATTTTTATCGCACAAATGTGAAATTTGCCATAACCATTCTTTACCTACTAAATATTGGAAATTTAAAGGGTTGCAACTTGATTATTCAATCCTATGCATAAAAGTAAGTGACCCCTTATGTAAGTTAACTAATAACACACATCTTTACTGCACAAATCTGAAATCTGGCATGACCATTCCTATGTGCATATTACCAAAGGAGGCCTGAGTTCTCCTGTGCGGCCGATTCAGCCAATCAGCTGGCTGGAATCGGCACCACGTGACACAGCGGCGTGCCCGCGCATTGCCGTGCACAGGATTGTGCGGCCTGAGTTCTCCTGTGCGGCAGATTCAGCCAACAGCGGCGTGCCCGCGCATTGCCGTGCACAGGATTGTGCTTTGCCCGCGCTTTCACGTGCTCAGTGCCTTGCCATGCACTCGTGTGCACACAGGATTGTGCCTTGCCCGCGGTTTACATGCCACTCGTGTGTGTGCACAGACAGTTATTGATTTGGCAGGTATTTTTGTGCTTTTTGGCAGGTATTTTTTGTGCTTTTGCCAAAGGTGATTATTTCTTTTGCGCAAGTGGAATTTGCCAGCGGAAGTTTTACACAGGAAAGTGGATTTGCCAGCGGAAGTTTTACACAGGACTACTAAAAGCCAAGGTAACCTGCTGCATCTGCTCATTTAATTGCGCTCTTACTTCCCCTGCGCGCATTGGCGGAGAGGCGGCCAATTCTGCATGCCGCTGCATTGTCTACGATCGCGATCCCCAGCATGCCGCTGCATTGTCGCCGCGATCACCAGCATGCCGCTGCATGCATGGTCGCCGCTGCATTGTCCACGAGCGCGATCCCCAGCATGCCGCTGCATTGTCGCCGCGATCACCAGCATGCCGCTGCATGCATGGTCGCCGCTGCATTGTCCACGAGCGCGATCCCCAGCATGCCGCTGCATTGTCGCTGCGATCCCCAGCATGCCACTGCATGCATGGTCGCCGCTGCATTGTCCACGAGCGCGATCCCCAGCATGCCGCTGCATTGTCGCCGCGATCTCCAGCATGCCGCTGCATGCATGGTCGCCGCTGCATTGTCCACGAGCGCGATCCCCAGCATGCCGCTGCATTGTCGCTGCGATCCCCAGCATGCCACTGCATGCATGGTCGCCGCTGCATTGTCCACGAGCGCGATCCCCAGCATGCCGCTGCATTGTCGCCGCGATCCCCAGCATGCCGCTGCATTGTCGCCGCGATCCCCAGCATGCCGCTGCATGCATTGTCGCCGCTGCATTGTCCACGAGCGCGATCCCCAGCATGCCGCTGCATTGTCGCTGTGATCCCCAGCATGCCGATGCATGCATGGTCGCCGCTGCATTGTCCACGAGCGCGATCCCCAGCATGCCGCTGCATTGTCGCTGCGATCCCCAGCATGCCGCTGCATGCATTGTTGCCGCTGCATTGTCCACGAGCGCGATCCCCAGCATGCCGCTGCAGTGTCTCCGCGATCCCCAGCATGCCGCTGCATGCATTGTCGCCGCTGCATTGTCCACGAGCGCGATCCCCAGCATGCCGCTGCAGTGTCTCCGCTATCCCCAGCATGCCGCTGCATGCATGGTCGCCGCTGCATTGTCCACGAGCGCGATCCCCAGCATGCCGCTGCATTGTCGCCGCGATCCCCAGCATGCAGCTGCATGCATTGTTGCCGCTGCATTGTCCACGAGCGCGATCCCCAGCATGCCGCTGCAGTGTCTCCGCGATCCCCAGCATGCCGCTGCATGCATTGTCGCCGCTGCATTGTCCACGAGCGCGATCCCCAGCATGCTGCTGCATTGTCGCCGCGATCCCCAGCATGCCGCTGCATTGTCGCCGCGATCCCCAGCATGCCGCTGCATTGTCGCCGCGATCCCCAGCATGCCGCTGCATGCATTGTCGCCGCTGCATTGTCCACGAGCGCGATCCCCAGCATGCCGCTGCAGTGTCTCCGCGATCCCCAGCATGCCGCTGCATGCATTGTCGCCGCTGCATTGTCCACGAGCGCGATCCCCAGCATGCCGCTGCATTGTCGCCGCGATCCCCAACATGCCGCTGCATTGTCGCCGCGATCCCCAGCATGCCGCTGCATTGTCTCCGCGATCCCCAGCATGCCGCTGCATGCATTGTTGCCGCTGCATTGTCCACGAGCGCGATCCCCAGCATGCCGCTGCAGTGTCTCCGCGATCCCCAGCATGCCGCTTCATGCATTGTCGCCGCTGCATTGTCCACGAGCGCGATCCCCAGCATGCCGCTGCATTGTCGCCGCGATCCCCAGCATGCCGCTGCATTGTCGCCGCGATCCCCAGCATGCCGCTGCATTGTCGTCGCGATCCCCAGCATGCCGCTGCATGCATTGTTGCCGCTGCATTGTCCACGAGCGCGATCCCCAGCATGCCGCTGCAGTGTCTCCGCGATCCCCAGCATGCCGCTGCATTGTCGCCGCTGCATTGTCCACGTGCGTGATCCCCAGCATGCCACTGCATTGTCGCCGCGATCCCCAGCATGCCGCTGCATTGTCGCCGCGATCCCCAGCATGCCGCTGCATGCATTGTCGCCGCTGCATTGTCCACGAGCGCGATCCCCAGCATGCCGCTGCATTGTCGCCGCGATCCCCAGCATGCCACTGCATGCATTGTCGCCGCTGCATTGTCCACGAGCGCGATCCCCAGCATGCCGCTGCATTGCTACGTGTGGAGACGCGGTTACCTGAGATTTGTGCGCTGTGCGCTGCTACGTGTGGAGACGCGGTCACCTGAGATTTGTGCGCTGTGCGCTGCTACGTGTGGAGACGCGATTACCAGAGATTTGTGCGCTGTGCGCTGCTACGTGTGGAGACAACACCCAAGATTTGTGCGCTACGTGTGGTGAGTACGTCACCTGAGATTTGCACGACGCCACCTGACGCAACCTGTCTTTTTTTGCAGATTTGTGCGCCTTATTGCAAAATAACGTGTGGAGAGGATCCTGACGTTTGGACACGTTTCGAGAAGAATTTCGCTTCGCTCGGACACCATCTGACATCACTCAGCGAGGTAAGCTGCTGCATCTGCCCAAATTTTGATCGCGTGCATCTGCTGATATGCGCATATTTGGCGCATATTTGCAGGTGTTCGCTTGCATCTGCTGATATGCGCATATTTGCCGGTTTTCTCCTGCATCACCAGATATGTGCATTTTTGCTTGCATGTGGTGATATGCTCTCCGTTTTCCACAGGACGACTCGTGTGGAGAGGAACCTGACATTTGGCTGCGTTTTGTACAACGTACGGAACCGGAGATTGCCGTTTTAGGTGCTGATCTCACATTTGACCCCCGCCTTTTGGAGAGGACGACTCTTCTGGAGAGGAATTTCGCTTCGCTAGGACATCACGTGACGTCACTCGGCGAGGTAAGCTGCTGCATCTGCCAAATTTTTCATTACTTGCATCTGCTCATGTGTACATGCATGCGTGCCTGTATGCGTACATGCCTGTATGCGTACATGCATGCATGCCTTATGCGTACATGCATGCCTGTATGCGTGCGTGCCTGCCTGTATGCGTGCGTGCCTGCCTGTATGCGTACATGTGTGCCTGTATGCCTATGTGCGTGCCTGTGTGCCTATATGCGTGCATGCATGCCTTATGCGTACAGGCATGCCTTATGCGTACAGGCATGCATGCCGTATGCGTACATGCACGCATGCCTTATGCGTACATGCATGCCTTATGCGTGAGTGCGTGCATGCATGCCTGTATGCGTACACACATGCATGCCTGTGTGCATGCATGCCTGTATGCGTGCATGTATGTATGTATGTATACATGCATGTATGCTCACCCACTTACTCAGCCACCC
This sequence comes from Eleutherodactylus coqui, assembly GCF_035609145.1. Taxonomy (NCBI): domain Eukaryota; kingdom Metazoa; phylum Chordata; class Amphibia; order Anura; family Eleutherodactylidae; genus Eleutherodactylus; species Eleutherodactylus coqui. The sequence goes on along the minus strand of NC_089848.1, from coordinate 28,849,926 downwards.
CCTCTCTCTCACACACACACTTGCTGTGTTAAATTCGTCTTATTGGCCGAAAAAGACATTACATTAGATTTGAGCATTTAATTCCTTTTTTTTAGCAAACGTACAGGTTCCATCCCAATACTGCACCTAATCTGCACTAACTGAACAAACCTTCGGAGAAACATACCAATTGTCCAAATACGATGTCTTTATCTATTAAAGTAGGAGTGAAGAAAAGCAGGGACAGTGCAATAACTATGAAAACCCACGGAATGAAGCCAATTGCAGGCAGGGTTAATTTTTTTTTCTTCCTCCTTCTAGGTCAGCTGATACGTTTTGGTCAGAATCTTGCACTGTGGTAACCGTTTCCGCTGCTCGCAACCGCAGGAGTTGAATCACCAGAGAGCCAGAAGTTCCCAGATGTTGGCTCAGGAGGACGTTTAAAAGCTGGAAATGGCCCATCACCTGCTATGGAAATCCATCATCAGGATCTGATGGAGCAGTACGATGAAGATGGTCAGGTTGATGTGATGCTGCTCACTGTCCCTTGTTAGTCGGTTCAAAGTTTATACACTGAGCTATTTATCCCCTTAGGCTAGGGTCACACAGGGCGGATTTGTTGCGGTTTTGACGCAGAAGAACTGCTTCTGCGGCAAAACCGCTTCTAAGGTTAATTTGGGCTTGCGGATTTTCGTGCGGAAAAATCCGCAAGCGTTTTTTTCCGCAGCGCTTTTTTACTTTTGCCGCGTATTTGGTGCGGTTTTGGCTGCGTCCATAGAGGTCTATGGACAAAAAAGCGCTGCGGAAACGACGAAAGAATGAACATGCTGCATCTTTTAAAACCGCGCCGCAGTTGCATTTCCGCACTGCGGCTGTGCGGAAAAAATACGTCCTGTGAGAACAGCTTTTTGGCAAATCTCATTTGTGCTGCATTGCACTGCAAACGCAGCGGTTTTGCCGCAGTGCGGATATGCAACGGCAATCCACGGCAAAACCGTGGCAAATCCGCCCTGTGTGACCCCAGCCTTAGAGAACAAGCCTGTTTGCGCCTTAGTGACAGGCCGAAAATTTGGAACTTTACATGTGTCACTTGACATATCATAAGTCCGTAAAGGTTTTGCATATCCAAGTGACTGACATTGTTTTCTTCCCCTTGTTGTACTTCTGTTAGGTAGTAAAAAAGGACTGTTAAAAGTTGTGTATATTTATTAAAATTGCTACTTTGCACAATTTTGAATTTTCATTTTTTCACATTGTCAAATGTCATATATAAAATAAGTGCCAACATAGTGTACAAATCTCTGCGAACATATAGATTTCCATCTGTTCACTTTATTCTGGAAGCACGGTTTAAAACTTTTGTACATTTATTTTTTCCATCTAGGAGACGTACAAATTTAACATTACTTTTCAGAATTTTGAGGAACACTTAGTTTTCCTACACCAATCCAAGTTTGCAAAGGCTGCTAGGTATCATAATTAAGGATGAGCGAGTATACTCGCTAAGGCACTACTCGTTCGAGTAATGTGCCTTAGACGAGTATCTCCCTGCTCGTCCATAAAGATTCGGGGACCGCTGCGGCTGACAGGTGAGTCGCAGGGGAGATAGAGAGAGATCTCCCCTCCGTTCCTCCCCGCTCTCCCTCGCGGCGGCCCCCGAATCTTTAAGGACGAGCAGGGAGATACTCGTCTAAGGCACATTACTCGAACGAGTAGTACCTTAGCAAGTATACTCGCTCATCCTTAATTATGACACCTAGCAGCCTTTGTGACATAGACAAAAGGCCGCTGTGTTTATGGGTCTTTTCTGTTTAATGCATTGCAGTAAAATATTGCGCAGTTTTTCAGGATCCTCCGTCATAATTTTTTTTTTTAAAAAGCGTATTAAAAACAAGGGAGTCACTGGGAAAAAACAGTTCATTAAAAGAAGGGTTTAAAGATTGCTGAACGACGAGGGTCTCTTCACTGTCTGCCAGCCTTCCCGTTCTCAAGGACGTCAGATCTGCAGGAAATGACGAGAAATCAGCAGGTTAACAGTCACATCCCACCAGTATTACTGATTCCTAGATCCGCTCAACTCACTTACAATGACCACTACTCCCCCAACCAGGTCAGAAGAATTATGCATGCATCTATGCATCTATACATGTATACATCTATACATGCATGCGTGCATCTATGCATGCATGTGCGCGTGCATGTACACGCATGCGTGCATCTATACATACATAAATGCATGCATGCATACGTACGCATGCACGCACGCATAAGGCATGCACGCACAAGGCATACAGGCATGCATGTACGCATAAGGAACACATGCATGTACGCATAAGGCACGCATGCATGTACGCATGCACGTACGCATACAGGCACGCATGCACGTACGCATAAGGCATGCACGCACGCATAAGGCATGCACGCATAAGGCACGCACGCACGCATAAGGCACGCACGCACGCATAAGGCACACACGCATACAGGCATGCATGTACGCATACAGGCATGCATGCATGTACGCATACAGGCATGTACGCATGCATGTACGCATAAGGCATGCATGCCTGTACGCATAAGGCATGCATGCACGCACATAGGCATACAGGCACGCATGTACGCATACAGGCAGGCACGCACGCATACAGGCATACAGGCACGCATGTACGCATACAGGCAGGCACGCACGCATACAGGCATGCATGTACGCATAAGGCATGCATGCATGTACGCATACAGGCATGTACGCATACAGGCACGCATGCATGTACACATGAGCAGATGCAAGCAATGAAAAATTTGGCAGATGCAGCAGCTTACCTCGCCGAGTGACGTCACGTGATGTCCTAGCGAAGCGAAATTCCTCTCCAGAAGAGTCGTCCTCTCCAAAAGGCGGGGGGCAAATGTGAGATCAGCACCTAAAACGGCAATCTCCGGTTCCGTACGTTGTACAAAACGCAGCCAAATGTCAGGTTCCTCTCCACACGAGTCGTCCTGTGGAAAACGGAGAGCATATCACCACATGCAAGCAAAAATGCACATATCTGGTGATGCAGGAGAAAACCGGCAAATATGCGCATATCAGCAGATGCAAGCGAACACCTGCAAATATGCGCCAAATATGCGCATATGAGCAGATGCAAGCGAACACCTGCAAATATGCGCCAAATATGCGCATATCAGCAGATGCACGCGATCAAAATTTGGGCAGATGCAGCAGCTTACCTCGCTGAGTGATGTCAGATGGTGTCCGAGCGAAGCGAAATTCTTCTCGAAACGTGTCCAAACGTCAGGATCCTCTCCACACGTTATTTTGCAATAAGGCGCACAAATCTGCAAAAAAAGACAGGTTGCGTCAGGTGGCGTCGTGCACATCTCAGGTGACGTACTCACCACACGTAGCGCACAAATCTTGGGTGTTGTCTCCACACGTAGCAGCGCACAGCGCACAAATCTCAGGTAATCGCGTCTCCACACGTAGCAGCGCACAGCGCACAAATCTCAGGTGACCGCGTCTCCACACGTAGCAGCGCACAGCGCACAAATCTCAGGTAACCGCGTCTCCACACGTAGCAATGCAGCGGCATGCTGGGGATCGTGCTCGTGGACAATGCAGCGGCGACAATGCATGCAGTGGCATGCTGGGGATCGCGGCGACAATGCAGCGGCATGCTGGGGATCGCGCTCGTGGACAATGCAGCGGCGACAATGCATGCAGCGGCATGCTGGGGATCGCGGCGACAATGCAGCGGCATGCTGGGGATCGCGGCGACAATGCAGCGGCATGCTGGGGATCGCGGCGACAATGCAGTGGCATGCTGGGGATCGCGCACGTGGACAATGCAGCGGCGACAATGCAGCGGCATGCTGGGGATCGCGGCGACAATGCAGCGGCATGCTGGGGATTGCGCTCGTGGACAATGCAGCGGCGACAATGCATGCAGCGGCATGCTGGGGATCGCGGAGACAATGCAGCGGCATGCTGGGGATCGCGGCAACAATGCAGCGGCATGCTGGGGATCGCGGCGACAATGCAGCGGCATGCTGGGGATCGCGCTCGTGGACAATGCAGCGGCGACAATGCATGCAGCGGCATGCTGGGGACCGCGGCGACAATGCAGCGGCATGCTGGGGATCGCGGCGACAATGCAGCGGCATGCTGGGGATCGCGGCGACAATGCAGCGGCATGCTGGGGATCGCGGCGACAATGCAGCGGCATGCTGGGGATCGCGGCGACAATGCAGCGGCATGCTGGGGATCGCAGCGACAATGCAGCGGCATGCTGGGGATCGCGCTCGTGGACAATGCAGCGGCGACCATGCATGCAGCGGCATGCTGGTGATCGCGGCGACAATGCAGCGGCATGCTTGTGATCGCGCTCGTGGACAATGCAGCAGTGACAATGCAGCGGCATGCTGGGGATCGCGCTCGTAGACAATGCAGCGGCATGCAGAATTGGCCGCCTCTCCGCCAATGCGCGCAGGGGAAGTAACAGCGCAATTAAATGAGCAGATGCAGCAGGTTACCTTGGCTTTTAGTAGTCCTGTGTAAAACTTCCGCTGGCAAATCCACTTTCCTGTGTAAAACTTCCGCTAGCAAATTCCACTTGCGCAAAAGAAATAATCACCTTTGGCAAAAGCACAAAAAATACCTGCCAAAAAGCACAAAAAATACCTGCCAAATCAATAACTGTCTGTGCACACACACGAGTGGCATGTAAACCGCGGGCAAGGCACAATCCTGTGTGCACACGAGTGCATGGCAAGGCACTGAGCACGTGAAAGCGCGGGCAAAGCACAATCCTGTGCACGGCAATGCGCGGGCACGCCGCTGTTGGCTGAATCGGCCGCACAGGAGAACTCAGGCCGCACAATCCTGTGCACGGCAATGAGCGGGCACGCCGCTGTGTCACGTGGTGCCGATTCCAGCCAGCTGATTGGCTGAATCGGCCGCACAGGAGAACTCAGGCCTCCTTTGGTAATATGCTTCCTATGTTATGTAACTAATAACATATCTGTACCCCGCAATATATGAGACAGTTATCTTCTCGGCAAAACAAAACGCATTTAGAAATAAAAGTATATACTGACAGGAATAAAACTGACTGTCGTATGTATTGAAAGGCTGTAAAGTACAAAAGGAAGTGGACATGGACTGATGGGATGGAGTATGCCTTTAAGTATAACAAGGGGCTGCAACCTCCAGTCTGGGTAGGAAATTTGAATAAAAAGGGGCGTTACCTTTCAGGGTAAAAATGAGGCGAGTGTGTGAGGTGGCACATTCTGTGGGGTGGCATTTTCACACACAGTCTGAGATAAATCTCTCTCCTATCTGCCTATACACTGAGAGGAATCTATCTGATCTGTGTGTTATGAGCAGCGTGTGTGAGGTGAACATTTTGTGGAGGGAAATTTTTACATACGGTTTGAGAAAAATCCCTCTTCTATCTGCCTATACACTGAGAGGAATCTAACTGGCCTGTATGTAATGAAAAAATATCTCGTCCATCTGCCTATCTTTTCTGTCTGACCTCTTTAGTGGTCCCAGTAGTAATAGTGACCCCTATAGTGGTCCCAGTAGTAATAGTGACCCCTATAGTGGTCGCAGTAGTAATAGTGACCTCTGCAGTAGTACCAGTAGTAATAGTGACCCCCATAGTAACAGTGACCTCTGCAGTAGTCCCAATAGTAATAGTGACCCCTATAGTGGTCGCAGTAGTAATAGTGACCCCCATAGTGTCCCCAGTAGTAACAGTGACCTCTGCAGTAGTCCCAGTAGTAATAATGACCCCCATAGTAACAGTGACCTCTGCAGTAGTCCCAATAGTAATAGTGACCCCTATAGTGGTCGCAGTAGTAATAGTGACCCCCATAGTGTCCCCAGTAGTAACAGTGACCTCTGCAGTAGTCCCAGTAGTAACAGTGACCTCTGCAGTAGTACCAGTAGTAATAGTGACCCCCATAGTAACAGTGACCTCTGCAGTAGTCCCAATAGTAATAGTGACCCCTATAGTGGTCGCAGTAGTAATAGTGACCCCCATAGTGTCCCCAGTAGTAACAGTGACCTCTGCAGTAGTCCCAGTAGTAATAGTGACCCCTATAGTGGTCGCAGTAGTAATAGTGACCCCCATAGTGTCCCCAGTAGTAACAGTGACCTCTGCAGTAGTCCCAGTAGTAATAGTGACCCCCATAGTAACAGTGACCTCTGCAGTAGTCCCAGTAGTAATAGTGACACCCATAGTAACAGTGACCTCTGCAGTAGTCCCAATAGTAATAGTGACCCCTATAGTGGTTGCAGTAGTAATAGTGACCCCCATAGTGTCCCCAGTAGTAACAGTGACCTCTGCAGTAGTCCCAGTAGTAATAGTGACCCCCATAGTAACAGTGACCTCTGCAGTAGTACCAGTAGTAATAGTGACCCCCATAGTAACAGTGACCTCTGCAGTAGTCCCAATAGTAATAGTGACCCCTATAGTGGTCGCAGTAGTAATAGTGACCTCTGCAGTAGTACCAGTAGTAATAGTGACCCCCATAGTAACAGTGACCTCTGCAGTAGTCCCAATAGTAATAGTGACCCCTATAGTGGTCGCAGTAGTAATAGTGACCTCTGCAGTAGTACCAGTAGTAATAGTGACCCCCATAGTAACAGTGACCTCTGCAGTAGTCCCAATAGTAATAGTGACCCCTATAGTGGTCGCAGTAGTAATAGTGACCCCCATAGTGTCCCCAGTAGTAACAGTGACCTCTGCAGTAGTCCCAGTAGTAATAGTGACCCCTATAGTAACAGTGACCTCTGCAGTAGTACCAGTAGTAATAGTGACCCCCATAGTAACAGTGACCTCTGCAGTAGTCCCAATAGTAATAGTGACCCCTATAGTGGTCGCAGTAGTAATAGTGACCCCCATAGTGTCCCCAGTAGTAACAGTGACCTCTGCTGTAGTCCCAGTAGTAATAGTGACCCCCATAGTAACAGTGACCTCTGCAGTAGTCCCAGTAGTAATAGTGACCCCCATAGTAACAGTGACCTCTGCAGTGGTCCCAGTAGTATTAGTGACCCCATAGTGTCCCCAGTAGTAACAGTGACCTCTGCAGTCGTCCCAGTAGTAACAGTGACCTCTGCAGTCGTCCCAGTAGTAATAGTGACCCCCATAGTAACAGTGACCTCTGCAGTCGTCCCAGTAGTAATAGTGACCCCCATAGTAACAGTGACCTCTGCAGTAGTCCCAGTAGTAATAGTGACCCCCATAGTAACAGTGACCTCTGCAGTCGTCCCAGTAGTAATAGTGACCCCCATAGTAACAGTGACCTCTGCAGTCGTCCCAGTAGTAACAGTGACCTCTGCAGTCGTCCCAGTAGTAATAGTGACCCCCATAGTAACAGTGACCTCTGCAGTAGTCCCAGTAGTAATAGTGACCCCCATAGTAACAGTGACCTCTGCAGTAGTCCCAGTAGTAATAGTGACCCCCATAGTAACAGTGACCTCTGCAGTAGTCCCAGTAGTAATAGTGCCCCCATAGTGATCTCAGTAACAACGCCCGGGGGAAGAGTTCACCAGTCACAGACTAAGTGCGGCCTCCAGATCTGAGCTGCAGGTTGGGTATGTGGAATACCTGTTAAGTAGCTGCACAGCCGATGGGCCATCTAAAATGAGGTGGCCGGCCGGATCTGTCCCACAAGCCTTGCGTTTCACATGTGTCGGGAAGTGAGCAGGCTCGCACAGGGGCGCGTGCTGGTGCAGTCCAGTGGCAGTGGAGTGAGAGCCTGGAGAAGTGGCTGCCATCTGTCAGCTGGGATAGGGGAGCCAGCCAGAGTAAGCGTTGGATAACATGTGGTATGGCAGCACCACGGCGCTTGGGAGTGCGCACAGGGGACCGGGAACAGCAACCCATATGTTTAAAAGTGAAGCCGGTAGGAAAGGAGCAGCAATAAGCAGGGGATATGGCAGTGGGTAATTGAGCGGGGAAGAGGGAGGAGGGGAAGGAAGGGGAGAGAGTGGGAAGGAGGATTATGGGCTGTTATGCAGAAGCAAGAGGCAGAGTAAATGTCCCTCCGTGTTGGGGGAGGGGCAAGTTAGAGGCCAATTTGCAGCAGAGGCACAAGAGGGGGATCATAGGCATGTGGGGAGGTGTTTTAATGGGTGCATAGCGGGTATTCGAGAAAGGAGGGAGGGCATCAGCCACAAGGAGGGGTAGTATGGATAAGGGTAGGGTGGGAGGGAGTGGTAGCTGGCTGATAGGGAGGGCGAGACAGGGGTGCAAGCTAGGCAGTTCTGAGATCGCAGTTCGCTTTCATGTTTAGCTGCAGCAGAACATCAGTAGCACAGGACGAAAGTCCATCAGCTGGTTATGTATTATCACGAGGCAAGCAATGGTTCTGGGTAGAGCATGCGTCATGGACGGCACCCTCACAAGAGGAGCCACCGCTTGTTATCTGAGTCAACATCAAACTTGATGGGGGATGTTCATAAATGGCAGCATAGGCGCAGGAGAGGATCCAGTCAGTGGGCCCGAGACCTGTGCAGCGGTCGTCGGATCGATGGGGGTCATGGTGCTTCTCCCAGGCACAGTAAGGAACAGCATGTAACAAAGTAGGATACGAGACGGCAACGCGGATCGGTGCAGAGTCTACCCTTGGCGGAGCCAGAGAACGGACAAGGCAGTGAGTGGATTTGTCAAATTGCTTGAAATGCTGTTCCTGTGATTGTTTATGGTGATAGTGAATTTGTGATAGCGTTAAATTCACTTTTAAACTCTTTGGACCCGGGGGGCTTGGGTAGCCCACCTGATGTGGAAAATCGCTTTTACTTGTTGATTTAGTCCAGGGGGCTTGGTCAGCCCACCTGTCGTGAAAAAGAAGGTAGTGTTAAAAATCGCTCTTAATTTTTGATAATGAAAAAGGGCTTTTAGTGTCCTGTGGTGGCCCAGGGGGCTTGGTTAGCCCACCTGATGTGGAAATGGAGGTAGCGTTAAAATCGCTTTCAATTTTTGATGAAAACAGGGGGCTTGGTTAGCCTGCCTGATGTAAAAAACAAAGGTAGTGTTGAAGGCGTTTTAATTTTTTTGATAAGAAAGGGGCTTTTAGTGTCCTGTGGGTTAAAGAGGGTATGGCGGTCCCATTTTAGGACAATCTTTTACGAGATTGCTCGTGTCCTCATTCGGTTTAGTTCCCTGGAAGGAGACAAGAAAAGTCCAGCTGACGGCGTTTTTCGTACACATCTTTGATCGCGCATTCATCAGTTGCCGTTTCCCTGCTGGAGAGCGGTAAAGGATGGTATTTCAGTAAAGCCCGAGATGGTTTTCATTTTTGGGCGGTAGGTTATATGTGATTGCCTCATTTCGTGTTATTATTTTTGAGTTCTTTAGTTCCTTTTTGGAGTGGTGACGGGTATCAGCGGTCATTCACTATATAGATGATTTTTTATCTGTCGCTCGAAGGTTTCACTGTTTTGTGAATTGTTGTCTTAGTAACGTCTTTTCACAGGTTGATGTCGCAGTCCGGCGTCCCATTGTCCGAGTTGGGGCCGGGTCACGCGTGATTTTTTTCTTAGGGATCGAACTTAATGAAGTATGGGTTTTTCAGATTGCCAAGCAAAAAAGTAATGTGGTTGCAGCCGGTGGTCAATGCAGTGAGTAGACGCAAAGCTTACTTCTCACCAAATTCAGGTGCCTTAGAGTTGCAGAGATGGGTGTGTTAGATTATCTCTATGGGTCATCCTTTTTGAGGAGATGTTCCTTGGCAATGGTGGGAGTTTCAGAATCGCATCGTTTTGTTTGCATAACAAGCGGATGAGAGCTATCTCCATGTATCGTGTATTTAGCTAGTAGCAAGATCTTACGGATGCAGTGGGAGTCATCAATTTGGGTATTTTTGGCAACTATGGGTGCAGAACTCCCTGCTCAGGTTGGTGGAAAGAGAGGGAGATCATTAAGATTATAGTACAGTAAAAAACATCCTGTAGTAATGGCTCTGGAAGCATGGGGCGCTCAGCTGGCTGATCGGAGGTTTTTGTTTTGGTCAGATATTTAGTCTGTGGTAATGCTGAACAATTGTCAATCGTTATTGTCACCGCCGGTGTTGGCTCTGCTGGGACATATGGTTTGTTACATTGTTGATAAATAGCCATTTATATGTGCACCACAAGTGTTTACAATGTAATGTAAAATTTTGGGCAAAACATAGTAAGATAGTAGGTTAGGCTGAATGAAGACAATGTCCATTTAGTTCAGCCTGTTGCAACTACCTTGTTGATCCAAGGGAAGGCAAGAAACCCCAAGAGGCAGAAAATCAATTAGCCCATTTGGGGGAAAATTCCTTCCCGACTCCATAATGGCAATTAGAATAATCCCTGGATCAACCTTTGATAGTTCCTACCTGAATATAAGACCCAGAACAATAACCGATTGGTCACCTAATGTTTATATCCTGTAATATCATAGCGCTCTAGATAGATGTCTAGTCCGCCTTTTAAACTCCTCTATGGATTTTGCCATCACCACGTCCTCAGGCAGAGAGTTTCACAGTCTCACTGCTCTTACAGTAAAGAACCCCCTTCTATATTGGTGATGAAACCTTCCTCTAAATGTAGTGAATGCCCTCTTGTTACTGACGCAGTCCTGGGTATAAACAGATCATGGAAGAGATCCTTGTATTGTCCCCTAATGTACTTATACATAGTTATTTGATCGTCCCTTAGCTGTCTTTTTTCCAGGTTGAATAATCCTAATTTTGATAATCTCTCCGGGTATTCCATTCCTCTCATTCCATTTATTAATTTAGTTGTCCTTCTTTGAACCCCCTCAAGCACTGCAACATCTTTCCTGAGCACCGGTGTCCAGAACTGTACACAGTATTCCATGTGAGGCCTGACAAGTGCCTTATATAGTGGAAGGATAATGTTCTCGTCCTTTGCCCCTATACCTCTTTTAATGCACCCCAAGACCTTATTTGCTTTTGCAGGGGCTGACTGGCATTGGTTGCTCCAGATAATTCTACAATCCACTAGTTCCCCCAGGTCTTTTTCCATATCACTTTTCCCTAGCAGTACCCCATTTAGTGTATATTGGTGGCATCCGTTTCTCCTGCCCATGTGCATAACCTTACATTTATCAACATTGAACTTCATTTGCCATTTTTCTGCCCAAGCCCCCAGCTTATCTAGGTCCATTTGTAGCTGCACATTGCCCTCCGTTGTATTGTTTTATATAATTTTGTGTTATCTGCAAATATTGATATTTTACTGTGCAGCCCCTCTATCAGGTTGGTGATAAATATATTGAACAGAATGGGGCCTAATACTGAACCCTTCACAGATATAGATATTTAAAATTTAATGACTTTTATTAATAAATATTAAAAACATGGGCTCACATATAACACTTTCAGACGATACACAGAAGTAACACACATACGAAAGGGATCAACCCTGGTTAGGGATCGTGTGGGGTAATGTATCTCCCAGGTATAATAGGGGGAGTAAGTACCGCTCGTAGATATAGAGACCGGGTAAAGGTTCCAATGGTTGAAAAGAAGAAGGAAAGATTCTCTACCCCCTTTCTGTATCCCAAACTGGAGGACAGATGCTTTAAGGGTTAATGCGGTACATGGATTGATACCCACTTAGAACACGATATTGTTTAGCATGTTAATGATGCTTGAAACAATTTTCAATGAGTACTCAGTTCTAGCACACTTGTGTTGGCACATAGGCGTGTGCTAGAAGCCTGGGCTCATTGTACATCAGCAGTGCTGAACAAGAAAAGCTCAAACGGCTCACTTAAAACACAATATTGTTTTGCATATTGATGACGCTTAAAGTAGTTTTCAATGGGTACTCAGTTCCAGCACACTTTTGTTGGCACATCTGAAGGTGCTAGGAACATGGGCTCATTGCACATCAATGATGCTGAACAAAAAAAGGCTCAGAAGGCTCGACGCGTTTCCCTGTCCTAGTAAAGGGCAGTTCCTCAGGAGCAGGGGTGATTATCACCCATTAATTTGGGTATCTAAGGAGTCATAGAGCAATAGAGCAAGATTTGTTACAAAATCAGGACGTTAGTAACGGTTTGGTCCTGTTTAAATGGTGCCACTTATTCGATATTTCTGTAAAGTTACGGTCCCCACTTCTTAGAAATTACAGTCCCCACTCCGTGATTGCCATTCCCGACGCAGTATCTTAAGTTTGTACTGCTGCCGGATTCATTTTAAATGGTCTTTGGTTAGATCTGGCATATAAAGTAATATATACCAATATCCCTTCAGGTATGTCAAGAGGCACCTCCAGGCAGTGGATGACAGCCTCAGATCAAGCCTAGTCGGCCACTATTAGAGTGTTGCCAGGTAATGACTCCCTGAATATTCCCTGCTAGGTCTATCAGTATTAAGACCTTGGTCTTCCAGATTTCTCAGATCGATACAGATTAGTGCCCGTTTGTTCAGCACAATGGGTAATCTGTCAGCATTTGTTACACTGGAACGCTCCCCTATAGTTGCTCTATATCCGCTCTAACACAGTTGGTGTATGTCCAATCTGTGTATGTCAGGGAAAATGCCCTTAGAGACGGATGGCAAAAAAGAACGAAGCAGCATATGTCCGAGAGAAAGGACAGGTTAGCTCAGAAAGGAGAACAGGTTATTCTAGTTACAATCGGGGAAGGATGCCCCGTTTGGGCTTCATTCAGGAAAGCAAGGGAAGACAGAACCCCATAGGTGTCAGTCCAAGCTGGATTAGACCGGGGTATAAAGCAGGGACAGAGTGGAAGAAGTAGCGCCTGCGGCTCTGATGGTGAGCGGCCGGCTATGAAGTGCTGAGGCTTCTGACAGTGCTTAAAAGGAAGTGTAGCTCCTCCTCTAGGGGAGGAGTTTTGTGATCCAACCTATTAGAGCCCCGAGGGGCGGTATCAGCTAGCTTAAGGAACGCCCACCTGGGGATAATGCCCGGTTATTGTATTTATATACCTCGAGATGGTGCAATCGTTGGGCGATCCTGCAGACCCTTCTTTCGTGGTTTATAATCCCCCATCCGATCGTGGTGGAAGTCTGAGCGATCCACTGTTGAGGTGACCGTGTATTAGTTTCCGCGTTCCACGGTGGAACGCATGGCGCGCCGCGTGATGACGTCACCACGCAGCGTGCCTACTCATTGGATAGACGACCAGGAGGGGTCAAGGTTAGTGGAGGCTTCCGCGTTCCACAGTGGAACGCATGACGCGCCACGTGATGACGTCATCACGTAGCGAGCCTCCTTATTGGATAATATGCTGGCATAGGTGGAGCTTGGTATCGGAGGTCAGATGTACTATAGTACGGTGGCTTAGCTGCGAAAAGGATCACTCAAGGATGGTAAGAGAGCCACTAAATCTTGTCTTATTATAGCATCTGCCGCATCAAACGATAATCGCGCGGCACATCATATGAAGGGGCTGCATGTCACGTATAGGTGTATCACATATGACAGTCACACGTCATCAAGCGGGGCGTTACCCCAAGATGACAGATGGGCGTGAATGAAGGCGTGATTTGTTTCAAAATATGTTTATTCGCTTAACTTTACATGTAACAGGTTACGTGCTTGTATCTCCTTTGCTGGTAGGTTTACGTACAATAATGTTGGGTGTTTATCTTGCAATGATACAAAAACACATTGTTTGCTAATTTCCAACAGATAACTAAACGGTCAATAAAACCTTCAACTATGAAACCAACTAAGTTTAAGCGTACCCCTCCAGAGGATCAGGCGCGAGGAGGCCCGCCAGGCGGGTGGGCGATCCGCCCTGCATCCCCATCGGCTGGGCCTCCCGAGGGGAGGAATATAAAGCCCTCTTTAGTTTAGATCAGAATCATAATAAATTTTAGTTGTTGTATTGGGCTATCCTAGCACGCGTGGAAAAATTAAAAAACTGTATAAAGAAGGTTATAGAATAGAATGTGAAAGTGGATTAGAGCAGGTTGAGAGGGAGGCTTAAAGGAAGCCAGGGAATAGGGGGGGGGGGATGGGATGTTAGATATGTTGGGCTTGGATAGTGGGTAGTGGGTAGGGTGCTGGGCTCCCACATCTCTCTCGTGTAGATGTTGTGGTTAAGGTGTCGTTATGGTAAGTGCTAAACACTATGTTAAGGTTACCCCTAGTACCAGGCCTGGCTTAAGGTCAAAGCTGAGGCTAAGTTCCGTCCATCAGTCCACTGAGGGGGGTTCCGTCCTCGTCTCCTAAGTCACCCCCTCTTCGAGCCACCTGGAGAACGCGGGCGAACCCCGGAAGTCTATCCATGCGTTCCATGCTCTATGTGTGTCATCTGTTGTCTGGCTCGGGTCTCGGTCCGATCTCGCAAGTTCCTCCATGTATTTAATAGATTCCAGGGCATTCACCCAGGTTACCCTCGGCATCGCCCCCTCTTGTCTCCAGTGTTGGGCTATGGTATGTCTCATAGCCATGATGAAGTGTCTCAGTAACCCTTTTTTGGCGTGAGATAAAGAGCCTGGTAACATAGAGAGGAGGGCGATCTCGGGGGACAGGTCTAGGGGGGATCCACTTACCGCTCCGTACAGTCTGGCCACATCACCCCACAAGGGAGCAACCATCGGGCAGCTCCACCATATGTGATACATAGTGCCTACCTCTGAATGGCACCTCCAGCACTCGTTTGGTATTTCCGGGAAGATTCTGTGAAGCTTGTCCGGGGTCCTGTACCATTGAGTTACTATTTTGTAATTTAATTCCTGGGCTTTAGCCGATATTGACAATTTGTGTGAGAGGGTATAGGATTTGGTCCAGAGTTCCTCGGAGAGCCGGCCTCCCAGTTCCTCCTCCCACTTCGATTCCCATCTCAGTCGGACTCCTTTCGCCCGCTCATTGATCAACAACCCATACAGCAGAGATACTACATGTGTTGGGGGGGTGCTGTCGACATATATTTTCTCAAATGGGGTGAGCTCTGCCGTGAGTGACTCGGGGGCCCTAAGAGTCCTTATATAATCTCTCACCTGGAAGTACTGCATCCAGTCTCCTGGCCTTGATCCAGGTCCCTCCCTCAGCTCGTTCAAGGGACGTATCCCATTCGCATCTACGATCTCCCGGACCCGTGGGGTCGGGCTGCTTGGCATAAAAGCCAGATTTGAATTAGATCTTGTGGCAGGGATTTGCGGGTTCCCTACCAGGGGTGTCAGAGGGCCAGGGATCGTTACTACCTGTCCTCCTCTCGTGAGGCGGGCCCAGGCTTGGATCAGGCTTAGGGCGAGGGGTGTGGCTCCTTCCTTTTTCCAGTCTACCCTACCCGGGATCCAGAAAGCCCCGCGCAGATCGAAGTGGTTTTGACCCAACTCGATGGCCACCCAAGATTTCTCGCCGGTGCGATGTATTGTATCCAGGATACAGCTACCTATCGCCGCCCTATGATATAGTTCGAGATCTGGCAGTCCTGCCCCTCCCAAGGATCTAGGCCGGGTCAGAATCTTGTAGCTTATTCTAGGGGGGGAGTTTTTCCAGACAAATCTGCCCATGAGTTTCTGTAGGCGAGTGAAGAACTGTCTTGGGAGGTCCCAGGGGACTGTCTGGAAAACATACAGGATTCTAGGTAAGATGGTCATTTTTAATGCGTTGATTCTTCCAAACCAGGAGAGTTGCAGCCTGGACCACCCCTCTAACTCCGACTCCAGTTTTACCAATAAGGGGCTATAGTTCAGTTCGTACGTCAGGGAGGATTTAGCTGGGATTTGTATCCCTAAATATGTCAAGGAACTCGTTTTCCATTGGAAGGGGAAGGCATCTCTCAATGCGTCCATTTCCAAAGATGGTAGGGTAATATTAAGGATTTCGGACTTTTGTGCGTTCATTTTAAAATTACTGAGCTTCCCAAATCTGGACAGCTCCCTAAGAATTCCTGGCAGACTGATCCGGGGGTTTGAAACGTATAGCAGCAAGTCGTCCGCGAAGATGGACAGCTTGTGGTCTCTATCTCCGTCTTTTACGCCCTGTATGTCGGGGTTATTTCGTAGGGCTTCAGCTAAAGGTTCCATTACTATAATGTATAGGGTCGGAGATAGGGGGCAGCCCTGTCTGGTTCCGTTCCTGATCTCGAATGAGTCTGATAATATTCCATTGATTCTGATACGGGCGGAAGGGGAACTATATAAGGCCATAATCCAGGAGAGGATTCTCGGTCCCAGGCCCACCCCTCTCAGCGTCTCCTCCATGAAGCTCCAATTTACCCTATCGAAGGCTTTTTCTGCGTCCACAGCAAGCAGGCACAGGGGGACAGCTGATCTATGAGCGATGTTGATCAGAGAAGAGGTTTTAATTGTGTTATCCAGTGCCTCCCTGCCCGGGACGAAGCCCACCTGATCCGTGTGGATCAGTTGAGGGATGTGTGGATTTAGTCTATTAGCTAGGATCTTGGAGAAAATTTTGAGGTCGTTGTTAATGAGAGAGATGGGCCTGTAACTATTACACGATAAGGGGTCCTTTCCTGGTTTCAGGATAACCACTATATGGGCTTGTAGTGCCTGAGGGGGGAAGGGGGAGCCCCGGGATACCGCGTTGAAGGCCGCTAGCATGAGTTCTGCTATCTGACCACCGCATTTTTTATAAAACCTCGGGGTAAACCCGTCCGGTCCGGGGCTTTTCCCTACTTTCTGGTCCTTCATAACCTGGGTTAGTTCTGCGTGTGTGAAGTCCTCCTCGAATGTTTCGGCTACCTCGGGTAGGATGGTTTTGGAGATGTTTTGTTGTAAGTAGTGGTTGATGTCGTTGGCTTGGGTAACTGAGCCCGATTCCCCTGGGCGCGGGATGTTGTAGAGCTTAGCATAGAATGTTCTGAAGGTCTCTAGTATCTCTCCCGGGGCGTGTACTGTATGTCCCGTCTGGGTGTTTATGGATAAAATGTTTGTCTGGGGAGCTCGTGGATGTAGGGCTCTTGCGAGCCACCTTCCACTTTTATTGCCATATTCGTACCATCCTGCCCGAAATCTGTCCCTCAGGTGCAGGGTGTTCTGGTCTAGAATGGAGAGGATTTTGTGTCTTATATTTGTTATTTCCATTAGCAAGGTATTTGAGCTCTTTTTTTTATTCGCACTCTCTCTCGTCTCTAGGGCCAGTAGTAGCTGTTTTAGATTTAGCGACCTTTCCCTCTTGAGTCTCGCGCCGTGTGACATAAATACCCCTCTCATTACACATTTCAAAGCCTCCCACTTGATCGGGGCTGGGGTAGGGTCCGACTCGTGAGACTCAAGAAAAATTGTTATGGTTCTGGATAGGTCGCTCATACAGGTTGGATCTCTAAGAAGGTTATCGTTTAATTTCCAATTGTAACCTCCATAGTCCTGCCTTCTGGGGCTTAGCTCGCCATATATAGGGGCATGATCTGACCATGTAAAGTTACCGAGTGAGCATCTTGGATGGCCATCTAGGAGTCTGTGTGAGACGAATATATAATCTATTCTGCTGTATGAGTTGTGAATCTGGGAGTGGTAAGTGTAATCCCTGTTAGAGGGGTGGAGTGTTCTCCAGAGGTCAATGAGATGTAGACTCACCAGTGTCCTCTTGAATTTGCGGATATCTGAGCGGGAGACGGAGGATCGGCCAGAGGATGTGTCCAGGAGCGGGTCCATCGCCATATTAAAGTCGCCTCCGGCTATAATGGTGGTGTTTTCTGAGAACTCCGCCAGTCTCCGAAGAACCCTGGATCCGAAGGGAACCTGTGCTTGATTAGGTAGATAAAGGTTAGCAATAGTGTAGACTTCGTTTGACCATTTTATTTTTAAGAATAGGTATCTTCCCTCTTTGTCTCTTTCAATTGATAAGACCTGGGGAGTCCATGATCTGTGGAATGCTATAGATACCCCGCAGGATTTGCGGTCTGGGTGTGGGGAGTGGTACCAGTGTGGATAATATCGGTTATGACAGCTAGGGGTGTTAGTGGCGGTAAAATGAGTTTCCTGGAAAAGGATCATCATGATCCGTTTTTTATGGAAGCTGTATAGAATTTGGTTCCTCTTCCCTGGGCTGTTGAGGCCCCTAGCATTGTACGAACTTACTGTTATGGAGGCCATTGGTCTTTCCCCGGGGGGCGGTGCCAGACTGCACGGAGCGTCCGCCAGGGATCTCTGCCTGTTTGGGTGAGATAGGGGGGAGCCCAGCAAGAATGGGAAGAGTTAGAAGGGGGGGGGGGGGAGACAGGGGACAAATAGTGTAGAAATAGAAATAGAAGAAAACATAGACTAAGTAGTACACTAGCATGGTTCTGCTTTGTTGTTGGGACTGGGTCTGAGGCCAGGGCAGACCCGTCCAAAAGAAAAAGGAATTGTGTAGCGTATAGCGCTACCAAAAGAGTAAACAATTATTAGTGCAACAACCAGTGTTGCTGGCCTAGTTTGGAGGAGTCGCGACTAGAACACGGGGGTTTGGCTCCCCCAAACTCCGGCTCCAAAAATGGACCCTTGGAAGGGTATGTCCTTATGGAGGCAATCTTCAAGTCGTACAAAGACGACTACGGCGGCTACTGCGGCATCTGCGGAAAAGGGCCACTCTCGTGTGGTAGGTCTGTCCGGGGATAGCATTGTCTCGCATCTCAATGCCTTCCAGCTGGTCCGGCCACTTGCCATTCCTCTCCCGGTGGCCGAGCTTCCGGCGTCCCGACTTTAGGCCAGTCTGGGATTGAGATCATTGGCAGTTCTAGCTTTGCTAGGAATTTGGGAAGGTCGCTGAGGCCTCTAAAGATTGCAGTATTGCCGTCCCTTCCAGCTTGTAATTGAAAGGGATATCCCCATCTGTATGGAATGTTCTTTTCCTTTAAGGCAGATAGGATGGGCCTTAGGGCTCTGCGCAGCTGCAGGGTCCTTCTTGATAGATCAGGGAGAACCAGGAGGGCTGAGCCTTTGTATGTAATGGGTCCATCTTCTCTGATTCTCCTCATGAGGGCTTCTTTATCCTTGAAGAAGTGGATCCTGCATATGACATCACGTGGGCGGGCAGGGTCTGTGCTCTTAGGCCCCAGTGCTCTATGTATTCTATCTATTTCTATCGGATTGTCCATTGATCTTTTGAGGATGTCTCCGAAGCATTTGTTGGCCCATCTTTCCAGCTTTGTTGAGTCCACCTCTTCGCTCAGGCCCCTGATGCGAATGTTATTCCTTCTATTTCTGTTTTCAATGTCGTCCAGTTGTGTTAATATGGTCGATATCTGTATAGAGTGGTCTAGTAGAATATGATGATGTTCGTTTACCTGCGCCTGCAGTTGCGCTTGCGATTCTTCAGAGTCAGCTACTCTGTGGCCTATCTGTTTGATTTCTGTTTGTAGCGCTTCTATGGCTTGCATTTGGGAGTTTGCAGTTTTTGTTATAAGAGCGTCTATCTCGTTGCGTGTTGGGATATTTCTTAGGTGGGCCTTCCAGTCACAGCCTTCATCTTCGTCTACTGGTTCTGTTGGTTTAGTTCTGGGTCGGGCTTTCGGGTCTGGTTGTGACTTAGTAGCTGGAAGGGGTGATTCAGTTTGGTCACAGCAGCTTTCGTTGTGCTGGCATTCTGGGGATCCGTATGGCGACTCGTCTTCCTCATAGTACGCTGAGGATGGGGATTGGCGGGGGCCCCCCTTATTGTGGGTATGCTTTGGGACTGTGGTGTTCTCCCCCTCCTGCCCCTGGGGGGAGCTGGTCTCCCTCCCTGACATGCTGTGATTGTCTTCCTTGTGGCCATGCCCATATAGATTGCTGGTGGGGGAGCTTGCTTGTGGGGGCCCTCCTGCTGTGAGGGTCTCCCCAGTTAGACCAGGGGCTGTTCCTGGGAGTCCCTGGGTCGGCACCTGTGTGCTGGTTTTCATGTTTGCTGAGGTGGGCGGGGCTTGTCGCGGGAGCCTTACCGGGCCCTCTGTTCCTTTCTGAGGCTGCTGTGGGGAGTGCTGTCCTCTCTGGGGGTCTGGTGTCCCCTGCTTCTCCTTACGCTGCGGGCCTCTGTGAGGGAGAGTTGTTGCAGCCGAGCCGGGAGCGGGGAGCGCGGAAGCTCCGCCCCCCGCAGTGAGCGCCGGCGCCATCTTGGATTCTGCCGGGGCTCTCTTCTTCCCGGTGTTTTGCCCCAGGAATAGGTCTAGGGGGCCCGAATTCTTAGTGTCCGGGGTCCCCCGGAGTCCCGATCGTCTGCCCCGCTGCATGGTGTCCGGATGCCGCCGGTGATTGCCAGGTAGGCTGAGTATGAGCCGGTGTTTAGCGGGAGCCCTGCGAGGAAACGTCTCACTTCCTCATGTCCCAGGCCACGCCCCCTCTGAAGGCGTGATTTGAACGTAGCCCAGCCCTCCCCGAGGGTTCATATGATGAACTGTATATAGACATGCCAGCAATCGACTTGCTATAAGGGATGTAGACAGCGTCAGTTTCTACTTTAATAGAAGTACAGCTGAAACCCCTCAGGCAGTCTTGTAATACAAGGTTTCATAGTAACCAGATAGAAGGGATTTGTTTATTACCCTGAAGATTACAGGGGGAAGGAAAACTTTAGAGGTTTGGTATCCAGGTCTGCAGCTGGCTGCTCTGTCAGTAGCACTCCATTTAAATCATAGTGTCATGCATAAGTCATGTGATATCCAAGATATTAGATTGACAATATAAAAGATAGGTCAGATGAAGCTTTTGTAGTGCTGGGAAGTTGTATGATGTGTAGATATATATCTATAGGATGATACCTAGAAAAAAAGATTTTTGCATATATATATATATATATATTATTTCATACAAACATCCATGTTAAGAGATATTATCATTGACAAAGGAGAATTATAATGGTTCTTTGGCCGAAGGAGGGAGCCTCTTAGAGGCTATAAGAAGCAGTTGAAACTTAGTGTCGCATTAAGGCCTTCTGGTTTTAGCGTGTTTAGTCTAAATATCCAGTTGGCCTCTTTTTGTAACAATTTTTTATCAATGTCACCTCGTCTTGCATTCGTCCGTAGGATCTCAATTCCCTGGAATTTCAGGTCTTTTAGTTCACCATTATGAACATCCCGAAAGTGGTCCGCTAGTGGGGTAGATTCCCCACGTTGAATATTGCCAACATGCCCCAGGATACGACACCGGAACTCCTGTATGGTCTTTCCGACGTAGTTCGTGGGGCACGGGCAGGAGGCCATGTACACCACGTTGCGGGTTCTACAATTGATGAACCCGCGGTTAGAATAGGTTTGCTCTGTACTCGCACTTGTGAATGTGTTGCTTTTTAAGATGAATTTGCAAGCTGTGCAGTTGTGGCAGGGGAATGTCCCAGACGGTTTGCGACTATTTAACCAATTCTCGTTGGTGTCGGGGTTTAGGTGACTTTTGACAAGGTGGTCCCTTATATTGTGTCCTCTGCGGAAGGTTATCATTGGGGTGGATGGCAGGATCTCTGTGAGGTCTGGATCATTCGCAATGATGCTCCAATAATGTTTCAATATGTTCCTTTTCTAGTACTGAACCCTGTGGCACCCGACTAGTGACGGTGGCCCAATCAGAGTACAAACCATTTATTACCACCTTCTGCTTCCTTTCTCTGAGCCAGTTCTTTACCCAGATACACACATTTTCACCCAGTCTGAAATGTCTCATTTTATATATCAACCTATTATGCCTCTTATGGCACAGTGTCAAATGCTTTAGAGAAATCCAGATATACGAGATCAATAGACTCTCCCAGGTCCAGCCTAGAACTTACTTCATTGTAGAAGCTGATCAGATTGGTCTGACATGATCGACGCCTTATGAACCCATGCTGATGAGGAGTTATACCGTTGTTCTCCCTTGAGGTATTCCAGGATGGCATCTCTCAGAAACTCCTCAAATGTTTTTCCAGTTATTGAAAGGAGACTGTCCGGCTTGTAGTTAACAGGCTCTCTTTTGGACCCCTTTTTGTAAATTGGAACCACATTGGCAATGCGCCAATGCAATGGTACAACCCCGGCTTTGATAGTGTCCATAAATATAAGAAATAGTGGTCTAGCTATCACATCACTTAGTTCCCTTAGAACCCTTGGGTTTATTCCATCTGGGCCCGGTGATTTGTCGATTTTAATCCTCTTTAACCGGTTCTGTACTTCCTCCTGTGTTAGGTATACAATAGTTGGCGGGGGGCTCGTTCTATTCCCCTGCATCTCGTGTGACATTTTCTTTTAGTTCGTCAATACACTTGAAAAGAAACCATTTAATAGATTTGCCTTCCCCACATTGTCTTCTATGATTTCTCCTGCATTATTTATTAAAGGGCCAGTGCTAACAGTACAAATCCTTTTGCTGTTAATATAGTTGAAGAATAGTTTAAGGTTATTTTTGGTCTCTTTGGCGATCAGTCTTTCTGCCTCCTCCTTAGCAATCTTGATCTTTTCTTTACATATTTTGTTTTTTTCCCTGTATGATTTTATAGCTTCTTTGCTGCCTTCTTGTTTTAATAATTTAGGCGCTTCCTTTTTTTTCGTTTATTGCCCCCCTTACAGTCTTGTCGAGCCACATTGGTCTCCTTCTACTTGTGGTTCTTTTTTTTTAAAGGGTATGAACTGCTCACATGACGTAATTAGGATGTTTTAAACGTTTCCCATTTGTTGTCTGTACTGATATTTTTGAGGATGTTGTCTCAATTCATGTTACCGATTAGTAGTTCTAAGCTGATCAAATTTTGCTTTACTAAAGTTTAGTTTTTTTGTCGCTCCCTGGTGATGATGACAGCTGGAAATTAATTATATTGTGGTTACTATTTTCCAAGTGTTTCTCTACCTGCAGCCCCATTATTCGGTCTGGTTTGTTAGTTAGTACTAAGTCCAGAGTGGCCCTCCCTCTAGTTAGCCCCTGTACAAGTTGGGTAAGGTACTTATCTTTAATTGTTCTCAAGAACTTTATACTCTTGTGAGATTTGCAGGTTTTGTTTTCCCATGTTATATCTGGATAATTAAAGTCCCCCATGATAATTACTTCGTTGCGGTTTGACACCTCTTCTATCTGCCTTAGTAGTAAGGTTTCAGTTTCTTCTGTTGCTTTTGGTGGCCTATAGAAAACCCCTATCAGGATTTAGTTATTTTTTTTCTCCCTGTATTTCTACCCACAGAGATTCCACATGTTCATCTCCTGCCCCTATATCTTCCCTTAGGCTCGGTATTACGTAGGACATAGAAGACACACACTCTTCATATGAGTGAAACAGAAGGTAAGTAGTATCCAACATATAATTGGCTGAATCACTGTTCTTCCTAGATAAAAGAGCAGACCATAAAGGTACAAGGAAGGATTGTTTAGGGATTGATGTATAGTCCGTATTTCCACCCTTGGCATGCTGTGTGAAATGTTAATAAATGTAAAGAAAAAAATGCAATGCTTTGAAATTGCATTGTGTAATACACTATCAGTGCTGAGCTGTATATAGAGGTTGTAGAACAGCATATGCTCCATCCAGACAACGTCTCTTTCAGGGAAGGTCTTGTATAATTCAGGAAGGCACTACTTAACCACATACTACATCCATCACAACAGCATGGCTGCCCAGAAGAAGGATCCAGGGGTGAACCGGCCTCCGGCAGTCCAGACCTTTCACTGATAGATAACAATTGGTGCATTACAACATGAAAAACCCGGCAAAGACGACCCAGGACCGTTGAGCAGCTAAAATCGTATATCAGACAAGAACGGGACAACATTCCTCTCCCAGATCTCCAGCATTTGGTCTCCTCACTCCCAGAAGAGAGGATGCTACACGATGGTAGTCATGGCCCTGGATAGACTTTTGTGAGATGTGTTGCTGCCATCAATTTCTTAATGAGTTTTATTTATTTTTTTTGTTTTTAATGAAATGGAAAAATGTCTCCCTTCCCCTCTGATATGTTTTCTATGTTCTACTGTGAATAAAGTGTGGTTAGATGAGATGTACAAATCATTGCATTCTTTTTTTCTTCTAATTTATTTATATTTTACACAGCATCCCAACTTCTTTGTAATTGGGGTTGTATATCTCATCACACAAAATGCCTCTGCCTCCATTCACAATATTAGGCACTAGAGATGAGCGAACGTACTCGTCCGAGCTTGATACTCGTTCGAGTATTAGCGTGTTCGAGATGCTCGTTACTCAAGACGAGTACCACGCGATGTTCGAGTTACTTTCACTTTCATCTCTGAGACATTAGCGTGCTTTTCTGGCCAATAGAAAGACAGGGAAGGCATTACAACTTCCCCCTGCGACGTTCAAGCCCTATACCACCCCCTGCAGTGAGTGGCTGGCGAGATCAGGTGTCACCCGAGTATATAAATCGGCCCCTCCCGCGGCTCGCCACAGATGCATTCTGACAGAGATCAGGGACAGTGCTGCTGGTGCCGGAGCTGCTATAGGGAGAGCGTTAGGAGTTATTTTAGGCTTCAGGAACCCCAACGGTCCTTCTTAGGGCCACATCTAACTGTGTGCAGTAGTGTGGAGGCTGCTTTTTGCAGTGTTGCACATTTTTTTTTTTTGTATATCGGCCGTGCAGAGCATTGCGTCCTGCAGTAATTTTACATTGTCCAGGGCCAGTAGTGGTGAGGCAGGGACAGAAGACATATTTAGTGTATATAGGCAGTGGGCCTTTCCAAAAACATTTGGGAAAAAAAATCTATTTGGGCTGCCTGTGACCGTCCTCAGTGTACTGGGTCTCTGCTGGGGGTAGTTGTCCTAATTTATACGCAGCCAGCTAAGTGTTACAGCAGGCTTGCGCAAAATTATTTTCTGCCTCTGTGTTGCCTCTTACATAACCGCTGTATTCCTGTCCACAAGTGTACTGGGTCTCTGCTGGGGGTAGTTGTCCTAATTCATACGCAGCCAGCTAAGTGTTACAGCAGGCTTGCGCAAAATTCTTTCCTGCCTCTGTGTTGCCTCTTACATCACCGCTGTATTCCTGTCCACAAGTGTACTGGGTCTCTGCTGGGGGTAGTTGTCCTAATTCATACGCAGCCAGCTAAGTGTTACAGCAGGCTTGCGCAAAATTCTCTCCTGTCTCTGTGTTGCCTCTTACATCACCGCTGTATTCCTGTCCACAAGTGTACTGGGTCTCTGCTGGGGGTAGTTGTCCTAATTCATACGCAGCCAGCTAAGTGTTACAGCAGGCTTGCGCAAAATTCTTTCCTGCTTCTGTGTTGCCTCTTACATAACTGCTGTATTCCTGTCCACAAGTGTACTGGGTCTCTGCTGCGGGTAGTTGTCCTAATTCATACGCAGCCAGCTAAGTGTTACAGCAGGCTTGTGCAAAATTCTTTCCTGCCTCTGTGTTGCCTCTTACATCACCGCTGTATTCCTGTCCACAAGTGTACTGGGTCTCTGCTGGGGGTAGTTGTCCTAATTCATACGCAGCCAGCTAAGTGTTACAGCAGGCTTGCGCAAAATTCTTTCCTGCCTCTGCTGTGCGTTCCGTAAGCAAAGTTAGCCTCCAACCACAGGCCAATACGCGGCACATTTAACTACAGCGTTCTGTTTCTGCACTACTGGTAATACAGCATGCTGAGGGGTAGGGGTAGGCCTAGAGGATGTGGACGCGGGCGAGGACGCGGAGGCCCAAGTCAGGGTGTGGGCACAGGCCGAGCCAGTGCGGTGGCCAGGGGTAGAGGCAGGGCCAGACCGAATAATCCACCAACTGTTTCCCAAAGCGCCCCCTCGCGCCATGCCACCCTGCAGAGGCCAAGGTGCTCTAAGGTGTGGCAGTTTTTCACAGAGACGCCTGACGACCGACGAACAGTGGTGTGCAACCTTTGTTGCGCCAAGATCAGCTGGGGAGCCACCACCACCAGCATGCGCAGGCATATGATGGCCAAGCACCCCACAAGGTGGGACGAAGGCTGTTCACCGCCTCCGGTTTGCACCACTGCCTCTCCCCCTGTGCCCCAACCTGCCACTGAGATCCAACCCCCCTCTGAGGACACAGGCACGAGTGCCTACCGGCCTGCACCCAGACCCTCACCTCCGCTGTCCTCGGCCCCATCCAGCAATGTCTCTCAGCGCAGCATCCAGACGTCGCTAGCGCAACTGTTTAAGCGCAAGTACGCCGCCACGCACCTGCACACTCAAGCGTTAAACGTGCACATAGCCAAATTGATCAGCCTGGAGATGCTGCCGTATAGGCTTGTGGAAACGGAGGCTTTCAAAAGCATGATGGCGGCGGCAGCCCCGCGCTACTCGGTTCCCAGTCGCCACTACTTTTTCCGATGTGCCGTCCCAGCCCTGCACAACCACGTCTCCCGCAACATTGTACGTGCCCTCACCAACGCAGTTACTGCCAAGCTCCAGTTAACAATGGACACGTGGACAAGCACAGGCGGGCAGGGCCACTATATCTCCCTGACGGCACGTTGGGTGAATTTAGTGGAGGCTGGGATAGAGTCAGAGCCTGGGACCGCTCACGTCCTACCCACCCCCAGAATTGCGGGCCCCAGCTCGGTGCTGGTATCTGCGGCGGTGTATGCTTCCTCCACTAAACCACCCTCCTCCTCCTCCTCCTCCAACGCAACCTCTGTCTCGCAATCAAGATGTGTCAGCAGCAGCAGCACGTCACCAGCAGTCGGTGTCGCGGGGCGTGGCAGCACAGCGGTGGGCAAGCGTCAGCAGGCCGTGCTGAAACTACTCAGCTTAGGAGAGAAGAGGCACATGGCCCACGAACTGCTGCAGGGTCTGACAGAGCAGACCGACCGCTGGCTTTCGCCGCTGAGCCTCCAACCGGGCATGGTCGTGTGTGACAACGGCCGTAACCTGGTGGCGGCTCTGCAGCTCGCCAGCCTCACGCACGTGCCATGCCTGGCCCATGTCTTTAATTTGGTGGTTCAGGGCTTTCTGAAAAGCTACCCACACTTGTCATACCTGCTCGGAAAGGTGCTCCGGGTCAGCGCACATTTCCGCAAGTCCAAGATGGACGCTGCCACCCTGCGGACCCTGCAACATCGGTTTAATCTGCCAGTGCACCGACTGCTGTGTGACGTGCCCACACGGTGGAACTCTACGCTCAACATGTTGGCCAGACTCTATGAGCAGCGAAGAGCTATAGTGGAATACCAACTCCAACATGGGCGGCGTAGTGGGAGTCAGCCTCCTCAATTCTTTACAGAAGAGTGGGCCTGGTTGGCAGCCATCTGCCAGGTCCTTGGAAACTTTGAGGAGTCTACCCAGATGGTGAGCGAGGATGCTGCAATCATTAGCGTCACCATTCCTCTGCTATGCCTCTTGAGAAGTTCCCTGCAAAGCATAAAGGCAGATGCTTTGCGCTTGGAAACGGAGGCGGGGGAAGACAGTATGTCGCTGGATAGTCAGAGCACCCTCATGTCTATATCTCAGCGCATTGAGGAGGAGTGGGAGGAGCATGAGGAGGAAGGGAAAGAGACAGCTTGGCCTACTGCTGAGGGTACCCATGCTGCTTGCCTGTCATCCTTTCAGCGTGTATGGCCGAGGAGGATCCTGAAAGTGATCTTCCTAGTGAGGACAGCCATGTGTTGCGTACAGGTACCCTGGCACACATGGCTGACTTCATGTTAGGATGCCTTTCTCGAGACCCTCGCGTTACACGCATTCTGGCCACTACGGATTACTGGGTGTACACACTGCTCGACCCACGGTATAAGGAGAACCTTTCCACTCTCATACCCAAAGAGGAAAGGGGTTCGAGAGTGATGCTATACCACAGGACCCTGGTGGACAAACTGATGGTAACATTCCCATCCGACAGCGCTAGTGGCAGAAGGTGCAGTTCCAAGGGCCAGGTAGCAGGGGAGGCGCAGAGATCAGGCAGCATGTACAGCGCAGGCAGGGGAACATTCTCCAAGGCCTTTGCCAGCTTTATGGCTCCCCAGCAAGACTGTGTCACCGCTCCCCAGTCAAGGCTGAGTTGGCGGGAGCACTGTAAAAGGATGGTGAGGGAGTACGTAGCCGATCGCACGACCGTCCTCCGTGACGCCTCTGCCCCCTACAACTACTGGGTGTCGAAGCTGGACACGTGGCCTGAACTCGCCCTGTATGCCCTGGAGGTGCTTGCTTGTCCTGCGGCTAGCGTCTTGTCAGAGAGGGTGTTTAGTGCGGCTGGGGAAATCATCACGGATAAGCGTACCCGCCTGTCAACCGACAGTGCCGACAGGCTTACACTCATCAAGATGAACAAAGCCTGGATTTCCCCAGACTTCTCTTCTCCACCAGCAGACAGCAGCGATACCTAAGCAATACGTAGGCTGCACCCGTGGATGG
Organism: Eleutherodactylus coqui; assembly: GCF_035609145.1. NCBI lineage: Eukaryota > Metazoa > Chordata > Amphibia > Anura > Eleutherodactylidae > Eleutherodactylus > Eleutherodactylus coqui. Next base: position 28,821,776 of record NC_089848.1, on the reverse strand, counting down.
AAGCATCGTTCTCTCTCACCATCAAAAACGGGGACCTTTTTACTTCATCAATCTGTGTATTCTATTCATCCTCCTCCTCCTGCTCCTCCTCCTGAAACCTCACGTAATCACGCCGAACGGGCAATTTTTCTTAGGCCCACAAGGCTCAGTTATATAATTTTTGTAAACAATTTTTATACGTTTCAATGCTCATTAAAGCGTTGAAACTTTCACCTGAACCAATTTTTATTTTAACTGGGCTGCCTCCAGGCCTAGTTACCAATTAAGCCACATTAACCAAAGCGATTAATGGGTTTCACCTGCCCTCTTGGTTGGGCATGGGCAATTTTTCTGAGGTACATTAGTACTGCTGCTACACCAATTTTTTGGGGCCCTCGCCTACAGTGTAATCCAATTCATTTTTTGCCCACCTGCATTAAAGCTGACGTTACATCAGCTGTGATGGGCAATGCAATGGGATATATTTATGTACCGCCGATGGCTTCCTGGCACCCACCCATGCTGTGGGTCCACAGGGAGTTGTAACTGCATGTGTCCACTTCTAAAGAACCCCAGTCTGACTGGGGCATGCAGTGTGGGCCGAAGCCCACCTGCATTTAATCTGACATTACCTCAGCTGTGATGGGCACTGCAATGGGATACATTTATGTACAGCCGGTGGGTTCCAGGGAGCCACCCATGCTGTGGGTGCACACGGAATTCCCATTGCGGAGTTGTACCTGCCTGTGACTATTTAGAAAAAACCGCGGTCTGACTGGGGCATGCAGACACCTTGACAGAATGAATAGTGTGTGGCACATAGGTTCCCCATTGCTATGCCCACGTGTGCAGCTCCTGATGGAGGTGGCACAGGATTATATTTCTCATTGCTTCTGTACAACATTGTGGGCTATCGCCCCACCCCTTTTAAAGAGGGTCGCTGCCTAGCCGTGCCAACCCTCTGCAGTGTGTGCCTGCGGTTCCTCCTCATGGCAGACGCACTTATAAATAGACATGAGGGTGGTGTGGCATGAGTGCAGCTGAAGGCTGCACAGGGACACTTTGGTGTGCGCTGTGGACACTGGGTCGTGCGGGGGGGTTGGCAGCATGTAACCCAGGAGAAGTGGCAGCGGAGTGTCATGCAGGCAGTGATTGTGCTTTGTTGGAGGTAGTGTGGTGATTAGCTAAGGTATGCATTGCTAATGAGGGCTTTTCAGTAGTAGAAGTTGTTGGGAGGGGGGGGCACTCTTGCCGGTATTGTGGCTTAATAGTGGGACCTGGGAACTTGAGATGCAGCCCAACATGTAGCCCCTCGCCTGCCCTATCCGTTGCTGTGTCGTTTCCATCACTTTCTTGAATTGCCCAGATTTTCACAAATGAAAACCTTAGCGAGCATCGGGGCTATCGCCCCGCCCCTTTTAAAGAGGGTCACTGCCTAGCCGTGCCAACCCTCTGCAGTGTGTGCCTGCGGTTCCTCCTCATGGCAGACGCACTTATAAATAGACATGAGGGTGGTGTGGCATGAGTGCAGCTGAAGGCTGCGCAGGGACACTGTGGTGTGCGCTGTGGACACTGGGTCGTGCGGGGGGGTTGGGCAGCATGTAACCCAGGAGAAGTGGCAGCGGAGTGTCATGCAGGCAGTTATTGTGCTTTGTTGGAGGTAGTGTGGTGCTTAGCTAAGGTATGCATTTCTAATGAGGGCTTTTCAGAAGTAAAAGTTGTTGGGGGGGGGGGGGGCACTCTTGCCGCTATTGTGGCTTAATAGTGGGACCTGGGAACTTGAGATGCAGCCCAACATGTAGCCCCTCGCCTGCCCTATCCGTTGCTGTGTCGTTCCCATCACTTTCTTGAATTGCCCAGCATTTCACAAATGAAAACCTTAGCGAGCATCGCTCGGGTCGCCCATTGACTTCAATGGGGTTCGTTACTCGAAACGAACCCTCGAGCATCGCGATAATTTCGTCCCGAGTAACGAGCACCCGAGCATTTTGGTGCTCGCTCATCTCTATTAGGCACCTTTCCTCCTTTCTCCTCCTAAACTGTTCACTCGGGCCCGACAAAACCCACTGTGAATACGCGTTGTTCTCCCTTGCACCGGAGGAGCAGTTAAAGACCTTTTTTTTTGTAGCAATAATTTTTATTGAATTTTCAATAATACATACAAGGGTGTAGCAGTGTATAAAAAGATTTTTCATCTTAATACAATAATATAGCTACAAGCCTTGTCAGTTAGAGACCTTTTAAGGCCTCACCAGAGCATGGGAGCCGCTGCGGCCCACGAGACCTACTGGGCGTGAGCTTCCCTGGGCTAGAGTGGCGGCTGGAACCTTTCAGTGATCCGGAGGCAGCTGCTGCATGGATAGAGTTGCTGTCCTGACCCAGCACTGCTCTCCTTAGCTCCGGTGGTGCAGCCAGAGCCTTCTCAAGGCCTCACCGGAGTATGAGCCCATCAGGCCTACTTGGCAGAATGATCCCCAGGTTAGCATACTGGCACTTAAAAGGAGTCCGTCCGAAACCCTCCCAGCTAGCGATCCGTCGCAGGAGCAGGACCTGCTGCCCACCTCTGCTTCCACCGCCTCGCAGCTGAGTGAGTTTCACTGCCATCAGTAGCAGTTCCAGATGGTCTCACGGCGAACGGACCCCGGGCCGTTCGCTCCCGCTGCCCCGACACCCCAAATCCCTTGACTTTGAGACACCTCTGGTCTCTGAAATTCTCTGCAGCCCCCACCCCCTGCCGGGCAACCGCCATCCTGCAGCAGGGCAACAGGGAAGAGAGCCAACCCTGCTCTCCCCCCATGGCTGTGGGGGACTGGGGGGAAAAGAGAGAGGGCCCACATGAGAGGGGATTTAGGAGCAGTACAGGATCACCAGCACACCACTACTGAGTGCCCCTGAAAGTCAAAGTCATTGACCGCTCCCCTCCTCTCTTGCCTCATCACCTGCAATAGTCTGCTTCACATACACCCTACCTCACTTGCTTAACTGTTCAATTGGGCGAACCGCGCATCTAGACATGGCTGCTTGACGGGGGGAAGACAGGTATACTCCACCAACACTAACACACTGCACATTCTCTGCTATAGCCTCCATCGCTATCTTCACTGCCAACCTTAATACTTTCTTCCTACGCCTGTCTCTAATACACTCAATCCACATCAGTCCCTTCCTCTTTTCTTACCCACGCAGAGCTGACACGCACTCCACAATTGCTCACCCTCGCTATCCCCAACTCAAGCCCACCTCATAGTGCTCCCTACCACCACCCCCCCAATAATATCAAAACACCCACCCCCCAAGCCTTACCACACCCCCAGATCGGATGACCGGTGCAGTGGAGGAGTAGGCGTTCTCTCACTGAATTGCACTTTCCAGGTCATTCCGCGATTCCTTTGCTCACCCTCCTGTTATTCGAAGTCCACGAAATGAGGTGCTTTTAGCCTCAGTGGACATGGTAAACAAAGTAAAAAGATACATGGTCTAAGCACTGTATTTTTTGAGACCACAACCAAAGGGGCCTTGTGGAATGGAGCCTACACACGGGCAATATTAATTTGGGACACTTGGTGATCCGTTTGCATAACCACCAAGAGGGGCCCATTGAGACCCTTTTCGCTGCTGCCCTGCAGCCTGAACCTGCCAAGGAGGTCTTTTGGTTTCTGGACCTGTGGTGGCTCAACAGCAGGGAAAGTCACCACCAGAGACAGCCCTATGAGCAGTGGACCAGAAATCAGTCTGGGGCTGGGCCCAACCTAAGCACCAAGCTTTTTTCAGCGCCCTCCCTGCTACAAGATCTCTTCTTACCACCACATTAGTCCAGGGGTTTTCTAATTGGCTAAATGTACATGGGTGCCTTGATTTTTAACCCTATGGCAGTCATGCATTTGCTTGGCTTGCCAGCCTTTATTGGCTTGTTTAAGGATTCGCACAAACATCATCACACCACCGGCTTTGCCCCGCTACTCGTTGTTAGAGAATCAAAATTTCACTGTTGGTTAAAATCTAATTTCACCACCAAAAAACTGTGCTTTGTGACTGTTAATAACAGCATGGTCTATTGGCTGCACTTGTGGCTTTAAATAGTTGCAGGGCTATGACTGCGTTTTTGACCAGCCTTTATGCACTTGTCTCCTCATGAGCTCCAGAGTCAGACTATTTATGGTTTTAAACGCATGGCACTAGTTTCAACTATGAAAGTTTGAGCTCTGTTTAATGTGGCCGCCAAAGTGATTGTGTTAGCGTGCTAAAAAGCGCCACAAAGAGTATTTGGGGTCGGGCGAGAATACACATTGGCATGGGGCCCAACTGCAAGAGGAGGAGATGGCTGCATGTGCGCCTGGCATAGCTTCTGCTGGCCCAACCCCACGTAATTGCGAGCATTCCCCGATGGCAGCTTACGCTTGAAAGTGAAAATATTCTGTCATTTTGTTTTCATAACCTTAGGGCCACAAAATGAGCAGACGTGCATCTCCTCTGGGACAGCGGGAAACCCAACTGCTGGTCCATCTGATGGACCAGCTCGACTATGACGGAAAGCATGGCCCACATTTACATCCCAACATTCACAAAAAGTAGATTTTGCAGAAGGTCTCAAGGGCGATGGAGAAAACATGGGCAGCTACAAAAAAGGTGGAGGAACCTAAAGTTAAAGAACCCAGCCCAGTTACGGAAGATCTGGCGGGAAACTCTGTGCCAGGGAAGAGGTAGGCTAGCTGTGTGGTTGGTGATGTCACAAGTATTGGCACATGTGGGTGTTGGGTGTGTATTTTTCGGAACATTTTAGGCATCTTATTGCGCCAAACTTGTGAGTTTTTGCCATGCTAGTGAACTTTTTTTTGCCATGAGTGCTCGCTTAGGACATGTCTTATCTTTTGATAAGCAATTTTATTGGGCGTCCAAAAGACGCACATCTGAAAGAACCCATAGGAAACCATGGGCTTTTTTTAAGATGTTTTTTTTTGCCATGCACCTAATCAGCGCTAAAACGGTGCACGTGTGAAAGAGGCCTGAGACATGTATGCAACCATGGGCACTGTACAGATCTCCAGCACTTGCCCTGTAGCTTGCCCTGCAATGGGGATGACCAACACTTTCACTTTTTGGGTTGCCTTCGCTTAGTGACAGCAGGAGCATTAGAATAAGTGTTTTGAAGCTTGCACCATTTTGTTCCTTTTACACTGGTGGCTGTCTGCTATGTGGATCCAAAGATGTGTGCTATCAAACTGCTTGATGCTTACCTTTTAGCATAAGCGTCTATCTCTTTGGGTATTGCTAAAGTTGCCATTCCCTTTTTTTTTTTTTAAATGTCCCAACAGAAGCGCAATGCAGCCACAGGATGGGACATGGCCAGCCAGTGCCAGCTGCAGAGATGGAAGTCCAGCTGCCAACCCCTCCACCACAATCCTCTATGGAGGAGCACCCCTGTAGGTATTCAAAAAGCCAAGAAATGTTGCGTGTTATGATAGGCTTGCTTGGGAACACTTTCCTCAACACTATACTTGTCTCCTTGCAGCAGAAGAGCCGCTGGCACAATTTTCTCTAGAGCCAGAGGGTTTACCTTCATCAGTGGCTCCTCTAGAGCCACCCCAGCCTGTGATGGAGGAGGCTACACACCGGATCCTGGAGTCCTGCCCTGTGTTTAGTAAGTGCAAACCACATGTTGGTGACTGTAGTTCTCACAGTGGCCCATGTAGACGGACTAGTAAAAGATTGTGGCACTAGTGTTGTCTAGCCAACTGAGAATGAGCAACTGACCTTTTCACTAGTTTATTTGCAGTCAGTGGGCACCTTAAGATTGGCTGAGTGTCATAGAGAGTAGTTCAAGATTCAGACCCTTTGTTACGGAAGCTTTTTGGACCTTGCAGTGGTTGAGCTATGACCGGGCGCCTTTTTTTTCTAGTCGCCGATAGTTGTCAGAACACAATTTTAGGTCCCAAGCGGCTGCTCAATTACACCAAGCTCTTTTGCTCAGAGACCTTAAAAGGGGGGGACAAAAAAGTGTTTGTTAAGCACCTTTTAAAGGCACCTATTCCTCCATTGAGTCTTCACATACCAGGCAAAATGGTGGCTAATCTTTTCTGCAAGAACACCTTATCCTGGGGCTGTAACAAATGCAAGCAAACATGTGTCCTTACTGCACCAAGCTGGGGCAGTTTTCAGACAGGGTGTTTGGTGGGCCGTCAAGTGAATCAGCAGGGTTACAAATGGCAGAGCCCATTGGTTTGTTTTAGTCGACTTGGATTGTGTATTTTGTTTGTGAAAAGCTCAATTGCCCTTAATACAATCTCTCTTTTCCTAACAGTGTGGCGCGATGCTCTCCCTGATGAGAGGTTGGCCTGGTACTTCCAGGAGGTCCGTTTGTGCACTCTGCAGGTGTGTGCCATGCAGAGTGTGTTGGACGGTCTCCGGGAGCGCCTGGCCAACCTCCATCAGTGGGAAGTACATAACTTCCCCACTACAGAAGAGAGGTCGCTCCATGTCGCCCACAGTCTCTCGATCGACTCCATCATTTGTGGATCATTCTCAGGAGCCGTGACTTGTGGGAGTTGGGGTGCAGATGGGCCCCTGCACTCAGCAGCGTTTTCCTGCTGTTCCAGAGGTTCTATTGTACATTTGCCGGGTTGGATTTCTAAAATAAATCTTTTAAAAAGAACAAACTTCCAACACCATTTGAATTCTGTATTTTATTCCATAACTATGTATGTTGGGCAGGTAGACGGTGTCAGCAGCACTCACCAGGAATACACAGCTTATAAAGCAGGATGCACGCCCGAGAGGGAACTGGATCCAAGTTCACCAACAATGCAGATATGGAGAAGTATAGGTATCAGACAGCATCCAAATATGAATGCGTCCAACATGGATATTCTTTAATCTTCCAAAAACAGGACAGTGCAATGCTTCCATCCCTGCTGTAGGAAACTTTCTCAAGCAAACACAGAAACCAAAGTGCTGTCACTATAGACAAGTCTAAAAAAGGACAGCCCCCTGCATCAGCCTATCCTGGAGCAGCCACACAAGTGAGAGGTATGTGTGTTAACCCCTTGATGATGCAGCCCTTCTTTTTTCTTTCTTTTTTTCTTTTCATTTTCATCCCCTCTCCCCACACACACTCCCCCTTTAAAAAAATCATAACTCCTTTCTTTATCCATTGATGTAGCTGTATGAGGGCTTATTCAGATGTGCGTATATCGGCCAAGTTTTCACGCCGGGCTGATATACGCTGTCCCTTTCTGCAGGGGGAGGAGGTGGACTGGGCCGGGAACAATGCACTGAGCTCCCGCCCCCTCACCACTATTTGCAAAAGGAGGGGATGGAACTTGGCTCCGCCACCGCCCCTCCTATTGAAAACAGTGGCAGGGGGCGGGAGCTCAGTGCATTGTTCCTGGCCCAGTCCACCTCCTCCCCTGCAGAAAGGGACAGCGTATATCGGCGGAGCGTAAAAACCTAACTGATATACGCACTTCTGAATAAGCCCTGAGTTGTATTTTTTAATTGTACTATTTAATGTACCATATAATGCAATGAAAAATTTTATAAAAATTCTATGTGGAGTAAAAGGGAAAAAAAATGACATTCCGCCATCTTTCAGTGCGACTTTTTGATCGCTTTTTATTGCATTTTTCTCTGGGAGGCAGGGTGACTCAAGGTGCATTTCTGGCCTTCCTTTTTTTTCAGACGACGTTCACCGTACGGGGTAAATAATACTCTACTTTGATAGATCGGACTTTTACGGACTTGGCGATATTAAATATGTATTTTTGTTTTATGATTTAGGTTTTTTTTTACTATAGATATGGCAAAAGGGGGGTGAATTAAACTTTAATGCTTTAAAACAGCCCCCGTCTGCCATGACACCTGCACGTCTCCCTGTGATCTCATCTTGGGAGGGTGGCGTCTGGGACCCCTGAACATCATTCGGGGGATTTAAATGCCGCTATCACAACTTTTAAAGGGTTACTAGCCGCGATCGGCCGTGCCTATTGCAGCTATTGCCCGTGGGTGTCAGCTGTATTAAACAGCTGCCGCCCACGCTAAATGAAGAGGTCGCCCCATGATCTCGCTTCATAAATAGTCCGACGCTGCAGAATGTAACTGTGCGCCCTGGAGCGAGCAGGGGTTAAAGAGAAACCTTTATGTCTCACCTCGCAGCCTCCACACACTGTGTTTGCCATAATATCTATAGCTTTCAATGTACGCATGTCTTCTAATCAAACCGCCACATTATGCATTTCTCGGGCCTATCAGTCAACTGCGCATATGCGACATTCCCACGTACTCATGAGAATACTGGCGTTATAACTCCGTAGCGTCAGGCGTCCATCTTAACAGGCACCAACCATATGTGTAAGTATTGAGTATCAACCACATGCGCATCTGCTCATTTTAGTTCCGTGCAAGTTGCTCCTCACAGCAGCCACCAGCAAGACAGCCCACTGCCCTGACGGAAAGCAACCGCCAAACGTGTGAGGGCTTAGTCGTATGGGCGCATCGGCGCCCGTGTTACTGCGGGAAAGAGACGGCTGCATTTCAGGATGGACGTCTCTCTGCAGCGCCGGAGGAAAGAACATGTGAGCGGCTTCATTGCCGGTCATGTGTTCTTTCTTCTGCACTGCGGGGAGTCGTCCATCCTGAAGTACGGCCGTCTTCTTTCTGCAGTAAGGGCACAGTCACATTGGCGCATCGGCCGATGCGCCCGTGTGACTAAGCCCTTATAATGCAAAGCGGTGTCATGTCCATTCACTAATAGTACAATGTGGATCAGCCTGTTAAACCAATGGAACATAACCACTGTCTATGGCAATACCCATTCTATCCACATCACATCGTGTTATCACTTGTGTATCGTTTGCCTATTAATTTACCCATAATGCATAAAGATGTTGTACGTGTATAGAGGTCTCTCTTGATACAAAGAATCACAGCATATATGCTTCAAAGTATATTTTATTTATTAATCCAAGACAAGTAACACAATGTCAATCTTTCTGGAAATTACATTTTTTTAAGGGTGACTGCCCACTACAGTTTTTTCACTGCGAAGTTCGCAGCATTTTTTTTCTGCAGGGGTCTATGGGACTTGTAATGTTAAAATCGCGATTTCGCGGTAAATTGCGATTTTGCGCGATCGTGATTTTAACATTACAAGTCCCGTAGATCCCTGCAGAAAAAAAACCCGCTGCGAATATCGCAGTGAAAGAAAACTCTAGTGGGTAGTCACCCTAAAGTAAAATAATTTTGCCTGAAAAAATCCGTTATGCAGAAAAAAATATAATAAATCATATCCGGAATAACACAACAGGGAAACGCAGGAACAGGATGCCAGGGATTTTACCCACTACTACACATGCCTGAAAAAGAAGAGACAAATAATGAGAAACTCAGGTAAGACTGATACATGGGACAGCGATCTAAAATACAATACACAAAAGGAAATGACAAGAGCAACGAGAATATTCAGATACATTTAAATAAAAGGGGTAAAATTGTCATCTAAAGATAACCTGTTAGGAGTCACCGTCTCAAGATTTAAAATTAGAGATGAGCGAGTATATCCCTAAGGACAATTACTCGATCGAGCATTGTCCTTAGCGAGTATCTCCCTGCTCGGGAGAAAAGGTTCGTCTGCTGGCGCAGGTGACAGGTGAGTTGTGGCCATGAGCAGGGGGGAGATAGACCTCCCCTCCGTTCCTCCCCGCTCTCCCCCACTGCTCCCCGCCCACCGCCGGCAGCTGAATCTTTGCTCCCGAGCGGGCAGGTACTTGCTAAGGGCAATGCTCGGTCGAGCAATTGCCCTTAGAGCGTATGCTCGCTCATCTCTATTAAAAATCCATTGAAGCCCCTTTTTCCTTAATAGTTTCTCCCGGTCACCACCCCTGATGGATTTAGGGACTTGGTCGATGACCCGAAATTTAAATTGGCTTACAGTATGCCCAATTAGTGCACAATGTTGAGGTACGGTCAAATCCTGTTTGCGCGTCCGAATCATGCTGTTATGCGCCGTAATGCGTACTCTAACCCCATTCGTGGTTTCACCTATGTATATAAGTCCACATGGACATGTGATTGCATATATTACAAATGCAGATTCGCATGAGTACCAATCTCTGAATTTATATTTTCTTTCCGTCCGTGGATGAAAAAAGGTGTCCCCACAAATGAGGTTATTGCAGTATGAACAGTTCACACAAGGGAAATTTCCAGATTTTAATGGGGCCAAGAGTGTTTGTTCGGATGTACCAGGTGTATTCTCATGTACATGTACAAGCTTATCCCTCAGGTTAGAGGCTCTTCTATAAGACATGAGTGGAGGCTATTTCCATTCCACAATCTGAGGGCAGTTCTTTGTAAGTATATGCCAATACTTTCTAACAATTTTAGAAATGGACTTACTCTCTAGACCATAGGTTGAAACAAATGGAATTCTCAACATTTTTTCTGGTTGTGCCTTCGGGGTCATCAAATCGTCACGTGAGATGCCCTTCACTTTTATGGTGGATGTTCAAACCAGATCTTGTGGATAACCCCTCATTAGAAACCGTCTGCTCATTTCCTCTAGCCTCATGTCTAGTTTCTCATCATGAGTGATGCGACGAACACGTAATAGTTGGCTCGATGGCAGTGACTCAATCATCCTCCGTGGATGGCAACTATCAAACATGAGGAGGTTCTTTTGACCTGTCGGTTTACAGAGTATATCGGTACACAAATTCTGTCGGTTAAGAGGTTTCTCTTTAAACACACATACTCTCACTTGTGTGACTTCTCCAGGATAGGCTGATGTAGGGGGCTGACCTTTTTAGACTTGTATATAGTGACAGCACTTTGGTTTCTGTGTTTGCTTGAGAAAGATTCCTACAACAGGGATCAATACGTGGACGTGGCCGAGGGACGCGTAGGCCCAAGTGAGGGTGTGGGCACAGGGCGAGCTCCTGATCAAGGTGTATCGCAGCCGACTGCTGCGCGATTAGGAGAGAGGCACGTTTCTGGCGTCCCCACATTCATCGCCCAATTAATGGGTCCACGCGGGAGACCTTTATTAGAAAATGAGCAGTGTGAGCAGGTCCTGTCGTGGATGGCAGAAAGTGCTTAGAGCAAGCTATCATCCACCCACAGTTCTGCGCCGTCCAGTGCTGCAAATCCAAATCCTCTGGCTGCTACTCCTCCTTCCTCCCAGCCTCCTCACTCCACTACAATGACTCCCAGGAACTGTTCTCGGGCCCCTGCTCAGATTGGGCAGCAGTGGTTCCTCTCCCACCAGAGGAGTTTATCGTCACTGATGCCCAACCATTGGAAAGTTCCCGGGGTCCGGGGGATGAGGCTGGGGACTTCCGGCAACTGTCTCAAGACCTTTCAGTGGGTGAGGAGGACGATGACGATGAGACACAGTTGTCTTGCAGTGAGGTAGTAGTAAGGGCAGTAAGTCCGAGGGAGGAGCGCACAGAGGATTCGGAGGAAGAGCAGCAGGACGATGAGGTGACTGACCCCACCTGGTGTGCAACGCCTACACAGGACAGGTCTTCAGAGGGGGAGGCACGGGCAGCAGCAGGGCAGGTTGCAAGAGGCAGTGCGGTGTCCAGGGGTAGAGGCAGGGCCAGACCAAATAATCCACCAACTGTTTTCCAAAGCACACCATCGCGCCATGCCACCCTGCAGAGGCCGAGGTGCTCTAAGGTCTGGCAGTTTTTCACAGAGACGCCTGACGACCGACGAACAGTGGTGTGCAACCTTTGTCGCGCCAAGATCAGCCGGGGAGCCACCACCAACAACCTCACCAGCATGCGCAGACATATGATGGCCAAGCACCCCACAAGGTGGGACGAAGGCCGTTCACCGCCTCCGGTTTGCACCGCTGCCTCTCCCCCTGTGCCCCAACCTGCCACTGAGATCCAACCCCGCTCTGAGGACACAGGCACTACCGTCTCCTGGCCTGCACCCACACCCTCACCTCCGCTGTCCTCGGCCCCATCCAGCAATGTCTCGCACCGCACCGTCCAGCCGTCGCTAGCGCAAGTGTTTGAGCGCAAGCGCAAGTACGCCGCCACGCACCCGCACGCTCAAGCGTTAACCGTCCACATAGCCAAATTTATCAGCCTTGAGATGCTGCCGTATAGGGTTGTGGAAACAGAGTCCTTCAAAAGTATGATGGAGGCGGCGGCCCCGCGCTACTCAGTTCCCAGTCGCCACTACTTTTCCCGATGTGCCGTCCCAGCCCTGCACGACCACGTCTCCCGCAACATTGTACGCGCCCTCACCAACGCGGTTACTGCCAAGGTCCACTTAACAACGGACACGTGGACAAGCACAGGCGGCCAGGGCCACTACATCTCCCTGACGGCACATTGGGTGAATTTAGTGGAGGCTGGGACAGAGTCAGAGCCTGGGACCGCTCACGTCCTACCCACCCCCAGAATTGCGGGCCCCAGCTCGGTGCTGGTATCTGCGGCGGTGTATGCTTCCTCCACTAAAGCACCCTCCTCCTCCTCCGTAACCTCTGTCTCGCAATCAAGATGTGTCAGCAGCAGCAGCACGTCGCCAGCAGTCGGTGTCGCGCGGCGTGGCAGCACAGCGGTGGGCAAGCGTCAGCAGGCCGTGCTGAAACTACTCAGCTTAGGAGATAAGAGGCACACGGCCCACGAACTGCTGCAGGGTCTGACAGAGCAGACCGACCGCTGGCTTGCGCCGCTGAGCCTCCAACCGGGCATGGTCGTGTGTGACAACGGCCGTAACCTGGTGGCGGCTCTGCAGCTCGGCAGCCTCACGCACGTGCCATGCCTGGCCCACGTCTTTAATTTGGTGGTTCAGCGCTTTCTGAAAAGCTACCCACGCTTGTCAGACCTGCTCGTAAAGGTGCGCCGGCTCTGCGCACATTTCCGCAAGTCCCACACGGACGCTGCCACCCTGCGGACACTGCAACATCGGTTTAATCTGCCAGTGCACCGACTGCTGTGCGACGTGCCCACACGGTGGAACTCTACGCTCCACATGTTGGCCAGGCTCTATGAGCAGCGTAGAGCTATAGTGGAATACCAACTCCAACATGGGCGGCGCAGTGGGAGTCAGCCTCCTCAATTCTTTTCAGAAGAGTGGGCCTGGTTGGCAGACATCTGCCAGGTCCTTCGAAACTTTGAGCAGTCTACCCAGGTGGTGAGCGGCGATGCTGCAATCATTAGCGTCACCATTCCTCTGCTATGCATCTTGAGAAGTTCCCTGCAAACCATAAAGGCAGCCGCTTTGCGCTCGGAAACAGAGCCGGGGGAAGACAGTATGTCGCTGGATAGTCAGAGCACCCTCCTGTCTATATCTCAGCGCGTTCAGGAGGAGGAGGAGGAGCATGAGGAGGATGAGGAGGAGGGGGAAGAGACAGCTTGGCCCACTGCTGACGGTACCCATGCTGCTTGCCTGTCATCATTTCAGCGTATATGGCCTGAGGAGGAGGAGGGGGAGGAGGAGGAGGATCCTGAAAGTGATCTTCCTAGTGCGGACAGCCATGTGTTGCGTACAGGTACCCTGGCACACATGGCTGACTTCATGTTAGGATGCCTTTCTCGTGACCCTCGCGTTACACGCATTCTGGCCACTACGGATTACTGGGTGTACACACTGCTCGACCCACGCTATAAGGAGAACCTTCCCACTCTCATTCCCGAAGAGGAAAGGGGTTCGAGAGTGTTGCTATACCACAGGACCCTGGCGGACAAGCTGATGGTAAAATTCCCATACGACAGCGCTAGTGGCAGAAGGCGCAGTTCCGAGGGCCAGGTAGCAGGGGAGGTGCGGAGATCGAGCAGCATGTACAGCCCAGGCAGTGCAACAGTCTTTAAGGGCCTGGACAGCTTTATGGCTCCCCAGCAAGACTGTGTCACCGCTCCCCAGTCAAGGCTGAGTCGGCGGGAGCACTGTAAAAGGATGGTGAGGGAGTACGTAGCCGATCGCACGACCGTCCTCCGTGACGCCTCTGCCACCTACAACTACTGGGTGTCGAAGCTGGACATGTGGCCTGAACTAGCGCTGTATGCCCTGGAGGTGCTTGCTTGTCCTGCGGCTAGCGTCTTGTCGGAGAGGGTGTTTAGTGTGGCTGGGGGAATCATCACAGATAAGCGTACCCGCCTGCCAACCAACAGTGCCGATAGGCTAACACTCATCAAGATGAACAAAGCCTGGATTTCCCCAGACTTCTCTTCTCCACCAGCGGACAGCAGCGATACCTAAGCAATACGTAGGCTGCACGGATGGAAGCATCGTTCTCTCTTACCATCCAAAACGGGGACATTTCTGCTTCATCAATCTGTGTATAATATTCCTCCTCCTCCTCCTGCTCCTCCTCCTGAAACCTCACGTAATCACGCTGAACGGGCAATTTTTCTTAGGGCCACAAGGCTCACTCATATAATTTTTCTAAAAAATTTTTATACGTTTCAATGCTCTTAAAAGTGTTGGAACTTTAACTTGAACCAATTTTTCGTTAAACTGGGCTGCCTCCAGGCCTAGTTACCACTTAAGCCACATTAACCAAAGCGATTAATGGGTTTCACCTGACCTCTTGGTTGGGCATGGCCAATTTTTACTGAGGTACATTAGTACTGTTGGTACACCAATTTTTTTGGGCCCTCACCTACAGTGTAATCATAGCAATTTCTATGTTCTTCGCCTGCACTCATGGTACAGAAAGGTGTGTGGGGTTGGCCTACACTTTAGCTACATAAATGTAACTTGGGCCTTGGCTATACTGCAGCTACTGAAATGGAACTAAGACTGCGCTCCCACTATACTGCTGCTTCGGAATTGTTCCTAGGGCCTGTGTAGGCTGCTACTATTACTTAAATGGAACTTAGACTATGCTCCTCCTATACTGCTGCTTCGGAATAGTTACTGGGGCCTGTCTTGAGTGCTACTATTACTGAAATGGAACGAAGACTGCGCTCCCACTATACTGCTGCTTCGGAATTGTTACTGGGGCCTGTCTTGAGTGCTACTATTACTGAAATGGAACGAAGACTGCGCTCCCACTATACTGCTGCTTCGGAATTGTTACTGGGGCCTGTCTTGAGTGCTACTATTACTGAAATGGAACGAAGACTGCGCTCCCACTATACTGCTGCTTCGGAATTGTTACTGGGGCCTGTCTTGAGTGCTACTATTACTGAAATGGAACTAATACTGTGCTCCCCCTATAATGCTGCTAGTGATATGTTAGTGGGGCCTGTCCTAATGCTACGGCTGAAATGTTACGAATTATGGGCTCTGCCTATACCGCTGCTAATGGTATGTCTCTGGGGTGTGGAAACAGAGGCTTCACAAAGACATGATGGCAGCGAGGCCATTTCCCACCAACGCGGTTACTGTTAAGGTGCATATAACCACGGACACGTGGAGAGGACACGTAGTGCCTCAAAAACATCCCCCTCCTCCTCCAACAATGAAAACATTCTTGGCAAATGCCTTTGCATTGGTTCGTCTGGTGGCAGTCCAAGAATTTCACCTTTACCGACACAACAAGAGAGCCCCCCCCACCATCCCCCCGCCACGGCCCACTTAATCCTGGCCACATTCCGAAAACCAACAAAATAAAACCGCGCTACTAGGTCCGCAGTCACCACCACATTACCACCAACGCGGTTACTGTTAAGGTGCATATAACCACGGACACGTGGAGAGGACACGTAGTGCCTCAAAAACATCCCCCGCCACGGCCAACTTAATCCTGGCCACATTCCGAAAACCAACAAAATAAAACCGCGCTACTAGGTCCGCAGTCACCACCACATTACCACCAACGCGGTTACTGTTAAGGTACATATTACCAGTCTGACTGGGGCATGCAGACACCTTGACAGAATGAATAGTGTGTGGCACATAGGTTCCCCATTGCTATGCCCACGTGTGCAGCTCCTGATGGCGGTGGCACAGGATTCTATTTCTCATTGCTTCTGTACAGCATTGTGGGCTATCGCCCCACCACTTTTAAAGAGGGTCGCTGCCTAGCCGTGCCAACCCTCTGCAGTGTGTGCCTGCAGATCCTCGTCATGGCAGACGCACTTATAAATAGACATGAGGGTGGTGTGGCATGAGGGCAGCTGAAGGCTGCGCAGGGACAGTTTGGTGTGCGCTGTGGACACTGGGTCGTGGGGGGGGGGGTGTTGGGCAGCATGTAACCCAGGAGAAGTGGCAGCAGAGTGTCATGCAGGCAGTGATTGTGCTTTGTTGTAGGTAGTGTGGTGCTTAGCTAAGGTATGCATTGCTAATGAGGGCTTTTCAGAGGTAAAAGTTGTTGGGAGGGGGGGGGGGGGCCACTCTTGCCGGTATTGTGGCTTAATAGCGGGACCTGGGAACTTGAGATGCCAACATGTAGCCCCTCGCCTGCCCTATCCGTTGCTGTGTCGTTCCCATCACTTTCTTGAATTGCCCAGATTTTCACACATGGAAACCTTAGCGAGCATCGGCGAAATACAAAAATGCTCGGGTCGCCCATTGACTTCAATGGGGTTCGTTACTCGAAACGAACCCTCGAGCATTGCGAAAATTTCGTCCCGAGTAACGAGCACCCGAGCATTTTGGTGCTCGCTCATCTCTATTAATAAAGAATCAATTGATTGGTAACCATTGAAAGGCAGAAGTGCCTGACGACCGTCTCAGAGAAGGCAGCCAAGACACAGACCAATGGAGACTTTCAAATTTGTTCAAGTCTTTATTGATGGGGGAAGGGCTGGTGATTTTTTATGTAAAAATGATGGGTAATTTTGGGTGATTGGGCACTGTGCAATGCTTAAAAAGGTATTCCCGTGATTCAAAGTGAAAGTTATATGCTTCATAAGGTGATAACAGAGAATTGTGCAATATAATGTTATACCTTGTTTTACAAAGCTTCAGAGATATTGCTTTACCCGTGCCCCCCCCCCCTCCCCCTCCGCCCGCTTGGTTCTCCATTGGTATCAGGTAGTTACGGCCTGTACGCTCCGCTGTTACCGGTCAGGCTGCTCAGTGCCTTCAGATTCTGTATTGTTGACCCAGTTTGTACAGTTATGAATGCCCACGTCAGTAACTGGTAATGGGGCATTGTGGGGGATGTAGTTTTTGCAGTCCTCCTTCCATTTTAAGTAACAATGTGTTAATCTGAAGCTAGCAGTGGTAGAGCATGGCGTCAAAAAAAGGTACTAAAGTTCAGTTTGACAATTTAGATGGATGTTTGGAATACCGACAATAAGTGGAACCATGAGGACAATTTTGCCCAATCTCTGGATTATCCCTTTAAAGAGACGTTTTCAAAACAATGGGTTGTCTGCTTAAAGCAGGGCAGATCCTCCAAAGCTGGGATGCTCTTTGTAGCTCACCCCTCTGGCTAGGAGATAAGCATTCTGGATGGATTTAACTCTGAATTCACGAATAACATATGTGGAATAGGTTGTCTAAAGTGGATAACTCCTTTAAGTACTGCGCACATTTTCAATAAGCACTACTTAGACTAAATACTTACAACAAGGGAACAGAGCCCAGAAAAACTCATGTTTTCGGGAAATTTTACTGTTCTACCGCGCTAACCTCAAATTCCTATTCCAAGAATTATTAGCGCTTGTTGAAATGCGTGGAGATCCTGTGCATCATGGCTCCCCTCCCCGGCCTATTGACAGACTGAGCTGTAAAATATACCCAAACGATTAGCTTTAGTTGGCATAGGCCTTGGCCCACAGCTTCAGCAATCTTTGGCAGGAAGCGGACTTTCACTGCACCCAGGACATAGGCCTCTGCACAAACCCTCAGCAATCGCGGGCCTACAGCGGACTCCAATGCTAGCGTAGCTGTGCACGTCTCATTAGCGCTGTATTGCTCCTGTAGTTTGTCCCAATGCAGTGCCCCGGATAGTAGAGCTAACGTCAGATTAAATACAGGTGGGCTTCGGCCCACACTGCATGCTCCAGTCTGACCGGGGTTTTTTATAAATAGTCACAGGCAGGTACAATTCCGCAATGGGAATTCCGTGTGCACCCACAGCATGGGTGGCTCCCTGGAACCCACCGGCGGTACATAAATATATCCCATTACAGTGCCCAGCACAGCTGAGGTAGCATCAGATTAAATACAGGTAGGCTTCGGCCCACACTGCATGCCCGAGTCAGACTGGGATTCTTTATAAGTAGACACAGGCAGGTACAACTCCGTGTGGACCGACAGCATGGGTGGGTCCCAGGAAGCCACCGGCGGTACATGAATAAATCCCATTGCATTGCCCAGTACAGCTGAGGTAACGTCAGATTAAATGCAGGTGGGCTTCGGCCCACACTGCATGCCCCAACCTGACCGGGGTTTTTAATACATAGACACAGACAGGTACAAATCCCCTATGTGAAGTCCCTGTGGACCGACAGCATGGGTGGCTCCCTGGAACCCACCGGCGGTACATAAATATATCCCATTGCAGTGCCTTGGACAGCAGAGCTAACATCAGCTTAAAGGCAGGTGGGCTTCGGCCCACACTGCATGCCCCAGTCAGACTGGGGTTCTTTATAAGTAGACACAGGCAGGTAGAACTCCATGTGGACCGACAGCATGCTCCCAGGAAGCCACCGGCGGTACATAAATAAATTCCATTGCATTGCCCAGCACAGCTGAGGTAATGTCAGATTAAATGCAGGTGGGCTTCAGCCCACACTGCCTGCCCCAGTCAGACCGGGGTTTTTATAAGTCAACACAGGCAGGTACAATTGTGCAGTCGGTGTGGACCGACAGCATGGGTGGCTCCCTGGAACCCACCGGCGGTACATAAATAAATCCCATTGCATTGCCCAGCACTGCTGAGGTAACGTCAGATTAAATGCAGGTGGGCTTCGGCCCACACTGCATGCCCCAGTCTGACCGGGGTTTTTAATACATAGACACAGGCAGGTACATCTCCCTAATGTGAACTCCGTGTGGACCCACAGCATGGGTGGCTCCCTGGAACCCACTGGCGGTACATAAATAGATCCCATTGCAGTGCCCTGGACAGCAGAGCTAACGTCTGATTAAATACAGGTGGGCTTCGGCCAAGTATGTTTTCATTGTTGGAGGAGGAGGACGGGGAAGTTTTTGAGGCGGTACGTGTCCTGTCCCCGTAACCGTGGTTATATGCACCTTCCCAGTGACCGCGTCGCTGAAAAGTTGTTGAGCCTGTGGAACCTAGTAGCACGGCCTCGCCACCATCATGTCTTTGGGAAGCCTCCGTTTCCACTACCCTGTAACATTGCAGTAGCAGCAGTATAGGCAGAGCCGAGAATTAGTAACATTTCAGCAGTAAGAGTATGCACAAACCCCTGTAACATTTCATTGGCAGCAGTGACGACAGACCCCACTAACATTTCATTTGCAGCAGTATACACAGACCCCAGTAACATTTCAGTAGTATCAGTATAGACAGACCCCAGTAACAGTTCAGTAGTATGTCTAGACAGACCCCAGTAACATTTCAGTTCCAGCAGTACTGACAGACCCCTGTAACATTTCAGTAGTATCAGTTGCGACATGCCCCAGTCACATTTCAGTTCCAGCAGTGCAGACAGACCCCAGTAACAGTAACGTTGAAGCAGTATGGGCAAAGCAGCAGATTCACATTTCCTTGGCAGCAGTGCAGGGAGAGCACAGCATTTGTAACTTTTCAGTAGTAGCAGTATAGTCAGACACCAGTAACACTTATGTAGAAGCAGTATGGGCAAAGCAGCAGATAAACATTTCCCTGGCAGCACTGTAGGGAGAGCAAAGTATTTGTAACATTTCAGTTGTAGCAGAATAGTCAGACCCCAGTAACAGTTACGTAGAAGCAGTATGGGCAAAGCAGCAGATAAACATTTATCTGACAGCAGTGTAGGGAGAGCATAGTATTGGTAAGATTTCAGTAGTAGCAGTATAGACAGGCCCCAGTAACACTTACGTAGAAGCAGTATGGGCAAAGCAGCAGATTCACATTTCCCTGGCAGCAATGTAGGAAGAGCACAGCATTTGTAACATTTCAGTAGTAGCAGTATAGTCAGACCCCAGTAACAGTAACGTAGAAGCAGTATGGGCAAAGCAGCAGATTCACATTTCCCTGGCAGCAGTGTAGGGAGAGCATAGTATTGATAAGATTTTAGTAGTAGCAGTATAGACAGGCCCCAGTAACATTAACGTAGAAGCAGTATGGGCAGAGCCCACTATTAGTTACATTTCTGTTTTAGCAGTATAGACCTGCCCCAGTAACATTTCCGTTGAAGCATTATGGGCAGAGCCCAGTATTAGTAAAATTACAGTAGTAACAGTATACACCAACCAAGGTAACATTTCAGGAGCAGAAGTATCGGCAGACCGAAGTAACATTTCTGTTGCTGAAGTATAGTCAGACCCCTGTAGCATTACTGTGGCAGAAGTATAGGTAGGCGGAACAGAGTTACATTTCTGTAGCAAAAGTGTAGGCCAACCCCAGACACAGTGGTGTACCATGAGTGCAGGCGAAGCCCATAAAAATTACTTGGATTACATTGTAGGCGAGGGCCCGAAAAATTGTTGTACTGACAGTACAAATGTACCCCAGAAAAATTGCCCATGCCCAACCCAGAGGGCAGGTGAAACCCATTAATCGCTTAACGTACTGTGGCTTACTTTTTAACTAGGCCTAGAGGCAGCCCAGTCTAAAAAACAATTGGTTCAGGTGGAAGTTTCAATGCTTTAATGAGACTTGAAACAGATAAATATTATTTAGAAAAGCCTTTTGGCTCACAGAAAAATTGCCCGTTCGCGGTGATTACGAGAGGTTTCAGGAGGAGGAGGACGAATATCATACACAGATTGACAAAAGTCTTTAGGTAGCGCTGCTGTCCGCTGGTGGAGAAGAGAAGTCTGGGGAAATCCAGGCTTTATTCATCTTTATGAGTGTAAGCCTGTCGGCGCTGTCAGTTGACAGGCGGGTACGCTTGTCCGTGATGATTCCCCCAGCTGCACTAAACACTCTCTCTGACAAGACGCTAGCCGCAGGGCACATCGACACCTCCAGGGCATACAGCGCGAGTTCGGGCCACATGTCCAGCTTTGACACCCAGTAGTTGTAAGGAGCAGAGGCGTCACCATCTTCTTACAGTGCTCCCTCCGACTCAACCTGGACTGGGGAGGTGTGAGACAGTCTTGCTGGGGAGCCAAAAAGCTGGCAAAGGCCTTGGAGAGTGTTCCCCTGCCTGCGCGGAGCATGCTGCCTGATTTCCGCGCCTCCCCTGCTACTTGGCCCTCGGAACTGCGCCTTCTGCCACTAGCACTGTCAGATGGGAAGTTTACCATCAGTTTGTCCACCAGGGCCCTGTGGTATTGCATCACTCTCAAACCCCTTTCCTTTTCGGGAATGAGAGTGGAAAGGTTCTCCTTATACCGTGGGTTAAACAGTGTGTACACCCAGTAATCCGTAGTGGCCAGAATGCGTTTAACACGAGGGTCACGAGAAAGGCATGCTAACATAAAGTCAGCCATGTGTGCCAGGGTACCTGTACGCAACATATGGCTGTCTCACTAAGAAGATCACTTTGAGTATCCTCCTCCTCCTCCTCCTCCTCCTCCTCCTCCTCCTCAGGCCATACACGCTGAATGGATGAGAGGCAAGCAGCATGGGTACCCTCTACAGTGGGCCCAGCTGTCTCTTCCTCCTTAGGCTCCTCCCCCTCCTCCTCCTCCATGCGCTAAGATATAGACATGAGGGTGCTCTGACTATCCAGTGACATACTGTCTTCCCCCACCTCCGTTTCTGCCTGCAAAGCATCAGTCTTTATGCTTTGCAGAGAACTTCTCAACAGGCATTGCATGGGAATGGTGACGCTAATGATTACAGCATCGCCGCTCACCATCAGGGTGGACTCCTCAAAGTTTCCAAGGACCTGGCAGATATCCGCCATTCAGGTCCACTCCTCTGTAAAGAATTGAGGAGGCTGACTCCCATTTCGTCGCCCATGTTGGAGTTGGTATTCCACTATAGCTCTACGCTGCTCATACAGCCGGGAGAACATGTGAAGTGTAGACTTCCACTGTGAGGGCACGTCGCAAAGCAGTCGGTGCACTGGCAGCGTCCGTGTTGGACTTGCGGAAATGTACGCTGACCCGGCGCACCTTGCCGAGGAGGTCTGACAAGTGTGGGTAGCCTTTCAGAAACCGCTGAACCACCAAATTAAAGACGTGGGCCAGGCATGGCCTGTGCGTGAGGCTGCTGAGCTGCAGAGCCGCCACCAGGTTATGGCCGTTGTCACACACGACCATGCCCGTTTGGAGGCTCAGTGGCGAAAGCCAGAGGTCGGTCTGCTCTGTCAGACCGTGCAACAGTTCGTGGGCCGTGTGCCTCTTCTCTCCTAAGCTGAGTAGTTTCAGCACGGCCTGCTAACGCTTGCCCACCGCTGTGCTGCCATGCCGCGTGACACCGACTGCTGGCGACGTGCTGCTGCTGACAAGTCTTGATTGCGAGGTAGAGGTTGCGTTGGAGGAGGAGGAGGAAGGTTTCGTGGAGGTGGCATACACCGCCGCAGATACTAGCACCGATCTGGGGCCCGCAATTCTGGGGGTGGGTAGTACATGAGCGGTCCCAGGCTCTGATTCGGTCCCAGCCTCCACTAAATTCACCCAATGTGCCGTCAGGGAGATATAGTGGCCCTGCCCGCCTGTGCTTGCCCACATGTCCATTGTTAAGTGGACCTTGCCAGTAACTGAGTTGGTGAGGGCGTGTACGATGTTGCGTGAGACGTGGTCGTGCAGGGCTGGGACGGCACACCGTGAAAAATAGTGGAGACTGGGGACAGAGTAGCGCGGGGCTGCCGCCGCCATCATGTTTTTGAACGCCTCAGATTCCACCAGCCTGTAGGGGAGCATCTCCAGGCAGATCAATTTGGCTATGTGGACATTTAAAGCTTGAGTGTGCGGGTGTGTGGCGGCGTATTTGCGCTTTCGCTCCAACGCTCCAGACATTGCTGGATGGGGCCGAGGACAGCGGAGGTGAGGGTGTGGGTCCAGGCCAGGAGACAGTCGTGCCTGTGTCGTGAGAGGTGGGTTGGATCTCAGTGGCAGGTTGGGGCCCAGGGGGAGAGGCAGTGGCGCCAGCTGGAGGCGGTGAACGGCCTTCGTCCCACCTTGTGGGGTGCTTGGCCATCATATGTCTGCGCATACTGGTGGTGGTGGCTCCTCGGCTGATCTTGGCGCGACAAAGGTTGCACACCACTGTTCGTCGGTCGTCCGCCGTCTCAGTGAAAAACTGCCACACCTTAGAGCACCTTGGCCTCTGCACGGTAGCTTGGCGTGAGGGGGTGCTTTGGGAAACAGCTGGTGGATTATTCGCTCTTGCCCTGCCTCTACCCCTGGCCTCCCCACTGCCTCTTCCAACCTGTCTTGCGGCTGCAATTGCCTCCCCCTCTGAAGACCTGTCCTCAGTTGGCTTATCACACCAGGTGGGGTCAGTCACCTCATCGTCCAGCGGCCCTTCCTCCGAATCCTCTGTGCGCTCCTCCCTCGGACTTACTGCCCTCACTACTACCTCACTGATAGACAACTGTTTCTCATCGTCATCGTCCTCCTCACCCACTGAAAGCTCTTGAGACAGTTGCCGGAAGTCCCCAGCCTCATCCCCCGGAACCCGGGAACTTTCCAAAGGTTGGGCATCGGTCACGACAAACTCCTCCGGTGGGAGAGGAACCATTGTTGAGCAATCTGGGCAGGGGCCCGAGAACAGTTCCTGGGAGTCTGCCTGCTCCTCAGAATGTGTAATTTTCATGGAGTGAGGAGGCTGGGAGGAAGGAGGAGCAGCAACCAGAGGATTCAGAGTTGCAGCAGTGGACAGCGTAGAAGACTGGGTGGTCGATACATTGCTGGATGCGCTTTGTGCCATCCACGACAGGACCTGCTTACACTGCTGATTTTTTAATAAAGGTCTACGACGTGGACCCAAAAATTGCGATATGAAGCTGGGGACCCCAGAAACTGTCCTCTCTCCTACTCCTGCAGCAGCCGGCTGCGATTCACCTGGACCAGGAATTCGTCCTATGCCCACACCCTCACTTGGGACTCCGCGTCCTCGATCGCGTCCACGTCCTCTGACCCTACCCCTACCCCTCAGCATGCTGGATTAAAAATCGAGCAGAGACAGAGCGGTGTAAAAATGTTTGTGAATTATTGCCGCGCAGTTGGTAGCTGCCAGCGGTAATATAACGCTAAATGAAGCCAGAGATAAATTATAAGGAAGGCTGCACTTAGGCCTAGCTGTGAACTTTGCAGTTTGGATGGACGTGAAGTCCCACAGGCCACGCAGGCAAATGCACTGGGTCACCGGTAGCCGTAAAAA
Organism: Eleutherodactylus coqui; assembly: GCF_035609145.1. Classification (NCBI taxonomy): domain Eukaryota; kingdom Metazoa; phylum Chordata; class Amphibia; order Anura; family Eleutherodactylidae; genus Eleutherodactylus; species Eleutherodactylus coqui. The sequence goes on along the minus strand of NC_089848.1, from coordinate 28,797,499 downwards.
GGAATTTAAAAAAAAAATCTCCTTATTTTACTATGCAATGCAGGCTGAAGCTATGCAGTGTGTATTGCACTTTCAATCCATGGGCGTCGGGCAGACCGTGAACTTCTGAGACACACATGTATAACACAGAGCGTTGTAGAAAATGTGTGGTTTTTGGCATACACTTAGAGGCAGACTGCAGTGAGGCAACGCAAAGTGCGGACAGAAATATGTTTAAATGAAGGCTGCACGCAGGCTCTGCTGTGCAATACAGAGGTACTACAACTCCCAGCAACCACGGAGTTAAATGTACATGGTCACAGGTTGCCCTAAGAAGAACCATTGGGGTTCTTGTTGACAGGATTCTACACTACCACAGTCCCTGCCTGACCAATACTGCCCCTATACTCAAGTACAGATGCAGCCTGAGAACGCTACAGCCTGTACGCCCGATATACATAAAAAAAAAAAAATTGTGCAAAAGTGCTCACAGCAGCCACCACAGGTACTACAACTCCCAGCAACCACGGAGTTAAATGCACATGGTCACCGGTTGCCCTAAGAAGAACCGTTGGGGTTCTTGTAGACAGAATTCTACACTACCACTGTCCCTGCCTGACCAATACTGCCCCTATACTCAAGTACAGACTGCAGCCTGAGAATGCTATAGCCTGCACGCCCGATATACATAAAAAAAAATTGTGCAAAACTGCTCGCAGCAGCCACAACAGTAATGCACTAGGTGAGCTGTGGCCCTAAGAAGGACCGTTGTGGTTCTTGAAGACGCTAACACTGTCCCTATAGCAGCAGCATCAGCAGCACTGTCCCTGATCTCTCTTAGCGTGTGTCTGTGGCGAGCCGCGGGCGGGGCAGATTTAAATACTCGGGGTGTCACTTGATCTCGCCAGCCATTCACTGCAGGGGGGTGGGATAGGGCTGGAACGTCACAGGAGGAAGTTGTAATGCCTTCCCTGTGTTTCTATTGGCCAGAAAAGGGCGCAAATTACTCAGGGAAGGATATGTAATGGAGTTGAGTGCCGCGTGGTGCTCGTCTCGAGTAACGAGCATCTCGAACACACTAATACTCGAACGAGCATCAAGCTCGGACGAGTACGTTCGCTCATCTCTAATCCCAATGCTTTCGCAAAGGGGCCCTTTGAGAAAGCAGATGCTAAACATGCGTTGGGGCTCAGGATACAGGTCTTGACTAGGATGTGGTAACAGCTTTGCATTTATACTTTGTGTGATCTGAGAGTCTTAATTTATTGCCTTGTTTGTCTGGCTTGTATTATACTGTATATGACTTAGATACGTTATTGTATTTATTGCTATCCTATCTATACCATGAATATATTTTTATTCTATTGTTTAAGTCTAGAGATGAGCGAGCACCAAAATGCTCGGGTGCTCGTTACTCGGGACGAAATTTTCGCAATGCTCGAGGGTTCGTTTCGAATAACGAACCCCATTGAAGTCAATGGGCGACCAGAGCATTTTTGTATTTCGCCGATGCTCGCTAAGGTTTTCATGTGTGAAAATCTGGGCAATTCAAGAAAGTGATGGGAATGACACAGAAACGGATAGGGCAGGCGAGGGGCTACATGTTGGGCTGCATCTCAAGTTCACAGGTCCCACTATTAAGCCACAATACCGGCAAGAGTGGGCCCCCCCCCCCTCCCAACAACTTTTACTTCTGAAAAGCCCTCATTAGCAATGCATACCTTAGCTAAGCACCACACTACCTACAACAAAGCACAATCACTGCCTGCATGACACTCTGCTACCACTTCTCCTGGGTTACATGCTGCCCAACCCCCCTCCCCCCTGCACGACGCAGTGTCCACAGCGCACACCAAACTGTCCCTGCGCAGCCTTCAGCTGCCCTCATGCCACACCACCCTCATGTCTATTTATAAGTGCGTCTGCCATGAGGAGGAACTGCAGGCACACACTGCAGAGGGTTGGCACGGCTAGGCAGCGACCCTCTTTAAAAGGGGCGGGGCGATAGCCCACAATGCTGTACAGAAGCAATGAGAAATATAATCCTGTGCCACCGCCATCAGGAGCTGCACATGTGGGCATAGCAATGGGGAACCTATGTGCCACACACTATTCATTCTGTCAAGGTGTCTGCATGCCCCAGTCAGACTGGTAATATGTACCTTAACAGTAACCGCGTTGGTGGTAATGTGGTGGTGACTGCGGACCTAGTAGCGCGGTTGTATTTTGTTGGTTTTCGGAATGTGGCCAGGATTAAGTGGGCCGTGGCGGGGGGATGGTGGGGGGGCTCTCTTGTTTTGTCGGTAAAGGTGAAATTCTTGGACTGCCACCAGACGAACCAATGCAAAGGCATTTGCCAAGAATGTTTTCATTGTTGGAGGAGGAGGGGGATGTTTTTGAGGCACTACGTGTCCTCTCCACGTGTCCGTGGTTATATGCACCTTAACAGTAACCGCGTTGGTGGTAATGTGGTGGTGACTGCGGACCTAGTAGCGCGGTTTTATTTTGTTGGTTTTCGGAATGTGGCCAGGATTAAGTGGGCCGTGGCGGGGGGATGGTGGGGGGGGCTCTCTTGTTGTGTCGGTAAAGGTGAAATTCTTGGACTGCCACCAGACGAACCAATGCAAAGGCATTTCCCAAGAATGTTTTCATTGTTGGAGGAGGAGGGGGATGTTTTTGAGGCACTACGTGTCCTCTCCACGTGTCCGTGGTTATATGCACCTTAACAGTAACCGCGTTGGTGGGAAATGGCCTCGCTGCCATCATGTCTTTGTGAAGCCTCTGTTTCCACACCCCAGAGACATACCATTAGCAGCGGTATAGGCAGAGCCCATAATTCGTAACATTTCAGCCGTAGCATTAGGACAGGCCCCACTAACATATCACTAGCAGCATTATAGGGGGAGCACAGTATTAGTTCCATTTCAGTAATAGTAGCACTCAAGACAGGCCCCAGTAACAATTCCGAAGCAGCAGTATAGTGGGAGCGCAGTCTTCGTTCCATTTCAGTAATAGTAGCACTCAAGACAGGCCCCAGTAACAATTCCGAAGCAGCAGTATAGTGGGAGCGCAGTCTTCGTTCCATTTCAGTAATAGTAGCACTCAAGACAGGCCCCAGTAACAATTCCGAAGCAGCAGTATAGTGGGAGCGCAGTCTTCGTTCCATTTCAGTAATAGTAGCACTCAAGACAGGCCCCAGTAACAATTCCGAAGCAGCAGTATAGGAGGAGCATAGTCTAAGTTCCATTTAAGTAATAGTAGCAGCCTACACAGGCCCTAGGAACAATTCCGAAGCAGCAGTATAGTGGGAGCGCAGTCTTAGTTCCATTTCAGTAGCTGCAGTATAGCCAAGGCCCAAGTTACATTTATGTAGCTAAAGTGTAGGCCAACCCCACACACCTTTCTGTACCATGAGTGCAGGCGAAGAACATAGAAATTGCTATGATTACACTGTAGGTGAGGGCCCCAAAAAATTGGTGTACCAACAGTACTAATGTACCTCAGTAAAAATTGGCCATGCCCAACCAAGAGGTCAGGTGAAACCCATTAATCAATTTGGTTAATGTGGCTTAAGTGGTAACTAGGCCTGGAGGCAGCCCAGTTTAACGAAAAATTGGTTCAAGTTAAAGTTCCAACACTTTTAAGAGCATTGAAACGTATAAAAATTTTTTAGAAAAATTATATGAGTGAGCCTTGTGGCCCTAAGAAAAATTGCCCGTTCAGCGTGATTACGTGAGGTTTCAGGAGGAGGAGCAGGAGGAGGAGGAGGAATATTATACACAGATTGATGAAGCAGAAATGTCCCCGTTTTGGATGGTAAGAGAGAACGATGCTTCCATCCGCGGGTGCAGCCTACGTATTGCTTAGGTATCGCTGCTGTCCGCTGGTGGAGAAGAGAAGTCTGGGGAAATCCAGGCTTTGTTCATCTTGATGAGTGTTAGCCTATCGGCACTGTTGGTTGACAGGCGGGTACGCTTATCTGTGATGATTCCCCCAGCCACACTAAACACCCTCTCCGACAAGACGCTAGCCGCAGGACAAGCAAGCACCTCCAGGGCATACAGCGCTAGTTCAGGCCACATGTCCAGCTTCGACACCCAGTAGTTGTAGGTGGCAGAGGCGTCACGGAGGACGGTCGTGCGATCGGCTACGTACTCCCTCACCATCCTTTTACAGTGCTCCCGCCGACTCAGCCTTGACTGGGGAGCGGTGACACAGTCTTGCTGGGGAGCCATAAAGCTGTCCAGGCCCTTAAAGACTGTTGCACTGCCTGGGCTGTACATGCTGCTCGATCTCCGCACCTCCCCTGCTACCTGGCCCACGGAACTGCGCCTTCTGCCACTAGCGCTGTCGTATGGGAATTTTACCATCAGCTTGTCCGCCAGGGTCCTGTGGTATAGCAACACTCTCGAACCCCTTTCCTCTTCGGGAATGAGAGTGGGAAGGTTCTCCTTATAGCGTGGGTCGAGCAGTGTGTACACCCAGTAATCCGTAGTGGCCAGAATGCGTGTAACGCGAGGGTCACGAGAAAGGCATCCTAACATGAAGTCAGCCATGTGTGCCAGGGTACCTGTACGCAACACATGGCTGTCCGCACTAGGAAGATCACTTTCAGGATCCTCCTCCTCCTCCCCCTCCTCCTCCTCAGGCCATACACGCTGAAATGATGACAGGCAAGCAGCATGGGTACCGTCAGCAGTGGGCCAAGCTGTCTCTTCCCCCTCCTCCTCATCCTCCTCATGCTCCTCCTCCTCCTCCTGAACGCGCTGAGATATAGACAGGAGGGTGCTCTGACTATCCAGCGACATACTGTCTTCCCCCGGCTCTGTTTCCGAGCGCAAAGCGGCTGCCTTTATGGTTTGCAGGGAACTTCTCAAGATGCATAGCAGAGGAATGGTGACGCTAATGATTGCAGCATCGCCGCTCACCACCTGGGTAGACTGCTCAAAGTTTCGAAGGACCTGGCAGATGTCTGCCAACCAGGCCCACTCTTCTGAAAAGAATTGAGGAGGCTGACTCCCACTGCGCCGCCCATGTTGGAGTTGGTATTCCACTATAGCTCTACGCTACTCATAGAGCCTGGCCAACATGTGGAGCGTAGAGTTCCACCGTGTGGGCACGTCGCACAGCAGTCGGTGCACTGGCAGATTAAACCGATGTTGCAGTGTCCGCAGGGTGGCAGCGTCCGTGTGGGACTTGCGGAAATGTGCGCAGAGCCGGCGCACCTTTACGAGCAGGTCTGACAAGCGTGGGTAGCTTTTCAGAAAGCGCTGAACCACCAAATTAAAGACGTGGGCCAGGCATGGCACGTGCGTGAGGCTGCCGAGCTGCAGAGCCGCCACCAGGTTACGGCCGTTGTCACACACGACCATGCCCGGTTGGAGGCTCAGCGGCGCAAGCCAGCGGTCGGTCTGCTCTGTCAGACCCTGCAGCAGTTCGTGGGCCGTGTGCCTCTTATCTCCTAAGCTGAGTAGTTTCAGCACGGCCTGCTGACGCTTGCCCACCGCTGTGCTGCCACGCCGCGCGACACCGACTGCTGGCGACGTGCTGCTGCTGCTGACACATCTTGATTGCGAGACAGAGGTTACGGAGGAGGAGGAGGGTGCTTTAGTGGAGGAAGCATACACCGCCGCAGATACCAGCACCGAGCTGGGGCCCGCAATTCTGGGGGTGGGTAGGACGTGAGCGGTCCCAGGCTCTGACTCTGTCCCAGCCTCCACTAAATTCACCCAATGTGCCGTCAGGGAGATGTAGTGGCCCTGGCCGCCTGTGCTTGTCCACGTGTCCGTTGTTAAGTGGACCTTGGCAGTAACAGCGTTGGTGAGGGCGCGTACAATGTTGCGGGAGACGTGGTCGTGCAGGGCTGGTACGGCACATCGGGAAAAGTAGTGGCGACTGGGAACTGAGTAGCGCGGGGCCGCCGCCTCCATCATACTTTTGAAGGACTCCGTTTCCACAACCCTATACGGCAGCATCTCAAGGCTGATAAATTTGGCTATGTGGACGGTTAACGCTTGAGCGTGCGGGTGCGTGGCGGCGTACTTGTGCTCAAACACTTGCGCTAGCGACGGCTGGACGGTGCGGTGCGAGACATTGGTGGATGGGGCCGAGGACAGCGGAGGTGAGGGTGTGGGTGCAGGCCAGGAGACGGTAGTGCCTGTGTCCTCAGAGCGGGGTTGGATCTCAGTGGCAGGTTGGGGCACAGGGGGAGAGGCAGCGGTGCAAACCGGAGGCGGTGAATGGCCTTCGTCCCACCTTGTGGGGTGCTTGGCCATCATATGTCTGCGCATGCTGGTGGTGGTGAGGCTGTTGGTGGTGGCTCCCCGGCTGATCTTGGCGCGACAAAGGTTGCACACCACTGTTCGTCGGTCGTCAGGCGTCTCTGTGAAAAACTGCCAGACCTTAGAGCACCTCGGCCTCTGCAGGGTGGCATGGCGCGAGGGGGCGCTTTGGGAAACACTTGGTGGATTATTCGGTCTGGCCCTGCCTCTACCCCTGGCCACCGCACTGCCTCTTGCAACCTGCCCTGCTGCTGCCCGTGCCTCCCCCTCTGAAGACCTGTCCTGTGTAGGCGTTGCACACCAGGTGGGGTCAGTCACCTCATCGTCCTGCTGCTCTTCCTCCGAATCCTCTGTGCGCTCCTCCCTCGGACTTACTGCCCTTACTACTACCTCACTGCAAGACAACTGTGTCTCATCGTCATCGTCCTCCTCACCCACTGAAAGGTCTTGAGACAGTTGCCGGAAGTCCCCAGCCTCATCCCCCGGACCCCGGGAACTTTCGAATGGTTGGGCATCAGTGACGATAAACTCCTCTGCTTGGAGAGGAACCACTGCTGCCCAATCTGAGCAGGGGCCCGAGAATAGTTCCTGGGAGTCTGCCCGCTCCTGAGCATGTGTCATTGTAGTGGAGTGAGGAGGCTGGGAGGAAGGAGGAGTAGCAGCCAGAGGATTTGGATTTGCAGCACTGGACGGCGCAGAACTGTGGGTGGATGATAGCTTGCTCGAAGCACTTTCTGCCATCCACGACAGGACCTGCTCACACTGCTCATTTTCTAATAAAGGTCTCCCGCGTGGACCCATTAATTGGGCGATGAATGTGGGGACGCCAGAAACGTGCCTCTCTCCTAATCGCGCAGCAGTCGGCTGCGATACACCTTTATCAGGAGCTCGCCCTATGCCCACACCCTCACTTGGGCCTACGCGTCCTCGGCCACGTCCACGTCCACGTCCTCTAGGCTTACCCCTACCCCTCAGCATGCTGTATTACCAGCGATTTCCCAGGCAGCAAATAAATTGGCGCAAGCCTGCAGGACAAATACAATTTTTCCCTTTTTGGGAAACGGAGGGCCCACTGACTATATTCAATCAGATAAGATATGTGTTGCACAGAAATGCAGTTATATGAAGTGCAGCAGAGCGGAGACTTTTCACAGGCAGCAAATAAATTGGCGCAAGCCTGCAGGACAAATACAATTTTTCCCTTTTTGGGAAACGGAGGGCCCACTGACTATATTCAATCAGATAAGATATGTGTTGCACAGAAATGCAGTTATATGAAGTGCAGCAGAGCGGAGACTTTTCACAGGCAGCAAATAAATTGGCGCAAGCCTGCAGGACAAATACAATTTTTCCCTTTTTGGGAAACGGAGGGCCCACTGACTATATGCAATCAGATAAGATATGTGTTGCACAGAAATGCAGTTATATGAAGTGCAGCAGAGCGGAGACTTTTCACAGGCAGCAAATAAATTGGCGCAAGCCTGCAGGACAAATACAATTTTTCCCTTTTTGGGAAACGGAGGGCCCACTGACTATATGCAATCAGATAAGATATGTGTTGCACAGAAATGCAGTTATATGAAGTGCAGAAGAGCGGAGACTTTTCACAGGCAGCAAATAAATTGGCGCAAGCCTGCAGGACAAATACAATTTTTCCCTTTTTGGGAAACGGAGGGCCCACTGACTATATTCAATCAGATAAGATATGAGTTGCACAGAAATGCAGTTATATGAAGTGCAGCAGAGCGGAGACTTTTCACAGGCAGCAAATAAATTGGCACAAGCCTGCAGGACAAATACAATTTTTCCCTTTTTGGGAAACGGAGGGCCCACTGACTATATTCAATCAATAATATATGTCTTCTGGCCCTGCCTACACAATTCTCTCCCTGTAGTATTACTGCAAGGCGCAATGCTCTGCAGACAGCCGATTTTGAAAAGAAAAAAATATGCAACACTGCTAACAGCAGCCTGCACAGTACTGCACACGGATAGATGTGGCCCTAAGAAGGACCGTTGGGGTTCTTGAAGCCTACACTCACTCCTAACACTCTCCCTACCTAACCACCACTTCTGTCCCTGGACTATTACTGCAAGGCGCAATGCTCTGCAGACTGCCGATTTTGAAAAAAAAATAAATTGTGCAACACTGCTAACAGCACCCTCCACAGTACTGCACACGGATAGATGTGGCCCTGAGAAGGACCGTTGGGGTTCTTGAAGCCTACACTCACTCCTAACACTCTCCCTACAGCAGCACCAGCAGCAGCACTTTCCCTCAGCTAACTCACAAGACATCTGAGGCGAGCCGCGGGAGGGGCCGACTTTTATACTCGGGTGACATCTGATCTCCCCAGCCACTCACAGCAGGGGGGTGGTATAGGGCTTGAACGTCACAGGTGGAAGTTGTAATGCCTTCCCTGTCTTTCAATTGGCCAGAAAAGCGCGCTAACGTCTCAGAGAGGAAACTGAAAGTAACCCGAACACCGCGTGGTGCTCGTTAAGAGTAACGAGCATCCCGAACACGCTAATATTCGTACGAATATCAAGCTCGGACGAGTACATTCGCTCATCTCTATTTAAATCCTGTTCCTGCAATCCAGATACTCATTGTTTCCCACTATATATATGTTTTTAACTATTATTATGTTTTGTAATAAAGTTTATCTATTTTCATTACTATAAGCTCTATGTGTGGATCCATTTTTGTGTCCTCATAATTAATATACAATGTAATGAACAGCATGTTCTATCTGGGCACATATTACACCTGCATACATGTCACTATAGTACATGGCTATGGTCGGCACGCAGCCTGTACACAATGTCATTGCACCCTGCCAGATATGTTCTTGTGAGCCCGGCCTAAGGGCTTTTTATCACAGGAGTGTATATCGGCCGCCGTTTTCATGGCCGGACGATATATGCTACCATATGAGCTGTCTTCCCCCTTCCCTCCCCCTTGCTGCCTGTCTGCCTCTCTCCTCCCCTCTGGCTGTTTGCAATGGGAGAGGGCTGGATGGGGGTGGAGCTAAGCCCCTCCTGCCCCCTCCCATTGCTGGCTGCGGACAAGGGGAGGGGGCGGGAGCTTAGTTCCACCCCCACCACGCCCTCTTCCATTGCCAACAGCCTGAGGGGAGGAGAGAGGCAGAGATCTGCACCATTTGCTGTGGATTTTGACTAGGACCCGCAGCAGACTACATCCCAGAAACTGAAGGGGGGAAATCTGCTTTGAATCCTCATCAAAATCCACCCATCGTGCCCTTAGTCATGGCATACTAGTGAGTGTGTATGCACGGAATGAACACAAGAGGCCACCAATTAAGTTGCATCCTATAACCCCTTAAGACGAAGCCTGTTTGCGCCTTAGTGATGGAGCCAAATTTTGGAAATCTGTCACTTAACATATCATAACTCCGTAAAGGCTTTGTATATCCAAGTGATTCTGACATTGTTTTTCGCCACATGTTGTACTTCAGTTTGGTTGTAAAAATAGACCCATGGAATTTAAAGTGCCAATGTTGAGAACATTTAAGAAAAAAAAGTCATTTTGTTTACAATTTTAACTGTAATATCTAAAATATGTGCAAACATACCGTACAAATTTTTAAGATTTATATTTCCATCTGTTTACTTTATTCTGGGCGCACATTTGAAAAACTTTCGTGTTTTTTAACCATTTAGGAGACGTACAAATTCAACATTACTTTTCAGCATTTTGAGTAACATTTTGTTTTCCTGCCCCAAGCCAAGATTGTAAAGGCTCACAGGTGTCAGAATGATAGATACCCCAACAAATGACACTATTTTAAGAACTACACACCTTAATGTATTCACTGAGGGGGTCAGAAGTATTTTGACCCCACTGTTTTTTTTCAGGAATTAATTCAATTTAGAGGAGAAAAAAGAAATTCATATTTTGGCAAATATGTCATTTTAAAGACATATTTTTTTCCTATAGCGCACATGAAAATTAGGATTGACACCCCAAAATGGATCCCCCGGTTTGTCCTGTTTTCAGAAACAAACCCATTGTGGCCCTAATATTATGTCTGGATGTACAACGGGGCCCAAAATGAAAGGAGTAGTCAGTGTCTTTTAGAACATAGATTTTGCTTGAAGGCCTTTTATGCCCCATAGCCCTCTTGTAGAGCTCTTGAGCGGCGAAAACCATAGAGAACCCCCACCAGTGACCCCATTTTAAAAACTAGACCCCTTAATGAATTTATCTAGGGGTGTACTGCCCATTTTGACACCACAGTTTTTGAATGAATTTAAGCAAAGCAGAAGGAAACATTTGTGATTTTCATTTTTTGGGCAATTCTGTCATTTTAAAAACAGCTTTTTTTGTACAGCACACATATGAATGAAGACTTGCACCCCAAAATGGATACCCCTGTTCTCTCGTGTTTAGAGACATACTCACTGTGGCCCTAATTTTATGTCTGGATGCACAACGGGGCCCAAAATGAAAGGAGTAGTTGGTGGCTTTCAGAACAGAAATTTTGCATGAAGGTGATTTAGGCCCCATTGACCACTTGTAGAGCCCTTTTTGAATTTCCCGGGGCGCGAGCCCCTTTGTGCATGCACCCAATGAATGACATTGGGCGGGCATGTGCAGAAGGGGACTTCATGTCCCCGAAGACCGGAACATCACGGAGGACCCGGGGTGAGTATTTTTACCTCCCCCATGGATCTGATCCATGAGGGGAGGTGAAACTTGAACTTTTAAAAAACTTTTTACAACTTTTTCGTTTCCATTGGATAGCGGCGATCACAGGTCCAGGGATCGGTGGCATCTCCTGGTTCCTGGCTACCTTCAGGAGCTGGGAGCCAGGAGATTTTAAATTTGCCGAGGCTCCCCGTCTTCTGCACATGCGCGTGATGTCATTCGTCTGTCGCGCATGTGCAAAAGAGCGGTGGCGGGTCCCGGAGGACCAGTTCACAGCAGGACACCATGGACAAGGCAGGGGAGTATGCTCAGCTGCCCTGATGGATCCAATTCATCCGGGCAGCTAAATCTTTTACTTTTTTCTTCACTTTATTTCGATCGGCGCTATCGATTGGCGCAGTTGCATCAACTCTTTCTATGCCCTAAACTTCTAAGTAAAAGAAAGCCCCATTCTGGACCTCAGCAAAGTGGTGAGAAGCTACAATACATGTTTATCACGGATTTTGGGAATGTCAGATAAATGTCCATGGATCCATATTTTCAGGCAGCCAACAGTGCAGCTAACAGGTCACATGTGTTCAGTGTTACAACTGATACATTGTTGCATGCGGATGTGAATTGTTGGGAGACTTGCAGCACCTTGTAGTAGATACATGTGTAACCTTTATAATGTAACCATGTGGCTCCTCGCAGTAAGCACACTGGAGGATAACATTTGACACCGGGGGAGGAAGCTCAGGGCTCACATGTCAATCCTTGATTTAGAGCCTCAAAGAAAGCGGATCCTAATACGCTGCACATAGAAATGCATAGGGCTCATGCTGTGTGGTAGGCCAAGAGAAAGACCATGCTGTGATCTATTTCTCGCAGGTATCTACACGCAGTGTTTACACGCTAATGTGAATGGATCAATGAAAGCCCATTTACGTAAATTGACTTCACCGTGTGTCACTCGGCCGTGCATCGCATGTGTAATACACAATAAAAACGCTCCCATGAGCCCTTAGGCAAACAAGACCACAAGGAGGCGGGGCTTATGCAAATTTATGGAACAGGGCATTTATAGTCAATTTTGAGAACTTTCTCAGGTGGACGGGGACAGAAATATCCAGCAATTTGGCATTCAAGTGTTAGGCCGGTCTCACACTCGATGCTTTTTATTGCGATTAGTGCGGCATTCTGAGCGCAGTGATTAGTGCGCCGTTCTTAGCACCGCGCTAACCACAGTACAACACCGCCATTGATTTCCATTAGGCCTCGCAGACCAGTGCTGTTTGTTCTTTTTATCAGTGTTTTCGTGGTTTTTAACGTAACCCATCACCCATCACAGTGTTGGGGTGTGTTAAAAAGCGCTGTAAAGCTTTGCACTATGCATTCAAAAATGGCGCTCAAAATCTTGGTAAAATGCCGCAGTTTTGAGCGGCGTTTAACTCAACGTAAGTGTGAAAGCGGCCTTAGGAATTTATTGTCCACCGAAATAAAATACAAGCTTCCCCTAAGATTGTCTGCGTGTATCGCGCCTTTAGGGTTATAAAAAAAACACCACGGATTTCCTGGACCTTTTTTTCCAAGTGCCTTTTGGTGGCGCTTTTTTTGAACGCACATCTTTTTATTTCCACTATTTCATTTGTTACAGAGAAGCCTGGAGGAAAACATCAGAAGAAGCATCTCACCTCCAGAATGGGGCGAGTTTGAAAAAAATGCCATGGACTCCAAAAATGTACCAAAAGTTATGAAAAACAACACAAAACATGCCGTGTTTGTAGCGCATTTCGTGTTCCATATTGACCTATAGCTAACAAATGGACATGGCATTTTTTGCTGCAGAAGAACGCCGGTGTCAAAATCACAAAAAACATGATATTTGTGAAGAGACTTCATGTGACACCGGTCTGGGAAAGGATTCCACTTAATGATGATACTGCGCCTTTAAGAAAAGCCCTTCCAGTAACTCTCTGCACTGTGATGTCACAGTAACCATTGTTCTGTAAGCGGTTCTAGAACACTGACCGCTAGAACATAAGTGACCGACACTCAGGTATTCCTTACACTTCATCCTTTACGGGTGAAGAGATATGCACTCCGTGTGTATCTCCCGGCGATTATGTTACGTCAACGTGATTCGCCAATCTGTGAGACAGAAAGGATCTCCTCATCTGATAAGGTACAGTAGGGGTATAATAACTGCATTCCATCACCTGTAGATTGATTTGATTGCAGATTTCCTCATCCCTATTGGTTTTAAAGAGGAAAATCTGCAACAAATCCGCCGTCATCCCCGGAAACGGACATATTGTGCATGTAATAATCCGCACTACGCGCCAATTTCCACAGCCGGTGGATGATATTTGTTGGGATCTCATCTACTTTACTGCTAATGAATTCTGGGGATTTTCTATTCAAAAATTGCGTAACATTTCTTTCCCGTATGGATGTTCTTAGGCGAGCGGGAGCACAAGGAGGCGGGGCTTATGCATTTATAGTGAATAGTCAGGGCTTTCCTGGGTGCATGGGGGGGGGGGGGGGGGGGGCGTGAGGAATGTTCTGTAATTTAATATTCAGGTGTTAGAAGTAAATATTGTGTGAATTAACAATTTATCTACCACAAATAAGGTTTTAAAAGGATTCCACTTAATGATGATTTTTGCGCCATTACACCAGAATTTTACTAACTCTGACAGGTGCTGTTGCCATAGCAACAGTCGTTATAGTCCTGTATTTGAATATTAACCGTTAGGTGACTGACGCACAGCTTATCTTTCCACTTCATTCATTACTGTGAAGTGAGCGTATCCTCCGCGTATCCCCACCGCTCTGACCAGAACTCCAGCATCCGCTAACGATGTCTTTGTATCTAATTCTGCAGATGGGAAATCTATTCCGAAAGGATTTCTCTGGAGAACCAGTTGAAATCGAAGACTCCAAAGTACTGCCCATCAGAGTGGACGTCACCTGTAAGTCACTTTGTTTCTTCTTTCTGCGTCTAGTCAGTATTTTATTAATGTCTGCAGTCTGCAGGGGGTGATACTCTGCAGCCGTCTGGGTGGTCTTGGACCACTATATGATGGCTGCAGTCACCCTCAAGGCCCATTTAGACACAACGAGAATCGCTTAAAAGTCGCTCAAAGGCGTCTTTTGAGTGATTCTCGTTCTGTCTAAATCCACTGACACCGTGCCCCGACGGTGTCCTGCGCCGCCTGCATATTCTATTTAGGCCTTATTTAGTCATATACCTGGTCCCAGTATGGCGGTATTACACAATCATGATAGTGATGTTATCAGGTTACTTTATGGTGGCCGTATTTAGTCACTGCATGGTAGTGATTAACAGTCACGGTATAGTGATGCTGTCCGGTATGGCGATGCTGTCCGTCCCTGTGGGGGATTCGCCCGCTCTTCCATTATTTTCGGAGACTCCTTGACAATCCAGAAGCTCAGACAGTGCAATGTACAGAAGTAGCAAACGTTAACTTGACTATTCCAACCGCTTTAATTGTGTTAAATGTCAGCTTGAATGTTAACTGTGAATGTGAACGTTTTCTACAGTTTGTAAACCAACGCTGCTGACTTGTTGGCCGGTCACTAAGGGTATATCATAGGGACGGGACTGGATTATACCATATACTATATTATTATGGGGCATTAAAATTAAAGTAAAATGTACTTTCTTTAGACTTTTGCTAGTTCAGGGAAGCAACAGCAATTAGTAGTTGTTAAATTCTTAAACTAAAAACCACGGGGTAAAAGTGAGTAGCGGTAATGATGAAGATCGCCTTCCCTGCCGTGTCATTGTATCACATGGATTGGTTTATGAGTGCTCCACTTATAATGTATATATATTTATTTACAGCATCTTCCGCTAAAGAGGTTCCGCATCAGGCTGCGGCTGATAAACATGCAGAGCGCCGCAAGCGTATTAATCATCTTCTGAAATGCTTTGGAGTCTTTATCAAGATGCGATGCCCAAAACTGGATGTCCGTAGTGCCCCAGGACCAGTCATGTGGCTAAAATTCATAGTTCCCACTCTGACTATGGATGGTGAACAAGAGAAGAGCCTGTTCACCCAGGAACCATAGCGTTCCAATACATGCCAATAGAGCATCAGCTACCACCAAAGAAAATGCAATTATTATGATGCTTCTTTAAATATATACTTGTGTATATAATATAAATAAAGAATTATAAAACCTTTTCTGGTATCTGCTGTATTTATCCTCCACAAGAGAGAATACGGAGTTCGGGTGGTTTTACATGGAGCAACTATCAGCCGAAAAATCTCAAATGAATGATTTCCAGCGGTAGTTGTCCCGTGTAAATCCGGGACCTGACGGGGCGCCATGTGAGGAAGCGCTCAGTAGTCGCTAGTCGCTACTCGTCAGCTCACCTAATAGCGTTTTTGCGCGGTGCTTCACGCATCCCCTTGGACATTTGTATTCTATGGGGCTTTTGCTGTGCAAAACGTAGAAAGATCGAGCAGGTCCTATTATTTTCCCCACATGTGAAATGTGCGCACAAAACACATGAGAAGTAACCCGCTGCAATCAGTGGGTCCTATCCGCTGTGTTTTGCGCACAAACACGGTTGGGTGAAGCCGCTCTTGGGCTCTATTCACATCTGCATTAGAGATGACAGCTGTACCGGCGACTATTACTGCTGCACTTTACACAGGAGCGATAGTCGTTCACGTGAATGGAGGCGGCATGCGCCGGGGATCGTTCTGGCCGCCCGCCATCATTCACTGTAAACAGGAGTCGCCCAAAGATTGAGTGACTCTTGTTTCTGCAGCCGACAGTCATTTGGTTTTTGGTCCTGCTGAAAAAACAAGCAACTCCGGTTTGTCCCTCGATGCCTGGCGGCGGCGGCGGCTTGTACACGGGATGACTATTGCCCAAATTCACTGTTTCCAGCAATAATTCAGGTGATAATCGCCCGTGTAAATGTACAGTAAGGCTTCATGTCCACGGCCAAAATGGAATCGCGGAATGCGTGCGGGTCACCTGTAGACGATCCGCAGTTCAATATGGCCATAGACAATCATTGGACATGTGGAGGTTATTAAATACCTGCGCATGTCATTTTATCCCAGCGTGTGGATCACACATGCAGGATACGAAATCGCAGCATGCTCCCTTTTCTACGGATTCCTGGATGGACAGCTTCCTTTGAAGACAATGGAAGCCCTCCGATCTGCAGGACACCCGCAGCTGACACTGCGGACGGGCCCCGGATCTGTGAGAAAGCAGGAGATTTAAAAAAAAAAAAAGAACTGCACATGCGTGCGGCACGCTGGACGGTGTGTCCACATGCTCCGCACTGCAGAAGAAAAGAAGATCCAGCCAGAACGGAGAAGACCCGCACCGAAGCCGGACAGGTGAGAGAATATCCATGGCTGTGGCACAGGTGGAATCCGCTGTGGGATTCTGCACGTGGACCTAAGGCCTTAGTGTCTGAGCGAGCCAGCAGCCGGCCTGGTACATAATAGGCCACCAGGACTAAATGTGGCAAGTCAAGTTTAGCAGCCTTGTTTGCCAACAAAGAAGAAATTTTTACATACGGTTTGAGAAAAATCCCTCTTCTATCTGCCTATACACTGAGAGGAATCTAACTGGCCTGTATGTAATGAAAAAATATCTCCTCTATCTGCCTATCTTTTCTGTCTTACCTCTTTAGTGGTCGCAGTAGTAATAGTGACCCCCATAGTGTCCCCAGTAGTAACAGTTACTCCTGCAGTAGTCCCAGTAGTAATAGTGACCCCCATAGTGATCTCAGTAACAACGCCCGGGGGAAGAGTTCACCAGTCACAGACTAAGTGCGGCCTCCAGATCTGAGCTGCAGGTTGGGTGAGTGGAATACCTGTTAAGTAGCTGCACAGCCGATGGGCCATCTAAAATGAGGTGGCCGGCCGGATCTGTCCCACAAGCCTTGCGTTTCACATGTGTCGGGAAGTGAGCAGGCTCGCACAGGGGCGCGTGCTGGTGCAGTCCAGTGGCAGTGGAGTGAGAGCCTGGAGAAGTGGCTGCCATCTGTCAGCTGGGATAGGGGAGCCAGCCAGAGTAAGCGTTGGATAACATGTGGTATGGCAGCACCACGGCGCTTGGGAGTGCGCACAGGGGACCGGGAACAGCAACCCATATGTTTGAAAGTGAAGCCGGTAGGAAAGGTGCAGCAATAAGCAGGGGATATGGCAGTGGGTAATTGTTGAGCGGGGAAGAGGGAGGAGGGGAAGGAAGGGGAGAGAGTGGGAAGGAGGATTATGGGCTGTTATGCAGAAGCAAGAGGCAGAGTAAATGTCCCTCTGTGTTGGGGGAGGGGCAAGTTAGAGGCCAATTTGCAGCAGAGGCACAAGAGGGGGATCATAGGCATGTGGGGAGGTGTTTTAATGGGTGCATAGCGGGTATTCGAGAAAGGAGGGAGGGCATCAGCCACAAGGAGGGGTAGTATGGATAAGGGTAGGGTGGGAGGGAGTGGTAGCTGGCTGATAGGGAGGGTGAGACAGGGGTGCAAGCTAGGCAGTTCTGAGATCGCAGTTCGCTTTTATGTTTAGCTGCAGCGGAACATCAGCAGCACAGGACGAAAGTCCATCAGCTGGTTATGTATTATCACGAGGCAAGCAATGGTTCTGGGTAGAGCATGCGTCATGGACGGCACCCTCACAAGAGGAGCCACCGCTTGTTATCTGAGTCAACATCAAACTTGATGGGGGATGTTCATAAATGGCAGCATAGGCGCAGGGGAGGATCCAGTCAGTGGGCCCGAGACCTGTGCAGCGGTCGTCGGATCGATGGGGATCATGGTGCTTCTCCCAGGCACAGTAAGGAACAGCATGTAACAAAGTAGAATACAAGACGGCAACGCGGATCGGCGCAGAGTCTACCCTTGGCGGAGCCAGAGAACGGACAAGCCAGTGAGTGGATTTGTCAAATTGCTTGAAATGCTGCTCCTGTGATTGTTTATGGTGACAGTGAATTTGTGATAGCGTTAAATTCACTTTTAAACTCTTTGGACCCGGGGGGCTTGGGTAGCCCACCTGATGTGGAAAATCGCTTTTACTTGTTGATTTAGTCCAGGGGGCTTGGTCAGCCCACCTGTCGTGAAAAAGAAGGTAGTGTTAAAAATCGCTCTTAATTTTTGATAATGAAAAAGGGCTTTTAGTGTCCTGTGGTGGCCCAGGGGGCTTGGTTAGCCCACCTGATGTGGAAATGGAGGTAGCGTTAAAATCGCTTTCAATTTTTGATGAAAACAGGGGGCTTGGTTAGCCTGCCTGATGTAAAAAACAAAGGTAGTGTTGAAGGCGTTTTAATTTTTTTGATAAGAAAGGGGCTTTTAGTGTCCTGTGGGTTAAAGAGGGTATGACGGTCCCATTTTAGGACAATCTTTTACGAGATTGCTCGTGTCCTCATTCGGTTTAGTTCCCTGGAAGGAGACAAGAAAAGTCCAGCTGACGGCGTTTTTCGTACACATCTTTGATCGCGCATTCATCAGTTGCCGTTTCCCTGCTGGAGAGCGGTAAAGGATGGTATTTCAGTAAAGCCCGAGATGGTTTTCATTATTGGGCTGTAGATTATATGTGATTGCCTCATTTCGTGTTATTATTTTTGAGTTCTTTAGTTCCTTTTCAGAGTGGTGGCGGGTATCAGCGGTCATTCACTATATAGATGATTTTTTATCTGTCGCTCGAAGGTTTCACTGTTTTGTGAATTGTTGACTTAGTAACGTCTTTTCACAGGTTGATGTCGCAGTCCGGCGTCCCATTGTCCTAGTTGGGGCCGGGTCACGCGTGATTTTTTTCTTAGGGATCGAACTTAATGAAGTATGGGTTTTTCAGATTGCCAAGCAAAAAAGTAATGTGGTTGCAGCCGGTGGTCAATGCAGTGAGTAGACGCAAAGCTTACTTTTCACCAAATTCAGGTGCCTTAGAGTTGCTGAGATGGGTGTGTTAGATTATCTCTATGGGTCATCCTTTTTGAGGAGATGTTCCTTGGCAATGGTGGGAGTTTCAGAATCGCATTGTTTTGTTTGCATAACAAGGGGATGGAGAGCTATCTCCATGTATCGTGTATTTAGCTAGTAGCAAGATCTTACGGATGCAGTGGGAGTCATCAATTTGGGTATTTTTGGCAACTATGGGTGCAGAACTCCCTGCTCAGGTTGGTGGAAAGAGAGGGAGATCATTAAGATTACAGTACAGTAAAAAACATCCTGTAGTAATGGCTCTGGAAGCATGGGGCGCTCAGCTGGCTGATCGGAGGTTTTTGTTTTGGTCAGATACAATTGCCAATCGTTATTGTCACCGCCGGTGTTGGCTCTGCTGGGACATATGGTTTGTTACATTGTTGATAAATAGCCATTTATATGTGC
Source organism: Eleutherodactylus coqui (assembly GCF_035609145.1). Classification (NCBI taxonomy): domain Eukaryota; kingdom Metazoa; phylum Chordata; class Amphibia; order Anura; family Eleutherodactylidae; genus Eleutherodactylus; species Eleutherodactylus coqui. The sequence continues at coordinate 28,778,208 of NC_089848.1, read as the reverse complement.
ACCACAAGTGTTTACAACGTAATGTAAAATTTTGGGCAAAACATAGTAAGATAGTAGGTTAGGCTGAATGAAGACAATGTCCATTTAGTTCAGCCTGTTGCAACTACCTTGTTGATCCAGGGGAAGGCAAGAAACCCCAAGAGGCAGAAAATCAATTAGCCCATTTGGGGGAAAATTCCTTCCCGACTCCATAATGGCAATTAGAATAATCCCTGGATCAACCTTTGATAGTTCCTACCTGAATATAAGACCCAGAACAATAACCGATTGGTCACCTAATGTTTATATCCTGTAATATCATAGCACTCTAGATAGATGTCTAGTCCGCCTTTTAAACTCCTCTATGGATTTTGCCATCACCACGTCCTCAGGCAGAGAGTTTCACAGTCTCACTGCTCTTACAGTAAAGAACCCCCTTCTATATTGGTGATGAAACCTTCCTCTAAATGTAGTGAATGCCCTCTTGTTACTGACGCAGTCCTGGGTATAAACAGATCATGGAAGAGATCCTTGTATTGTCCCCTAATGTACTTATACATAGTTATTTGATCGTCCCTTAGCTGTCTTTTTTCCAGGTTGAATAATCCTAATTTTGATAATCTCTCCGGGTATTCCATTCCTCTCATTCCATTTATTAATTTAGTTGTCCTTCTTTGAACCCCCTCAAGCACTGCAACATCTTTCCTGAGTACCGGTGACCAGAACTGTACACAGTATTCCATGTGAGGCCTGACAAGTGCCTTATATAGTGGAAGGATAATGTTCTCGTCCTTTGCCCCTATACCTCTTTTAATGCACCCCAAGACCTTATTTGCTTTTGCAGGGGCTGACTGGCATTGGTTGCTCCAGATAATTCTACAATCCACTAGTTCCCCCAGGTCTTTTTCCATATCACTTTTCCCTAGCAGTACCCCAGTTAGTGTATGTTGGTGACATCCGTTTCTCCTGCCCATGTGCATAACCTTACATTTATCAACATTGAACTTCATTTGCCATTTTTCTGCCCAAGCCCCCAGCTTATCTAGGTCCATTTGTAGCTGCACATTGCCCTCCGTTGTATTGTTTTATATAATTTTGTGTTATCTGCAAATATTGATATTTTACTGTGCAGCCCCTCTATCAGGTTGGTGATAAATATATTGAACAGAATGGGGCCTAGTACTGAACCCTTCACAGATATAGATATTTAAAATTTAATGACTTTTATTAATAAATATTTAAAACATGGGCTCACATATAACACTTTCAGACGATACACAGAAGAACAAGTAACACACATACGAAAGGGATCAACCCTGGTTAGGGATCGTGTGGGGTAATGTATCTCCCAGGTATAATAGGGGGAGTAAGTACCGCTCGTAGATATAGAGACCGGGTAAAGGTTCCAATGGTTGAAAAGAAGAAGGAAAGATTCTCTACCCCCTTTCTGTATCCCAAACTGGAGGACAGATGCTTTAAGGGTTAATGCGGTACATGGATTGATACCCACTTAGAACACGATATTGTTTAGCATGTTAATGATGCTTGAAACTATTTTCAATGAGTACTCAGTTCTAGCACACTTGTGTTGGCACATAGGCGTGTGCTAGAAGCCTGGGCTCATTGTACATCAGCAGTGCTGAACAAGAAAAGCTTAAACGGCTCACTTAAAACACAATATTGTTTTGCATATTGATGACGCTTAAAGTAGTTTTCAATGGGTACTCAGTTCCAGCACACTTTTGTTGGCACATCTGAAGGTGCTAGGAACATGGGCTCATTGCACATCAATGATGCTGAACAAAAAAAGGCTCAGAAGGCTCGACGCATTTCCCTGTCCTAGTAAAGGGCAGTTCCTCAGGAGCACGGGTGATTATCACCCATTAATTTGGGTATCTAAGGAGTCATAGAGCAATAGAGCAAGATTTGTTACAAAATCAGGACGTTAGTAACGGTTTGGTCCTGTTTAAATGGTGCCGCTTATTCGATATTTCTGTAAAGTTACGGTCCCCACTTCTTAGAAATTACAGTCCCCACTCCGTGATTGCCATTCCCGACGCAGTATCTTAAGTTTGTACTGATGCCGGATTCATTTTAAATGGTCTTTGGTTAGATCTGGCATATAAAGTAATATATACCAATATCCCTTCAGGTATGTCAAGAAGCACCTCCAGGCAGTGGATGACAGCCTCAGATCAAGCCTAGTCGGCCACTATTAGACTGTTGCCAGGTAATGACTCCCTGAATATTCCCTGCTAGGTCTATCAGTATTAAGACCTTGGTCTTCCAGATTTCTCAGATCGATACAGATTAGTGCCCGTTTGTTCAGCACAATGGGTAATCTGTCAGCATTTGTTACACTGGAACGCTCCCCTATAGTTGCTCTATATCCGCTCTAACACAGTTGGTGTATGTCCAATCTGTGTATGTCAGGGAAAATGCCCTTAGAGACGGATGGCAAAAAAGAACGAAGCAGCATATGTCCCAGAGAAAGGACAGGTTAGCTCAGAAAGGAGAACAGGTTATTCTAGTTACAATCAGGGAAGGATGCCCCGTTTGGGCTTCATTCAGGAAAGCAAGGGAAGACAGAACCCCATAGGTGTCAGTCCAAGCTGGATTAGACCGGGGTATAAAGCAGGGACAGAGTGGAAGAAGTAGCGCCTGCGGCTCTGATGGTGAGCGGCCGGCTATGAAGTGCTGAGGCTTCTGACAGTGCTTAAAAGGAAGTGTAGCTCCTCCTCTAGGGGAGGAGTTTTGTGATCCAACCTATTAGAGCCCCGAGGGGCGGTATCAGCTAGCTTAAGGAACGCCCACCTGGGGATAATGCCCGGTTATTGTATTTATATACCTCGAGATGGTGCAACCGTTGGGCGATCCTGCAGACCCTTCTTTCGTGGTTTATAATCCCCCATCCGATCGTGGTGGAAGTCTGAGCGATCCACTGTTGAGGTGACCGTGTATTAGTTTCCGCGTTCCACGGTGGAACGCATGGCGCGCCGCGTGATGACGTCACCACGCAGCGTGCCTACTCATTGGATAGATGACCAGGAGGGGTCAAGGTTAGTGGAGGCTTCCACGTTCCACAGTAGAACGCATGACGCGCCACGTGATGACGTCATCACGTAGCGAGCCTCCTTATTGGATAATATGCTGGCATAGGTGGAGCTTGGTATCGGAGGTCAGATGTACTATAGTACGGTGGCTTAGCTGCGAAAAGGATCACTCAAGGATGGTAAGAGAGCCACTAAATCTTGTCTTATTATAGCATCTGCCGCATCAAACGATAATCGCGCGGCACATCATATGAAGGGGCTGCATGTCACGTATAGGTGTATCACATATGACAGTCACACGTCATCAAGCGGGGCGTTACCCCAAGACGACAGATGGGCGTGAATGAAGGCGTGATTTGAACGTAGCCCAGCCCTCCCCGAGGGTTCATATGATGAACTGTATATAGACATGCCAGCAATCGACTTGCTATAAGGGATGTAGACAGCGTCAGTTTCTACTTTAATAGAAGTGCAGCTGAAACCCCTCAGGCAGTCTTGTAATACAAGGTTTCATAGTAACCAGATAGAAGGGATTTGTTTATTACCCTGAAGATTACAGGGGGAAGGAAAACTTTAGAGGTTTGGTATCCAGGTCTGCAGCTGGCTGCTCTGTCAGTAGCACTCCATTTAAATCATAGTGTCATGCATAAGTCATGTGATATCCAAGATATTAGATTGACAATATAAAAAATAGGTCAGATGAAGCTTTTGTAGTGCCGGGAAGTTGTATGATGTGTAGATATATATCTATAGGATGATACCTAGAAAAAAAGATTTTTGCATATATATATATATTATTTCATACAAACATCCATGTTAAGAGATATTATCATTGACAAAGGAGAATTATAATGGTTCTTTGGCCGAAGGAGGGAGCCTCTTAGAGGCTATAAGAAGCAGTTGAAACTTAGTGTCGCATTAAGGCCTTCTGGTTTTAGCGTGTTTAGTCTAAATATCCAGTTGGCCTCTTTTTGTAACAATTTTTTATCAATGTCACCTCGTCTTGCATTCGTCCGTAGGATCTCAATTCCCTGGAATTTCAGGTCTTTTAGTTCACCATTATGAACATCCCGAAAGTGGTCCGCTAGTGGGGTAGATTCCCCACGTTGAATACTGCCAACATGCCCCAGGATACGACACCGGAACTCCTGTATGGTCTTTCCGACGTAGTTCCTGGGGCAGGAGGCCATGTACACCACGTTGCGGGTTCTACAATTGATGAACCCGCGGTTAGAATATCTTTGCTTTGTACTCGCACTTGTGAATGTGTTGCTTTTTAAGATGAATTTGCAAGCTGTGCAGTTGTGGCAGGGGAATGTCCCAGACGGTTTGCGACTATTTAACCAATTCTCGTTGGTGTCGGGGTTTAGGTGACTTTTGACAAGGTGGTCCCTTATATTGTGTCCTCTGCGGAAGGTTATCATTGGGGTGGATGGCAGGATCTCTGTGAGGTCTGGATCATTCGCAATGATGCTCCAATAATGTTTCAATATGTTCCTTTTCTAGTACTGAACCCTGTGGCACCCGACTAGTGACGGTGGCCCAATCAGAGTACAAACCATTTATTACCACCTTCTGCTTCCTTTCTCTGAGCCAGTTCTTTACCCAGATACACACATTTTCACCCAGTCTGAAATGTCTCATTTTATATATCAACCTATTATGCCTCTTATGGCACAGTGTCAAATGCTTTAGAGAAATCCAGATATACGAGATCAATAGACTCTCCCAGGTCCAGCCTAGAACTTACTTCATTGTAGAAGCTGATCAGATTGGTCTGACATGATCGACGCCTTATGAACCCATGCTGATGAGGAGTTATACCGTTGTTCTCCCTTGAGGTATTCCAGGATGGCATCTCTCAGAAACTCCTCAAATGTTTTTCCAGTTATTGAAAGGAGACTGTCCAGCTTGTAGTTAACAGGCTCTCTTTTGGACCCCTTTTTGTAAATTGGAACTACATTGGCAATGCGCCAATGCAATGGTACAACCCCGGCTTTGATAGTGTCCATAAATATAAGAAATAGTGGTCTAGCTATCACATCACTTAGTTCCCTTAGAACCCTTGGGTTTATTCCATCTGGGCCCGGTGATTTGTCGATTTTAATCCTCTTTAACCGGTTCTGTACTTCCTCCTGTGTTAGGTATACAATAGTTGGTGGGGGGCTCGTTCTATTCCCCTGCATCTCGTGTGACATTTTCTTTTAGTTCGTCAATACACTTGAAAAGAAACCATTTAATAGATTTGCCTTCCCCACATTGTCTTCTATGATTTCTCCTGCATTATTTATTAAAGGGCCAGTGCTAACAGTACAAATCCTTTTGCTGTTAATATAGTTGAAGAATAGTTTAAGGTTATTTTTGGTCTCTTTGGTGATCAGTCTTTCTGCCTCCTCCTTAGCAATCTTGATCTTTTCTTTACATATTTTGTTTTTTTCCCTGTATGATTTTATAGCTTCTTTGCTGCCTTCTTGTTTTAATAATTTAGGCGCTTCCTTTTTTTTCGTTTATTGCCCCCCTTACAGTCTTGTCGAGCCACATTGGTCTCCTTCTACTTGTGGTTCTTTTTTTTTAAAGGGTATGAACTGCTCACATGACGTAATTAGGATGTTTTAAACGTTTCCCATTTGTTGTCTGTACTGATATTTTTGAGGATGTTGTCTCAATTCATGTTACCGATTAGTAGTTCTAAGCTGATCAAATTTTGCTTTACTAAAGTTTAGTTTTTTTGTCGCTCCCTGGTGATGATGACAGCTGGAAATTAATTATATTGTGGTTACTATTTTCCAAGTGTTTCTCTACCTGCAGCCCCATTATTCGGTCTGGTTTGTTAGTTAGTACTAAGTCCAGAGTGGCCCTCCCTCTAGTTAGCCCCTGTACAAGTTGGGTAAGGTACTTATCTTTAATTGTTCTCAAGAACTTTATACTCTTGTGAGATTTGCAGGTTTTGTTTTCCCATGTTATATCTGGATAATTAAAGTCCCCCATGATAATTACTTCGTTGCGGTTTGACACCTCTTCTATCTGCCTTAGTAGTACGGTTTCAGTTTCTTCTGTTGCTTTTGGTGGCCTATAGAAAACCCCTATCAGGATTTAGTTATTTTTTTTCTCCCTGTATTTCTACCCACAGAGATTCCACATGTTCATCTCCTGCCCCTATATCTTCCCTTAGGCTCGGTATTACGTAGGACATAGAAGACACACACTCTTCATATGAGTGAAACAGAAGGTAAGTAGTATCCAACATATAATTGGCTGAATCACTGTTCTTCCTAGATAAAAGAGCAGACCATAAAGGTACAAGGAAGGATTGTTTAGGGATTGATGAATAGTCCGTATTTCCACCCTTGGCATGCTGTGTGAAATGTTAATACATGTAAAGAAAAAAATGCAATGATTTTGAAATTGCATTGTGTAATACACTATCAGTGCTGAGCTGTATATAGAGGTTGTAGAACAGCATATGCTCCATCCAGACAACGTCTCTTTCAGGGAAGGTCTTGTATAATTCAGGAAGGCACTACTTAACCACATACTACATCCATCACAACAGCATGGCTGCCCAGAAGAAGGATCCAGGGGTGAACCGGCCTCCGGCAGTCCAGACCTTTCACTGATAGATAACAATTGGTGCATTACAACATGAAAAACCTGGCAAAGACGACCCAGGACCGTTGAGCAGCTAAAATCGTATATCAGACAAGAACGGGACAACATTCCTCTCCCAGATCTCCAGCATTTGGTCTCCTCACTTCCCAGAAGAGAGGATGCTACACGATGGTAGTCATGGCCCTGGATAGACTTTTGTGAGATGTGTTGCTGCCATCAATTTCTTAATGAGTTTTATTTATTTTTTTTGCTTTTAATGAAATGGAAAAATGTCTCCCTTCCCCTCTGATATGTTTTCTATGTTCTACTGTGAATAAAGTGTGGTTAGATGAGATTTACAAATCATTGCATTCTTTTTTTCTTCTAATTTATTTATATTTTACACAGCATCCCAACTTCTTTGTAATTGGGGTTGTATATCTCATCACACAAAATGCCTCTGCCTCCATTCACAATATTAGGCACTAGAGATGAGCGAACGTACTCGTCCGAGCTTGATACTCGTTCGAGTATTAGCGTGTTCGAGATGCTCGTTACTCGAGACGAGTACCACGCGATGTTCGAGTTACTTTCACTTTCATCTCTGAGACGTTAGCGTGCTTTTCTGGCCAATAGAAAGACAGGGAAGGCATTACAACTTCCCCCTGCGACATTCAAGCCCTATACCACCCCCTGCAGTGAGTGGCTGGCGAGATCAGGTGTCACCCGAGTATATAAATCGTCCCCTCCCGCGGCTCGCCACAGATGCATTCTGACAGAGATCAGGGACAGTGCTGCTGGTGCCGGAGCTGCTATAGGGAGAGCGTTAGGAGTTATTTTAGGCTTCAGGAACCCCAACGGTCCTTCTTAGGGCCACATCTAACTGTATGCAGTAGTGTGGAGGCTGCTTTTTGCAGTGTTGCACATTTTTTTTTTTGTATATCGGCCGTGCAGAGCATTGCGTCCTGCAGTAATTTTACATTGTCCAGGGCCAGTAGTGGTGAGGCAGGGACAGAAGACATATTTAGTGTATATAGGCAGTGGGCCTTTCCAAAAACATTTGGGAAAAAAAATCTATTTGGGCTGCCTGTGACCGTCCTCAGTGTACTGGGTCTCTGCTGGGGGTAGTTGTCCTAATTCATACGCAGCCAGCTAAGTGTTACAGCAGGCTTGCGCAAAATTCTTTCCTGCCTCTGCTGTGCGTTCCGTAAGCAAAGTTAGCCTCCAACCACAGGCCAATAAGCGGCACATTTAACTACAGCGTTCTGTTTCTGCACTACTGGTAATACAGCATGCTGAGGGGTAGGGGTAGGCCTAGAGGATGTGGACGCGGGCGAGGACGCGGAGGCCCAAGTCAGGGTGTGGGCACAGGCCGAGCCAGTGCGGTGGCCAGGGGTAGAGGCAGGGCCAGACCGAATAATCCACCAACTGTTTCCCAAAGCGCCCCCTCGCGCAATGCCACCCTGCAGAGGCCAAGGTGCTCTAAGGTGTGGCAGTTTTTCACAGAGACGCCTGACGACCGACGAACAGTGGTGTGCAACCTTTGTTGCGCCAAGATCAGCTGGGGAGCCACCACCACCAGCATGCGCAGGCATATGATGGCCAAGCACCCCACAAAGTGGGACGAAGGCCGTTCACCGCCTCCGGTTTGCACCACTGCCTCTCCCCCTGTGCCCCAACCTGCCACTGAGATCCAACCCCCCTCTGAGGACACAGGCACGAGTGCCTACCCGCCTGCACCCAGACCCTCACCTCCGCTGTCCTCGGCCCCATCCAGCAATGTCTCTCAGCGCAGCGTCCAGACGTCGCTAGCGCAACTGTTTAAGCGCAAGCGCAAGTACGCCGCCACGCACCCGCACACTCAAGCGTTAAACGTGCACATAGCCAAATTGATCAGCCTGGAGATGCTGCTGTATAGGCTTGTGGAAACGGAGGCTTTCAAAAGCATGATGGCGGCGGCGGCCCCGCGCTACTCAGTTCCCAGTCGCCACTACTTTTTCCGATGTGCCGTCCCAGCCCTGCACAACCACGTCTCCCGCAACATTGTACGTGCCCTCACCAACGCGGTTACTGCCAAGGTCCAGTTAACAATGGACACGTGGACAAGCACAGGCGGGCAGGACCACTATATCTCCCTGACGGCACATTGGGTGAATTTAGTGGAGGCTGGGATAGAGTCAGAGCCTGGGACCGCTCACGTCCTACCCACCCCCAGAATTGCGGGCCCCAGCTCGGTGCTGGTATCTGCGGCGGTGTATGCTTCCTCCACTAAACCACCCTCCTCCTCCTCCTCCTCCAACGCAACCTCTGTCTCGCAATCAAGATGTGTCAGCAGCAGCAGCACGTCGCCAGCAGTCGGTGTCGCGGGGCGTGGCAGCACAGCGGTGGGCAAGCGTCAGCAGGCCGTGCTGAAACTACTCAGCTTAGGAGAGAAGAGGCACATGGCCCACGAACTGCTGCAGGGTCTGATAGAGCAGACCGACCGCTGGCTTTCGCCGCTGAGCCTCCAAGAGGGCATGGTCGTGTGTGACAACGGCCGTAACCTGGTGGCGGCTCTGCAGCTCAGCAGCCTCACGCACGTGCCATGCCTGGCCCATGTCTTTAATTTGGTGGTTCAACGCTTTCTGAAAAGCTACCCACACTTGTCATACCTGCTCGGAAAGGTGCGCCGGGTCAGCGCACATTTCCGCAAGTCCAAGACGGACGCTGCCACCCTGCGGACCCTGCAACATCGGTTTAATCTGCCAGTGCACCGACTGCTGTGTGACGTGCCCACACGGTGAAACTCTACGCCCAACATGTTGGCCAGACTCTATGAGCAGCGAAGAGCTATAGTGGAATACCAACTCCAACATGGGCGGCGTAGTGGGAGTCAGCCTCCTCAATTCTTTACAGAAGAGTGGGCCTGGTTGGCAGCCATCTGCCAGGTCCTTGGAAACTTTGAGGAGTCTACCCAGATGGTGAGCGGGGATGCTGCAATCATTAGCGTCACCATTCCTCTGCTATGCCTCTTGAGAAGTTCCCTGCAAAGCAAAAAGGCAGATGCTTTGCGCTTGGAAACGGAGGCGGGGGAAGACAGTATGTCGCTGGATAGTCAGAGCACCCTCATGTCTATATCTCAGCGCATTGAGGAGGAGTGGGAGGAGCATGAGGAGGAAGGGAAAGAGACAGCTTGGCCTACTGCTGAGGGTACCCATGCTGCTTGCCTGTCATCCTTTCAGCGTGTATGGCCGAGGAGGAGGAGGAGGAGGATCCTGAAAGTGATCTTCCTAGTGAGGACAGCCATGTGTTGCGTACAGGTACCCTGGCACACATGGCTGACTTCATGTTAGGATGCCTTTCTCGTGACCCTCGCGTTACACGCATTCTGGCCACTACGGATTACTGGGTGTACACACTGCTCGACCCACGGTATAAGGAGAACCTTTCCACTCTCATACCCAAAGAAGAAAGGGGTTCGAGAGTGATGCTATACCACAGGACCCTGGTGGACAAACTGATGGTAACATTCCCATCCGACAGCGCTAGTGGCAGAAGGTACAGTTCCGAGGGCCAGGTAGCAGGGGAGGCGCAGAGATCAGGCAGCATGTACAGCGCAGGCAGGGGAACATTCTCCAAGGCCTTTGCCAGCTTTATGGCTCCCCAGCAAGACTGTGTCACCGCTCCCCAGTCAAGGCTGAGTTGGCGGGAGCACTGTAAAAGGATGGTGAGGGAGTACGTAGCCGATCGCACGACCGTCCTCCGTGACGCCTCTGCCCCCTACAACTACTGGGTGTCGAAGCTGGACACATGGCCTGAACTCGCCCTGTATGCCCTGGAGGTGCTTGCTTGTCCTGTGGCTAGCGTCTTGTCAGAGAGGGTGTTTAGTGCGGCTGGGGGAATCATCACGGATAAGCGTACCCGCCTGTCAACCGACAGTGCCGACAGGCTTACACTCATCAAGATGAACAAAGCCTGGATTTCCCCAGACTTCTCTTCTCCACCAGCGGACAGCAGCGATACCTAAGCAATACGTAGGCTGCACCCGTGGATGGAAGCATCGTTCTCTATCACCATCAAAAACGGGGACCTTTTTACTTCATCAATCTGTGTATTCTATTCATCCTCCTCCTCCTGCTCCTCCTCCTGAAACCTCACGTAATCACGCCGAACGGGCAATTTTTCTTAGGCCCACAAGGCTCAGTTATATAATTTTTGTAAACAATTTTTATATGTTTCAATGCTCATTAAAGCGTTGAAACTTTCACCTGAACCAATTTTTATTTTAACTGGGCTGCCTCCAGGCCTAGTTACCAATTAAGCCACATTAACCAAAGCGATTAATGGGTTTCACCTGCCCTCTTGGTTGGGCATGGGCAATTTTTCTGAGGTACATTAGTACTGCTGCTACACCAATTTTTTGGGGCCCTCGCCTACAGTGTAATCCAATTAATTTTTTGCCCACCTGCATTAAAGCTGACGTTACATCAGCTGTGATGGGCAATGCAATGGGATATATTTATGTACCGCCGATGGCTTCCTGGCACCCACCCATGCTGTGGGTCCACAGAGAGTTGTAACCGCATGTGTCCACTTCTAAAGAACCCCAGTCTGACTGGGGCATGCAGTGTGGGCCGAAGCCCACCTGCATTTAATCTGACGTTACCTCAGCTGTGATGGGCACTGCAATGGGATACATTTATGTACAGTCGGTGGGTTCCAGGGAGCCACCCATGCTGTGGGTGCACACGGAATTCCCATTGCGGAGTTGTACCTGCCTGTGACTATTTATAAAAAACCGCGGTCTGACTAGGGCATGCAGACACCTTGACAGAATGAATAGTGTGTGGCACATAGGTTCCCCATTGCTATGCCCACGTGTGCAGCTCCTGATGGAGGTGGCACAGGATTATATTTCTCATTGCTTCTGTACAACATTGTGGGCTATCGCCCCGCCCCTTTTAAAGAGGGTCGCTGCCTAGCCGTGCCAACCCTCTGCAGTGTGTGCCTGCGGTTCCTCCTCATGGCAGACGCACTTATAAATAGACATGAGGGTGGTGTGGCATGAGTGCAGCTGAAGGCTGCGCAGGGACACTGTGGTGTGCGCTGTGGACACTGGGTCATGCGGGGGGGTTGGGCAGCATGTAACCCAGGAGAAGTGGCAGCGGAGTGTCATGCAGGCAGTGATTGTGCTTTGTTGGAGGTAGTGTGGTGCTTAGCTAAGGTATGCATTTCTAATGAGGGCTTTTCAGAAGTAAAAGTTGTTGGGGGGGGGGCACTCTTGCCGCTATTGTGGCTTAATAGTGGGACCTGGGAACTTGAGATGCAGCCCAACATGTAGCCCCTCGCCTGCCCTATCCGTTGCTGTGCCGTTCCCATCACTTTCTTGAATTGCCCAGCATTTCACAAATGAAAACCTTAGCGAGCATCGGCGATATACAAAAATGCTCGGGTCGCCCATTGACTTCAATGGGGTTCGTTACTCGAAACGAACCCTCGAGGATCGCGATAATTTCGTCCCGAGTAACGAGCACCCGAGCATTTTGGTGCTCGCTCATCTCTATTAGGCACCTTTCCTCCTTTCTCCTCCTAAACTGTTCACTCGGGCCCGACAAAACCCACTGTGAATATGCGTTGTTCTCCCTTGCACCGGAGGAGCAGTTAAAGACCTTTTTTTTTGTAGCAATAATTTTTATTGAATTTTCAATAATACATACAAGGGTGTAGCAGTGTATAAAAAGATTTTTCATCTTAATACAATAATATAGCTACAAGCCTTGTCAGTTAGAGACCTTTTAAGGCCTCACCAGAGCATGGGAGCCGCTGCGGCCCACGAGACCTACTGGGCGCGAGCTTCCCTGGGCTAGAGTGGCGGCTGGAACCTTTCAGTGATCCGGAGGCAGCTGCTGCATGGATAGAGTTGCTGTCCTGACCCAGCACTGCTCTCCTTAGCTCCAGTGGTGCAGCCAGAGCCTTCTCAAGGCCTCACCGGAGTATGAGCCCATCAGGCCTACTTGGCAGAATGATCCCCAGGTTAGCATACTGGCACTTAAAAGGAGTCCGTCCGAAACCCTCCCAGCTAGCGATCCGTCGCAGGAGCAGGACCTGCTGCCCACCTCTGCTTCCACCGCCTTGCAGCTGAGTGAGTTTCACTGCCATCAGTAGCAGTTCCAGATGGTCTCACGGCGAACGGACCCCGGGCCGTTCGCTCCCGCTGCCCCGACACCCCAAATCCCTTGACTTTGAGACACCTCTGGTCTCTGAAATTCTCTGCAGCCCCCACCCCCTGCCGGGCAACCGCCATCCTGCAGCAGGGCAACAGGGAAGAGAGCCAACCCTGCTCTCCCCCCATGGCTGTGGGGGACTGGGGGGAAAAGAGAGAGGGCCCACATGAGAGGGGATTTAGGAGCAGTACAGGATCACCAGCACACCACTACTGAGTGCCCCTGAAAGTCAAAGTCATTGACCGCTCCCCTCCTCTCTTGCCTCATCACCTGCAATAGTCTGCTTCACATACACCCTACCTCACTTGCTTAACTGTTCAATTGGGCGAACCGCGCATCTAGACATGGCTGCTTGACGGGGGGAAGACAGGTATACTCCACCAACACTAACACACTGCACATTCTCTGCTATAGCCTCCATCGCTATCTTCACTGCCAACCTTAATACTTTCTTCCTACGCCTGTCTCTAATGCACTCAATCCACATCAGTCCCTTCCTCTTTTCTTACCCACGCAGAGCTGACACGCACTCCACAATTGCTCACCCTCGCTATCCCCAACTCAAGCCCACCTCATAGTGCTCCCTACCACCACCCCCCCAATAATATCAAAACACCCACCCCCCAAGCCTTACCACACCCCCAGATCGGATGACCGGTGCAGTGGAGGAGTAGGCGTTCTCTCACTGAATTGCACTTTCCAGGTCATTCCGCCGATTCCTTTGCTCACCCTCCTGTTATTCGAAGTCCACGAAATGAGGTGCTTTTAGCCTCAGTGGACATGGTAAACAAAGTAAAAAGATACATGGTCTAAGCACTGTATATTTTGAGACCACAACCAAAGGGGCCTTGTGGAATGGAGCCTACACACGGGCAATATTAATTTGGGACACTTGGTGATCCGTTTGCATAACCACCAAGAGGGGGCCATTGAGACCCTTTTCGCTGCTGCCCTGCAGCCTGAACCTGCCAAGGAGGTCTTTTGGTTTCTGGACCTGTGGTGGCTCAACAGCAGGGAAAGTCACCACCAGAGACAGGCCTATGAGCAGTGGACCAGAAATCAGTCTGGGGCTGGGCCCAACCTAAGCACCAAGCTTTTTTCAGCGCCCTCCCTGCTACAAGATCTCTTCTTACCACCACATTAGTCCAGGGGTTTTCTAATTGGCTAAATGTACATGGGTGCCTTGATTTTTAACCCTATGGCAGTCATGCATTTGCTTGGCTTGCCAGCCTTTATTGGCTTGTTTAAGGATTCGCACAAACATCATCACACCACCGGCTTTGCCCCGCTACTCGTTGTTAGAGAATCAAAATTTCACTGTTGGTTAAAATCTAATTTCACCACCAAAGAACTGTGCTTTGTGACTGTTAATAACAGCATGGTCTATTGGCTGCACTTGTGGCTTTAAATAGTTGCAGGGCTATGACTGCGTTTTTGACCAGCCTTTATGCACTTGTCTCCCCATGAGCTCCAGAGTCAGACTATTTATGGTTTTAAACGCATGGCACTAGTTTCAACTATGAAAGTTTGAGCTCTGTTTAATGTGGCCGCCAAAGTGATTGTGTTAGCGTGCTAAAAAGCGCCACAAAGAGTATTTGGGGTCGGGCGAGAATACACATTGGCATGGGGCCCAACTGCAAGAGGAGGAGGTGGCTGCATGTGCGCCTGGCATAGCTTCTGCTGGCCCAACCCCACGTAATTGCGAGCATTCCCCGATGGCAGCTTACGCTTGAAAGTGAAAATATTCTGTCATTTTGTTTTCATAACCTTAGGGCCACAAAATGAGCAGACGTGCATCTCCTCTGGGACAGCGGGAAACCCAACTGCTGGTCCATCTGATGGACCAGCTCGACTATGACGGAAAGCATGGCCCACATTTACATCCCAACATTCACAAAAAGTAGATTTTGCAGAAGGTCTCAAGGGCGATGGAGAAAACATGGGCAGCTACAAAAAAGGTGGAGGAACCTAAAGTTAAAGAACCCAGCCCAGTTACGGAAGATCTGGCGGGAAACTCTGTGCCAGGGAAGAGGTAGGCTAGCTGTGTGGTTGGTGATGTCACAAGTATTGGCACATGTGGGTGTTGGGTGTGTATTTTTCGGAACATTTTAGGCATCTTATTGCGTCAAACTTGTGAGTTTTTGCCATGCTAGTGAACTTTTTTTTGCCATGAGTGCTCGCTTAGGACATGTCTTATCTTTTGATAAGCAATTTTATTGGGCGTCCAAAAGACGCACATCTGAAAGAACCCATAGGAAACCATGGGCTTTTTTTAAGATGTTTTTTTTTGCCATGCACCTAATCAGCGCTAAAACGGCGCACGTGTGAAAGAGGCCTGAGACATGTATGCAACCATGGGCACTGTACAGATCTCCAGCACTTGCCCTGTAGCTTGCCCTGCAATGGGGATGACCAACACTTTCACTTTTTGGGTTGCCTTCGCTTAGTGACAGCAGGAGCATTAGAATAAGTGTTTTGAAGCTTGCACCATTTTGTTCTTTTTACACTGGTGGCTGTCTGCTATGTGGATCCAAAGATGTGGGCTATCAAACTGCTTGATGCTTACCTTTTAGCATAAGCGTCTATCTCTTTGGGTATTGCTAAAGTTGCCATTCCCTTTTTTTTTTTTAAATGTCCCAACAGAAGCGCAATGCAGCCACAGGATGGGACATGGCCAGCCAGTGCCAGCTGCAGAGATGGAAGTCCAGCTGCCAACCCCTCCACCACAATCCTCTATGGAGGAGCACCCCTGTAGGTATTCAAAAAGCCAAGAAATGTTGCGTGTTATGATAGGCTTGCTTGGGAACACTTTCCTCAATGCTATACTTGTCTCCTTGCAGCAGAAGAGCCGCTGGCACAATTTTCTCTAGAGCCAGAGGGTTTACCTTCATCAGTGGCTCCTCTAGAGCCCATCCTGTGATGGAGGAGGCTACACACCGGATCCTGGAGTCCTGCCCTGTGTTTAGTAAGTGCAAACCACATGTTGGTGACTGTAGTTCTCACAGTGGCCCATGTAGACGGACTAGTAAAAGATTGTGGCACTAGTGTTGTCTAGCCAACTGAGAATGAGCAACTGACCTTTTCACTAGTTTATTTGCAGTCAGTAGGCACCTTAAGATTGGCTGAGTGTCATAGAGAGTAGTTCAAGATTCAGACCCTTTGTTACGGAAGCTTTTTGGACCTTGCAGTGGTTGAGCTATGACCGGGCGCCTTTTTTTTCTAGTCGCCGATAGTTGTCAGAACACAATTTTAGGTCCCAAGCGGCTGCTCAATTACACCAAGCTCTTTTGCTCAGAGACCTTAAAAGGGGGGGACAAAAAAGTGTTTGTTAAGCACCTTTTAAAGGCACCTATTCCTCCATTGAGTCTTCACATACCAGGCAAAATGGTGGCTAATCTTTTCTGCAAGAACACCTGGGGCTGTAACAAATGCAAGCAAACATGTGTCCTTACTGCACCAAGCTGGGGCAGTTTTCAGACAGGGTGTTTGGTGGGCCGTCAAGTGAATCAGCAGGGTTACAAATGGCAGAGCCCGTTGGTTTGTTTTAGTCGACTTGGATTGTGTATTTTGTTTGTGAAAAGCTCAATTGCCCTTAATACAATCTCTCTTTTCCTAACAGCGTGGCGCGATGCTCTCCCTGATGAGAGGCTGGCCTGGTACTTCCAGGAGGTCCGTTTGTGCACTCTGCAGGTGTGTGCCATGCAGAGTGTGTTGGACGGTCTCCGGGAGCGCCTGGCCAACCTCCATCAGTGGGAAGTACATAACTTCCCCACTACAGAAGAGAGGTCGCTCCATGTCGCCCACAGTCTCTCGATCGACTCCATCATTTGTGGATCATTCTCAGGAGCTGTGACTTGTGGGAGTTGGGGTGCAGATGGGCCCCTGCACTCAGCAGCGTTTTCCTGCTGTTCCAGAGGTTCTATTGTACATTTGCCGGGTTGGATTTCTAAAATAAATCTTTTAAAAAGAACAAACTTCCAACACCATTTGAATTCTGTATTTTACTCCATAACTATGTATGTTGGGCAGGTAGACGGTGTCAGCAGCACTCACCAGGAATACACAGCTTATAAAGCAGGATGCACGCCCGAGAGGGAACTGGATCCAAGTTCACCAACAATGCAGATATGGAGAAGTATAGGTATCAGACAGCATCCAAATATGAATGCGTCCAACATGGATATTCTTTAATCTTCAAAAAACAGGACAGTGCAATGCTTCCATCCCTGCTGCAGGAAACTTTCTCAAGCAAACACAGAAACCAAAGTGCTGTCACTATAGACAAGTCTAAAAAAGGACAGCCCCCTGCATCAGCCTATCCTGGAGCAGCCACACAAGTGAGAGATATGAGTGTTAACCCCTTGATGATGCAGCCCTTCTTTTTTCTTTCTTTTTTTCTTTTCATTTTCATCCCCTCTCCCCACACACACTCCCCCTTTAAAAAAATCATATCTCCTTTCTTTATCCATTGATGTAGCTGTATGCGGGCTGATATACGCTGTCCCTTTCTGCAGGGGGAGGAGGTGGACTGGGCCGGGAACAATGCACTGAGCTCCCGCCCCCTCACCACTATTTGCAAAAGGAGGGGATGGAACTTGGCTCCACCACCGCCCCTCCTATTGAAAACAGTGGCAGGGGGCGGGAGCTCAGTGCATTGTTCCTGGCCCAGTCCACCTCCTCCCCCTGCAGAAAGGGACAGCGTATATCGGCGGGGCTGTAAAAACCTGACTGATATACGCACTTCTGAATAAGCCCTGAGTTGTATTTTTTAATTGTACTATTTAATGTACCATATAATGCAATGAAAATTTTTTTAAAAATTCTATGTGGAGTAAAAGGGAAAAAATGACATTCCGCCATCTTTCTGCGCGACTTTTTGATCGCTTTTTATTGCATTTTTCTCTGGGAGGCAGGGTGACTCAAGGTGCATTTCTGGCCTTCCTTTTTTTTCAGACGACGTTCACCGTACGGGGTAAATAATACTCTACTTTGATAGATCGGACTTTTACGGACTTGGCGATATTAAATATGTATTTTTGTTTTATGATTTAGTTTTTTTTTTACTATAGATATGGCAAAAGGGGGGTGAATTAAACTTTAATGCTTTAAAACAGCCCCCGTCTGCCATGACACCTGCACGTCTCCCTGTGATCTCATCTTGGGAGGGTGGCGTCTGGGACCCCTGAACATCATTCGGGGGATTTAAATGCCGCTGTCAGAACTTTTAAAGGGTTACTAGCCGCGATCGGCCGTGCCTATTGCAGCTATTGCCCGTGGGTGTCAGCTGTATTAAACAGCTGCCGCCCACGCTAAATGAAGAGGTCGCCCCATGATCTCGCTTCATAAATAGTCCGACGCTGCAGAATGTAACTGTGCGCCCTGGAGCGAGCAGGGGTTAAAGAGAAACCTTTATGTCTCACCTCGCAGCCTCCACACACTGTGTTTGCCATAATATCTATAGCTTTCAATGTACGCATGTCTTCTAATCAAACCGCCACATTATGCATTTCTCGGGCCTATCAGTCAACTGCGCATATGCGACATTCCCACGTACTCATGAGAATACTGGCGTTATAACTCCGTAGCGTCAGGCGTCCATCTTAACAGGCACCAACCATATGTGTAAGTATTGAGTATCAACCACATGCGCATCTGCTCATTTTAGTTCCGTGCAAGTTGCTCCTCACAGCAGCCACCAGCAAGACAGCCCACTGCCCTGACGGAAAGCAACCGCCAAACGTGTGAGGGCTTAGTCGTATGGGCGCATCGGCGCCCGTGTTACTGCGGGAAAGAGACGGCTACATTTCAGGATGGACGTCTCTCTGCAGCGCCGGAGGAAAGAACATGTGAGCGGCTTCATTGCCGGTCATGTGTTCTTTCTTCTGCACTGCGGGGAGTCGTCCATCCTGAAGTACGGCCGTCTTCTTTCTGCAGTAAGGGCACAGTCACATGGGCGCATCGGCCGATGCGCCCGTGTGACTAAGCCCTTATAATGCAAAGCGGTGTCATGTCCATTCACTAATAGTACAATGTGGTTCAGCCTGTTAAACCAACGGAACATAACCACTGTCTATGGCAATACCCATTCTATCCACATCACATCGTGTTATCACTTGTGTATCGTTTGCCTATTAATTTACCCATAATGCATAAAGATGTTGTACGTGTATAGAGGTCTCTCTTTATACAAAGAATCACAGCATATATGCTTCAAAGTATATTTTATTTATTCATCCAAGACAAGTAACACAATGTCAATCTTTCTGGAAATTACATTTTTTTAAGGGTGACTGCCCACTACAGTTATTTTTCACTGCGAAGTTCGCAGCATTTTTTTTCTGCAGGGGTCTATGGGACTTGTAATGTTAAAATCGCGATTTCGCAGTAAATTGCGATTTTGCGTGATCGTGATTTTAACATTACAAGTCCCATAGATCCCTGCAGAAAAAAAAAACGCTGCGAATTTCGCAGTGAAAGAAAACTCTAGTGGGTAGTCCCCCTAAAGTAAAATAATTTTGCCTGAAAAAATCCGTTATGCAGAAAAAAATATAATAAATCATATCCGGAATAACACAACAGGGAAACGCAGGAAGAGGATGCCAGGGATTTTACCCACTACTACACATGCCTGAAAAAGAAGAGACAAATAATGAGAAACTCAGGTAAGACTGATACATGGGACAGCGATCTAAAATACAATACACAAAAGGAAATGACAAGAGCAACGAGAATATTCAGATACATTTAAATATAAGGGGTAAAATTGTCATCTAAAGATAACCTGTTAGGAGTCACCGTCTCAAGATTAAAAATTAGAGATGAGCGAGTATATCGCTAAGGACAATTACTCAATCGAGCATTGTCCTTAGCGAGTATCTCCCCGCTCGGGAGAAAAGGTTCATCTGCTGGCGCAGGTGACAGGTGAGTTGTGGCCATGAGCAGGGGGGAGATAGACCTCCCCTCCGTTCCTCCCCGCTCTCCCCCACTGCTCCCCGCCCGCCGCCGGCAGCTGAATCTTTGCTCCCGAGCGGGCAGGTACTTGCTAAGGGCAATGCTCGGTCGAGCAATTGCCCTTAGAGCGTATGCTCGCTCATCTCTATTAAAAATCCACTGAAGCCCCTTTTTCCTTAATAGTTTCTCCCGGTCACCACCCCTGATGGATTTAGGGACTTGGTCAATGACCCGAAATTTAAATTGGCTTACAGTATGCCCAATTAGTGCGCAATGTTGAGGTACGGTCAAATCCTGTTTGCGCGTCCGAATCATGCTGTTATGCGCCGTAATGCGTACTCTAACCCCATTCGTGGTTTCACCTATGTATATAAGTCCACATGGACATGTGATTGCATATATTACAAATGCAGATTCGCATGAGTACCAATCTCTGAATTTATATTTTCTTTCCGTCCGTGGATGAAAAAAGGTGTCCCCACAAATGAGGTTATTGCAGTATGAACAGTTCACACAAGGGAAATTTCCAGATTTTAATGGGGCCAAGAGTGTTTGTTCGGATGTACCAGGTGTATTCTCATGTGCATGTACAAGCTTATCCCTCAGGTTAGAGGCTCTTCTATAAGACATGAGTGGAGGCTATTTCCATTCCCCAATCTGAGGGCAGTTTTTTGTAAGTATATGCCAATACTTTTAACAATTTTAGAAATGGACTTACTCTCTAGACCATAGGTTGAAACAAATGGAATTCTCAACATTTTTTCTGGTTGTGCCTTCGGGGTCATCAAATCGTCACGTGAGATGCCCTTCACTTTTATGGTGGATGTTCAAACCAGATCTTGTGGATAACCCCTCATTAGAAACCGTCTGCTCATTTCCTCTAGCCTCATGTCTAGTGTCTCATCATGAGTGATGCGACGAACACGTAATAGTTGGCTCGATGGCAGTGACTCAATCATCCTCCGTGGATGGCAACTATCAAACATGAGGAGGTTGTTTTGACGTGTCGGTTTACAGAGTATATCGGTACACAAATTCTGTCGGTTAAGAGGTTTCTCTTTAAACACACATACTCTCACTTGTGTGACTTCTCCAGGATAGGCTTATGTAGGGGGCTGACCTTTTTAGACTTGTATATAGTGACAGCACTTTGGTTTCTGTGTTTGCTTGAGAAAGATTCCTACAACAGGGATCAATACGTGGACGTGGCCGAGGACGCGTAGGCCCAAGTGAGGGTGTGGGCACAGGGCGAGCTCCTGATCAAGGTGTATCGCAGCCGACTGCTGCGCGATTAGGAGAGAGGCACGTTTCTGGCGTCCCCACATTCATCGCCCAATTAATGGGTCCACGTGGGAGACCTTTATTAGAAAATGAGCAGTGTGAGCAGGTCCTGTCGTGGATGGCAGAAAGTGCTTCGAGCAAGCTATCATCCACCCACAGTTCTGCGCCGTCCAGTGCTGCAAATCCAAATCCTCTGGCTGCTACTCCTCCTTCCTCCCAGCCTCCTCACTCCACTACAATGACACATGCTCAGGAGCGGGCGGACTCCCAGGAACTGTTCTCGGGCCCCTGCTCAGATTGGGCAGCAGTGGTTCCTCTCCCACCAGCGGAGTTTATCGTCACTGATGCCCAACCATTGGAAAGTTCCCGGGGTCCGGGGGATGAGGCTGGGGACTTCCGGCAACTGTCTCAAGACCTTTCAGTGGGTGAGGAGGACGATGACGATGAGACACAGTTGTCTTGCAGTGAGGTAGTAGTAAGGGCAGTAAGTCCGAGGGAGGAGCGCACAGAGGATTCGGAGGAAGAGCAGCAGGACGATGAGGTGACTGACCCCACCTGGTGTGCAACGCCTACACAGGACAGGTCTTCAGAGGGCGAGGCACGGGCAGCAGCAGGGCAGGTTGCAAGAGGCAGTGCGGTGTCCAGGGGTAGAGGCAGGTGTATGCTTCCTCCACTAAAGCACCCTCCTCCTCCTCCGCAACCTCTGTCTCGCAATCAAGATGTGTCAGCAGCAGCACGTCGCCAGCAGTCGGTGTCGCGCGGCTTGGCAGCACAGCGGTGGGCAAGCGTCAGCAGGCCGTGCTGAAACTACTCAGCTTAGGAGATAAGAGGCACACGGCCAACAAACTGCTGCAGGGTCTGACAGAGCAGATCGACCGCTGGCTTGTGACGCTGAGCCTCCAACCGGGCATGGTCGTGTGTGACAACGGCCGTAACCTGGTGGCGGCTCTGCAGCTCGGCAGCCTCACGCACGTGCCATGCCTGGCCCACGTCTTTAATTTGGTGGTTCAGCGCTTTCTGAAAAGCTACCCACGCTTGTCAGACCTGCTCGTAAAGGTGCGCCGGCTCTGCGCACATTTCCGCAAGTCCCACACGGACGCTGCCACCCTGCAGACACTGCAACATCGGTTTAATCTGCCAGTGCACCGACTGCTGTGCGATGTGCCCACACGGTGGAACTCTATGCTCCACATGTTGGCCAGGCTCTATGAGCAGCGTAGAGCTATAGTGGAATACCAACTCCAACATGGGCGGCGCGTGGGAGTCAGCCTCCTCAATTCTTTTCAGAAGAGTGGGCCTGGTTGGCAGACATCTGCCAGGTCCTTCGAAACTTTGAGCAGTCTACCCAGGTGGTGAGCGGCGATGCTGCAATCATTAGCGTCACCATTCCTCTGCTATGCATCTTGAGAAGTTCCCTGCAAACCATAAAGGCAGCCGCTTTGCGCTCGGAAACAGAGCCGGGGGAAGACAGTATGTCGCTGGATAGTCAGAGCACCCTCCTGTCTATATCTCAGCGCGTTCAGGAGGAGGAGGAGGAGCATGAGGAGGATGAGGAGGAGGGGGAAGAGACAGCTTGGCCCACTGCTGACGGTACCCATGCTGCTTGCCTGTCATCATTTCAGCATGTATGGCCTGAGGAGGAGGAGGAGGAGGAGGAGGATCCTGAAAGTGATCTTCCTAGTGCGGACAGCCATGTGTTGCGTACAGGTACCCTGGCACACATGGCTGACGTCATGTTAGGATGCCTTTCTCGTGACCCTCGCGTTACACGCATTCTGGCCACTACGGATTACTGGGTGTACACACTGCTCGACCCACGCTATAAGGAGAACCTTCCCACTCTCATTCCCGAAGAGGAAAGGGGTTCGAGAGTGTTGCTATACCACAGGACCCTGGCCGACAAGCTGATGGTAAAATTCCCATCCGACAGCGCTAGTGGCAGAAGGCGCAGTTCCGAGGGCCAGGTAGCAGGGGAGGTGCGGAGATCGAGCAGCATGTACAGCCCAGGCAGTGCAACAGTCTTTAAGGGCCTGGACAGCTTTATGGCTCCCCAGCAAGACTGTGTCACCGCTCCCCAGTCAAGGCTGAGTCGGCGGGAGCACTGTAAAAGGATGGTGAGGGAGTACGTAGCCGATCGCACGACCGTCCTCCGTGACGCCTCTGCCACCTACAACTACTGGGTGTCGAAGCTGGACACGTGGCCTGAACTAGCGCTGTATGCCCTGGAGGTGCTTGCTTGTCCTGCGGCTAGCGTCTTGTCGGAGAGGGTGTTTAGTGCGGCTGGGGGAATCATCACAGATAAGCGTACCCGTCTGTCAACCGACAGGCTAACACTCATCAAGATGAACAAAGCCTGGATTTCCCCAGACTTCTCTTCTCCACCAGCGGACAGCAGCGATACCTAAGCAATATGTAGGCTGCACCCGCGGATGGAAGCATCGTTCTCTCTTACCATCCAAAACGGGGACATTTCTGCTTCATCAATCTGTGTATAATATTCCTCCTCCTCCTCCTGAAACCTCACGTAATCACGCTGAACGGGCAATTTTTCTTAGGGCCACAAGGCTCAGTTATATAATTTTTCTAAAAAATTTTTAGACGTTTCAATGCTCTTAAAAGCGTTGGAACTTTAACTTGAAACAATTTTTCGTTAAACTGGGCTGCCTCCAGGCCTAGTTACCACTTAAAGGGGTGGTCTCGCGAAACCAAGTGGGGTTATACACTTCCGTATGGCCATATTAATGCACTTTGTAATGTACATTGTGCATTAAATATGAGCCATACAGAAGTTATTCCACTTACCTGCTCCGTTGCTAGCGTCCTCGTCTCCATGGTTCCGTCTAAATTCGCTGGCAGCTTGCTTTTTTAGACGCGCTTGCGCAGTCCGGTCTTCTCCATTCAGCACGAGCCGCTTCAGTGTGCTCCCCGCTACAGCTCTTCTGCGCATGCGCAGACGAGCTGTCACTGCTCGGGAGCGCGCTGCAGCGGCCATTCTGTACCTTCCTCTGTTAGAGGAAGGTGCAGAAACTGGAGCTGCCCAGCGGAGAAGCCCAGCCCAGCCCAGCAGCCCCGAGACGCCTCCCAGGTAAGTGATTTGTCGGGGGGGGGGCTGCCGCTGCGCCGGGCTGCGCCGGGGGGGGGGGGCTGTCGCTGCGCCGGGGGGGGCTGCCGCTGCGATGGGGGGGCTGTCGCTAGGCCGGGGGGGGCTGTCGCTGCGATGGGGGGGCTGTCGCTGCGATGGGGGGGCTGTCGCTAGGCCGGGGGGGGGCTGTCGCTGCGATGGGGGGGCTGTCGCTAGGCCGGGGGGGGCTGCCGCCAGGCCGGGGGGGGGGGCTGCCGCTAGGCCGGGGGAACTAGCGCTGGGCTCCGGAACCTAGCGCTGGGCTCCGGGGCCTTCACCTGGGCTGAGGGTCTAGCGCTGGGGAGCCGGGGGCTAGCGCCGGTTACCTGCTGCCTGGCGGTGGGCGTCTGGTCGGCGGCTGCGGGGCGTCTGGTCGGCGGCTGCGATGCGTCCGGTTGCCATGGAGACACAGCTGGCGGCGTCTCGGGAGCGCGCACGTCGGGCTGCAGCGAGCGACGGGGAAAGAGCCGGCGGCCATCTTGAGGAAACTTTTATAAGTTGCTGAAACGCTGGAATGGTAAGTACGAACCAGCTAGAAATGTCATTTACAGGGGGGCTTAGTAATGTGTACTTAATGGGGGGGACTGGGCAAAAAAAAAATTTAACTGCTTCCTCGAGACATCTCCTTTAAGCCACATTAACCAAAGCGATTAATGGGTTTCAGCTGACCTCTTGGTTGGGCATGGCCAATTTTTACTGCGGTACATTAGTACTGTTGGTACACCAATTTTTTTGGGCCCTCACCTACAGTGTAATCATAGCAATTTCTATGTTCTTCGCCTGCACTTATGGTACAGAAAGGTGTGTGGGGTTGGCCTACACTTTAGCTACATAAATGTAACTTGGGCCTTGGCTATACTGCAGCTACTGAAATGGAACTAAGACTGCGCTCCCACTATACTGCTGCTTCGGAATTGTTCCTGGGGCCTGTGTAGGCTGCTACTATTACTTAAATGGAACTTAGACTATGCTCCTCCTATACTGCTGCTTCGGAATTGTTACTGGGGCCTGTCTTGAGTGCTACTATTACTGAAATGGAACGAAGACTGCGCTCCCACTATACTGCTGCTTCGGAATTGTTACTGGGGCCTGTCTTGAGTGCTACTATTACTGAAATGGAACGAAAACTGCGCTCCCACTATACTGCTGCTTCGGAATTGTTACTGGGGCCTGTCTTGAGTGCTACTATTACTGAAATGGAACGAAGACTGCGCTCCCACTATACTGCTGCTTCGGAATTGTTACTGGGGCCTGTCTTGAGTGCTACTATTACTGAAATGGAACTAATACTGTGCTCCCCCTATAATGCTGCTAGTGATATGTTAGTGGGGCCTGTCCTAATGCTACGGCTGAAATGTTACGAATTATGGGCTCTGCCTATACCGCTGCTAATGGTATGTCTCTGGGGTGTGGAAACAGAGGCTTCACAAAGACATGATGGCAGCGAGGCCATTTCCCACCAACGCGGTTGCATATAACCACGGACACGTGGAGAGGACACGTAGTGCCTCAAAAACATCCCCCTCCTCCTCCAACAATGAAAACATTCTTGGCAAATGCCTTTGCATTGGTTCGTCTGGTGGCAGTCCAAGAATTTCACCTTTACCGACACAACAAGAGAGCCCCCCCACCATCCCCCCGCCACGGCCCACTTAATCCTGGCCACATTCCGAAAACCAACAAAATAAAACCGCGCTACTAGGTCCGCAGTCACCACCACATTACCACCAACGCGGTTACTGTTAAGGTGCATATAACCACGGACACGTGGAGAGGACACGTAGTGCCTCAAAAACATCCCCCGCCACGGCCAACTTAATCCTGGCCACATTCCGAAAACCAACAAAATACAACCGCGCTACTAGGTCCGCAGTCACCACCACATTACCACCAACGCGGTTACTCTTAAGGTACATATTACCAGTCTGACTGGGGCATGCAGACACCTTGACAGAATGAATAGTGTGTGGCACATAGGTTCCCCATTGCTATGCCCACGTGTGCAGCTCCTGATGGCGGTGGCACAGGATTATATTTCTCATTGCTTCTGTACAGCATTGTGGGCTATCGCCCCACCACTTTTAAAGACGGTCGCTGCCTAGCCGTGCCAACCCTCTGCAGTGTGTGCCTGCAGTTCCTCGTCATGGCAGACGCACTTATAAATAGACATGAGGGTGGTGTGGCATGAGGGCAGCTGAAGGCTGCGCAGGGACAGTTTGGTGTGCGCTGTGGACACTGGGTCGTGGGGGGGGGGGTTGGGCAGCATGTAACCCAGGAGAAGTGGCAGCAGAGTGTCATGCAGGCAGTGATTGTGCTTTGTTGTAGGTAGTGTGGTGCTTAGCTAAGGTATGCCATGCTAATGAGGGCTTTTCAGAAGTAAAAGTTGTTGGGAGGGGGGGGCCCCACTCTTGCCGGTATTGTGGCTTAATAGTGGGACCTGTGAACTTGAGATGCAGCCCAACATGTAGCCCCTCGCCTGCCCTATCCGTTGCTGTGTCGTTCCCATCACTTTCTTGAATTGCCCAGATTTTCACACATGGAAACCTTAGCGAGCATCGGCGAAGTACAAAAATGCTCGGGTTGCCCATTGACTTCAATGGGGTTCGTTACTCGAAACGAACCCTCGAGCATTGCGAAAATTTCGTCCCGAGTAACGAGCACCCGAGCATTTTGGTGCTCGCTCATCTCTATTAATAAAGAATCAATTGATTGGTAACCATTGAAAGGCAGAAGTGCCTGACGACCGTCTCCGAGAAGGCAGCAAAGACACAGACCAATGGAGACTTTCAAATTTGTTCAAGTCTTTATTGATGGGGGAAGGGCTGGTGATTTTTTATGTAAAAATGATGGGTAATTTTGGGTGATTGGGCACTGTGCAATGCTTAAAAAGGTATTCCCGTGATTCAAAGTGAAAGTTATATGCTTCATAAGGTGATAACAGAGAATTGTGCAATATAATGTTATACCTTGTTTTACAAAGCTTCAGAGATATTGCTTCCCCCCCCCCCCCACCTCCCCCCTTGGTTCTCCATTGGTATCCAGTAGTTACGGCCTGTACGCTCCGCTGTTACCGGTCAGGCATGCTCAGTGCCTTCAGAGTCTGTATTGTTGACCCAGTCTGTACAGTTATGAATGCCCACGTCAGTAACTGGTAATGGGGCATTGTGGGGGATGTAGTTTTTGCAGTCCTTTTTCCATTTTAAGTAACAATGTGTTAATCTGAAGCTAGCAGTGGTAGAGCATGGCGTCAAAAAAAGGTACTAAAGTTCAGTTTGACAATTTAGATGGATGTTTGGAATAACGACAATAAGTGGAACCATGAGGACAATTTTGCCCAATCTCTGGATTATCCCTTTAACCCCTTGAGTGGCGGGTTTCCTACCACCCTGTCGTGCCCACCAGGGCAGGTTTTTTAAAATGGTCTAATCATTGCATTTCAACTAGTTTTGCAGTTGCGTCTCAAGAGCCATAACTTTTTCATTTTTCCATTGACATGGCCATATAAGGGTTTGCTTTTTGCGGGACAAGTTGTGATTTTTTAAACAGGGGGGAGGAAAAAAAGAAATGGGGAAAAAAGAAAAAAAGGGGCCATGTCATTAAAGGGGTTAAATAATGTATTAACTTCCTTCTCTGGGTCATTACGATGCATGGATACCACATGTGTGATTATATTTTTGATTTTTTTACAAAGTAAAGGGAGACAAGTGTTTTTATTATTTTTTGAATAATTTTTTTACTTTTTTTTTTTAAAATTTTTTTTTATTCTTTTATTTTTTATTCTTGTCCCTTTAGGGGACTTCCACAGGGACCCATCAGGACCCCTGATCACATTCCGGGGGTCTGATGGTGACAGCCCTTTACATGCTGCAGTGACAGCCCTTTACATGCTGCAGTCACATAGACTGCAGCATGTAAAGGGTTACCACACAGCAGAGATCGGAGGTTTTCTCTGATCTCTGCTGTAAGAGCTGGTACCTAGCTGTCCTCTGACAACCAAGCACCAAGCTCTCCCTGCCACAGAGACCATCGGCTTGCTTCTGACAAGCCGATGGTCTCTATGGCAACCTGTAAACAAACCAGTGCAGGAGGTTGCCGGCATATCGGCAATATCTTCTGCTGGTTTTTCAAAGCCCTTGCACTGCTCTCTGTGGGACTGTGCAGGCAGAGTACACTGTCACAGCTTGTGGCATTGTGCTCTGCAGCTCCCATAGTGATACATAGCCCGGAAATCTTCCGGGCTATATCACTATGGGCAGAGGAGCTCGTCCCGGAAAATTTCCGGGCGTGCCACTCAAGGGGTTAAAGAGACGTTTTCAAAACAATGGGTTGTCTGCTTAAAGCAGGGCAGATCCTCCAAAGCTGGGATGCTCTTTGTAGCTCACCCCTCTGGCTAGGAGATAAGCATTCTGGATGGATTTAACTCTGAATTCCCGAATAACATATGTGGAATAGGTTGTCTAAAGTGGATAACTCCTTTAAGTACTGCGCACATTTTCAATAAGCACTACTTAGACTAAATACTTAAAACAAGGGAACAGAGCCCAGAAAAACTCATGTTTTCGGGAAATTTTACTGTTCTACCGCGCTAACCTCAAATTCCTATTCCAAGAATTATTAGCGCTTGTTTGGACAACACTGCTGAAATGCATAGAGATCCTGTGCATCATGGCTCCCCTCCCCCCCGGCCTATTGACAGACTGAGCTGTAAAATATACCCAAACGATTAGCTTTATTTGGTTTTAAAGCTTTGAAAACGCAATTTAACAGAGGCAGTGAAGTCCAACTAGTTTGGAAAGAACTGACTATGTGGACCCTTGACCAAAAAAAATTATAATAAAATATAACTTTTATTAAAGAAATAACTAAAAGGAAGAACATACACACGTAAATCTAGATCCAGGAAAACCCATGGAACCGATAAAAATGTATTGATACCACTGTCCATAAACAGTAATAGACCGGTCAGTCTGAGTATCGTTATGACTCAGCCATTTAGTGTATGCGGTCTCTTTGCAGAATCTGACAGGATTATCAGAATCTATTGTATACACGTCAACCTAATCAGGAGATGAAAAAGTGACATAAGTCCGACAGTTGGATGTTACAGAACGTGACCCAAAATCCAGAGATCAGGTTCGGTGATGTATACGTCGTTCACATCGAGAAAATAAGCTATGCCGGACCACTAAAAATTGTGAGCGTAACCCAACGCGTTTCTCCCACAACGTGGGTTCATCAGGGGTTTCAATACGCAAAAAATGGTACTTTACTGGTTTAATGACTCCCAGTCAGAAATCGGATAGTGGTACAAAAATAAAAAATTGATGAAGCCTCAAAATGTCCAGCACTGTCAAATAAATGACACACTGGATATAGAGGGATCAATCAGAGTAGAACTGTCATTTCCACTGGTGACAATTATATTACTAGATAGATTATTGTCGCCATATAAGATAAATGAACTGACAGGACTACGAGAACCCTACTACTACAATGGTAGAAATAAGAGTAGGGTATAGGTAAGAAAAATTTCTACCCTTTATGCGAGAGAAAGTTATAATTTCTCAGGGATAATAGTCCCGAGTACAGAAAGATAGAATAATTTTAGCCATTAAGTCAAAGAGTATCCCGAGGGCAAAATTTTGGTAATCGGGTCCCTGGATAATCAGATGGCATATTCACAGCAGCCCAGACTAGCCGCCTTTTGGATAGCCATCTGATAAATTTTCGCTCTAGACCTACAAGGAAAATTCCTAAGACCTATAATAGTCCCTCAATAGAGTGGAGAGAGGATTCAAAGACCTATATTAGTCCCTCAATAAGGTGGTCACTAAGTCAGAGCCTTAATAAGCAAAAACTGAAATCAAACAAATAAACAAAACGGCGGCATGTCAGCCCTGGTGGTGGACTGACAGCAAACTATTTATAGTATTGGTCTATACATGTAATTAATCTATACAAGATGTGATACGGAGGGCATGGAGGCTCTAGTACCCTGTTGGACCGCCTATAGCTTGGATACAAGATGTGATACAGGCAGACATGGAGGCTCTAGTACCCTGTTGTACCATCTCTAGCTTGGATACAAGATGTGATACGGGTGGGCATGGAGGCTCTAGTACTCTGTTGGGCATCCTATAGCTGGGATACAAGATGTGATACGGGCGGGCATGGAGGCTCTAGGACCCTGTTGCACTGCCTCTAGCTGGGATTCAAGATGTGGAAGTTAACATCCCAGATGGCCCCATATATGTTCTTTTGGTGATAAATCTGGTGACCAGGCGGCTACAAAAGTCTGACAGTGTTGTGGAGGCTTCCTGTGATCCCCTTGTGTGCGGCCAAGCATTATTCTACTGGAAAATGCCTCTTCCTGCCAACGCTCACCACCAATCAGCGGTAGGTACGAGCAGCAGTGCAGAGGAGATAGAGAACTTCCAACTTGCCCTGCTGTTGGCATGCGATCCTACACTAGTGCCGGACAGCTTGAATTCCGGTACGTTTGCTTTATAAGACACACTGACTGGCGGAAAAAAGTGCGTCCGAGGGCGAAGTCAGACAAGCGTTTTTTTGTGCGCCTATGTACGCAAAAATAAGTGCGTTTGATAGAACCATTGGTTTCCTATGGTGTGTTCACATGTCCGTCCTTTACAGGTGCAAAATACTGGCACCTGCAAAAGATAGGACATCTGTGCATCAGGAAGCTCTGTGCTGCGTGGAAAGATTCCCTGCAGCGAGTCTCCTCATTATTGAATACTGTGAC
This sequence comes from Eleutherodactylus coqui, assembly GCF_035609145.1. NCBI lineage: Eukaryota > Metazoa > Chordata > Amphibia > Anura > Eleutherodactylidae > Eleutherodactylus > Eleutherodactylus coqui. Next base: position 28,747,272 of record NC_089848.1, on the reverse strand, counting down.
AGCACTGTCAGTGTTCAGTGACAAGGGGACTCCCCGCAGGTATGAAGGAATCCCCTGACACAGCTGTGACAGCTGTGGCAAAGGACTGCCATGCCATCTCGCTACTTTCAATGGGATGCAGGCAAACCGCACAGTTATTTTCAGGGAGGGGCTTGAAATATAATCCCTCCCCTGAAAATCATCCCAAGCTGCTGTAAAAAAAAAAATCATCTCTCTGCTGCTGTCAGGCGCTGGCTCCCCAACACTTTACTGCTCTTCTGCAGCTTCTTTTCCTGTTAGGGATTTAAAAATCCTCGTCTCCTGTAAGGGCTGTGTCTGATTGGCTGAGCGGGTAGCCAATCACAGGCAGCACTCAGCCGTTCATTGAATTCTGGGAAGGGATGATTTACAGGGAAGGGCTTATATCTCAATGCCTGCATCCCAATTAGAGATGAGTGAGCACCAAAATGCTCGGGTGCTCGTTGCTCGAGTCGAACTTTCCGCGATGCTCGAGGGTTCGTTTCGAGTAACGAACCCCATTGAAGTCAATGGGCGACTCGAGCATTTTTGTATATCGCCGATGCTCTCTACGGTTTTCATTGGTGAAAATCTGCAAAACCCAAGAAAGTGATGGAAACTACACAGAAACGGATAGGGCAGGCGAGGGGCAACATGCTGGGCTGCATTTCAGGTTCCCAGGTCTCACTATTAAGCCACAATAGCGGCAAGAGTGCCCCCACCCTAACAATTTTTACTTTGGACAAACCCTCATTAGTAAGCCACACCTTAGCTAAGCACCACACTACCTCCAACTAAGCACAAGCACTGCCTGCGGGACACACCGCTGCCTCTTCTCCTGGGTTACATGCTGCCCAACCCCCCCGCACGACCCAGTGTCCACAGCGCACACCAAAGTGTCCCTGCGCAGCCTTCAGCTGCCTTCATGCCACACGCTGGCCTCATAGCCACACCACCCTCATGTCTATTTATAAGTGCGTCTGCCATGAGGAGGAACCGGAGGCACACACTGCAGAGGGTTGGCAGAGCCAGGCAGCGACCCTCTTCAAAAGGGGCGAGGCGATAGCCCACAATGCTGTACAGAAGCAATGAGAAATCCAATCCTGTGCCACCTCCGTCAGGAGCTGCAAACGTGGGCATAGCAATGAGGAATCCATGTGCCACACAGTATTCATTCTGTCAAGGTGTCGCATAGCTCAATCCACACTGCAAGGGGAAAGCCGTCAGCGCTCTGCCCTCTACCCAAGTCAGTCAGTGTCTTTGTGCCAGACAGGTCAAACACCGCGATGGGAACTAAGTTTGCATCAACAGCATAGGTGGGTCCTAGGAAACCCAGGACATGAACAAAAAATTGATCTGAGCGGCCAAACATGGCAGACTTGCACTGCGCCCACGACATACGCCTTGGCCCACAGCTTCAGCAATCGTTGGCAGGAAGCGGACTTTCACTGCACCCAGGACATAGGCCTCTGCACAAACCCTCAGCAATCGCGGGCCTACAGCGGACTCCAATGCTAGCGTAGCTGTGCACGTCTCATTAGCGCTGTATTGCTTCTGTAGTTTGTCCCAATGCAGTGTCCCGGATAGTAGAGCTAACGTCAGATTAAATACAGGTGGGCTTCGGCCCACACTGCATGCTCCAGTCTGACCGGGGTTTTTTATAAATAGTCACAGGCAGGTACAATTCCGCAATGGGAATTCCGTGTGCACCCACAGCATGGGTGGCTCCCTGGAACCCACCGGCGGTACATAAATATATCCCATTACAGTGCCCAGCACAGCTGAGGTAGCATCAGATTAAATACAGGTAGGCTTCGGCCCACACTGCATGCCCGAGTCAGACTGGGATTCTTTATAAGTAGACACAGGCAGGTACAACTCCGTGTGGACCGACAGCATGGGTGGGTCCCAGGAAGCCACCGGCGGTACATGAATAAATCCCATTGCATTGCCCAGTACAGCTGAGGTAACGTCAGATTAAATGCAGGTGGGCTTCGGCCCACACTGCATGCCCCAACCTGACCGGGGTTTTTAATACATAGACACAGACAGGTACAAATCCCCTATGTGAAGTCCCTGTGGACCGACAGCATGGGTGGCTCCCTGGAACCCACCGGCGGTACATAAATATATCCCATTGCAGTGCCTTGGACAGCAGAGCTAACATCAGCTTAAAGGCAGGTGGGCTTCGGCCCACACTGCATGCCCCAGTCAGACTGGGGTTCTTTATAAGTAGACACAGGCAGGTAGAACTCCATGTGGACCGACAGCATGCTCCCAGGAAGCCACCGGCGGTACATAAATAAATTCCATTGCATTGCCCAGCACAGCTGAGGTAATGTCAGATTAAATGCAGGTGGGCTTCAGCCCACACTGCCTGCCCCAGTCAGACCGGGGTTTTTATAAGTCAACACAGGCAGGTACAATTGTGCAGTCGGTGTGGACCGACAGCATGGGTGGCTCCCTGGAACCCACCGGCGGTACATAAATAAATCCCATTGCATTGCCCAGCACTGCTGAGGTAACGTCAGATTAAATGCAGGTGGGCTTCGGCCCACACTGCATGCCCCAGTCTGACCGGGGTTTTTAATACATAGACACAGGCAGGTACATCTCCCTAATGTGAACTCCGTGTGGACCCACAGCATGGGTGGCTCCCTGGAACCCACTGGCGGTACATAAATAGATCCCATTGCAGTGCCCTGGACAGCAGAGCTAACGTCTGATTAAATACAGGTGGGCTTCGGCCAAGTATGTTTTCATTGTTGGAGGAGGAGGCCGGGGAAGTTTTTGAGGCGGTACGTGTCCTGTCCCCGTATCCGTGGTTATATGCACCTTCCCAGTGACCGCGTCGCTGAAAAGTTGTTGAGCCTGTGGAACCTAGTAGCGCGGCCTCGCCACCATCATGTCTTTGGGAAGCCTCCGTTTCCACTACCCTGTAACATTGCAGTAGCAGCAGTATAGGCAGAGCCGAGAATTAGTAACATTTCAGCAGTAAGAGTATGCACAAACCCCTGTAACATTTCATTGGCAGCAGTGACGACAGACCCCACTAACATTTCATTTGCAGCAGTATACACAGACCCCAGTAACATTTCAGTAGTATCAGTATAGACAGACCCCAGTAACAGTTCAGTAGTATAAGTCTAGACAGACCCCAGTAACATTTCAGTTCCAGCAGTACTGACAGACCCCTGTAACATTTCAGTAGTATCAGTTGCGACATGCCCCAGTCACATTTCAGTTCCAGCAGTGCAGACAGACCCCAGTAACAGTAACGTTGAAGCAGTATGGGCAAAGCAGCAGATTCACATTTCCTTGGCAGCAGTGCAGGGAGAGCACAGCATTTGTAACTTTTCAGTAGTAGCAGTATAGTCAGACCCCAGTAACACTTATGTAGAAGCAGTATGGGCAAAGCAGCAGATAAACATTTCCCTGGCAGCAGTGTAGGGAGAGCAAAGTATTTGTAACATTTCAGTAGTAGCAGTATAGACAGGCCCCAGTAACACTTACGTAGAAGCAGTATGGGCAAAGCAGCAGATTCACATTTCCCTGGCAGCAATGTAGGAAGAGCACAGCATTTGTAACATTTCAGTAGTAGCAGTATAGTCAGACCCCAGTAACAGTAACGTAGAAGCAGTATGGGCAAAGCAGCAGATTCACATTTCCCTGGCAGCAGTGTAGGGAGAGCATAGTATTGATAAGATTTTAGTAGTAGCAGTATAGACAGGCCCCAGTAACATTAACGTAGAAGCAGTATGGGCAGAGCCCACTATTAGTTACATTTCTGTTTTAGCAGTATAGACCTGCCCCAGTAACATTTCCGTTGAAGCATTATGGGCAGAGCCCAGTATTAGTAAAATTACAGTAGTAACAGTATACACCAACCAAGGTAACATTTCAGGAGCAGAGGTATCGGCAGACCGAAGTAACATTTCTGTTGCTGAAGTATAGTCAGACCCCTGTAGCATTACTGTGGCAGAAGTATAGGTAGGCAGAACAGAGTTACATTTCTGTAGCAAAAGTGTAGGCCAATCCCAGACACAGTGGTGTACCATGAGTGCAGGCGAAGCCCATAAAAATTACTTGGATTACATTGTAGGCGAGGGCCCGAAAAATTGTTGTACTGACAGTACAAATGTACCCCAGAAAAATTGCCCATGCCCAACCCAGAGGGCAGGTGAAACCCATTAATCGCTTAACGTACTGTGGCTTACTTTTTAACTAGGCCTAGAGGCAGCTCAGTCTAAAAAACAATTGGTTCAGGGGGAAGTTTCAATGCTTTAATGAGAATTGAAACAGATAAATATTATTTAGAAAAACCTTTTGGCCCACAGAAAAATTGCCCGTTCGCGGTGATTACGAGAGGTTTCAGGAGGAGGAAGACGAATATCATACACAGATTGACAAAAGTCTTTAGGTAGCGCTGCTGTCCGCTGGTGGAGAAGAGAAGTCTGGGGAAATCCAGGCTTTATTCATCTTTATGAGTGTAAGCCTGTCGGCGCTGTCAGTTGCCAGGCGGGTACGCTTGTCCGTGATGATTCCCCCAGCTGCACTAAACACTCTCTCTGACAAGACGCTAGCCGCAGGGCACGCCAACACCTCCAGGGCATACAGCGCGAGTTCGGGCCACATGTCCAGCTTTGACACCCAGTAGTTGTACGGAGCAGAGGCGTCACGGAGGACGGTGGTACGATCGGCTGCGTACTCCCTCACCATCTTCTTACAGTGCTCCCTCCGAATCAACCTGGACTGGGGAGGTGTGAGACAGTCTTGCTGGGGAGCCAAAAAGCTGGCAAAGGCCTTGGAGAGTGTTCCCCTGCCTGCGCTGAGCATGCTGCCTGATTTCCGCGCCTCCCCTGCTACTTGGCCCTCGGAACTGCGCCTTCTGCCACTAGCACTGTCAGATGGGAAGTTTACCATCAGTTTGTCCACCAGGGACCTGTGGTATTGCATCACTCTCAAACCCCTTTCCTTTTCGGGAATGAGAGTGGAAAGGTTCTCCTTATACCGTGGGTTAAACAGTGTGTACACCCAGTAATCCGTAGTGGCCAGAATGCGTTTAACACGAGGGTCACGAGAAAGGCATGCTAACATAAAGTCAGCCATGTGTGCCAGGGTACCTGTACGCAACATATGGCTGTCTCACTAGGAAGATCACTTTGAGTATCCTCCTCCTCCTCCTCCTCCTCCTTCTCAGGCCATACACGCTGAATGGATGAGAGGCAAGCAGCATGGGTACCCTCTACAGTGGGCCCAGCTGTCTCTTCCTCCTTAGGCTCCTCCCCCTCCTCCTCCATGCGCTAAGATATAGACATGAGGGTGCTCTGACTATCCAGTGACATACTGTCTTCCCCCACCTCCGTTTCTGCCTGCAAAGTATCAGTCTTTATGCTTTGCAGGGAACTTCTCAACAGGCATAGCAGGGGAATGGTGACGCTAATGATTACAGCATCGCCGCTCACCATCAGGGTGGACTCCTCAAAGTTTCCAAGGACCTGGCAGATATCCGCCATCCAGGTCCACTCCTCTGTAAAGAATTGAGGAGGCTGACTCCCATTTCGTCGCCCATGTTGGAGTTGGTATTCCACTATAGCTCTACGCTGCTCATACAGCCGGGAGAACATGTGAAGTGTAGAGTTCCACTGTGAGGGCACGTCGCAAAGCAGTCGGTGCACTGGCAGCGTCCGTGTTGGACTTGCGGAAATGTACGCTGACCCGGCGCACCTTGCCGAGGAGGTCTGACAAGTGTGGGTAGCCTTTCAGAAACTGCTGAACCACCAAATTAAAGATGTGGGCCAGGCATGGCCTGTGCGTGAGGCTGCTGAGCTGCAGAGCCGCCACCAGGTTACGGCCGTTGTCACACACGACCATGCCCGTTTGGAGGCTCAGTGGCGAAAGCCAGCGGTTGGTCTGCTCTGTCAGACCGTGCAACAGTTCGTGGGCGGTGTGCCTCTTCTCTCCTAAGCTGAGTAGTTTCAGCACGGCCTGCTGACGCTTGCCCACCGCTGTGCTGCCATGCCGCATGACACCGACTGCTGGCGACGTGCTGCTGACAAGTCTTGATTGCGAGGTAGAGGTTGCGTTGGAGGAGGAGGAGGAAGGTTTAGTGGAGGTGGCATACACCGCCGCAGATACTAGCACCGATCTGGGGCCCGCAATTCTGGGGGTGGGTAGAACATGAGCGGTCCCAGGCTCTGATTCGGTCCCAGCCTCCACTAAATTCACCCAATGTGCCGTCAGGGAGATATAGTGGCCCTGCCCGCCTGTGCTTGTCCACATGTCCATTGTTAAGTGGACCTTGCCAGTAACTGAGTTGGTGAGGGCGCGTATGATGTTGCGTGAGACGTGGTCGTGCAGGGCTGGGACGGCACACCATGAAAAATAGTGGAGACTGGGGACAGAGTAGCGCGGGGCTGCCGCCGCCATCATGTTTTTGAACGCCTCAGGGTCCACCAGCCTGTAGGGGAGCATCTCCAGGCTGATCAATTTGGCTATGAGGACATTTAAAGCTTGAGCGTGCGGGTGTGTGGCGGCGTATTTGCGCTTTCGCTCCAACGCTCCAGACATTGCTGGATGGGGCCGAGGACAGCGGAGGTGAGGGTGTGGGTCCAGGCCAGGAGACAGTCGTGCCTGTGTCGTGAGAGGTGGGTTGGATCTCAGTGGCAGGTTGGGGCCCAGGGGGAGAGGCAGTGGCGCAAGCTGGAGGCGGTGAACGGCCTTCGTCCCACCTTGTGGGGTGCTTGGCCATCATATGCCTGTGCATACTGGTGGTGGTGGCTCCTCGGCTGATCTTGGCGCGACAAAGGTTGCACACCACTGTTCGTCGGTCGTCCGCCGTCTCAGTGAAAAACTGCCACACCTTAGAGCACCTTGGCCTCTGCACGGTAGCTTGGCGTGAGGGGGTGCTTTGGGAAACAGCTGGTGGATTATTCGCTCTTGCCCTGCCTCTACCCCTGGCCTCCCCACTGCCTCTTCCAACCTGTCTTGCGGCTGCAATTGCCTCCCCCTCTGAAGACCTGTCCTCAGTTGGCTTATCACACCAGGTGGGGTCAGTCACCTCATCGTCCAGCGGCCCTTCCTCCGAATCCTCTGTGCGCTCCTCCCTCGGACTTACTGCCCTCACTACTACCTCACTGATAGACAACTGTTTCTCATCGTCATCGTCCTCCTCACCCACTGAAAGCTCTTGAGACAGTTGCCGGAAGTCCCCAGCCTCATCCCCCGGAACCCGGGAACTTTCCAAAGGTTGGGCATCGGTCACGACAAACTCCTCCGGTGGGAGAGGAACCATTGTTGAGCAATCTGGGCAGGGGCCCGAGAACAGTTCCTGGGAGTCTGCCTGCTCCTCAGAATGTGTAATTTTCATGGAGTGAGGAGGCTGGGAGGAAGGAGGAGCAGCAACCAGAGGATTCAGAGTTGCAGCAGTGGACAGCGTAGAAGACTGGGTGGTCGATACATTGCTGGATGCGCTTTGTGCCATCCACGACAGGACCTGCTTACACTGCTGATTTTTTAATAAAGGTCTACGACGTGGACCCAAAAATTGCGATATGAAGCTGGGGACCCCAGAAACTGTCCTCTCTCCTACTCCTGCAGCAGCCAGCTGCGATTCACCTGGACCAGGAATTCGTCCTATGCCCACACCCTCACTTGGGACTCCGCGTCCTCGACCGCGTCCACGTCCTCTGACCCTACCCCTACCCCTCAGCATGCTGGATTAAAAATCGAGCAGAGACAGAGCGGTGTAAAAATGTTTGTGAATTATTGCCGCGCAGTTGGTAGCTGCCAGCGGTAATATAACGCTAAATGAAGCCAGAGATAAATTATAAGGAAGGCTGCACTTAGGCCTAGCTGTGAACTTTGCAGTTTGGATGGACGTGAAGTCCCACAGGCCACGAAGGCAAATGCACTGGGTCACCGGTAGCCGTAAAAAGGAATTTTTAAAAAAATCTCCTTATTTTACTATGCAATGCAGGCTGAAGCTATGCAGTGTGTATTGCACTTTCAATCCATGGGCGTCGGGCAGACCGTGAACTTCTGAGACAGCAGATGTATAACACAGAGCGTTGTAGAAAATGTGTGGTTTTTGGCATACACTTAGAGGCAGACTGCAGTGAGGCAACGCAAAGTGCGGACAGAAATATGTTTAAATGAAGGCTGCACGCAGGCTCTGCTGTGCAATACAGAGGTACTACAACTCCCAGCAACCACGGAGTTAAATGTACATGGTCACAGGTTGCCCTAGGAAGAACCATTGGGGTTCTTGTTGACAGGATTCTACACTACCACTGTCCCTGCCTGACCAATACTGCCCCTATACTCAAGTACAGATGCAGCCTGAGAACGCTACAGCCTGTACGCCCGATATACATAAAAAAAAAAAAATTGTGCAAAAGTGCTCACAGCAGCCACTACAGGTACTACAACTCCCAGCAACCACGGAGTTAAATGCACACGGTCACCGGTTGCCCTAAGAAGAACCGTTGGGGTTCTTGTAGACATATTTCTACACTACCACTGTCCCTGCCTGACCAATACTGCCCCTATACTCAAGTACAGACTGCAGCCTGAGAACGCTATAGCCTGCACGCCCGATATACATAAAAAAAAATTGTGCAAAACTGCTCGCAGCAGCCACAACAGTAATGCACTAGGTGAGCTGTGGCCCTAAGAAGGACCGTTGTGGTTCTTGAAGACGCTAACACTGTCCCTATAGCAGCAGCATCAGCAGCACTGTCCCTGATCTCTCTTAGCATGTGTCTGTGGCGAGCCGCGGGCGGGGCAGATTTAAATACTCGGGGTGTCACTTGATCTCGTCAGCCACTCACTGCAGGGGGGTGGGATAGGGCTGGAACGTCACAGGAGGAAGTTGCAATGCCTTCCCTGTGTTTCTATTGCCCAGAAAAGGGCGCAAATTACTCAGGGAAGGATATGTAATGGAGTTGAGTGCCGCGTGGTGCTCGTCTCGAGTAACGAGCATCTCGAACACACTAATACTCGAACGAGCATCAAGCTCGGACGAGTGCGCTCGCTCATCTCTAATCCCAATGCTTTCGCAAAGGGGCCCTTTGAGAAAGCAGATGCTGAACATGCGTTGGGGCTCAGGATACAGGTCTTGACTAGGATGTGGTAACAGCTTTGCATTTATACTTTGTGTGATCTGAGAGTCTTAATTTATTGCCTTGTTTGTCTGGCTTGTATTATACTGTATATGACTTAGTAGATACGCTATTGTATTTATTGCTATCCTATTTATAACATGAATATATTTTTATTCTATTGTTTAAGTCTAGAGATGAGCGAGCACCAAAATGCTCGGGTGCTCGTTCTTCGGGACGAAATTTTCGCAATGCTCGAGGGTTCGTTTCGAATAACGAACCCCATTGAAGTCAATGGGCGACCCGAGCATTTTTGTATTTCGACGATGCTCGCTAAGGTTTCCATGTGTGAAAATCTGGGCAATTCAAGAAAGTGATGGGAACGACACAGCAACGGATAGGGCAGGCGAGGGGCTACATGTTGGGCTGCATCTCAAGTTCACAGGTCCCACTATTAAGCCACAATACCGGCAAGAGTGGGCCCCCCCCCCTCCCAACAACTTTTACTTCTGAAAAGCCCTCATTAGCAATGCATACCTTAGCTAAGCACCACACTACCTCCAACAAAGCACAATCACTGCCTGCATGACACTCCGCTGCCACTTCTCCTGGGTTACATGCTGCCCAACCCCCCCACCCCCTGCACAACGCAGTGTCCACAGCGCACACCAAACTGTCCCTGCGCAGCCTTCAGCTGCCCTCATGCCACACCACCCTCATGTCTATTTATAAGTGCGTCTGCCATGAGGAGGAACTGCAGGCACACACTGCAGAGGGTTGGCACGGCTAGGCAGCGACCCTCTTTAAAAGGGGCGGGGCGATAGCCCACAATGCTGTACAGAAGCAATGAGAAATATAATCCTGTGCCACCGCCATCAGGAGCTGCACACGTGGGCATAGCAATGGGGAACCTATGTGCCACACACTATTCATTCTGTCAAGGTGTCTGCATGCCCCAGTCAGACTGGTAATATGTACCTTAACAGTAACCGCGTTGGTGGTAATGTGGTGGTGACTGCGGACCTAGTAGCGCGGTTGTATTTTGTTGGTTTTCGGAATGTGGCCAGGATTAAGTGGGCCGTGGCGGGGGGTTGGTGGGGGGGCTCTCTTGTTGTGTCGGTAAAGGTGAAATTCTTGGACTGCCACCAGACGAACCAATGCAAAGGCATTTGCCAAGAATGTTTTCATTGTTGGAGGAGGAGGGGGATGTTTTTGAGGCACTACGTGTCCTCTCCACGTGTCCGTGGTTATATGCACCATAACAGTAACCGCGTTGGTGGTAATGTGGTGGTGACTGCGGACCTAGTAGCGTGGTTGTATTTTGTTGGTTTTTGGAATGTGGCCAGGATTAAGTGGGCCGTGGCGGGGGGATGGTGGGGGGGCTCTCTTGTTGTGTCGGTAAAGGTGAAATTCTTGGACTGCCACCAGACGAACCAATGCAAAGGCATTTGCCAAGAATGTTTTCATTGTTGGAGGAGGAGGGGGATGTTTTTGAGGCACTACGTGTCCTCTCCACGTGTCCGTGGTTATATGCACCTTAACAGTAACCGCGTTGGTGGGAAATGGCCTCGCCGCCATCATGTCTTTGGGAAGCCTCTGTTTCCACACCCCAGAGACATACCATTAGCAGCGGTATAGGCAGAGCCCATAATTCGTAACATTTCAGCCGTAGCATTAGGACAGACCCCACTTAAATATCACTAGCAGCATTATAGGGGGAGCACAGTATTAGTTCCATTTCAGTAATAGTAGCACTCTAGACAGGCCCCAGTAACAATTCCGAAGCTGCAGTATAGTGGGAGCGCAGTCTTCGTTCCATTTCAGTAATAGTAGCACTCAAGACTGGCCCCTGTAACAATTCCGAAGCAGCAGTATAGTGGGAGCGCAGTCTTCGTTCCATTTCAGTAATAGTAGCACTCAAGACAGGCCCCAGTAACAATTCCGAAGCAGCAGTATAGGAGGAGCATAGTCTAAGTTCCATTTAAGTAATAGTAGCAGCCTACACAGGCCCCAGGAACAATTCCGAAGCAGCAGTATAGTGGGAGCGCAGTCTTAGTTCCATTTCAGTAGCTGCAGTATAGCCAAGGCCCAAGTTACATTTATGTAGCTAAAGTGTAGGCCAACCCCACACACCTTTCTGTACCATGAGTGCAGGCGAAGAACATAGAAATTGCTAGGATTACACTGTAGGTGAGGGCCCAAAAAAATTGGTGTACCAACAGTACTAATGTACCTCAGTAAAAATTGGCCATGCCCAACCAAGATGGCAGGTGAAACCCATTAATCGCTTTGGTTAATGTGGCTTAAGTGGTAACTAGGCCTGGAGGCAGCCCAGTTTAACGAAAAATTGGTTCAAGTTAAAGTTCCAACGCTTTTAAGAGCATTGAAACGTATAAAAAATTTTTAGAAAAATTATATGAGTGAGCCTTGTGGCCCTAAGAAAAATTGCCCGTTCAGCGTGATTACGTGAGGTTTCAGGAGGAGGAGCAGGAGGAGGTGGAGGAATATTATACACAGATTGATGAAGCAGAAATGTCCCCCTTTTGGATGGTGAGAGAGAACGATGCTTCCATCCGCGGGTGCAGCCTACGTATTGCTTAGGTATCGCTGCTGTCCGCTGGTGGAGAAGAGAAGTCTGGGGAAATCCAGGCTTTGTTCATCTTGATGAGTGTTAGCCTGTCGGTTGCCAGGCGGGTACGCTTATCTGTGATGATTCCCCCAGCCGCACTAAACACCCTCTCCGACAAGACGCTAGCCGCAGGACAAGCAAGCACCTCCAGGGCATACAGCGCTAGTTCAGGCCATGTGTCCAGCTTCGACACCCAGTAGTTGTAGGTGGCAGAGGCGTCACGGAGGACGGTCGTGCGATCGGCTACGTACTCCCTCACCATCCTTTTACAGTGCTCCCGCCAACTCAGCCTTGACTGGGGAGCGGTGACACAGTCTTGCTGGGGAGCCATAAAGCTGTCTAGGCCCTTAAAGACTGTTGCACTGCCTGGGCTGCACATGCTGCTCGATCTCCGCACCTCCCCTGCTACCTGGCCCTCGGAACTGCGCCTTCTGCCACTAGCGCTGTCGGGTGGGAATTTTACCATCAGCTTGTCCGCCAGGGTCCTGTGGTATAGCAACACTCTTGAACCCCTTTCCTCTTCGGGAATGAGAGTGGGAAGGTTCTCCTTATAGCGTGGGTCGAGCAGTGTGTACACCCAGTAATCCGTAGTGGCCAGAATGCGTGTAACGCGAGGGTCACGAGAAAGGCATCCTAACATGAAGTCAGCCATGTGTGCCAGGGTACCTGTACGCAACACATGGCTGTCTTCACTAGGAAGATCACTTTCAGGATCCTGATCCTCCTCCTCCTCCTCAGGCCATACACGCTGAAATGATGACAGGCAAGCAGCATGGGTACCGTCAGCAGTGGGCCAAGCTGTCTCTTCCCCCTCCTCCTCATCCTCCTCATGCTCCTCCTCCTCCTCCTGAACGCGCTGAGATATAGACAGGAGGGTGCTCTGACTATCCAGCGACATACTGTCTTCCCCCGCCTCTGTTTCCGAGCGCAAAGCGGCTGCCTTTATGGTTTGCAGGGAACTTCTCAAGATGCATAGCAGAGGAATGGTGACGCTAATGATTGCAGCATCGCCGCTCACCACCTGGGTAGACTGCTCAAAGTTTCGAAGGACCTGGCAGATGTCTGCCAACCAGGCCCACTCTTCAGAAAATAATTGAGGAGGCTGACTCCCACTGCGCCGCCCATGTTGGAGTTGGTATTCCACTATAGCTCTACGCTGCTCATAGAGCCAGGCCAACATGTGGAGCGTAGAGTTCCACCGTGTGGGCACGTCGCACAGCAGTCGGTGCACTGGCAGATTAAAGTGATGTTGCAGTGTCCGCAGGGTGGCAGCGTCCGTGTGGGACTTGCGGAAATGTGCGCAGAGCCGGCGCACCTTTACGAGCAGGTCTGACAAGCGTGGGTAGCTTTTCAGAAAGCGCTGAACCACCAAATTAAAGACGTGGGCCAGGCATGGCACGTGCGTGAGGCTGCCGAGCTGCAGAGCCGCCACCAGGTTACGGCCGTTGTCACACACGACCATGCCCGGTTGGAGGCTCAGCGGCGCAAGCCAGCGGTCGGTCTGCTCTGTCAGACCCTGCAGCAGTTCGTGGGCCGTGTGCCTCTTATCTCCTAAGCTGAGTAGTTTCAGCACGGCCTGCTGACGCTTGCCCACCGCTGTGCTGCCACGCCGCGCGACACCGACTGCTGGCGACGTGCTGCTGCTGCTGACACATCTTGATTGCGAGACAGAGGTTGCGGAGGAGGAGGAGGGTGCTTTAGTGGAGGAAGCATACACCGCCGCAGATACCAGCACCGAGCTGGGGCCCGCAATTCTGGGGGTGGATAGGACGTGAGCGGTCCCAGGCTTTGACTCTGTCCCAGCCTCCACTAAATTCACCCAATGTGCCGTCAGGGAGATGTAGTGGCCCTGGCCGCCTGTGCTTGTCCACGTGTCCGTTGTTAAGTGGACCTTGGCAGTAACCGCGTTGGTGAGGGCGCATACAATGTTGCGGGAGACATGGTCGTGCAGGGCTGGGACGGCACATCGGGAAAAGTAGTGGCGACTGGGAACTGAGTAGCGCGGGGCCGCCGACTCCATCATACTTTTGAAGGACTCCGTTTCCACAACCCTATACGGCAGCATCTCAAGGCTGATAAATTTGGCTATGTGGACGGTTAACGCTTGAGCGTGCGGGTGCGTGGCGGCGTACTTGCGCTTGCGCTCAAACACTTGCGCTAGCGACGGCTGGACGGTGCGGTGCGAGACATTGGTGGATGGGGCCGAGGACAGCGGAGGTGAGGGTGTGGGTGCAGGCCAGGAGACGGTAGTGCCTGTGTCCTCAGAGCGGGGTTGGATCTCAGTGGCAGGTTGGGGCACAGGGGGAGAGGCAGCGGTGCAAACCGGAGGCGGTGAACGGCCTTCGTCCCACCTTGTGGGGTGCTTGGCCATCATATGTCTGCGCATGCTGGTGGTGGTGAGGCTGTTGGTGGTGGCTCCCCGGCTGATCTTGGCGTGACAAAGGTTGCACACCACTGTTCGTCGGTCGTCAGGCGTCTCTGTGAAAAACTGCCAGACCTTAGAGCACCTCGGCCTCTGCAGGGTGGCATGGCGCGAGGGGGCGCTTTGGGAAACACTTGGTGGATTATTCGGTCTGGCCCTGCCTCTACCCCTGGCCACCGCACTGCCTCTTGCAACCTGCCCTGCTGCTGCCCGTGCCTCCCCCTCTGAAGACCTGTCCTGTGTAGGCGTTGCACACCAGGTGGGGTCAGTCACCTCATCGTCCTGCTGCTCTTCCTCCGAATCCTCTGTGCGCTCCTCCCTCGGACTTACTGCCCTTACTACTACCTCACTGCAAGACAACTGTGTCTCATCGTCATCGTCCTCCTCACCCACTGAAAGGTCTTGAGACAGTTGCCGGAAGTCCCCAGCCTCATCCCCCGGACCCCGGGAACTTTCCAATGGTTGTGCATCAGTGACGATAAACTCCTCTGGTGGGAGAGGAACCACTGCTGCCCAATCTGAGCAGGGGCCCGAGAACAGTTCCTGGGAGTCTGCCCGCTCCTGAGCATGTGTCATTGTAGTGGAGTGAGGAGGCTGGGAGGAAGGAGGAGTAGCAGCCAGAGGATTTGGATTTGCAGCACTGGACGGCGCAGAACTGTGGGTGGATGATAGCTTGCTCGAAGCACTTTCTGCCATCCACAACAGGACCTGCTCACACTGCTCATTTTCTAATAAAGGTCTCCCGCGTGGACCCATTAATTGGGCGATGAATGTGGGGACGCCAGAAACGTGCCTCTCTCCTAATCGCGCAGCAGTCGGCTGCGATACACCTTGATCAGGAGCTCGCCCTGTGCCCACACCCTCACTTGGGCCTACGCATCCTCGGCCACGTCCACGTCCTCTAGGCTTACCCCTACCCCTCAGCATGCTGTATTACCAGTGATTTCCCAGGCAGCAAATAAATTGGCGCAAGCCTGCAGGACAAATACAATTTTTCCCTTTTTGGGAAACGGAGGGCCCACTGACTATATTCAATCAGATAAGATATGTGTTGCACAGAAATGCAGTTATATGAAGTGCAGCAGAGTGGAGACTTTTCACAGGCAGCAAATAAATTGGCGCAAGCCTGCAGGACAAATACAATTTTTCCCTTTTTGGGAAACGGAGGGCCCACTGACTATATTCAATCAGATAAGATATGTGTTGCACAGAAATGCAGTTATATGAAGTGCAGCAGAGCGGAGACTTTTCACAGGCAGCAAATAAATTGGCGCAAGCCTGCAGGACAAATACAATTTTTCCCTTTTTGGGAAACGGAGGGCCCACTGACTATATTCAATCAGATAAGATATGTGTTGCACAGAAATGCAGTTATATGAAGTGCAGCAGAGCGGAGACTTTTCACAGGCAGCAAATAAATTGGCGCAAGCCTGCAGGACAAATACAATTTTTCCCTTTTTGGGAAACGGAGGGCCCACTGACTATATTCAATCAATAATATATGTCTTCTGGCCCTGCCTACACAATTCTCTCCCTGTAGTATTACTGCAAGGCGCAATGCTCTGCAGACAGCCGATTTTGAAAAGAAAAAAATATGCAACACTGCTAACAGCAGCCTGCACAGTACTGCACACGGATAGATGTGGCCCTAAGAAGGACCGTTGGGGTTCTTGAAGCCTACACTCACTCCTAACACTCTCCCTACCTAACCACCACTTCTGTCCCTGGACTATTACTGCAAGGCGCAATGCTCTGCAGACTGCCGATTTTGAAAAAAAAAAAAAATTGTGCAACACTGCTAACAGCACCCTCCACAGTACTGCACACGGATAGATGTGGCCCTGAGAAGGACCATTGGGGTTCTTGAAGCCTACACTCACTCCTAACACTCTCCCTACAGCAGCACCAGCAGCAGCACTTTCCCTCAGCTAACTCACAAGACATCTGAGGCGAGCCGCGGGAGGGGCCGACTTTTATACTCGGGTGACATCTGATCTCCCCAGCCACTCACAGCAGGGGGGTGGTATAGGGCTTGAACGTCACAGGGGGAAGTTGTAATGCCTTCCCTGTCTTTCAATTGGCCAGAAAAGCGCACTAACATCTCAGAGAGGAAACTGAAAGTAACCCGAACACCGCGTGGTGCTCGTTACGAGTAACGAGCATCCCGAACACCCTAATATTCGTACAAATATCAAGCTCGGACGAGTACGTTCGCTCATCTCTATTTAAGTCCTGTTCCTGCAATCCAGATACTCATTGTTTCCCACTATATATATGTTTTTAACTATTATTATGTTTTGTAATAAAGTTTATCTATTTTCATTACTATAAGCTCTATGTGTGGATCCATTTTTGTGTCCTCATAATTAATATACAATGTAATGAACAGCATGTTCTATCTGGGCACATATTACACCTGCATACATGTCACTATAGTACATGGCTATGGTCGGCACGCAGCCTGTACACAATGTCATTGCACCCTGCCAGATATATTCTTGTGAGCCCGGCCTAAGGGCTTTTTATCACAGGAGTGTATATCGGCCGCCATTTTCATGGCCAGACGATATATGCTACCATATGAGCTGTCTTCCCCCTTCCCTCCCCCTCGCTGCCTGTCTGCCTCTCTCCTCCCCTCTGGCTGTTTGCAATGGGAGAGGGCTGGATGGGGGTGGAGCTAAGCCCCTCCTGCACCCTCCCATTGCTGGCTGCGGACAAGGGGAGGGGGCGGGAGCTTAGTTCCACCCCCACCACGCCCTCTTCCATTGCCAACAGCCTGAGGGGAGGAGAGAGGCAGAGATCTGCACCATTTGCTGTGGATTTTGACTAGGACCCGCAGCAGACTACATCCCAGAAACTGAAGGGGGAAAATCTTCTTTGAATCCTCATCAAAATCCACCCATCGTGCCCTTAGTCATGGCATACTACTGAGTGTGTATGCACGGAATGAACACAAGAGGCCACCAATTAAGTTGCATCCATTAACCCCTTAAGACGAAGCCTGTTTGCGCCTTAGTGCCTTAGCGCACATAAAAATTAGGTTTGGCACCCCGAAATGGATACCCCCGTTTGTCCTGTTTTCAGAAACAAACCCATTGTGGCCCTAATATTATGTCTGGGTGTACAATGGGGCCCAAAATGAAGGAGTAGTCAGTGTCTTTTAGAACATAGATTTTGCTTGAAGGCCTTTTATGCCCCATAGCCGTCTTGTAGATCTCTTGAGCAGCGAAAACCATAGAGAACCGCCACAAATGACCCCATTTTAAAAACTAGACCCCTTAATGAATTTATCTAGGGGTGTACTGCCCATTTTGACACCACAATTTTTGAATGAATTTAAGCAAAGCAGAAGGAAACATTTGTGATTTTCATTTTTTGGGCAATTCTGTCATTTTAAAAACAGCTTTTTTTGTACAGCACACACATGAATGAAGACTTGCACCCCAAAATGGATACCCCTGTTCTCCCGTGTTTAGAGACATACTCACTGTGGCCCTAATTTTATGTCTGGATGCACAACGGGGCCCAAAATGAAAGGAGTAGTTGGTGGCTTTCAGAACAGAAATTTTGCATGAAGGTGATTTAGGCCCCATTGACCACTTGTAGAGCCCTTTTTGAATTTTGAATTTCCCGAGGCACGAGCCCCTTTGTGCATGCACCCAATGAATGACATTGGGCGGGCATGTGCAGAAGGGGACTTCATGTCCCTGAAGACCGGAACATCATGGAGGACCCGGGGTGAGTATTTTTACCTCCCCCATGGATCTGATCCATGAGGGGAGGTGAAAGTTGAATTTTTTAAAAACTTTTTACAACTTTTTCGTTTCCATTGGATAGCGGCGATCACAGGTCCAGGGATCAATGGCATCTCCTGGTTCCTGGCTACCTTCAGGAGCTGGGAGCCAGGAGATTTTAAATCTGCCGAGGTTCCCCGTCTTCTGCACATGCGCGTGATGTCATCCGTCTGTCGCGCATGCGCAAAAGAGCGGCGGCGGGTCCCGGGCAGCTAAATCTTTTACTTTTTTCTTCACTTTATTTCGATCGGCGCTATCGATTGGCGCAGTTGCATCAACTCTTTCTATGCCCTAAACTTCTAAGTAAAAGAAAGCCCCATTCTGGACCTCAGCAAAGTGGTGAGAAGCTACAATACATGTTTATCACGGATTTTGGGAATGTCAGATAAATGTCAATGGATCCATATTTTCAGGCAGTCAGCAGTGCAGCTAACAGGTCACATGTGTTCAGTGTTACAACTGATACATTGTTGCATGCGGATGTGAATTGTTGGGAGACTTGCAGCACCTTGTAGTAGATACATGTGTAACCTTTATAATGTAACCATGTGGCTCCTCGCAGTAAGCACACTGGAGGAAGCTCAGGGCTCACATGTCAATCCTTGATTTAGAGCCTCAAAGAAAGCGGATCCTAATACGCTGCACATAGAAATGCATAGGGCTCATGCTGTGTGGTAGGCCAAGAGAAAGACCATGCTGCGATCTATTTCTCGCAGGTATCTACACGCAGTGTTTACACGCTAATGTGAATGGATCAATGAAAGCCCATTTATGTAAATTGACTTCACCGTGTGTCACGCGGCCGTGCATTGCATGTGTAATACACAATAAAAACGCTCCCATGAGCCCTTATCAAACAAGACCACAAGGAGGCGGGGCTTATGCAGTTTTATGGAACAGGGCATTTATAGTCAATTTTGAGAACTTTCTCAGGTGGACGGGGAGAGAAATATCCAGCAATTTGGCATTCAAGTGTTAGGCCGGTCTCACACTCGATGCTTTTTATTGCGATTAGTGCGGCATTCTGAGCGCAGTGATTAGTGCGCCGTTCTTAGCACCGTGCTAACCACAGTACAACACCGCCATTGATTTCCATTAGGCCTCGCAGACCAGCACTGTTTGTTCTTTTAATCAGTGTTTTCGTGGTTTTTAACGTAACCCATCACCCATCACAGTGTTGGGGTGTGTTAAAAAGCGCTGTAAAGCTTTGCACTATGCATTCAAAAATGGCGCTCAAAATCTTGGTAAAATGCCGCAGTTTTGAGCGGCGTCTAACTCAACGTAAGTGTGAGAGCGGCCTTAGGAATTTATTGTCCACCGAAAGAAAATACGAGCTTCCTCTAAGATTGTCTGTGTGTATCGCGTCTTTAGGGTTATAAAAAAACACCACGGATTTCCTGGACCTTTTTTTCCAAGTGCCTTTTGGTGGCGCTTTTTTTGAACGCACATCTTTTTATTTCCACTATTTCATTTGTTACAGAGAAGCCTGGAGGAAAACACCAGAAGAAGCATCTCACCTCCAGAATGGGGCGAGTTTGAAAAAAATGCCATGGACTCCAAAAATGTACCAAAAGTTATGAAAAACAACACAAAACATGCCGTGTTTGTAGCGCATTTCGTGTTCCATATTGACCTATAGCTAACAAATGGACATGGCATTTTTTGCTGCAGAAGAACGCCGGTGTCAAAATCACAAAAAACATGATATTTGTGAAGAGACTTCATGTGACACCGGTCTGGGAAAGGATTCCACTTAATGATGATACTGCGCCTTTAAGAAAAGCCCTTCCAGTAACTCTCTGCGATGTCACAGTAACCATTGTTCTGTAAGCGGTTCTAGAACACTGACCGCTGGAACATAAGTGACCGACACTCAGGTATTCCTTACACTTCATCCTTTACGGGTGAAGAGATATGCACTCCGTGTGTATCTCCCGGCGGTTATGTTACGTCAACGTGATTCGCCAATCTGTTAGACAGAAAGGATCTCCTCATCTGATAAGGTACAGTAGGGGTATAATAACTGCATTCCATCACTTGTAGATTGATTTGATTGCAGATTTCCTCATCCCTATTGGTTTTAAAGAGGAAAATCTGCAACAAATCCGCCGTCATCCCCAGAAACGGACATATTGTGGATGTAATAATCCGCACTACGCGCCAATTTCCACAGCCGGTGGATGATATTTGTTGGGATCTCATCTACTTTACTGTTAATGAATTCTGGGGATTTTCTATTCAAAAATTGCGTAACATTTCTTTCCCGTATGGATGTTCTTAGGCGAGCGGGAGCACAAGGAGGCGGGGCTTATGCATTTATAGTGAATAGTAAGGGCTTTCCTGGGTGCATGGGGGGGAGGGGTGAGGAATGTTCTGTAATTTAATATTCAGGTGTTAGAAGTAAATATTGTGTGGATTAACAATTTATCTACCACAAATAAGGTTTTAAAAGGATTCCACTTAATGATGATTTTTGCGCCATTACACCAGAATTTTACTAACTCTGACAGGTGCTGTTGCCATAGCAACAGTCGTTATAGTCCTGTATTTGAATATTAACCGTTAGGTGACTGACGCACAGCTTATCTTTCCACTTCATACATTACTGTGAAGTGAGCGTATCCTCCGCGTATCCCCACCGCTCTGACCTGAACTCCAGCATCCGCTAACGATGTCTTTGTATCTAATTCTGCAGATGGGAAATCTATTCCGAAAGGATTTCTCTGGAGAACCAGTTGAAATCGAAGACTCCAAAGTACTGCCCATCAGAGTGGACGTCACCTGTAAGTCACTTTGTTTCTTCTTTCTGCGTCTAGTCAGTATTTTATTAATGTCTGCAGTCTGCAGGGGGTGATACTCTGCAGCCGTCTGGGTGGTCTTGGACCTCTACACGATCGCTGCAGTCACCCTCAAGGCCCATTTAGACACAACGAGAATCGCTTAAAAGTCGCTCAAAGGCGTCTTTTGAGTGATTCTCGTTCTGTCTAAATCCACTGACACCGTGCCCCGACGGTGTCCTGCTCCGCCTGCATATTCTATTTAGGCCTTATTTAGTCATATACCTGGTCCCAGTATGGCGGTATTACACAATCATGATAGTGATGTTATCAGGTTACTTTATGGTGGCCGTATTTAGTCACTGCATGGTAGTGATTAACAGTCACGGTATAGTGATGCTGTCCGGTATGGCGATGCTGTCCGTCCCTGAGGGGGATTCGCCTGCTCTTCCATTATTTTCGGAGACTCCTTGACAATCCAGAAGCTCAGACAGTGCAATGTACAGAAGTAGCAAACGTTAACTTGACTATTCCAACCGCTTTAATTGTGTTAAATGTCAGCTTGAATGTTAACTGTGAATGTGAACGTTTTCTACAGTTTGTCTGTAAACCAACGCTGCTGACTTGTTGGCCGGTCACTAAGGGTATATCATAGGGACGGGACTGGATTATACCATATACTATATTATTATGGGGCATTAAAATTAAAGTAAAATGTACTTTCTTTAGACTTTTGCTAGTTCAGGGAAGCAACAGCAATTAGTAGTTGTTAAATTCTTAAACTAAAAACCACGGGGTAAAAGTGAGTAGCGGTAATGATGAAGATCGCCTTCCCTGCCGTGTCATTGTATCACATGGATTGGTTTATAAGTGCTCCTCTTATAATGTATATATATTTATTTACAGCATCTTCCGCTAAAGAGGTTCCGCATCAGGCTGCGGCTGATAAACATGCAGAGTGCCGCAAGCGTATTAATCATCTTCTGAAATGCTTTGGAGTCTTTATCAAGATGCGATGCCCAAAACTGGATGTCCGTAGTGCCCCAGGACCAGTCATGTGGCTAAAATTCATAGTTCCCACTCTGACTATGGATGGTGAACAAGAGAAGAGCCTGTTCACCCAGGAACCATAGCGTTCCCATACATGCCAATAGAGCATCAGCTACCACCAAAGAAAATGCAATTATTATGATGCTTCTTTAAATATATACTTGTGTATATAATATAAATAAAGAATTATAAACCCTTTTCTGGTATCTGCTGTATTTATCCTCCACAAGAGAGAATACGGAGTTCGGGTGGTTTTACATGGAGCAACTATCAGCCAAAAAATCTCTCAAATGAATGATTTCCAGCGGTAGTTGTCCCGTGTAAATCCGGGACCTGACAGGGCGCCATGTGAGGAAGCGCTCAGTAGTTGCTAGTCGCTACTCTTCAGCTCACCTAATAGCGTTTTTGCGCGGTGCTTCACGCACCCCCTTGGACATTTGTATTCTATGGGGCCTTTGCTGTGCAAGACGTAGAAAGATCGAGCAGGTCCTATTATTTTCCTCACATGTGTAATGTGCGCACAAAACTCATGAGGAGTAACCCGCTGCAATCAGGGGGTCCTATCCTCTGTGTTTTGCGCACAAATACGGTCGGGTGAAGCCGCTCTTGGGCTCTATTCACATCTGCGTGAGATGAAAGCTGTACCGGCGACTATTACTGCTGCACTTTACACAGGAGCGATAGTCGTTCACGTGAATGGAGGCGGCATGCGCCGGGGATCGTTCTGGCCGCCCGCCATCATTCACTGTAAACAGGAGTCGCCTAAAGATTGAGTGACTCTTGTTTCTGCAGCCGACAGTCATTTGGTTTTTGGTCCTGCTGAAAAAACAAGCAACTCCGGTTTGCCTCTCGGTGCCTGGCGGCGGCGGCGGCTTGTACACGGGATGACTATTGCCCAAATTCACTGTTTCCAGCAATAATTCAGGTGATAATCTCCCGTGTAAATGTACATTAAGGCTTCATGTCCACGGCCAAAATGGAATCGCGGAATGCGTGCGGGTCACCTGTAGACGATCCGCAGTTCAATATGGCCATAGACAATCATTGGACATGTGGAGGTTATTAAATACCTGCGCATGTCATTTTATCCCAGCGTGCGGATCGCACACGCAGGATAAAAATCACAGCATGCTCCCTTTTCTACGGATTCCTGGATGGACAGCTTCCTTTGAAGACAATGGAAGCCCTCCGATCTGCAGGACACCCGCAGCTGACACTGCGGACGGGCCCCGGATCTGTGAGAAAGCAGGAGATTTAAAAAAAAAAAGAACTGCACATGCGTGCGGCACGCTGGACGGTGTGTCCACATGCTCCGCACTGCAGAAGAAAAGAAGATCCAGCCAGAACGGAGAAGACCCGCACCGAAGCCGGACAGGTGAGAGAATATCCATGGCTGTGGCACAGGTGGAATCCGCTGTGGGATTCTGCACGTGGACCTAAGGCCTTAGTGTCTGAGCGAGCCAGCGGCCGGCCTGGTACATAATAGGCCACCAGGACTAAATGTGGCAAGTCAAGTTTAGCAGCCTTGTTTGCCAACAAAGAAGAAAAAAAGAAAAGTTATGGTAACATAATGGCTGCAGTAGATTTAACAGGTTATCCATATATATAAAGACGAAAGCCCTCACTTACTCACTCACTGACTGACTTGCCACTAATTCTCCAACTTCCCGATGTCATAGAAACATGAAATTTGGCACGAGCATTGAATATGTCCAAAATAGGAAAAGTGAAGGAGTCACAATGTGATTATTCAATTCTAGCGCAAAAGAACTAGCGTCCAAATATTACTTACGGAATCTAGTTCTCTCACTTCCCAATGTCATAGAAACTTGAAATTTGGCACAAGCATAGATTATGTCATAAATAGGAAAAGTTAATGGGACCCAACTCGATTATTCAATTCTAGCACAAAATAACTAGCGTCCAAATTTTATGTACAGAATCTAATTCTCCAACTTCCCGGTGTCGTAGAAACATGAAATTTGGCACGAGCATTGAATATGTTAAAAATAGGAAAAGTAAAGGGGTCCCAACTAGATTATTCAATTCTAAGCAAAAAAGAATTAGTGTCCAAATTTTACGTACAGAATCTAATTCTCTCACTTCCTGATGTCATAAAAACTTGAAATTTGGCACAAGCATTGATTATGTCATAAATAGGAAAAGCTAATTTTTATCGCACAAATGTGAAATTTGCCATAACCATTCTTTACCTACTAAATATTGGAAATTTAAAGGGTTGCAACTTGATTATTCAATCCTATGCATAAAAGTAAGTGACCCCCTATGTAAGTTAACTAATAACACACATCTTTACTGCACAAATCTGAAATCTGGCATGACCATTCCTATGTTATGTAACTAATAACATATCTGTACCCCGCAATATATGAGACAGTTATCTTCTCGGCAAAACAAAACGCATTTAGAAATAAAAGTATATACTGACAGGAATAAAACTGACTGTCGTATGTATTGAAAGGCTGTAAAGTACAAAAGGAAGTGGACATGGACTGATGGGATGGAGTATGTCTTTAAGTATAACAAGGGGCTGCAACCTCCAGTCTGGGTAGGAAATTTGAATAAAAAGGGGCGTTACCTTTCAGGGTAAAAATGAAAAAATATCTCGTCCATCTGCCTATCTTTTCTGTCTGACCTCTTTAGTGGTCCCAGTAGTAATAGTGACCCCTATAGTGGTCGCAGTAGTAATAGTGACCCCCATAGTGTCCCCAGTAGTAACAGTGACCTCTGCAGTAGTCCCAGTAGTAATAGTGACCCCCATAGTAACAGTGACCTCTGCAGTAGTCCCAGTAGTAATAGTGACCCCCATAGTGATCTCAGTAACAACGCCCGGGGGAAGAGTTCACCAGTCACAGACTAAGTGCGGCCTCCAGATCTGAACTGCAGGTTGGGTGAGTGGAATACCTGTTAAGTAGCTGCACAGCCGATGGGCCATCTAAAATGAGGTGGCCGGACGGATCTGTCCCACAAGACTTGTGTTTTACATATGTTGGGAAGTGAGCAGGCTCGCACAGGGGCGCGTACTGGTGCAGTCCAGCGGCAGTGGAGTGAGAGCCTGGAGAAGTGGCTGCCATCTGGCAGCTGGGATAGGGGAGCCAGCCAGAGTAAGCATTGGATAACATGTGGTATGGCCGCACCACGGCGCTTGGGAGTGCGCACAGGGGACCGGGAACAGCAACCCATATGTTTGAAAGTGAAGCCGGTAGGAAAGGAGCAGCAATAAGCAGGGGATATGGCAGTGGGTAATTGTTGAGCGGGGAAGAGGGAGGAGGGGAAGGAAGGGGAGAGAGTGGGAAGGAGGATTATGGACTGTTATGCAGAAGCAAGAGGCAGAGTAAATGTCCCTCTGTGTTGGGGGAGGGGCAAGTTAGAGGCCAATTTGCAGCAGAGGCACAAGAGGGGGATCATAGGCATGTGGGGAGGTGTTTTAATGGGTGCATAGCGGGTATTCGAGAAAGGAGGGAGGGCATCAGCCACAAGGAGGGGTAGTATGGATAAGGGTAGGGTGGGAGGGAGTGGTAGCTGGCTGATAGGGAGGGTGAGACAGGGGTGCAAGCTAGGCAGTTCTGAGATCGCAGTTTGCTTTCATGTTTAGCTGCAGCGGAACATCAGCAGCACAGGACGAAAGTCCATCAGCTGGTTATGTATTATCACGAGGCAAGCAATGGTTCTGGGTAGAGCATGCGTCATGGACGGCACCCTCACAAGAGGAGCCACCGCTTGTTATCTGAGTCAACATCAAACTTGATGGGGGATGTTCATAAATGGCAGCATAGGCGCAGGAGAGGATCCAGTCAGTGGGCCCTAGACCTGTGCAGTGGTCGTCGGATCGATGGGGATCATGGTGCTTCTCCCAGGCGCAGTAAGGAACAACATGTAACAATGTAGAATACGAGACGGCAACGCGGATCGGCGCAGAGTCTACCCTTGGCGGAGCCAGAGGACGGACAAGGCAGTGAGTGGATTTGTCAAATTGCTTGAAATGCTGTTCCTGTGATTGTTTATGGTGATAGTGAATTTGTGATAGCGTTAAATGCACTTTTAAACTCTTTGGACCCAGAGTGCTTGGTTAGCCCGCCTGATGTGGAAAATCACGTTTACTTGTTGATTTAGTCCAGGGGGCTTGGTCAGCCCACCTGTCGTGAAAAAGAAGGTAGTGTTAAAAATCGCTCTTAATTTTTGATAATGAAAAAGGGCTTTTAGTGTCCTGTGGTGGCCCAGGGGGCTTGGTTAGCCCACCTGATGTGGAAATGGAGGTAGCGTTAAAATCGCTTTAAATTTTTGATGAAAACAGGGGGCTTGGTTAGCCTGCCTGATGTAAAAAACAAAGGTAGTGTTGAAGGCGTTTTAATTTTTTTGATAAGAAAGGGGCTTTTAGTGTCCTGTGGGTTAAAGAGGGTATGGCGGTCCCATTTTAGGACAATCTTTTACGAGATTGCTCGTGTCCTCATTCGGTTTAGTTCCCTGGAAGGAGACAAGAAAAGTCCAGCTGACGGCGTTTTTCGTACACATCTTTGATCGCGCATTCATCAGTTGCCGTTTCCCTGCTGGAGAGCGGTAAAGGATGGTATTTCAGTAAAGCCCGAGATGGTTTTCATTATTGGGCGGTAGATTATATGTGATTGCCTCATTTTGTGTTATTATTTTTCTTTAGTTCCTTTTTGGAGTGGTGACGGGTATCAGCGGTCATTCACTATATAGATGATTTTTTATCTGTCGCTCGAAGGTTTCACTGTTTTGTGAATTGTTGTCTTAGTAACGTCTTTTCACAGGTTGATGTCGCAGTCCGGCGTCCCATTGTCCGAGTTGGGGCCGGGTCACGCGTGATTTTTTTCTTAGGGATCGAACTTAATGAAGTATGGGTTTTTCAGATTGCCAAGCAAAAAAGTAATGTGGTTGCAGCCGGTGGTCAATGCAGTGAGTAGGCGCAAAGCTTACTTTTCAACAAATTCAGGTGCCTTAGAGTTGCAGAGATGGGTGTGTTAAGTTATCTCTATGGGTCATCCTTTTAGAGGAGATGGTCCTTGGCAATGGTGGGAGTTTCAGAATCGCATCGTTTTGTTTGCATAACAAGGGGATGGAGAGCTATCTCCATGTATCGTGTATTTAGCTAGTAGCAAGATCTTACGGATGCAGTGGGAGTCATCAATTTGGGTATTTTTGGCAACTATGGGTGCAGAACTCCCTGCTCAGGTTGGTGGAAAGAGAGGGAGATCATTAAGATTACAGTACAGTAAAAAACATCCTGTAGTAATGGCTCTGGAAGCATGGGGCGCTCAGTTGGCTGATCGGAGGTTTTTGTTTTGGTCAGATATTTAGTCGGTGGTAATGCTGAACAATTGTCAATCGTTATTGTCACCGCCGGTGTTGGCTCTGCTGGGACATATGGTTTGTTACATTGTTGATAAATAGCCATTTATATGTGCACCACAAGTGTTTACAACGTAATGTAAAATATTGGGCAAAACATAGTAAGATAGTAGGTTAGGCTGAATGAAGACAATGTCCATTTAGTTCAGCCTGTTGCAACTACCTTGTTGATCAAGGGGAAGGCAAGAAACCCCAAGAGGCAGAAAATCAATTAGCCCATTTGGGGGAAAATTCCTTCCCGACTCCATAATGGCAATTAGAATAATCCCTGGATCAACCTTTGATAGTTCCTACCTGAATATAAGACCCAGAACAATAACCGATTGGTCACCTAATGTTTATATCCTGTAATATCATAGCGCTCTAGATAGATGTCTAGTCCGCCTTTTAAACTCCTCTATGGATTTTGCCATCACCACGTCCTCAGGCAGAGAGTTTCACAGTCTCACTGCTCTTACAGTAAAGAACCCCCTTCTATATTGGTGATGAAACCTTCCTCTAAATGTAGTGAATGCCCTCTTGTTACTGACGCAGTCCTGGGTATAAACAGATCATGGAAGAGATCCTTGTATTGTCCCCTAATGTACTTATACATAGTTATTTGATCGTTCCTTAGCTGTCTTTTTTCCAGGTTGAATAATCCTAATTTTGATAATCTCTCTGGATATTCCATTCCTCTCATTCCGTGTATTAATTTAGTTGCCCTTCTCTGAACCCCCTCAAGCGCTGCAACATCTTTCCTGAGCACCGGTGTCCAGAACTGTACACAGTATTCCATGTGAGGCCTGACAAGTGCCTTATATAGTGGAAGGATAATGTTCTCGTCCTTCGCCCCTATACCTCTTTTAATGCACCCCAAGACCTTATTTGCTTTTGCAGGGGCTGACTGGCATTGGTTGCTCCAGATAATTCTACAATCCACTAGTTCCCCCAGGTCTTTTTCCATATCACTTTTCCCTAGCAGTACCCCATTTAGTGTATATTGGTAACATCCGTTTCCCCTGCCCATGTGCATAACCTTACATTTATCAACATTGAACTTCATTTGCCATTTTTCTGCCCAAGCCCCCAGCTTATCTAGGTCCATTTGTAGCTGCACATTGCCCTCCGTTGTATTGTTTTATATAATTTTGTGTTATCTGCAAATA
Organism: Eleutherodactylus coqui; assembly: GCF_035609145.1. NCBI lineage: Eukaryota > Metazoa > Chordata > Amphibia > Anura > Eleutherodactylidae > Eleutherodactylus > Eleutherodactylus coqui. The sequence goes on along the minus strand of NC_089848.1, from coordinate 28,718,963 downwards.
TTGATATTTTACTGTGCAGTCCCTCTATCAGGTCGCTGATAAATATATTGAACAGAATGGGGCCTAATACTGAACCCTTCACAGATATAGATATTTAAAATTTAATGACTTTTATTAATAAATATTAAAAACATGGGCTCACATATAACACTTTCAGACGATACACAGAAGTAACACACATACGAAAGGGATCAACCCTGGTTAGGGATCGTGTGGGGTAATGTATCTCCCAGGTATAATAAGTGGAGTAAGTACCGCTCGTAGATATAGAGACCGGGTAAAGGTTCCAATGGTTGAAAAGAAGAAGGAAAGATTCTCTACCCCCTTTCTGTATCCCAAACTGGAGGACAGATGCTTTAAGGGTTAATGCGGTACATGGATTGATACCCACTTAGAACACGATATTGTTTAGCATGTTAATGATGCTTGAAACAATTTTCAATGAGTACTCAGTTCTAGCACACTTGTGTTGGCACATAGGCGTGTGCTAGAAGCCTGGGCTCATTGTACATCAGCAGTGCTGAACAAGAAAAGCTCAAACGGCTCACTTAAAACACAATATTGTTTTGCATATTGATGACGCTTAAAGTAGTTTTCAATGGGTACTCAGTTCCTGCACACTTTTGTTGGCACATCTGAAGGTGCTAGGAACATGGGCTCATTGCACATCAATGATGCTGAACAAAAAAAGGCTCAGAAGGCTCGACGCGTTTCCCTGTCCTAGTAAAGGGCAGTTCCTCAGGAGCACGGGTGATTATCACCCATTAATTTGGGTATCTAAGGAGTCATAGAGCAATAGAGCAAGATTTGTTACAAAATCAGGACGTTAGTAACGGTTTGGTCCTGTTTAAATGGTGCCGCTTATTCGATATTTCTGTAAAGTTACGGTCCCCACTTCTTAGAAATTACAGTCCCCACTCCGTGATTGCCATTCCCGACGCAGTATCTTAAGTTTGTACTGCTGCCGGATTCATTTTAAATGGTCTTTGGTTAGATCTGGCATATAAAGTAATATATACCAATATCCCTTCAGGTATGTCAAGAGGCACCTCCAGGCAGTGGATGACAGCCTCAGATCAAGCCTAGTCGGCCACTATTAGAGTGTTGCCAGGTAATGACTCCCTGAATATTCCCTGCTAGGTCTATCAGTATTAAGACCTTGGTCTTCCAGATTTCTCAGATCGATACAGATTAGTGCCCGTTTGTTCAGCACAATGGGTAATCTGTCAGCATTTGTTACACTGGAACGCTCCCCTATAGTTGCTCTATATCCGCTCTAACACAGTTGGTGTATGTCCAATCCGTGTATGTCAGGGAAAATGCCCTCAGAGACGGATGGCAAAAAAGAACGAAGCAGCATATGTCCCAGAGAAAGGACAGGTTAGCTCAGAAAGGAGAACAGGTTATTCTAGTTACAATCGGGGAAGGATGCCCCGTTTGGGCTTCATTCAGGAAAGCAAGGGAAGACAGAACCCCATAGGTGTCAGTCCAAGCTGCATTAGACCGGGGTATAAAGCAGGGACAGAGTGGAAGAAGTAGCGCCTGCGGCTCTGATGGTGAGCGGCCGGCTATGAAGTGCTGAGGCTTCTGACAGTGCTTAAAAGGAAGTGTAGCTCCTCCTCTAGGGGAGGAGTTTTGTGATCCAACCTATTAGAGCCCCGAGGGGCGGTATCAGCTAGCTTAAGGAACGCCCACCTGGGGATAATGCCCGGTTATTGTATTTATATACCTCGAGATGGTGCAATCGTTGGGCGATCCTGCAGACCCTTCTTTCGTGGTTTATAATCCCCCATCCGATCGTGGTGGAAGTCTGAGCGATCCACTGTTGAGGTGACCGTGTATTAGTTTCCGCGTTCCACGGTGGAACGCATGGCGCGCCACGTGATGACGTCACCACGCAGCGTGCCTACTCATTGGATAGACGACCAGGAGGGGTCAAGGTTAGTGGAGGCTTCCGCGTTCCACAGTGGAACGCATGATGCGCCACGTGATGACGTCATCACGTAGCGAGCCTCCTTATTGGATAATATGCTGGCATAGGTGGAGCTTGGTATCGGAGGTCAGATGTACTATAGTACGGTGGCTTAGCTGCCAAAAGGATCACTCAAGGATGGTAAGAGAGCCACTAAATCTTGTCTTATTATAGCATCTGCCGCATCAAACGATAATCGCGCGGCACATCATATGAAGGGGCTGCATGTCACGTATAGGTGTATCACATATGACAGTCACACGTCATCAAGTGGGGCGTTACCCCAAGATGACAGATGGGCGTGAATGAAGGTGTGATTTGAACGTAGCCCAGCCCTCCCCGAGGGTTCATATGATGAACTGTATATAGACATGCCAGCAATCGACTTGCTATAAGGGATGTAGACAGCGTCAGTTTCTACTTTAATAGAAGTGCAGCTGAAACCCCTCAGGCAGTCTTGTAATACAAGGTTTCATAGTAACCAGATAGAAGGGATTTGTTTATTACCCTGAAGATTACAGGGGGAAGGAAAACTTTAGAGGTTTGGTATCCAGGTCTGCAGCTGGCTGCTCTGTCAGTAGCACTCCATTTAAATCATAGTGTCATGCATAAGTCATGTGATATCCAAGATATTAGATTGACAATATAAAAGATAGGTCAGATGAAGCTTTTGTAGTGCCGGGAAGTTGTATGATGTGTAGATATATATCTATAGGATGATACCTAGAAAAAAAGATTTTTGCATATATATATATATATTATTTCATACAAACATCCATGTTAAGAGATATTATCATTGACAAAGGAGAATTATAATGGTTCTTTGGCCGAAGGAGGGAGCCTCTTAGAGGCTATAAGAAGCAGTTGAAACTTAGTGTCGCATTAAGGCCTTCTGGTTTTAGCGTGTTTAGTCTAAATATCCAGTTGGCCTCTTTTTGTAACAACTTTTTATCAATGTCACCTCGTCTTGCATTCGTCCGTAGGATCTCAATTCCCTGGAATTTCAGGTCTTTTAGTTCACCATTATGAACATCCCGAAAGTGGTCCGCTAGTGGGGTAGATTCCCCACGTTGAATATTGCCAACATGCCCCAGGATACGACGCCAGAACTCCTGTATAGTCTTTCCGACATAGTTCCTGGGGCACGGGCAGGAGGCCATGTACACCACGTTGCGGGTTCTACAATTGATGAACCTGCGGTTAGAATAGGTTTGCTTTGTACTCGCACTTGTGAATGTGTTGCTTTTTAAGATGAATTTGCAAGCTGTGCAGTTGTGGCAGGGGAATGTCCCAGACGGTTTGCGACTATTTAACCAATTCTCGTTGGTGTCGGGGTTTAGGTGACTTTTGACAAGGTGGTCCCTTATATTGTGTCCTCTGCGGAAGGTTATCATTGGGGTGGATGGCAGGATCTCTGTGAGGTCTGGATCATTCGCAATGATGCTCCAATAATGTTTCAATATGTTCCTTTTCTAGTACTGAACCCTGTGGCACCCGACTAGTGACGGTGGCCCAATCAGAGTACAAACCATTTATTACCACCTTCTGCTTCCTTTCTCTGAGCCAGTTCTTTACCCAGATACACACATTTTCACCCAGTCTGAAATGTCTCATTTTATATATCAACCTATTATACCTCTTATGGTACAGTGTCAAATGCTTTAGAGAAATCCAGATATACGAGATCAATAGACTCTCCCAGGTCCAGCCTAGAACTTACTTCATTGTAGAAGCTGATCAGATTGGTCTGACATGATCGACGCCTTATGAACCCATGCTGATGAGGAGTTATACCATTGTTCTCCCTTGAGGTATTCCAGGATGGCATCTCTCAGAAACTCCTCAAATGTTTTTCCAGTTATTGAAAGGAGACTGTCCGGCTTGTAGTTAACAGGCTCTCTTTTGGACCCCTTTTTGTAAATTGGAACCACATTGGCAATGCGCCAATGCAATGGTACAACCCCGGCTTTGATAGTGTCCTTAAATATAAGAAATAGTGGTCTAGCTATCACATCACTTAGTTCCCTTAGAACCCTTGGGTTTATTCCATCTGGGCCGGTGATTTGTCGATTTTAATCCTCTTTAACCGGTTCTGTACTTCCTCCTGTGTTAGGTATACAATAGTTGGCGGGGGGCTCGTTCTATTCCCCTGCATCTCGTGTGACATTTTCTTTTAGTTCGTCAATACACTTGAAAAGAAACCATTTAATAGATTTGCCTTCCCCACATTGTCTTCTATGATTTCTCCTGCATTATTTATTAAAGGGCCAGTGCTAACAGTACAAATCCTTTTGCTGTTAATATAGTTGAAGAATAGTTTAAGGTTATTTTTGGTCTCTTTGGCGATCAGTCTTTCTGCCTCCTCCTTAGCAATCTTGATCTTTTCTTTACATATTTTGTTTTTTTCCCTGTATGATTTTATAGCTTCTTTGCTGCCTTCTTGTTTTAATAATTTAGGCGCTTCCTTTTTTTTCGTTTATTGCCCCCCTTACAGTCTTGTCGAGCCACATTGGTCTCCTTCTACTTGTGGTTCTTTTTTTTTAAAGGGTATGAACTGCTCACATGACGTAATTAGGATGTTTTAAACGTTTCCCATTTGTTGTCTGTACTGATATTTTTGAGGATGTTGTCTCAATTCATGTAACCGATTAGTAGTTCTAAGCTGATCAAATTTTGCTTTACTAAAGTTTAGTTTTTTTGTCGCTCCCTGGTGATGATGACAGCTGGAAATTAATTATATTGTGGTTACTATTTTCCAAGTGTTTCTCTACCTGCAGCCCCATTATTCGGTCTGGTTTGTTAGTTAGTACTAAGTCCAGAGTGGCCCTCCCTCTAGTTAGCCCCTGTACAAGTTGGGTAAGGTACTTATCTTTAATTGTTCTCAAGAACTTTATACTCTTGTGAGATTTGCAGGTTTTGTTTTCCCATGTTATATCTGGATAATTAAAGTCCCCCATGATAATTACTTCGTTGCGGTTTGACACCTCTTCTATCTGCCTTAGTAGTAAGGTTTCAGTTTCTTCTGTTGCTTTTGGTGGCCTATAGAAAACCCCTATCAGGATTTAGTTATTTTTTTTCTCCCTGTATTTCTACCCACAGAGATTCCACATGTTCATCTCCTGCCCCTATATCTTCCCTTAGGCTCGGTATTACGTAGGACATAGAAGACACACACTCTTCATATGAGTGAAACAGAAGGTAAGTAGTATCCAACATATAATTGGCTGAATCACTGTTCTTCCTAGATAAAAGAGCAGACCATAAAGGTACAAGGAAGGATTGTTTAGGGATTGATGAATAGTCCGTATTTCCACCCTTGGCATGCTGTGTGAAATGTTAATAAATGTAAAGAAAAAAATGCAATGATTTTGAAATTGTATTGTGTAATACACTATCAGTGCTGAGCTGTATATAGAGGTTGTAGAACAGCACATGCTCCATCCAGACAACGTCTCTTTCAGGGAAGGTCTTGTATAATTCAGGAAGGCACTACTTAACCACATACTACATCCATCACAACAGCATGGCTGCCCAGAAGAAGGATCCAGGGGTGAACCGGCCTCCGGCAGTCCAGACCTTTCACTGATAGATAACAATTGGTGCATTACAACATGAAAAACCCGGCAAAGACGACCCAGGACCGTTGAGCAGCTAGAATCGTATATCAGACAAGAACGGGACAACATTCCTCTCCCAGATCTCCAGCATTTGGTCTCCTCACTTCCCAGAAGAGAGGATGCTACACGATGGTAGTCATGGCCCTGGATAGACTTTTGTGAGATGTGTTGCTGCCATCAATTTCTTAATGAGTTTTATTTACTTTTTTTGTTTTTAATGAAATGGAAAAATGTCTCCCTTCCCCTCTGATATGTTTTCTATGTTCTACTGTGAATAAAGTGTGGTTAGATGAGATTTACAAATCATTGCATTCTTTTTTTCTTCTAATTTATTTATATTTTACACAGCATCCCAACTTCTTTGTAATTGGGGTTGTATATCTCATCACACAAAATGCCTCTGCCTCCATTCACAATATTAGGCACTAGAGATGAGCGAACGTACTCGTCCGAGCTTGATACTCGTTCGAGTATTAGCGTGTTCGAGATGCTCGTTACTCGAGACGAGTACCACGCGATGTTTGAGTTACTTTCACTTTCATCTCTGAGACGTTAGCGTGCTTTTCTGGCCAATAGAAAGACAGGGAAGGCATTACAACTTCCCCCTGCGACGTTCAAGCCCTATACCACCCCCTGCAGTGAGTGGCTGGCGAGATCAGGTGTCACCCGAGTATATAAATCGGCCCCTCCCGCGGCTCGCCACAGATGCATTCTGACAGAGATCAGGGACAGTGCTGCTGGTGCCGGAGCTGCTATAGGGAGAGCGTTAGGAGTTATTTTAGGCTTCAGGAACCCCAACGGTCCTTCTTAGGGCCACATCTAACTGTGTGCAGTAGTGTGGAGGCTGCTTTTTGCAGTGTTGCACTTTTTTTTTTTTGTATATCGGCCGTGCAGAGCATTGCGTCCTGCAGTAATTTTACATTGTCCAGGGCCAGTAGTGGTGAGGCAGGGACAGAAGACATATTTAGTGTATGTATATAGGCAGTGGGCCTTTCCAAAAACATTTGGGAAAAAAAATCTATTTGGGCTGCCTGTGACCGTCCTCAGTGTACTGGGTCTCTGCTGGGGGTAGTTGTCCTAATTCATACGCAGCCAGCTAAATGTTACAGCAGGCTTGCGCAAAATTCTTTCCTGCCTCTGTGTTGCCTCTTACATCACCGCTGTATTCCTGTCCACAAGTGTACTGGGTCTCTGCTGGGGGTAGTTGTCCTAATTCATACGCAGCCAGCTAAGTGTTACAGCAGGCTTGCGCAAAATTCTTTCCTGCCTCTGTGTTGCCTCTTACATCACCGCTGTATTCCTGTCCACAAGTGTACTGGGTCTCTGCTGGGGGTAGTTGTCCTAATTCATACGCAGCCAGCTAAGTGTTACAGCAGGCTTGCGCAAAATTCTTTCCTGTCTCTGTGTTGCCTCTTACATCACCGCTGTATTCCTGTCCACAAGTGTACTGGGTCTCTGCTGGGGGTAGTTGTCCTAATTCATACGCAGCCAGCTAAGTGTTACAGCAGGCTTGCGCAAAATTCTTTCCTGCCTCTGTGTTGCCTCTTACATAACTGCTGTATTCCTGTCCACAAGTGTACTGGGTCTCTGCTGGGGGTAGTTGTCCTAATTCATATGCAGCCAGCTAAGTGTTACAGCAGGCTTGTGCAAAATTCTTTCCTGCCTCTGTGTTGCCTCTTACATCACCGCTGTATTCCTGTCCACAAGTGTACTGGGTCTCTGCTGGGGGTAGTTGTCCTAATTCATACGCAGCCAGCTAAGTGTTACAGCAGGCTTGCGCAAAATTCTTTCCTGCCTCTGTGTTGCCTCTTACATCACCGCTGTATTCCTGTCCACAAGTGTACTGGGTCTCTGCTGGGGGTAGTTGTCCTAATTCATACGCAGCCAGCTAAGTGTTACAGCAGGCTTGCGCAAAATTCTTTCCTGCCTCTGCTGTGCATTCCGTAAGCAAAGTTAGCCTCCAACCACAGGCCAATAAGCGGCACATTTAACTACAGCGTTCTGTTTCTGCACTACTGGTAATACAGCATGCTGAGGGGTAGGGGTAGGCCTAGAGGATGTGGACGCGGGCGAGGACGCGGAGGCCCAAGTCAGGGTGTGGGCACAGGCCGAGCCAGTGCGGTGGCCAGGGGTAGAGGCAGGGCCAGACCGAATAATCCACCAACTGTTTCCCAAAGCGCCCCCTCGCGCAATGCCACCCTGCAGAGGCCAAGGTGCTCTAAGGTGTGGCAGTTTTTCACAGAGACGCCTGACGACCGACGAACAGTGGTGTGCAACCTTTGTTGCGCCAAGATCAGCTGGGGAGCCACCACCACCAGCATGCGCAGGCATATGATGGCCAAGCACCCCACAAAGTGGGACGAAGGCCGTTCACCGCCTCCGGTTTGCACCACTGCCTCTCCCCCTGTGCCCCAACCTGCCACTGAGATCCAACCCCTCTCTGAGGACACAGGCACGAGTGCCTACCCGCCTGCACCCAGACCCTCACCTCCGCTGTCCTCGGCCCCATCCAGCAATGTCTCTCAGCGCAGCGACCAGACGTCGCTAGCGCAACTGTTTAAGCGCAAGCGCAAGTACGCCGCCACGCACCCGCGCACTCAAGCGTTAAACGTGCACATAGCCAAATTGATCAGCCTGGAGATGCTGCCGTATAGGCTTGTGGAAACGGAGGCTTTCAAAAGCATGATGGCGGCGGCGGCCCCGCGCTACTCGGTTCCCAGTCGCCACTACTTTTTCCGATGTGCCGTCCCAGCCCTGCACAACCACGTCTCCCGCAACATTGTACGCGCCCTCACCAACGCGGTTACTGCCAAGGTCCAGTTAACAATGGACACGTGGACAAGCACAGGCGGGCAGGGCCACTATATCTCCCTGACGGCACATTGGGTGAATTTAGTGGAGGCTGGGATAGAGTCAGAGCCTGGGACCGCTCACGTCCTACCCACCCCCAGAATTGCGGGCCCCAGCTCGGTGCTGGTATCTGCGGCGGTGTATGCTTCCTCCACTAAACCACCCTCCTCCTCCTCCTCCTCCAACGCAACCTCTGTCTCGCAATCAAGATGTGTCAGCAGCAGCAGCACGTCGCCAGCAGTCGGTGTCGCGGGGCGTGGCAGCACAGCGGTGGGCAAGCGTCAGCAGGCCGTGCTGAAACTACTCAGCTTAGGAGAGAAGAGGCACATGGCCCACGAACTGCTGCAGGGTCTGATAGAGCAGACCGACCGCTGGCTTTCGCCGCTGAGCCTCCAACCGGGCATGGTCGTGTGTGACAACGGCCGTAACCTGGTGGCGGCTCTGCAGCTCGGCAGCCTCACGCATGTGCCATGCCTGGCCCATGTCTTTAATTTGGTGGTTCAGCGCTTTCTGAAAAGCTACCCACACTTGTCATACCTGCTCGGAAAGGTGCGCCGGGTCAGCGCACATTTCCGCAAGTCCAAGACGGACGCTGCCACCCTGCGGACCCTGCAACATCGGTTTAATCTGCCAGTGCACCGACTGCTGTGTGACGTGCCCACACGGTGAAACTCTACGCTCAACATGTTGGCCAGACTCTATGAGCAGCGAAGAGCTATAGTGGAATACCAACTCCAACATGGGCGGCGTAGTGGGAGTCAGCCTCCTCAATTCTTTACAGAAGAGTGGGCCTGGTTGGCAGCCATCTGCCAGGTCCTTGGAAACTTTGAGGAGTCTACCCAGATGGTGAGCGGGGATGCTGCAATCATTAGCGTCACCATTCCTCTGCTATGCCTCTTAAGAAGTTCCCTGCAAAGCATAAAGGCAGATGCTTTGCGCTTGGAAACGGAGGCGGGGGAAGACAGCATGTCGCTGGATAGTCAGAGCACCCTCATGTCTATATCTCAGCGCATTGAGGAGGAGTGGGAGGAGCATGAGGAGGAAGGGAAAGAGACAGCTTGGCCTACTGCTGAGGGTACCCATGCTGCTTGCCTGTCATCCTTTCAGCGTGTATGGCCGAGGAGGAGGAGGAGGAGGATCCTGAAAGTGATCTTCCTAGTGAGGACAGCCATGTGTTGCGTACAGGTACCCTGGCACACATGGCTGACTGCATGTTAGGATGCCTTTCTCGAGACCCTCGCGTTACACGCATTCTGGCCACTACGGATTACTGGGTGTACACACTGCTCGACCCACGGTATAAGGAGAACCTTTCCACTCTCATACCCAAAGAGGAAAGGGGTTCGAGAGTGATGCTATACCACAGGACCCTGGTGGACAAACTGATGGTAACATTCCCATCCGACAGCGCTAGTGGCAGAAGGTGCAGTTCCGAGGGCCAGGTAGCAGGGGAGGCGCAGAGATCAGGCAGCATGTACAGCGCAGGCAGGGGAACATTCTCCAAGGCCTTTGCCAGCTTTATGGCTCCCCAGCAAGACTGTGTCACCGCTCCCCAGTCAAGGCTGAGTTGGCGGGAGCACTGTAAAAGGATGGTGAGGGAGTACGTAGCCGATCGCACGACCGTCCTCCGTGACGCCTCTGCCCCCTACAACTACTGGGTGTCGAAGCTGGACACATGGCCTGAACTCGCCCTGTATGCCCTGGAGGTGCTTGCTTGTCCTGTGGCTAGCGTCTTGTCAGAGAGGGTGTTTAGTGCGGCTGGGGGAATCATCACGGATAAGCGTACCCGCCTGTCAACCGACAGTGCCGACAGGCTTACACTCATCAAGATGAACAAAGCCTGGATTTCCCCAGACTTCTCTTCTCCACCAGCGGACAGCAGCGATACCTAAGCAATACGTAGGCTGCACCCGCGGATGGAAGCATCGTTCTCTATCACCATCAAAAACGGGGACCTTTTTACTTCATCAATCTGTGTATTCTATTCATCCTCCTCCTCCTGCTCCTCCTCCTGAAACCTCACGTAATCACGCCGAACGGGCAATTTTTCTTAGGCCCACAAGGCTCAGTTATATAATTTTTGTAAACAATTTTTATATGTTTCAATGCTCATTAAAGCGTTGAAACTTTCACCTGAACCAATTTTTATTTTAACTGGGCTGCCTCCAGGCCTAGTTACCAATTAAGCCACATTAACCAAAGCGATTAATGGGTTTCACCTGCCCTCTTGGTTGGGCATGGGCAATTTTTCTGAGGTACATTAGTACTGTTGCTACACCAATTTTTTGGGGCCCTCGCCTACAGTGTAATCCAATTAATTTTTTGCCCACCTGCATTAAAGCTGACGTTACATCAGCTGTGATGGGCAATGCAATGGGATATATTTATGTACCGCCGATGGCTTCCTGGCACCCACCCATGCTGTGGGTCCACAGAGAGTTGTAACTGCATGTGTCCACTTCTAAAGAACCCCAGTCTGACTGGGGCATGCAGTGTGGGCCGAAGCCCACCTGCATTTAATCTGACATTACCTCAGCTGTGATGGGCACTGCAATGGGATACATTTATGTAGGGCCGGTGGGTTCCAGGGAGCCACCCATGCTGTGGGTGCACACGGAATTCCCATTGCGGAGTTGTACCTGCCTGTGACTATTTATAAAAAACCGCGGTCTGACTGGGGCATGCAGACACCTTGACAGAATGAATAGTGTGTGGCACATAGGTTCCCCATTGCTATGCCCACGTGTGCAGCTCCTGATGGAGGTGGCACAGGATTATATTTCTCATTGCTTCTGTACAGCATTGTGGGCTATCGCCCCGCCCCTTTTAAAGAGGGTCGCTGCCTAGCCGTGCCAACCCTCTGCAGTGTGTGCCTGCGGTTCCTCCTCATGGCAGACACACTTATAAATAGACATGAGGGTGGTGTGGCATGAGTGCAGCTGAAGGCTGCGCAGGGACACTTTGGTGTGCGCTGTGGACACTGGGTCGTGCGGGGGGGTTGGGCAGCATGTAACCCAGGAGAAGTGGCAGCGGAGTGTCATGCAGGCAGTTATTGTGCTTTGTTGGAGGTAGTGTGGTGCTTAGCTAAGGTATGCATTTCTAATGAGGGCTTTTCAGAAGTAAAAGTTGTTGGGGGGGGGGGGGCACTCTTGCCGCTATTGTGGCTTAATAGTGGGACCTGGGAACTTGAGATGCAGCCCAACATGTAGCCCCTCGCCTGCCCTATCCGTTGCTGTGCCGTTCCCATCACTTTCTTGAATTGCCCAGCATTTCACAAATGAAAACCTTAGCGAGCATCGGCGATATCCAAAAATGCTCGGGTCGCCCATTGACTTCAAAGGGGTTCGTTACTCGAAACGAACCCTCGAGCATCGCGATAATTTCGTCCCGAGTAACGAGCACCCGAGCATTTTGGTGCTCGCTCATCTCTATTAGGCACCTTTCCTCCTTTCTCCTCCTAAACTGTTCACTCGGGCCCGACAAAACCCACTGTGAATACGCGTTGTTCTCCCTTGCACCGGAGGAGCAGTTACAGACCTTTTTTTTTGTAGCAATAATTTTTATTGAATTTTCAATAATACATACAAGGGTGTAGCAGTGTATAAAAAGATTTTTCATCTTAATACAATAATATAGCTACAAGCCTTGTCAGTTAGAGACCTTTTAAGGCCTCACCAGAGCCTGGGAGCCGCTGCGGCCCACGAGACCTACTGGGCGCGAGCTTCCCTGGGCTAGAGTGGCGGCTGGAACCTTTCAGTGATCCGGAGGCAGCTGCTGCATGGATAGAGTTGCTGTCCTGACCCAGCACTGCTCTCCTTAGCTCCGGTGGTGCAGCCAGAGCCTTCTCAAGGCCTCACCGGAGTATGAGCCCATCAGGCCTACTTGGCAGAATGATCCCCAGGTTAGCATACTGGCACTTAAAAGGAGTCCGTCCGAAACCCTCCCAGCTAGCGATCCGTCGCAGGAGCAGGACCTGCTGCCCACCTCTGCTTCCACCGCCTCACAGCTGAGTGAGTTTCACTGCCATCAGTAGCAGTTCCAGATGGTCTCACGGCGAACGGACCCCGGGCCGTTCGCTCCCGCTGCCCCGACACCTCAAATCCCTTGACTTTGAGACACCTCTGGTCTCTGAAATTCTCTGCAGCCCCCACCCCCTGCCGGGCAACCGCCATCCTGCAGCAGGGCAACAGGGAAGAGAGCCAACCCTGCTCTCCCCCCATGGCTGTGGGGGACTGGGGGGAAAAGAGAGAGGGCCCACATGAGAGGGGATTTAGGAGCAGTACAGGATCACCAGCACACCACTACTGAGTGCCCCTGAAAGTCAAAGTCATTGACCGCTCCCCTCCTCTCTTGCCTCATCACCTGCAATAGTCTGCTTCACATACACCCTACCTCACTTGCTTAACTGTTCAATTGGGCGAACCGCGCATCTAGACATGGCTGCTTGACGGGGGGAAGACAGGTATACTCCACCAACACTAACACACTGCACATTAACAACCTCATCTCTGCTATAGCCTCCATCGCTATCTTCACTGCCAACCTTAATACTTTCTTCCTACGCCTGTCTCTAATGCACTCAATCCACATCAGTCCCTTCCTCTTTTCTTACCCACGCAGAGCTGACACGCACTCCACAACTGCTCACCCTCGCTATCCCCAACTCAAGCCCACCTCATAGTGCTCCCTACCACCACCCCCCCAATAATATCAAAACACCCACCCCCCAAGCCTTACCACACCCCCAGATCGGATGACAGGTGCAGTGGAGGAGTAGGCGTTCTCTCACTGAATTGCACTTTCCAGGTCATTCCGCCGATTCCTTTGCTCACCCTCCTGTTATTCGAAGTCCACACTCTACGACTCTTCCACCCACTGTCCCTGCATGTCAACGCGAAATGAGGTGCTTTTAGCCTCAGTGGACATGGTAAACAAAGTAAAAAGATACATGGTCTAAGCACAGTATTTTTTGAGACCACAACCAAAGGGGCCTTGTGGAATGGAGCCTACACACGGGCAATATTAATTTGGGACACTTGGTGATCCGTTTGCATAACCACCAAGAGGGGGCCATTGAGACCCTTTTTGCTGCTGCCCTGCAGCCTGAACCTGCCAAGGAGGTCTTTTGGTTTCTGGACCTGTGGTGGCTCAACAGCAGGGAAAATTCACCACCAGAGACAGGCCTATGAGCAGTGGACCAGAAATCAGTCTGGGGCTGGGCCCAACCTAAGCACCAAGCTTTTTTCGGCGCCCTCCCTGCTACGAGATCTCTTCTTACCACCACATTAGTCCAGGGGTTTTCTAATTGGCTAAATGTACATGGGTGCCTTGATTTTTAACCCTATGGCAGTCATGCATTTGCTTGGCTTGCCAGCCTTTATTGGCTTGTTTAAGGATTCGCACAAACATCATCACACCACCGGCTTTGCCCCGCTACTCGTTGTTAGAGAATCAAAATTTCACTGTTGGTTAAAATCTAATTTCACCACCAAAAAACTGTGCTTTGTGACTGTTAATAACAGCATGGTCTATTGGCTGCACTTGTGGCTTTAAATAGTTGCAGGGCTATGACTGCGTTTTTGACCAGCCTTTATGCACTTGTCTCCCCATGAGCTCCAGAGTCAGACTATTTATGGTTTTAAACGCATGGCACTAGTTTCAACTATGAAAGTTTGAGCTCTGTTTAATGTGGCCGCCAAAGTGATTGTGTTAGCGTGCTAAAAAGCGCCACAAAGAGTATTTGGGGTCGGGCGAGAATACACATTGGCATGGGGCCCAACTGCAAGAGGAGGAGGTGGCTGCATGTGCGCCTGGCATAGCTTCTGCTGGCCCAACCCCACGTAATTGCGAGCATTCCCCGATGGCAGCTTACGCTTGAAAGTGAAAATATTCTGTCATTTTGTTTTCATAACCTTAGGGCCACAAAATGAGCAGAGGTGCATCTCCTCTGGGACAGCGGGAAACCCAACTGCTGGTCCATCTGATTGACCAGCTCGACTATGACGGAAAGCATGGCCCACATTTACATCCCAACATTCACAAAAAGTAGATTTTGCAGAAGGTCTCAAGGGCGATGGAGAAAACATGGGCAGCTACAAAAAAGGTGGAGGAACCTAAAGTTAAAGAACCCAGCCCAGTTACGGAAGATCTGGCGGGAAACTCTGTGCCAGGGAAGAGGTAGGCTAGCTGTGTGGTTGGTGATGTCACAAGTATTGGCACATGTGGGTGTTGGGTGTGTATTTTTCGGAACATTTTAGGCATCTTATTGCGCCAAACTTGTGAGTTTTTGCCATGCTAGTGAACTTTTTTTTGCCATGAGTGCTCGCTTAGGACATGTCTTATCTTTTGATAAGCAATTTTCTTGGGCGTCCAAAAGACGCACATCTGAAAGAACCCATAGGAAACCATGGGCTTTTTTTAAGATGTTTTTTTTTTGCCATGCACCTAATCAGCGCTAAAACGGCGCACGTGTGAAAGAGGCCTGAGACATGTATGCAACCATGGGCACTGTACAGATCTCCAGCACTTGCCCTGTAGCTTGCCCTGCAATGGGGATGACCAACACTTTCACTTTTTGGGTTGCCTTCGCTTAGTGACAGCAGGAGCATTAGAATAAGTGTTTTGAAGCTTGCACCATTTTGTTCTTTTTACACTGGTGGCTGTCTGCTATGTGGATCCAAAGATGTGGGCTATCAAACTGCTTGATGCTTACCTTTTAGCATAAGCGTCTATCTCTTTGGGTATTGCTAAAGTTGCCATTCCCTTTTTTTTTTTTTAAATGTCCCAACAGAAGCGCAATGCAGCCACAGGATGGGACATGGCCAGCCAGTGCCAGCTGCAGAGATGGAAGTCCAGCTGCCAATCCCTCCACCACAATCCTCTATGGAGGAGCACCCCTGTAGGTATTCAAAAAGCCAAGAAATGTTGCGTGTTATGATAGGCTTGCTTGGGAACACTTTCCTCAACACTATACTTGTCTCCTTGCAGCAGAAGAGCCGCTGGCACAATTTTCTCTAGAGCCAGAGGGTTTACCTTCATCAGTGGCTCCTCTAGAGCCACCCCATCCTGTGATGGAGGAGGCTACACACCGGATCCTGGAGTCCTGCCCTGTGTTTAGTAAGTGCAAACCACATGTTGGTGACTGTAGTTCTCACAGTGGCCCATGTAGACGGACTAGTAAAAGATTGTGGCACTAGTGTTGTCTAGCCAACTGAGAATGAGCAACTGACCTTTTCACTAGTTTATTTGCAGTCAGTGGGCACCTTAAGATTGGCTGAGTGTCATAGAGAGTAGTTCAAGATTCAGACCCTTTGTTACGGAAGCTTTTTGGACCTTGCAGTGGTTGAGCTATGACCGGGCGCCTTTTTTTTCTAGTCGCCGATAGTTGTCAGAACACAATTTTAGGTCCCAAGTGGCTGCTCAATTACACCAAGCTCTTTTGCTCAGAGACCTTAAAAGGGGGGGACAAAAAAGTGTTTGTTAAGCACCTTTTAAAGGCACCTATTCCTCCATTGAGTCTTCACATACCAGGCAAAATGGTGGCTAATCTTTTCTGCAAGAACACCTTATCCTGGGGCTGTAACAAATGCAAGCAAACATGTGTCCTTACTGCACCAAGCTGGGGCAGTTTTCAGACAGGGTGTTTGGTGGGCCGTCAAGTGAATCAGCAGGGTTACAAATGGCAGAGCCCGTTGGTTTGTTTTAGTCGACTTGGATTGTGTATTTTGTTTGTGAAAAGCTCAATTGCCCTTAATACAATCTCTCTTTTCCCAACAACGTGGCGCGATGCTCTCCCTGATGAGAGGCTGGCCTGGTACTTCCAGGAGGTCCGTTTGTTCACTCTGCAGGTGTGTGCCATGCAGAGTGTGTTGGACGGTCTCCGGGAGCGCCTGGCCAACCTCCATCAGTGGGAAGTACATAACTTCCCCACTACAGAAGAGAGGTCGCTCCATGTCGCCCAGAGTCTCTCGATCGACTCCATCATTTGTGGATCATTCTCAGGAGCCGTGACTTGTGGGAGTTGGGGTGCAGATGGGCCCCTGCACTCAGCAGCGTTTTCCTGCTGTTCCAGAGGTTCTATTGTACATTTGCCGGGTTGGATTTCTAAAAAAAATCTTTTAATTTTTTAAAAAGAACAAACTTCCAACACCATTTGAATTCTGTATTTTACTCCATAACTATGTATGTTGGGCAGGTAGACGGTGTCAGCAGCACTCACCAGGAATACACAGCTTACAAAGCAGGATGCACGCCCGAGAGGGAACTGGATCCAAGTTCACCAACAATGCAGATATGGAGAAGTATAGGTATCAGACAGCATCCAAATATGAATGCGTCCAACATGGATATTCTTTAATCTTCCAAAAACAGGACAGTGCAATGCTTCGATCCCTGCTGCAGGAAACTTTCTCAAGCAAACACAGAAACCAAAGTGCTGTCACTATAGACAAGTCTAAAAAAGGACAGCCCCCTGCATCAGCCTATCCGGGAGCAGCCACACAAGTGAGAGGTATGTGTGTTAACCCCTTGATGATGTAGCCCTTCTTTTTTCTTTCTTTTTTTCTTTTCATTTTCATCCTCCCTCCCCACACACACTCCCCCTTTAAAAAAATCATAACTCCTTTCTTTATCCATTGATGTAGCTGTATGAGGGCTTATTCAGATGTGCGTATATCGGCCAAGTTTTCACGCCGGGCTGATATACGCTGTCCCTTTCTGCAGGGGGAGGAGGTGGACTGGGCCAGGAACAATGCACTGAGATCCCGCCCCCTCACCACTATTTGCAAAAGGAGGGGATGGAACTTGGCTCCGCCACCGCCCCTCCTATTGAAAACAGTGGCAGGGGGCGGGAGCTCAGTGCATTGTTCCTGGCCCAGTCCACCTCCTCCCCCTGCAGAAAGGGACAGCGTATATCGGCGGGGCGTAAAAACCTAACTGATATACGCACTTCTGAATAAGCCCTGAGTTGTATTTTTTAATTGTACTATTTAATGTACCATATAATGCAATGAAAAATTTTAAAAAAATTCTATGTGGAGTAAAAGGGAAAAAAAATGACATTCCGCCATCTTTCTGCGCGACTTTTTGATCGCTTTTTATTGCATTTTTCTCTGGGAGGCAGGGTGACTCAAGGTGCATTTCTGGCCTTCCTTTTTTTTCAGACGACGTTCACCGTACGGGGTAAATAATACTCTACTTTGATAGATCCGACTTTTACGGACTTGGCGATATTAAATATGTATTTTTGTTTTATGATTTAGTTTTTTTTTTACTATAGATATGGCAAAAGGGGGGTGAATTAAACTTTAATGCTTTAAAACAGCCCCCGTCTGCCATGACACCTGCACGTCTCCCTGTGATCTCATCTTGGGAGGGTGGCGTCTGGGACCCCTGAACATCATTCGGGGGATTTAAATGCCGCTATCACAACTTTTAAAGGGTTACTAGCCGCGATCAGCCGTGCCTATTGCAGCTATTGCCCGTGGGTGTCAGCTGTATTAAACAGCTGCCGCCCACGCTAAATGAAGAGGTCGCCCCATGATCTCGCTTCATAAATAGTCCGACGCTGCAGAATGTAACTGTGCGCCCTGGAGCGAGCAGGGGTTAAAGAGAAACCTTTATGTCTCACCTCGCAGCCTCCACACACTGTGTTTGCCATAATATCTATAGCTTTCAATGTACGCATGTCTTCTAATCAAACCGCCACATTATGCATTTCTCGGGCCTATCAGTCAACTGCGCATATGCGACATTCCCACGTACTCATGAGAATACTGGCGTTATAACTCCGTAGCGTCAGGCGTCCATCTTAACAGGCACCAACCATATGTGTAAGTATTGAGTATCAACCACATGCGCATCTGCTCATTTTAGTTCCGTGCAAGTTGCTCCTCACAGCAGCCACCAGCAAGACAGCCCACTGCCCTGACGGAAAGCAACCGCCAAACGTGTGAGGGCTTAGTCGTATGGGCGCATCGGCGCCCGTGTTACTGCGGGAAAGAGACGGCTACATTTCAGGATGGACGTCTCTCTGCAGCGCCGGAGGAAAGAACATGTGAGCGGCTTCATTGCCGGTCATGTGTTCTTTCTTCTGCACTGCGGGGAGTCGTCCATCCTGAAGTACGGCCGTCTTCTTTCTGCAGTAAGGGCACAGTCACATTGGCGCATCGGCCGATGCGCCCGTGTGACTAAGCCCTTATAATGCAAAGCGGTGTCATGTCCATTCACTAATAGTACAATGTGGTTCAGCCTGTTAAACCAACGGAACATAACCACTGTCTATGGCAATACCCATTCTATCCACATCACATCGTGTTATCACTTGTGTATCGTTTGCCTATTAATTTACCCATAATGCATAAAGATGTTGTACGTGTATAGAGGTCTCTCTTTATACAAAGAATCACAGCATATATGCTTCAAAGTATATTTTATTTATTAATCCAAGACAAGTAACATAATGTCAATCTTTCTGGAAATTACATTTTTTTAAGGGTGACTGCCCACTACAGTTTTTTTTCACTGCGAAGTTCGCAGCATTTTTTTTCTGCAGGGGTCTATGGGACTTGTAATGTTAAAATCGTGATTTCGCAGTAAATTGCGAT